>NC_090923.1:373453272-374182022 GCF_040938575.1 Ambystoma mexicanum
CTTCTATCACTATTCAACAAACAATTAGACGTTGAACTCTTCATCTTCTTTTCACCTGTAAAAAGAACAGGAAATGCATGTGGTAAGGGAAGGGAAGAGGAGAGGACGAGGGATGGTAAGAAAGAGGCAGAGAGAGAGAGAGAGAGAGATAAAGAGAGAGAGAGAGAGAGAGTTTTGTTTATTTCACTGAGCTTATTCTTTTAGCAGCAATGATCGTACAAGTTAGATTTGTTAGGTATGCCTTAAATTCTTCCCTCAGAATTGTCGGAGCCTTATGGGCCTTTGATGCCCACCTCACAGGGTAGATGGACCTCTGCATGCGCCTGCCAGTCACTATCTTGTAGAGGAAGAGCTAAATACTCCTACCAGAAGTTACGCCCCAGTGTTGCCTATATGTTGGGAACTGGAAATTGCAACATGTGCAGTACCTGTGAGAATGCCAATACCCCAAAGAATCCATGAGACAAGGTATCCATTGAGAAAACCCTATGTGCATTCACAAAGAAATAATGGTCTTCTGGAAAAAGTCCCGAAAGAAGCATGAAAATGAATGGGAAAGAAGACTGGTGACGTCATATGAAGGAGAACTTACACATCTAGAAAAGACACAAATGAAGAAGGAATATAGACATTCTATACAATCTGAGGATGAGGTATTGAAGAAAAGCAACATTTCGGGATCAAAATGAAGATTGTTCATACAAAGAAACAACGAAGAAAATGTGAAGTCATTTCACAATTGTACAGCTGCTGTAATGGAAGTAGACAAAGTAATCCTGAGGCTGGCTACGTAGTATATGGATTGTGGCGATGCGGCACTATATATTCATAGGAATCTATAGAATCTGGATGTTCCACAATGCACTTTAACAACTTTGAACCCAGTGAATGGAAAGGGCCTGAAGTATGGCGCGGTTGAAAACAGATGATAGCGAAGGAAAATTCAAGAAAGGCTGGCTGGCCTAGCATCAAGAGTTGGGACCACCGTGAGCCTCATTGTCTGTAAAGAAGCTACATGAATGTGAGAAAGAAACAAACTTCTTTTTGAGGTGTAATGGAAAAACACTGAAAGTGCTGCCAAGACTTCATCATTTAATAGTATTTTATGCAACGAAGAGCTCAAAACAGTGGTCTCCTGTCACATGGTCACATGGATATAGACTGTGGATCGAGCTACACCGAAACCACAAGATAAGACCATGCCATACTCCCTTTTATATTCAGGCACAGTGAGCCTCTACAAGGCCGATTTCAAAGCCTTCATTAAATGGCAGACCGCAGGAGTGATGATGGATGAGGGCTAATTGGGTGGGGAGGTATGACCAGGCCAACCCTCCCAGCACCTGGGGTACTCAGCTTGTGTGCTGCTATCAAGTGGACTATTCCAGAAGGGTACAAGCATGCCAACCAATTATAGAGGGAAACGTATCAAAGAGCCATATAGTTTGTGTAACCAATAGGGTGTTGTGTATAAGTATGACACAGAAGATGACTTGCACTTGGGATGGGCTTAGTTGTCCACCTTATCCTAGAGACCAAATCACAACCCCCATCAGTATGGAATGTATTCCTACATGTTCCCTTTAAGCCTATCACATCCCCGGGTAGGTTTTCTTAGTTTGCCACGTAGGAAGACAGTAGTGATGAATTGTTAGTATAAGAATGTTGATTTTTCATGCAATGCTTTGAAAGAAATCGAGCAAACGTCCATTGATGTTCGTTGTAACTCCCTGTTTTAGATAATTGTTAATAAAACAGTACATTGTTTTGCCAACTTCCTGAGTCGGTTTGATTATTGGTGTATGAGTAAGTTCTGCATCCCCATCCATCTCTAAGTATTGCTACCTCGTCTTAAAGGTCCCCAGGTCCCGGGCTTCACGTGATAACAGAGGTAGGATGGTTAAAGACCTGTCGACCTAGTAGGCTTTTAAGGGTCTCAGAATATCAGATGTCCTCCACCATTTAGCTGGAGGACCCGAGGCTACCTGTGGATAGCAGACAAAAATGTTCTTGCAAGACAATAGAGATAGGTGGGATGAGTCCCTCTTTCACAAAATCCCCTCCTGGTTTCCAAAAGAAGTTGAGCGGATCAAAAGCAACGGTGGCCGGTTGAGGAGGAGACGATCCTGAGGGTCAGGAGCTGAAAAACAAATGGTAAGTAGATTTAGAAAGGTGGCAAAAATAAATGAATAATAATTGGGGAAAGTGATAGTGGGAAGAAATTAATGGAGCGTTGGTTTTTAGTTAATGACGAAGAACGTCGAATAAAAGGTATATGACGAAGAACATCACGGATAAGCCCAGAGTCCTACGTTCAAGGAATGTTTTGAAGAAGTTATTTCAAAATCCAAGTGGATAAATAGACGACGTGCAGACAAGGTCTGCGAAAGGAAATAACTTACACTCCCATCAGAGTATTTTCAGGGGCAAGAATAGCAGCGAGGAACGCTGAGAAGAGATATATGTTGCGGCCGGCCAGTTTGTCTGTTTGTGTATTGTATGTATTTTGTTTATAAGGTAAAAGAGTGAGATGTCAAAGAGCGACAAATAATAGGTTGTGTTAAGAGGTTGAGAATACATTATTTATTAATGTAGTCATTGATTGTATCGACTGAATAGGTAGATTGAAGTAAAGTGAGACTTAGAGGTTTGGAGCAGCGACGATTGGTGCATGCTCATATTTATTGTTTTTCTGAAACGTATTTTCTGTGTAAAATAATGGTAAGTATCGACAGTTAATTGAGACTTGTCACAATGGAGGATGTTACTGAAGAGAGAAGTTAAGAGATAAAAGAATGCAAAGACGCCGAGACGAAGAGGTGCGTAGGCCAAATGAAAGAAGGGAAGCAAAAAGACAGGAACAAGAAAGAGTTAGAGGAAATTTGAAGAAACAAAAGGAATTTGATGAGGAAATGGAACGAAACAGAAGACAGAGGGCACGCAACATTGATCACATCGAGAAAGAACTAATGGAACCAAGTACAGTAGTATTATGGAGTGACATCGAGGAGTTTTTCCCATCGCAAGAAGCGATGCCAGGACCCTCTAGGGTATACCTAGAGGAGAATTCTGACATAGGAAATATCGGGGACAGAATCAATAAAGCTTATTAGGAGATGAGGACAAAAAGTAAATTTATGAACAGAGGAAAAGAAGATCCATTTGAAATTGTCCAGCCACGAGGCAATGAGTGAAGCCTGTTTAGTCTCGAGCATAGAGCCTTGTCCTTGGACCGGCTAATTCTAAACAGAGATGAGAAAGATGACAGCCATACTAGTTCGGGACAAGATATGTCAGACGAAGACAGAGAAACCTTCTGTCAGTGAGGGTGTCAGTGCTTTTGGTCCTGAGGGATGCTATATGATATGAAATGATATGATATTTTATTTCTATCACGCTCGTACACAAGTGTTTCAGAGCGCGGCTAGGCAAGGGATGGGAACAGGGGAGAACACAACACAACAACAATCTTACTAGGCCCAGTGACATTGAGAAAGCGCAAGTGCGTGGGAAAGGGAAAAGGGAAGAAGTGCATGTAAGGGGGAGAGTGGAAAGTGCGGAGCAGAGGAGAGCAGATAAATAAAATAATAATAAATAAAAATAAATAGAAAATGGAGGCAAAAAACAGTGGTAGTGCAGCCAGCAAGTGGCAAGTGCTGTGTTTAAGGCAGCAGACTGGGTAAGTCTGATAAGTGCAGAAAAAGAAGAAAATTGGGGGGGCTGTAGGGGTACAGATACAGTGCCCAGTGCAAGTGGTGGCCAGGTGAGCAAGTACCTGGGCCCATGGGACAGAGAGTGGCCAGGTTCACAGTGCCAAGAGAGAGCAGATCAGCAGGGAAGGGGAAAAGGGGAGCAAAGGCAGAAGCAAAGAGGAAAGCAAAGAGGAAGGTCTTGAGGTGCTTCTGGAACCGGAGCTGGTTCTCCGAGTGACAGGGAGGCTGTTCCAGAGGGAGGCCCCAGATGAAGATAGAGATCTGCCCACAGCTCGTTTCTTTGAAAAACAATTGACGCAGAGGGAGTTAGAGGTAGAGGAGCGAATAGCGTGAGAGGGGAGGTATTTGGCGGAGGGATAGCTGAAGGTATTTTGGACCCAGGCCCCAGAACGCCTTGTGGACAATCCAGACAGATAAGGAAGTAAGATGGTCAGAATTCGACCAACCTAAAGAAAGGATGCCAGAGCCTATGGCATACCCAGAGCGATCTAAAGTGTGATCTCATAGTGAGAGGGAGGAATAACCACCATATGGGAGTAGACTAAGGTCATTACCAGGTAAAAGGCGATCAGGAACCATTGTCCCTGCTATGGATAGGCAGCTGATAGGAGCCGATTGCGATTTTGGGATTTCACAATTCCCTTTATTAGAGAAGGGAGGGGTCATACTGTAGTATATCCCTGGTCCCAGATGGATAAAGACAATTTAAGATGCAAACTTCCTAGCTTAACGGTCTATGTGGGGAAATGGATGTTTGAATTGGAAAAAATGACAAGAGCAAATACCTTAGCCATTGAGGACACTAAGGATCTTCTAGCAGCTATCCTTGGGGAAAGGACAGATGACATTTGGACAAGAGCAGGATACTCAAGTGTCACCGCACAGAACACAGCACATGATGGGGCGCCACTTAATAACTGTAGGGCGGCAGTCTGGAAAGCGCTTAGAGTACAATATCCCGATACGTCAGAAATGTTTACAATTATGGCACGTAAGATGCAAAAAGGCAAAGATCCGCTTGCTTATATTCAAAATTGGTCTTTGGAAACTCAAGAGCCATGGGAGAAATAAATACCTGTATTCTCTATCATATTATGTGTCAGGGAATGCCAGAACAGGTACAGCGACAGCTCAAGAAGGGAAACCCGAGAGTCGTAGGGGAAATCAATACCTGCATTCTATCTTATTCTGTGTCAGGGACTGCCAGAACAGGTACAGAGATAGCTCAAGAAGCTAATGGGAATGGAAGCCATGGGCAAAAACACAGTTGACCATTGACATCATTGCCGATTATTGCAAGAGAAAAATAAGAAGAGGGAAGATTCTAGGAAACTTGAGGAAGCTAAATTAGTTCAGAAGAATCTGTCAACGTACACTATAAAAGGAGCAGTACTGACAAGCGGAGAGGGTTTGGGAACACAACAAGTGGCAGGTATGTCAGAGGCGAATAATCAACCTCAATCAGATCAAGGAGGGAATGGGTTTATGCCGAGAAGCAGGGGAACGGGTTTCAGAGGAAGAGGAGGCTTTCAGAATAATCAAGGGGGTTTCCAGAAAAACCAAGAGGGTTTTCAGAATGTGCAGAATGACAATCAGAGTATGCTGGGAGGGCAGATTAAAAGATTCCCTCCTATGTGTTGGATATGTGGAATGACAGGGCATATTGCGTGAACATGTGGGAGCCAAGGGTATGCACAGAATGGGCAAGTGTCAAGAGGGGGGACAGCTTATCTCCAGTATAGCCCACAAAGTAGGGACGGGTTCGCCCAAGATCAGACAGTCTATCAAGTGTAAGCACCACAAACGCAACAGGCTTTACAACCACAGCAAGCACCACTGAATCTGCCGCAAGGGCAGTCACAGCATGCACCCATGTAAATACAGCAAAGTGCAAACACAGGACAGTTATTGACCCTAGAGTAGGGGGTGTCACTGTCACGGGAGGGAGTCATTTTACAGGTACAGGAATACGCATGTACCCACAATAGGACAGCTCACAGGGCCACTTGATGTGCTCAGTACTATTGGTAACACCAAATCCTCGAGATAAACCAAGGGTTGAGTGTTAGGGAGAATTCTCTGTTTAGGCTGAATTTCCTAACCTAGTGAGTCCCCCAGCAGCTTTGCTGGATTTCTGGAGTTTGTTTTTTCCATCCTGCCAAGAGTGAGACTCTTTTCTCCCGCTCTTGGACATGTAAGTGTGTAATTCCTTTGAAATGTCAATGTGTTCGATGGGCTATGGGGTCTTTTACTCCATAGGGTCTCATATGTTTTTCTATGTGTGTTACACCGCACCCTGCGTGCCGTAACACTGGGGGGTCCTAGCGGACCCCCACCATAGACTCCATACCCGGGGACTGACTACTGTCTCCCCGGGCATGTAAAGTCACCATTGGCTTTACTAGACCCAAATTTACTAACAGAACTAGTACAAACCATCTTATTGTGGACTTACTAGTAGGGGTAATTCGATTACTCCTAGATCTGTTACTCGAGGGGGCACTGTCCCGTCCCCCTTCGTCGAGTTTTGGCTGGTGGCAGTGGAAACTACTTGTTATGTTCGACCCCGAACCTAACCCTATGGGATTCGTCCCATTGTTGGAGATTGACCCTTTTTCTCGTTAATCTCTAACGTACCACCGGTCTCCTTATCTTAAATAAGTTTATCGGATGGTATTTTCTGCCAGAACTCGGTTTTTAAAATGGCGTCTGTGTTCGTCTCTGTGACTCCTAAACCAAAGGTTGAGCCCTTTGTTCCACTTTTGGTGGGCCTCTGGACAGAGACCCTCCAAAGTGGTGCCATTCTGTCTGGGTTACCACAGGGGTGTGGGAGGGGGTTTAGGCACCCTGGACCGAGTTGCCTTGCCAACTCCGGTTGCACTCTGGAGTGATTGGCCCAAGTGGTGAGCCTTCCCGCTCCCCACTTAGCATGTGTTGATTGACAGCTAGGCTGAATGAATGGGGGTTTTCTGCATAAAAGCAGGGCTTTTGGGACTGGATCCTCAGAAGTCGCCACAGGACCTAAGAATCCGACGAGGGTAACGCTGAGCCGACCTGCACGACGACACCTCCGGTGGAGCCCTGCGGAACCGACTCACCACTTCCCGACGACAGAGGAGATCTGCCGGAGAGTCTCTTCCCCTGGCTGGTGGGAACAACCAGTCCCCTTTGCTTTTTATTCGCCTCAGGACGCAGTGGTCGAATTGCCCGTGCAGAGCACCTCGACAACCGGATAGCCACTACCCCTGTACCGCGACCAAAAGGTGGTGCCTTGTGACGGAGCACTCCGCGGCTGGTCTCTTCCCTGGTGGTGCACCGGACTTCACTTTTCTTCGACGACGAGATCATCTCTACTCTTGGCAAAGACCCGACGTGCATCCACCACCAGGAACAACTGCCCCCGCCGGAGCTGCCCTCCACAACAAGGTACCGTGTCCGCCTGGCTTCCCTTTCAATCTGTTCGAGGGAGGTGTCTTAATCCTCTCCTTTCTGTTGGGTCGCCTTCAAGCCTTTCTCATTTATTGTTCTGAACTGGTTCAATCTGCCGATAACAATTTGCTACAAAGACTTGAATGCATCTCCACTAGAGACTTTTTGGGACATCGCGCCTTGCCTCTCTCCGAGTGGGCCTGATCTCTGAACTTGATGATCTATTGTGATTCTTGCCTTCCTGCCTTTATTTTATCCGCCTAACACTGGTGGCAGCGGTGGGATTTGTATCGAGTATACAGTTTAGAGTGCTTTTCGACACTGTAGGATAACTAACCGCAAAACTTTGCACAAAAAGCAACTTTTAAAAAACATGTCTACGATGGAAACTTACAGTCAAGAGTCCTTGTCAGGTGAAAATACTGAGAGTTTGCGAGCTTTCTGTAGGCAAGAGAATCTTCCTGTAAGAGGCAAGAAGTTAGAACTGATAGAGAGATTGCTGGCGAACCAAAGTCTGGGTACTGGTTCAGAGGAACCAATCTCTCCAGCGACTGTAGATAACAGTGATGGTGTTGATCTGAATCGTAATTCTGATGATAGCGATGAAGAGGCTGACGAGGATGGAGAGGCTAACAAAACTGTCTCCCCTGCTCCTCTACCTGCCTTACCAGCTGTGAATACGGGCCCATACCAGGTCCCACAAGTAACCCTGCTTATTTTGAACTTGAAAAAATTAAGCTCAAACTAGAATACAAACGGTTCTTGGCTCAATCTGAACGAAACCAAGAGCTCGAGTTCAGACGGATGAATGCCCAGGCTGAGCAGAAGCAAGCTGAGTTTCGACTCAGAGAAATAGAACTTAATCACGAGTTAGAGATGAAAAAGTTGTCTATGGAAAATGCTTCTCTCTCCTCTGGTTCCTCTAGGAGCTCCAGTCCCAAAAGACCCAGGATGCCGAAGGAATTAGTGGGTATGTATGAACCGAGATTGGATGTGTTGGATTGGTTGAAACTGTTTGAATACAATCATGGGCTCCAGGACATCACCGGGAATGCTTTGCTTCCCTGGTTGTTCTCTAGGCTCCCTCCTGTTGCGACTGATGTGGTAATGGTGTTGTGGGAGGCGGATAAGATGGATTACGAAAGTGTGAAACTAGCTTTAATAGCTAGATTCGGGAAGACCCCTTCCCAGTATCTTAAGAGGTTTAGAACCCTCAAAAAGCATTATGGTACCCCTTGGGCTACCTGGGTGAGTGAAGGGTTGAAAAACTTAGAGGGATGGATTAAGGGTTACAAAGTGAACACATATGAGGGTATGAGAAATCTTTTTATGTTGGAATCTATTTATGATGCCTGTTCTCCTGAGCTCAGACAGCACTTGGCTGATTCGAAGGAATTGGATTCCAGGGAGCTAGCTAAGGCTGCTGACTTGTGGGTTGCCAACAGGGCTACTCATAAGGATTCTGGGGCAACTCAGAAAAAGGATGAGGGAAAACAGCCTAAAAAGACTCAAAAGAAAATTCTAATAACTCACATTCCAAAGAGGGCCCCAAACAAAACCAGAAGGGTAAGCCACCGGGAAAACCACAGCAGAATAGTGTGTCTTCTGGTGCCAAACCGGAAGGAGGTCAGAACAAGCCACCATTCCAGAAAGCATTCAGTAAATGCTTTGTTTGTGGCTCGACTGACCACGTGAAAGGAGATCCCAGATGTAAGGGTAAACCTTCAGGGGTCCAGCTTGTCTCCTTAGCTTTCGCTCCAGAGGAGGAAGTCCAAATGGCAAGTGGAAACTTTCTACTGCTAGCTGACGAACCCATTGGAGTCTCAGCCAGCATTTCTTTAGTATCTCTGGGGTTGTGGGAACAACAGAATTTAGATGTCTATAATTCTATCTCCGATAATACTAAAGAGTATTATAAGGACAGTGTCCAGGTGAATGGTCAGGAGACTCCTGCCATTAGGGACACTGGGGCCAGCATAACTGTGGTGACACCCCATTGATGGCAGCATGCTCGGACACAGAAAACGGGGATGCCGAAGTCAGATCCATCCATGACCTGTCCCAATCCCCCTGTCTGTCCCATCCCGTACAACATGAGGATACCACGCAGGGGCACCCACAAGACGACGACTGGCCATCCCCCACAAGCCCTGTGGCAAGGCAACATGAGGACAACAGCCCCTCTGTGACACCCCCGCAAATGGCCATGGCCCAGCAGAGGCAACAGTCCCTCGACCAGTTGATCGAACAACAGCAGCAACTGGCCACGCTCCTCAAGGACCATGCTGATGAATGTGGGGGCACTAAGGCAGACATAGAAACATCAACTGAGACACTTAGGGCACAAATCGAGAGTAGCACCGAGAGCCTGAGAGTCCAAATGGAGAGTAGCACCGAGAGCCTGAGAGTCCAAATGGAGAGAAGCACCGAGAGCCTCAGGGGGGAACTGCATGCGACGGCCAAGGACGTATGTGCCGAACTTGCCGCAGTGCGCCGTGTGCTCACTGAGCTCTCGCAAACCCTTAGGGACATACATGGACGTGAGCAGGCAGACACATCATCCGTTGCAAGTTCCGTCCAGGGCAGCCCCCAACGTAGATCTGGAAGGAACCTGCGCTCCACAGGCAGGGGTGCCCCTGATACCCGCAGAGGGGGCATGCAATAGCGACAGCCCACTGACAATGAGCATCTTTGGACACTGGTGTTCGGGGGGGAGGTAGGAGGGTGGAGGGGGTGTGTTGGGCTCACTTGGGTGGCGGGTCGATAGGGTGTTCAACATGACATCACATATGCCATAAAAAGTGCACGATCAACCAATGAGATGTGTGGACATTGATCTTTGTGTACTAGGCCATCATAGGCGTACAGTCCATATTGTGCATGTCCCAGACACACGCAGTGCCACGAGTCCCGTGTCCATGCATCAGCCACCAGGCGTGAGTGCTAGAAGCATACATCAATGAGATGCTGACGAATGTCACGGGCCTCCGGTGCCTCGCAGACTCCATGAGGTGCTGCCACATCCCCACCCTCATCATGACCATCATCAGGTGCTTGCAGTTCTGCGTCAGGGGGCATGGGCACATTTCTACGTACGCACATGTTGTGGAGCATGACACATGCCATCACCATCTTTGCAACCTTCTCATGGCGGTACAGGAGTGCCCCGCCAGACCTGCTGAGGCAGCGGAAACGGCCCTTCAGTAAGCCGAATGCCTGTTCTATGACTACACGGGTACGTGAGTGGGCATGGTTGTAGTCCTCCTCATGCTGGTCCCGTGGGTTCCGGACTGGTGTGAGGAGCCATCTCTTCAGTGGATATCCAGCATCACCTGTATGTGGACGAGAAACGTATGATGTGGAATGCCATTGATACGTACGCACACCCCCCCCCCTTCCTGCCAGGTCATTGCCAATTCACATACCCCACATCATCATGCATGTAATGAGACTCACCGAGTAGCCAGGATCTGTTCCCTGCATGTCGCTCCATGTAGCGTGGTATTGTAGAGTTCCTCAGGACCATAGAATCATGGGTTGATCCAGGGAATCGGGCACAACAATGTGTAATGATCCTGTTGGAGTCACACACCATTTGTACATTCAGGGAATGAAATTGTTTTCGGTTGCGGTACTGGGCCTCCATGGCATGTGGGACGACCAATTCAACATGGGTGCAGTCGATGGCACCAATGCAACCCGGTATGCCGGCAAGTGCATGGAATCCCACTTTCGTGTTTGTAATTTCCTGCTCCGAGCGTGGTAGGGAGATGTAGTCGTCTGCGTGCTGCAGGAGGGCATCGAGCACTTGCAATAGTGTCCGTGAGAACAGTGGCTGAGAAATGCCATGCAACTGTCCGACTGTGTGCTGGTAGGTGCCTGTGGCCAGGAAGTGGAGTACAGACACCACCTTCAGTAGGGGTGGGATGGCGGTTGGGCTATCTATCATGCTGACAAGGTCAGCCTGTGTCATGTCCACAATGGCGGTTATGGTGTCCCGGTCCAGACGGTAGAGGGTGTGGATCTGCTCATCAGTGAGGTTGAACGGATGTGCTCGGAGGCGTGGTATTGCGGGCTGCCTGCGTGGTGGTAGTGGCTGTGCTGGTGGGCCTTGCTGGCCCTGCCTTGGCCTCCTCCTCCTCCTGCGTCTCCTCCGTGCGGCTGGTTGTAGTTGGTGTTCGTCTTCTTCTTGGAGTTGGAGCACTTGCAGTGCTATCAGGTCCCCCAGGGCCAACATCGCGAGTCCTGCCGGTAGCATTTCGGTGTGGTTGTGGGAGGAGACTGGCTGTGCAATTTATGTGTTTTCAGGCTGTATGGCCTCCACCTGTGGTGATTCATTCCACCTGTGCAAACTGCTCTCCCCTTTGGCCGAGCACGTCACGCGCACAACGCTGCAATTCGGGGAATGGTATCTTGCTATTGCTATCATGTATTTGTACCCGATGGCCGTGTAAGATTGGTTGATATGTTCATTCTGCTGTGGTCCCATTGTTTCCCATACTATCTGTGCAGTCGCGAACAGACTTGTGAAGGGTCAGTGGAACGTAGTACTCGAGTAACGGTGGGCCCTCATGCATCACTGTACCGAGTTGCAACGACGGGCGGGGCGTCCCATTCGTGGGTGAAGGCAGTTGCCATTTTCACACACAGCCGCACTCGATGGAATAATTAGTGATTTCAAACGGCCACAGATGCCTTTCCGACGTGGTGTTGCAAATGAGGAATTCGAAGGGCGGCGCTTTCGGTTTCCAGCTAGCGGCGAGGAGATGCCCACAGGTCTGACTGCAAATATAACGTTCTATTGTTCAATGTCCTTGAGACAGGGCCCATGGCGAGGGAGCAATGATTGATATGAATAGTTTGGGATGCGCAATAGCTACGTGGGCGATGAGGCCGGCCGTTCCCAAATACATGTTACTTCACAACACTGGAATTACGGGCTGGGGCACTGTGGATTTTGCAGGCTGCATAACGCACAGACTCAATGGATGTTTCTAATGTTATGTGAGTAATTATTCAGGCGTTTTGATCCCGGGATGAGGGAATGATGAATGGATGCATGGGCAGGTGATTTGATACAGAGTTTGCCATGTACAGGGCTTCTTGGGATCTATCCGCCTCCCCTACGCTATGTGATGCAGGGCTGCCATAGTGGGACCATCGTCTATCTGGCCTTGTTGAGCCCTCCCTGTCTCGACGCGCCCTCAGACACTTGTGTCCATGCACGTTAACATTCCCATCTGATGGATTCTGTTTTGACAGACGCATGCACAGGTACACTCGTTTGTGATGGTGTTTGCACCTCGATATAGATGGTTATGAGTCGCAAGTGGTTTTGGGGTGGTGATGATCCTTTTGAGTGGGCTAGCATGCATATGGCTGTGGATTTCGTGTGATCATTGAAGTGAGTTGTTCGAATGTAGTTCTGATGGCCATTCTGTTCTTTTTCTTTTCTTTTGGTTGACAGGTATCTCCTCCCCTTTTGCCACTGCCATCTGTATGCCACTCCTGCAGATGGATTTTACTCCCGACACCTGCTGCTTCGTGTTAATCAGTGGAGCAGCATTACGATCTTATGGGACGATCGCCAATGGGCCACATGCCCTTACGCAGTACTGGTGGCTCGGAGCAACATTTCGGCCTTTCAGCTGGACTAGTGCCTCCCCATTGGGACGGCCCTGCGGTTCTGTGCGCTTCCATGTTGCCTTTTCGTACGTGAATGTGGCTCTGTGTACCATGGGGGAACAGGGCGACACACAAGTAGTGGCTGGTCATTTCTTGCGGATGCAGCCCACAATGGTGATTAGTGTTTTGGAGTTCATGGCCTGATGGCTGTATGGGCTTGGTGACTTTGATGTGCATAAATTTCTATTCTGATTTGGCCCGTGTAGCGTTTTTCTTTGCAAGTGATGTGGCATATGCCTATTTGGGGGGCGATGTATTGTGAGGAGATCTGCATTGGGTTCCAGCTTCGGGGTTTAGTTGCGTGGTACTGTACTGGGCGCGTTTGCCTACTAAGCCCGTGAGGTCAGGGATGGGGGCTGCCTATATGACAGTTTGAATGTTGTCATGCTCAGGGGCGGGGGATTGGGTTTTGTGTAACAGATGCCGGTCAGCCAGGTGGACTGGTGGAATGATGTGATTTTCGGAATATTGCTGGTCACAGGTGCCTGTGTTTGCGTGCGTTTCTTGGTGGGGGACTGTGGTCATGTCCATTGGGATGGCTTCTGTATTCGTGCCATCTGTGCCCTGCAGCTCCCATTGGCCCCTCTTGTGTTTCTTTTGTTCGTTGGCATGCATGGGTGACTTGTACATTTCAATGGTTGCATTGTGACTTCATTGCACCTACGGGGAGTTGTACTTTGTGGGCAGGGAGCGGTGTACAGGCACTCAGTGGGGCCGTTTACGGTTGATTCGCGATGCCGTACTTCTCGCCATGGCGGAATGGTACATTACGCCATGCCTGATGGCGTTAGGTACATGTCCGCTAGGGTCGGAATTGGCGTACCCTTGCGCCATGGTGGTGTTTGCGGTTTGGCATGGCGCGCGCGCGCGTGCTTGGTGCAGTTAGCGTTGGCGTTCACTACGGTGTCGCTAATGGCTTCGTACTTTGCGGTGACGGGTCATAGTCGCACCGAGCGCTATTCGATGGCGGTATTGCATTTCCGCCATCGTTTTTCGATTTCCGCCAGGGTCGTAATGAGGGCCAATGTGTTCGATGGGCTATGGGGTCTTTTACTCCATAGGGTCTCATATGTTTTTCTATGTGTGTTACACCGCACCCTACGTGCCGTAACACTGGGGCACCCTAGCGGACCCCCACCATAGACTCCATACCCGGGGACTGACTACTGTCTCCCCGGGCATGTAAAGTCACCATTGGCTTTACTAGACCTAAATTTACTAACAGAACTAGTACAAACCATCTTATTGTGGACGTACTAGTAGGGGTAATTCGATTACTCCTAGATCTGTTACTCGAGGGGGCACTGTCCCGTCCCCCCTCGTCGAGTTTTGGCTGGTGGCAGTGGAAACTACTTGTTATGTTCGACCCCGAACCTAACCCTATGGGATTCGTCCCATTGTTGGAGATTGACCCTTTTTCTCGTTAATCTCTAACGTACCACCGGTCTCCTTATCTTAAATAAGTTTATCGGATGGTATTTTCTGCCAGAACTCGGTTTTTAAAATGGTTGAGCCCTTTGTTCCACTTTTGGCGGGCCTCTGGACAGAAACCCTCCAAAGTGGTGCCATTCTGTCTGGGTTACCACAGGGGTGTGGGAGGGGGTTTAGGCACCCTGGACCGAGTTGCCTTGCCAACTCCGGTCGCACTCTGGAGTGATTGACCCAAGTAGTGAGCCTTCCCGCTCCCCACTTAGCATGTGTTGATTGACAGCTAGGCTGAATGAATGGGGGTTTTCTGCATAAAAGCAGGGCTTTTGGGACTGGATCCTCAGAAGTCGCCACAGGACCTAAGAATCCGACGAGGGTAACGCTGAGCCGACCTGCACGACGACACCTCCGGTGGAGCCCTGCGGAACCGACTCACCACTTCGCGACGACAGAGGAGATCTCCCTGCCCGAGAGTCTCTTCCCCTGGCTGGTGGGAACAACCAGTCCCCTTTGCTTTTTATTCGCCTCAGGATGCAGTGGTCGAATTGCCCGTGCAGAGCACCTCGGCAACCGGATAGCCACTACCCCTGTACCGCGACCAAAGGGTGGTGCCTTGTGACGGAGCACTCCGCGGCTGGTCTCTTCCCTGGTGGTGCACCGGACTTCACTTTTCTTCGACGACGAGATCATCTCTACTCTTGGCAAAGACCCGACGTGCATCCACCACCAGGAACAACTGCCCCCGCCGGAGCTGCCCTCCACAACAAGGTACCGTTTCCGCCTGGCTTCCCTTTCAATCGGTTCGAGGAAGGTGTCTTAATCCTCTCCTTTCCGTTGGGTCGCCCTCAAGCCTTTCTCATTTATTGTTCTGAACTGGTTCAATCTGCCGATAACAATTTGCTACAAAGACTTGAATGAATCTCCACTAGAGACTTTTTGGGACATTGCGCCTTGCCTCTCTCCGAGTGGGCCTGGCCTCTGAACTTGATGATCTATTGTGATTCTTGCCTTCCTGTCTTGCATTTTATCCGCGAAGGATTGAACTGTGTTGATTTCATAAACCTGCTTATTTTTCTCTCCCATCCTAACTAATATTAGAGTGTCATCTAGGTTGAGGTATACACCTCTGTCTGAAAATAAGTGGTACCGGTAGAACCTAGAGTTGTCGAAATATTGCTAGGGGGATTGATCGTTTTCTTCTCCGTAGAGTAATTGTGTATGATTTGTTTGCCGTGATAGTGCCATAGTGTTTTTCATAGATGTTTTGTTATAAATAAATACCTTAATATCTTTACACTGAGCCTCGTTGCGTGTTTGCTTGTCTTGCTGTGAAGAATTGCCCTATTTTGTATACTCCACATACTGCTCAACTTTTCTTGAGGGAAGTCTGACTGCTCAGCCACAGCTACCAAGTGAATCTGTGTGGTGCAGACTGCTACCAAGTGGGTTCACCGCCAAACGCCTGTAGTCCTAAATCTTTTGCAGTGGTCCCAGAGGGAACTGCACAGGTTTCCGCCTAACATTGATGTTAGTATAGGAGCCAAATCCTTTTCTATTTTAGTAGACATTGGGGCAACCCGCTCATGTGTACAAGAGGGAACATTTTCATTATCAGGACATGCCATGAATGTTCAAGGCTTCTCTGGAGCCACAGGCAGAGTTCCTTTCACTCAGAAATTACCAGTCTCTATAGGATAATGTGATATGTCTGTCCCATTATTGCATTCAAGGCAAATACCAGTCAATATTCTGAGCCGAGATTTAATGACAAAGCTAAATATGACAATTTCCTTCACTGATGAAGGTATAGTGTTCTCCATGCCAGGAATACATTATTTAAACGTGGGCGGATTCATCATGGCATTTACAGGACAAATAGCTCTGCGAGGAACACCGTTAGAACCAGAAGTCTTTCACTATCGGGTACGCATTTTGTTAACATGGCTACATGGTTTAGTGGGTAAGATTATGGGAATACCTGCCAAATTCTTATTCAGGCCACAAGTGCCTATGGATGAAGAGGGGGACAGATTATTCGACTAGAATTACAGGCAATAGTACAAGGGGAATTTGCTATGCCCGAAGGAACCAATGATGAGGGCAGGCCATGGAGAACAGTGATTGCCATTCAGGAAGGGTACAGATTGAACTGATGTCACTGATGAGGATATGTTTAAAGATGATCCATCAGCTGATGAAGTAGTGTTCGAGGTGAGCATCACTTATTGGAATAGGATAGAAAGAAGAGAAATCCCACAGCCAATGATGATAGTGCAGCAGCGTCCAGCATTATTTGATGAGGACATGGAAAAGAGGCCAACCTCTTTATGGACTATGGGCCCCTATGATGTAGGCCTGTTGAAGGGGGTGGGAGAAGTAAAGATTAAGCTGAAACCAGTAGCAATTTTACCTCGAGCAAGGCAATATCCTATGTCTCGAGAGGCAGATGAGGGTATTTTTAAGACTATATTAGCTATGGTGGAACAAGGCATTTTGGTGACATCAGAGTCATTGGCCCTTATTACAAGTCAGGCGTTAAGGGTTTAACGGCGTCGTCGGCGCCGTTAACCCTTAACGCCTGATTCACATTTTAACGCCTGCTTTTTCCAGGCATTAAAGTCCAAGGCGCTAAGCGACCTTGGTGCTAATTACGGCACCGTAATTTACGGTGCCGTAATTAGCGCCTTCCCCATCCCCATTATGCCCTATGGGGCAAAAATGGGAATGGTGAATGGGGATTTACCGCCCCACTCACCTTGGAATGGGGCGGTAATTCCGCCATCCACCATGGCGGAATCCGGCATGGACCATGGTGCTAATAGCACCATGGTCCACTGCCTGACTTGTAATGAGGGCCATTGTGCAATATCACAGTGTATCCTGAGAAAAAATTGAGGGGGGTTGTGGCGTTTAATTCAGGACATGAGGCCGATTAACCAGCTTGTAGAGGAGAGTTTCCTTTGGTTCTGAATCCTGCTAAGATTTTATGCAGTGTTCCCCCAGAGGCACAATATTTCATAGTGATTGAAAAATGCATTTTTCTCAATCCTGTTGCATAAGGATTCCCAAGATCTTACATCATTTACATTCCATCAGACTAACCTGAAAAGCACACGTTTCCCCAAGGGTACTGTGAGTCTCCATAAATCTTTAACAGAGTCCTGCAGATGGACTTGAGCAATCTTGATTTGCCAAGAATTGTGCTGCAGTACGTAGACGATGTTTAGTTTGTAGCACAACAGAAGAAGAGTGCAGATGAGACTCGATTCAGCTGATGATTATTCTGGCAGTTAAGGGATACAAAGTGGATAAGGGGAAGTTGCCATATTAACAGGAAGAGGTGTTATGCATAGGGCAGTTAATTTCATGTGAAGGAAAGAAAGTTACACCTGAAAGAGCTGAGGCAATTATGAGAATGTCAAAACCGCACATGATAAAGTAAATGCAATAGTATTTGGGACTGTGTAATTATGTCAGAGCATGGTTTTTTTTTATAGTTCATATGCGAGACCCCTTTTACAATCCCTGAAGAAAGCATAGGTGAATAAGGAAAACATTGAATGGACTGAGGAAATGGAGGAAGGGTTTGATGATTTGAAAAAAGCAATTTGCACAGCTCCAGTTTTAGTGATTCCCAATTATTATGAGGAATTGTGCCTGTTTTCGCACATAAATGGAACAGTTATGACAGCAGTGCTCACACAGAGAAACACATTAGGGTACAAACCCTTAACATATTATATTGGGATTTTAGACCGAGTTATGACAGGACACTTTCCTTGCAAACAATCGGTGGCAGCAGCCGCGTTTGCTATTGAGAAGTCCACGAGCATAGTGATGGGTTGTTCTATGATTTTATTTGTCGAGCATGCATTATGTGTTGTATCGTCTGCTTATGAGGTGGTCAAATTGAATCCAGCGATCAAAATAGTCAAGTGTAAAATAGGGAATCCTGCCACGTTTGAAGCTGAACCATTGGCAGCGGATGAGCAAGTGCATGATTGCTCTAACCATGTGAAATGTTATGATGAGATTCCAAGGGTAAAGGAGAATGCTCTAGCAGTGGGGGAGGTTCTCTTTATTTATGGGTCTTCAAAAATTGATCAAATTTATGGAGAAAGACATTCAGGTTCAGCTGTGGTAAGACACAGAGCTAACAGAAAATTTGAAGTTGTAGCAAGTGCGAGACTACCATCTCATTTTTCAGCACAGGCTGCAGAATTGGTGGTGCTTATTATCGCGCTCGAGAATCACACAGGGCAGGAAGTGACGGTGTACAGTAATTCCGTCTATCTGATGTCAACTGGCCATGCAGGGTTAGCACGTTGGAAAAGGAGGGGCTACCTCTGAGCGGATGGCACTCCAGTGCAACACGCAGCATTATTGGACAGGCTCATTAAGCACTACAACTCCCAGTAGCCATCGCAATAGTTAGGTGCACTGCACATATTAAGAGAACTGACTTTATTTCATGCGAAAATTAAGCCGTAGACGAAGAGGCCAAAAGGGTTGAATATTCATCTGTCATTTCTTGTTTTGATACATGTGATGTGAAAGGAAAAATTGTTGTAATAATGGTTGTGAATGAAGGGTTTAATCATTTGCCAAGAACGCAGTTGATGGAAATTCAAGGAGGAGCTCCACAGGAAGAAAAAGAGCTGTGGACACAGAGGTGGTGTTCTCCATTGCCTTCTGAAGCATTGTGGTGACAAGACAGCACTGGTAAACCGATAATGCCGATGATGCCAGTTGCCTTATTAAGGGTGGCGTTAGAACAGCTACACTACCCCGCGCATATAACTAGGGAGAGCCTTGCAGCAACCACTGTTTCCTACCTGTTTCCTACAAAACTTGTTAGAACACGTTGCTTTTTATGTAATAAATTGCATTTTATGTTAAAGGTGTACTGCTGGGCACACATTACGAACAGGAGTGATTCTTTGACCAAATGGTCCTTTTCAGCATTTACATATTGACTATGTTAACATGCTGCAAGTATGTAATGGATACAGGTATATAATAGTGATAGTGTGCCCCTTTCTGAGATGGATTGAAGCTGGTCCATGCACACATCTTGATGCCACTTGTGCTGCAAAGTTTTTAGGTCGAGAAGTATTTCCTAGATGGGGAGTATGTGAGGTGCTGAGATCTGACAATGGACCCCATTTTGTGAACGAGGTATTCAAACAGATTAGCCTATTGCTTAGTATTAAACATATATTTTCTTCGTCCTATCACCCGCAAGCGAACAGTATATGTGAGAGACTCAATGGTCTTCTCCAGAAAAGGATAGCAAAGTTGAAATTGACACTGAAGAAGGGGTGGCTGCATTGCCTGCCCCTTGCATTATATGCATCGAGAAACCAGCCAGGGTCAGACCACAACCTCACGCCCCATGTGCTAGTTACAAGGAGACAGATGAGAACGCCTTTGACCCCTCCATCGAGGACTAGGAGTGATGCCCAGACAACTGTAGAATTGTTAGGAAATGAGCTACATGCGTACTTGACATGTATGACCACTAGTATCTCTGTCATTTCAGTTCAACTCAAGCGGAAGGGGTGTCGTTCTCAGGACACAGATAAAGACAATACAGCAACCGGATTTTAGTGGTTCTTATGTTGTAGAATACATTACTCCTTCAGCAGTTAAAGTCAGAAGAAGGAGAGCTTGGATCCACCTGGGAGATATAAAAGTCTACGCTGGCGAGGCCGACATACCCCCACCCCATTCGGATGCAGGTCAAGAAGAAGTTCAGCACGTGCAGACTTGATCAGTAGCTTGGAAGAAGAACACAAAGACTATACAGTAGATGGATACAATTGCACACTTGGACTGTGGCTTCCCTAAAACACTCCATATAGATATTATAGCAGGAAGTGAGAAAGTTACTGTTCTTGAGCCACAGGAACTTGCTGAAAATGCACTTTAGGAAGTTCTGAAGTAAATGGAAAATGCCTTATTTAGACTTCCTTTTCAACGACTGGAAAAGGGAGCAGTTCCCCGATTCGTTTCTCACTGAATTTCTCTTTGGACGCGTAAATGGTGTTGACAGATGTTGATGTTCACAGACTACTTCTTGCTGTCTTAATTTTTATACTCCAAGCTTACCCTGCTCTTGTTGAGCGCAGCACTGATGTGCATAATTTTGTCCAAGATCCTAAAAATGGCCCCACGATTAGACAATTATTGGCAGCAATAATAGAACAAATCAGACAGTTACCTGAGCATTTAACAAGATTGCCTGATTAAAGAAGTTTTTCCTTCCTTAAAAGTAATTAGAGGCATAATGTGGTCTATTGAACATATTGCAATTCCAGAGAGTGAGCAGAGTCAACAACGTGTGGAGAGACACCAATGGTGGGGCCTAATGTGTTGGTGCAAAATATATTATCACATAAAAGATCACAGGTTATTGCAACTTCATGATTGCTACGTATATTTGCAGCCTCAGTCTGCTTTTCCCTCCAACATATCTCTCTAAACCTTATCAGTTTGTTATCCTTGTAAGCACTAATGAGTCGCTTGACTATGAAGAGGGGATGGAGGTCAAGAAAAACGTGCCCTATCTAAATCTGTTCACAGTAGTATATGTTTTTTTAATACTTTGAGTTTTTTTTCCCTTAAAACCACCCCTTAGTAGTGACATGTGTGTTTTGCTTTGCAACCAACTGGAACTCCTTTAATTTCATTATTTTTCTTTGTTCTGCAAAGATCACACTTTAAAAGTAATACTTCCAGTACCTGCTCGGCTCTTGTTGTAGTGCATTAAAAAGGATCACCATATTGGTGTCACATGGGACACAACTGCACTTGATTGCTATCGTCTAGTGTAATGTCCCGTTCTCAAAACACTTTTTTCCCCCACGGGGAGAGAGTGACAAGATGCTAAAAATGATTATATTCTTTTTCTTCAAAAGCCCCTGCACATTATTCCTTCTCTGCAGCAAGGGTCATGTAATGGCCGACTGGTTTCAGTGGTGTCATCTCATGTACCACTTTCTTCAGGGCCTCAGCATGTGTTATCATGCTGCCATGGTAGTAGAGTTTGCACGAGTCACTCTGTCTTTATAAAGCACCCCACCTGTGGTTAATTCAAAAGGAGGGGAGGGGGGAAAAGAGTTTTTTTCTTATTTAAAAAACCTTATGCCCATTTGTTCATTTCTTCAATAGTTATAATTTGCTGTATTTTATTAATTAAGTGCCATTTCGTACCCCCTTTGTTGCTTTTCACAGCATCTGGGAATATGGGTGACTGCTGGCTGTAAAAGGAAGCATGTGGTTTCTGATGCTTTCCTATGCGACCTACAACAACATATGTATTTGGGTCAGGTCACATAAGATAAGTATTTCTCATAGAGGTTTTCTTTATATGCTGTTAGCGGGCATACATTTTTTCTCTCTCTTATTTTTCGAAAACTAGTGTGTTGGTGCCAAGCGTCATATCCCATAGGACATGGCTGCTAGATACTGGTGGGGCATGAGAATAACGTATTGTTTTAAGTGTAGATTCTAGTTAAGGCTAAGGAAGAATGGTCCTTACCTACTCGATCCGGTTGCCTCGGACCTGTTTGTTCCTAGTCTCTCACTTTCCTCGTATGCGGGAACCTTTTTGTTTTTGTATTAGTGCGCTTGCGCGGCTGTCTTCTTCCTTTTAGACGACTGACTGCGAGTGCCATTGCGCACTGTGCGCCATCTTGGAACAGAGCTCATCTGTAAGAGTTCAGTCATTTTTCAAAAACCATGTGGGGCTGATATTATGGTAAACTTGCCTCGTCTGCATATGGCATATACCCACAATTTCAGGAACATGAAGTATTGTAAGAATTAATGAAATGCATTGCCATAATATGTTATGGTTCCTCATTATGGTACACTAGTTGTGAACTCTGCTTGTCTCTGTGAGCCCACACTTTTGGTGCATTATTATTATTATTATTATATGTTTGGGCTCACTGTGACATAGGCGTTACCGGCAACACAGTGGGAAGGGGCGGGGGATGGCTTAGTCGAGGCATCATAAATTAGTCTTGTGTGGCTCGGCTACTTGTGCAGTAAGTCGTTGTAGCTGGTGTCATTGATTAATGAAGAGCTATGTGACTTAAGTCCAATCATGTCGGGGGTCGGGCCTCATTGCGGTCTGGTCCATTTGCACATCTGCCTGGTCGTTGGCGCTTACTCCGAGGCCGATGTTGCTGTTGTAGATGCCATTGCCGGCTTTCTGCCTGGCCCAGTTGAGCCATCTGTCTCCAAATCCATAGGGAAGTCTGTAGAAACCAGATCTTGCTGGTGCAGAAGGCGCCAGGGTCTTCAGGTTCATCAAAGGAGTGCCATTTTTTGTCTAATTTCAGATAAAATTGTGATTGGAACCTGTAGTGCCGCAAACAATGGGGCAAATATTTTCCTTCATCTAGAAACTTAGGGCGGAATAGTCATTAAACAAGCAGACTTCCGATCCCTCCATGAGGACTGTGCCGATTGCTCTGTAGGCTCGTAAAATGGATACTTTGTGCTGGATGTTTAAGAGACACATTGTAATGGGCCATGGGCGATCTCCTGCCACTGGTTTTGGGATGGGAGCTCTGTGAATTCTATCAATCACATGTGATCTCTGGTCTTGGATGTGAAGGTGATCTTGGAATAGACGGTAAGCATAGGCCTCGAGGTCCGTATTGAAGGCCGATAAGACAGAGATTGTTGCGCTTCAAGTGCTTTTTCTTGGTCCTCATTCTTCGCGCTGAGGCGCTGCACTTCATTTATGAGCCCATCGACGTCAGTGGCTGCCACTAATCTGCTGTTGATTATCTGTCGTGCATTCAGTTTGGGTATTCAGACAAGTTTGCATGTCTTGAATGTCACATTTGATCTCCAGGACAGTGACATTTCTTTCTTGAGTTCTGTGCCCTATGGCCCTCATTTCTTTGAGGAGTGTTTGTAGCTGAGTTTGCACATCCATTTCTGTGTGCTGGTTTGCAGATCACCGTAGAGGTCCTGCAATTGAATCTGGATTGATGTTTGTGATGATGCTGTGACTAGATGGGTTTTTTGCCATACCTCAAGGGCTGGCTGACAGATAGGTATTTCGGTATTATGTGCCCTGTAGGCTATACCGGTTACCCGTTGATGCCCACTGCAGTCCGGGGGGCATGAAGCAACTGTTCTGACTTCCGTAAAGATACGGTTGGAACCCTCTAGTTGCTTTCTACGGTTATGAAATCAGCCGCTATGGAAGTAGCGTATTTACTCCACCCGTTCGGCTGTGCAGGCAGGATGATTGGGGCAGCCTGGCCGTCACCTGGGTTCCTGGGTGCAGTAACGGAAGTTGCCTCGTGGGGTCGTTGTAGCTATTCCGTGAAATGCAGTACGCTAGTCGCGACAGAACCCGGGGTCAGCAGAGGTGTGAGTCAGTTAGTTTACTCATGCGAGGGCCTCTACCCCCTCCTGCAGGTTGATGGAGGATGGTATTGGGTGCTGTGTACACACACCAAGAGCACTCAGACTGATTGAGCGAGATTTGTTAATCCCATAAATTACATAGGTGGGGTAGGAAACCAATCCTCTGTGAAGGGAGGCCATGGGTCATGAGTCCATAAGGAGCAGAGTGGTTAGCAGGCAGTGGAATGGCCAGCGTGTAAAATCAATACATTTGTTAGTGCTGGCGGTAGGCCCAGTCACAGTGTATTTGCATATGGATGGGGTGTCTATTAGGTCTCTCTCAGGCTGCAGGGGGGCCCGTTATGCAGTCCCACACTGCTCTGATGTCATCGGACCTGTGGCCCAATGTTCCTCTGGGTGGGGCCCTGTGATGGGTGTTAAGGTGAGGGATCAGCAGTGGCTGTGCAGCCTACCCGTCCTCAGACTCGTAATCTGGCGTTTGCAGCGTAGCCCAGTGCCTGCGATGCCCGGAGTGCATGCGGACTGGCTGGCAAGACCAGGCGAAGATGGGCCCACTCACTGGTGCTCCTCGCCGCATCGTGCATTACTGGCCAATGCAGTAGTGGCGTATTGTAGGTGTTCAGACAGGGGTGGGCCGGTGATGCCTCACTGTTGCGCGGCTCACCAGAGCGGCGCAGGGTGCGCTGCACCAGCGTGAGCCCTCATCATATGGGGGAATACCTGGGCACACCACAGTGGACCCTCATCCAGTTCTGTGGTCTAGTCACTCTGCGTTGCACCATGTGGGCTGAAGCAGTGGGGCCCACTGGTCGATCCTACGTGGATATTAGCTGCATGGATCAGATCCTCCCCTTCAGCATACAATAACAATGCCGGCACTCATACAGCCCACAGCGGCCTCCAACAGACGGAGTCCACGCCCCGTTCTTCCAGGCCAGCTGGACATTTGGTTTGAGCATCTGGCAGTTCCTGGTGCCTACAAGAAGCGATGTCAGATGGTCCGAATGGAAACCTAGTGGGGTAAGATGTTCAATCTGCAGGTTTTAGCCCGCTTTCTCCGGAGCAGTATCATGTCGTCGGGCTCTCGTGCAACTCGGGCTCTCGTGCAACTTCCTGTATGTTATTTATTCTAAATAAGAAGTCCCCTGACTTCCACTCATCCCCTGCTGGTTGCACTGGTGTGTCCGACTTTGTTACATCAATTGCCGCCTGTAGTCTGGGTAACTCTGTTTGTGTTGATGCCAGTGCTAATTCTAAGTCTATTGAGCTTACTCCGGTGTGTGTGTTGACCTCCGCAGGGGTAACATATGGTGGAGGTGAGGCCATGGCTGGTGTTGCTATATTCATACCTGTAGACAGATATGTTGGATTTGTATATCCCTGCACAGGACGGGTTGCTAATGGATATATTCCTTCTGTCCCCACCAAGTTCTTCCTGACATTTCCTTGGCTTGCATCTTTATTACTGTTGTGGGTCACTCCTTCCCTCTTGTGATCCTCTGTATACTCAAACATGTTCCAGAGGTTTAATACTTCCCTTCTTTTCTGCAACGGTCTCAAGTGTTCTAACATTCTTCTGTTGAAGGAGCCCTTCTCTGGCCAGGAGAGGCGCTATCCCTCCTCCCCTGTTTTCAGTCACCCACTGGTTGTGATACTTCTTATTCTTATCACAGTACAACAGCAGGGCGTTTCTCCCCTCATAGTCGTGTTTCCTGCGTTTCTGGAAGTGTGGCTAAACCTATGCTGCTGCGTCACAGTTATACCGTAGTCCGTTCAAAAAATATGCAGTTCATTTTCATCAACAAAACAACTTAATGTCATTAAAAATAGAAAATCGTCAGTTCAATTCCCCCACCCCTTTTCCCAGTTAGAGCTTTTTGTATAAACACACAAACCTCACGCTCTCTTCGCACCTCCACACACACCACATACATGCCCCTCCTGGGTCTCCTCCTTATACCAAAAATACACTAACAAAATAAACTAAAATAACAAACTAAAACAACAACCACTACTATTCCTGAGCTCTCTACTTATAAGAAGCTCCTATGTATTTTTCTCTTTTTCCCTTATTGTTTAAACAATGATTGTGGCTCCACCTTCTCCCCTCACTCAGCGAGGTTCCTGCTCTTCCATTTATTTTTCCTTAATACCCTTAAGAAATTAATAAAAAAACAAAAAATAAACATACTCTACAGGCGTGCCACACTCCCAACCTCAGTCGCTGTGTGTTTACATTGTTCAGAATGCTCCATACATTCAGCCCTAGTTGGCCATATTCATGTGTGTGTGTTCACGAGAACTCCTCCATTCATGGGGTTCCAACACCGGCCTGCACCTCTACTTGGGGTCGCACCCCACTTCAAAGAGCAGGCAGGATTCTGCAAAGACGGCTCCTACAGGGCCTCTGCAGAGTACGCAATTTGGGGCTGGTCGCTGTAGGTGGGTGTGGGCCTTCCGGAGAGGCTGCCTGGATTCCTCTGCAGGTACGTGGGGCATTGGGATCACATCAGGTTTGCCAAATGAATGCAAGTCTCTGTTTACACTCACGCCAGAAAGAATACAACCCTCTCAGGGAAAAGGCCAAGAGATTGCATGCAAGGATAACGAAGTGTAATTGTACAAAAGGCAAAGGGTCCAGTGAGGGCTCTGCTGCTTGAGAATGTTCTACCTCCAACATGATCATTAGTACTTTATTAACGGCCACAGAGTCACTGATTCCATCATATATAGGGTCTAAACCCTCACAGCTGATTGCTAAGACAATATACATGGTTCTGCTCCATAGGGAATGCCAGGCAAAGATTGGTTCTCATATCTTCTGTCCGTCAATCCCTATGTGGGTCAGCTGGGCTCATCTCTTCAAGGACCGAAGGTCATGCGCTTCACACTGTTTGAATTAAAAATTGCAAAGACTTTTGTTATAAGCACAACACACATATTGTGTGAACATAAATTAACCTAAATTGTTTGGCTCAGTCCTTAAGCTTGTGAAAGTGTGCAGGGGACGGGAGTTCCTCCATTAGGAACTTATTCTGTTTGCACATGTTCATATGTTCAAAGGCTTTCCTTTGTGAGCTAATTCTATTACTACATCATTATGGCAGTCACCTGGGAGACTTATGAACTGTCACTGGTGGTAGGGAAGGAATACAATCATGCTGAAGCACACATTCTGCCCTCTGTTCATATCACACTCCTTGCACCCAAGGCTCCCACCCTCATTTTGATCTATAATTTATCCCTCCCTGTACCTCATACTACAAAGGGTGTTTTTTATGGGACAAGGTGAAAGGGTCTCACGTGTTCAATGATTTTATGACCATTGGCTTTATGGTTGATGGGCTGGGGTCACTCACTATCGTGGGATGTAGGGATTCTTGGGTTTGATCAGTGGTGGATGCTATCCTTCCTAGTGGGCTGAGTGGGGGGTTAGAAGTCTGCTCTTGGCCTGGTTGTGATAATTGGGCACTATACGTAGCCTGGTGCTCTTTCATGGTCGCGCAGGGGGCATTAGTCTCCACGAAACTAAATAAGTGCCACAGTCAGGGAAGTTTCTGTGGGAATAAGCTGCACAGGCTCATCCGTCCTCAGGGTTTGAGCCTGTTCATGTTTCGCTATCAGGCCTACGTTTACCGCACAGCCATGTAGCGTTTCATGTGTCTTCCATAACTATAAAATGGCATCTCTTTATATGCGCGCACTAATTCTATGCATCTATGATATCTGTGATATTACATGCATGCTGAGTTTCTTTAATACGTGCCTTTCCCACCTAGCACATCGCGTGGCTGTTCATGGGAATCACCTCACTCTAAAGCACCTAGGGGTGTGAGGCAGGCCCATTTCCATCCCAACATTGCCCCATTTGTTACTTCTACAGTAACAAACTCTCCCCCATATCTGCGCTTGTTCTCCCTTTGCACAGCAGCTTCATAAGTGCGTGTTTATTTTATTGGCATCATTGCCCCACACACATGACATAAACGGTCTCCTGCTCGCGTACACTCTTCAGGTGTACATGTCATGTAAATGCAGCCCCCACCCCCTGCCAATTCTACCCATACTTCTTTATAATGTTCAGGTTCAGGGGGAGGGACAATGGTTGTGTGGTAGAATCAGTCTACTTCGTCTCCATAGGGGATAGGGAGCATGTGGGGAATGGGGTGGTCAGTGTGTTCCTCTATTTCCCTTGTGCTACGAGGTACTTTTGGAACACCAATCAAGACTATCATAATTGAGCTATTAGGCACTGCTTTGGCACAACACCAGAGACCCAACTGGCATGTGCAGACGATGATCAAGACAAACACAAGGACGGGCACCCTCATCTGCAACAATGTTCCGAGCCAGGACAGGGCCCAGCTAAAAGGGACTGCAAACCAATCTTCCTCCTGGACGCCAGTCTCCTTTTTCATCTTGGCCCCTAGGTCATGCACTGCAGCAATGCCATGTGACGAAGTCCCATACTCAGCATCTTTAGAAGGTAAAAATGTGCAACATGAACTCCCTATCTCTTTTCAAACAACACCTTCCATCGCCATCAACATATCGAGGACATACCGGTTTTGCATCGTCATCTGCCTTAGGGTGCACAGCTCGACACTTATGACATTGAAACCCTGCTCAGTGTTGTTCGACAACTGGACCAGTTCCCAGCGCACAATTTGGAGCCATTTGGCATTGGCTCGTGCTTGCAGCTGGGTAGCAATAAGGATTCAAAAAATGCCTCTGGTCAGCAAAACAATTTATATTCCTCAGGTATTTGTTTCGAGCAGTTCTGATGAGTCTTTTGATAGGTAGTTCAAGGCTCTCTTTTTTCTCTGTAGCTGGTCATACGGTTCTTTCACAGGAAGGATGTGAAAGTCTGGTGGTGGCAGTATATGCTGTGATGCGATCATCGGGAACATTGTGGGTGCTTCGTTGGGCGATCATGGCCACCACTTCAGGTGTTCTTCTGGGACTAATAACAGGGCGGAGTGTAGCATAGCCAGTGAACAATATCCACTCCAAGATGGTGTGAGATGCAAGTATGCTGTTGGCCACACACCCAGTAGTAATCCATCAGTGCTGCTGTGCCCGTCTTTATATCCGGAATCCACAGTGTTTTGTTCCATCATTCATTTTAGCCAACAATGACAGTCCCTTCACTGAAAAAGCACAGTTCATAAGTCTTTTCTTGGTTCCCTTTCACCACTTCTCCATGGCTGCAATCCATGTCCATTTTGTAACCTGCTCTATCCATGTTTGTGCGCACGTCTGTGGTCCTGTGGTACTAGAACCTTGGGCGCCCCGATCTGTGCAGTATTAGCAAGCACATGTAGCAACTGCTACTAGTTGTTCGCCTACCCACTGCACTCATGTTGAAGTACCAACTGTTTCAGTGCTCGGGATGATTTCAATATGAGGCGTTCTTTGACGGGGAGCCAGTGTGCATAACGCCTGGCATGGGAGATATACTCCCTCTTGGGAATGTTAAGTGCAGCACTAAGGGCATTATTTCGACATTAATTGAGAGACAGTTCTGAGTGGACAGGTAGGATTTTACTGCATTGACCAGTTTCGTTGTTAATGAGGCTGAGGAGGCAATGGCACTGACATGGCGTGTCATGGAGAGTGTGGAATCCAGGTACACCAACAGGGTCTTTACTGATGATGAGACAGTGAGTAGAGTGTTATCTATGGTGAAGGTGCTCTATTGTTTATTAAGTTTATTGAGCGTTTCCTTGTGGCCGACTAGAAGGATTTCAGTTTAGTCCCTGTTGAGGCAAAGCATGTTGGCTGCCATCCATGCTTGGATGGTGGAATAGGTCTGTGTAGTGTCTCTGCGTCTTTTTCATAAGAGCCAGGGAGTGGGAGGAGGACCTGGGTGTCATCGGCATAGTTTGTGTACGCTATGCCGAGAGCGTCCAGCTTGTCAAAGAGGGGCTTGGTAAATATATTATACAGGGTGGGTGAGGAGCAGGAGCTCTGTGGGACTCAGCAGTGAATGGTGGTTGGTGCTGCACAGGCCTGCTCTGAGAACACCTTAATTGCTCTCACTTCAAGGAAGGAGGTGATCCAGGAAGTGGCTTCAGGGGTAAGTGTGTGAGATGTCTGCAAAGGGTCGTATGGTCCACAAGGTCAAAAGCTACAGATAAATCAAGAAGGAGGAGAAGAGCTGGCTTGCCTTTGTCCATTATTTCAGGTAGTTGTTTTTTTAGATCTAATCGGGCCAATTCAGTTCCCTGGCCTGGGCAGAAACCTGATTGCCTCTTCCCTAGTGTGCTGTTAGATTCCAGGAACTGCTGTATTTGGGTGTATGTGCCTTTGTCAAGAATTTTCAGCAGGAAGGGTTCAGTGTTAATGGGCCAGTAGTTGTTAGGCAAGGATGGGTCTAGAGAGTGTTTTTTCAAGAGGGGTCATACCCAAGCCTCTTTCAGGCATGGCGGGACAGTGCCAGATGTGAAAGCCGCTTTTTTGAATGTTGTCAAGAATGGTGCTAGAGTGTCTGCTCAGTCTTTGATGATATTGGCAGGACGAATATCACCTTTGCAATTGGAGAGTTTGATGGGTTTGAGGAGAGCTATTACTTCGGTTTCTGAGACATCTCTGAAGGAGAAAAGTTTTTTTGCTGGGTGTGGGTGTTTTTAGTGGGGGAGATGGTCAGGTCAGACCTGGCAGGGTGTTGTGGTGGGCAAGAATTTTGCTCTGCAGGAGGTTTATTTTATTGACATGGCTTTTTGAATGCTCGATCACCAAGCTTCATCTTTCACAAAGTATTGGGGGCAGGAGCTGCAAGTTCTGTGAATATGGCAAACATTTCTTTGGAATCAGATTTAGCATTCGTAATTCTTGTATTGTAGGATGATGATTTGGCTAAGGTAATGGATTTTTTGTATTGGGTGGAGATTTAATTGTATTCTTCTTTAGTGGAGTCTTGTGGATTAGTTTGCCACTTGGTAATGTGATGCGCTTGAGGGTGCATCATTCCTGAAGTTCTAATGTATACCAGGAGTTGGCGTGCTTTGTAACTTTAGCTATCTTTCTTTCTAGAGGAGCTGTGGAGTCAACCGCTTTTTGGAGCGTGAGATTATACAGTTCAGCTAGAACCAGGGGGTCGTTGGAAAAAGGAGGCTTGAGGGCTGCAACCTCCAGAAGTGGTAGGAGCTTGTCTTTGGTTAGTTTGCGGGAGCTCCTGGCTAGTGCTGGTGGTGATGGACTATTGGGTTTCGTGGCTTTGGTGGAGGTAGCAATGGAGAAGGGGATCAAGTGGTGGTTGGTCCAGGTCCAAGGGTGTTGGAGCTGATGTCGGTGGTACAATTGTGGTCTGTGATACAGTCTAGGATGCGTCCCTTGGAGTGAGTGGGGTTAGTGACTCATTGCTGAAATCCCATGTAATGGAGTGCTTTTGCAAGGGACTTGGCTTGCTTGTCTTTGGGGTCATTAAGGCCAAGGTTTAGGTCACCCAGTAAAATGGACTTATAAGAGGTTTTTAGGTTCTCACCTACTAAGTGGAGTAGGTTTTCCTGAAAGTAAAGTAGTGGGCCTGGGGGTTGTTAGACAATGTGAAAGGCAATAGTGCAGTTAGGGGAGAGGGAGAATTTAACAGTCATGGAGTCTGAGTGCCTTCAAGTGGAGATTTGATTTGCCTGAGAGATAAGAATTCCTTGACTATGAGAGCCATGTCACGATCCCTGCCCTAAGCCTGGATAGCCAGGCCAGGTGGGCTACTTCTACCCCCACCAGGCCCTCAAGGGCCTTGACATTTGCCCCCAGACTCTCTTGGAGTCAGTCCTGGTGCCTTTAGCGCCAGGCTCATATGCTAGAGCAGTATTCAAGGCCCATAAGGGTATTGCACAACAACATGGATGGAGACTGGAAGGACTTACTTTGGATAGCCGAGTACGCTTATGACAACTCCTTACATTCCAGTACTGGACAAACACCCTTTTATACTCTATATGGCAGACACCCACGTACCTCAGAATTGGATCTCCCAACCAACTTAGAAATGCAGCGGTAAAAACCCTTCACACCAACATCACTCAGGCTTTCAAAAAAGGCCAAATAACATCTAATTCATGCCAAAGACAAGCAAAAACAATTTGCCGACCAACACAGAACTATGGCCCCTGATTATCGAGTAGGAGACAAGGTTTGGCTAGCCACCAGGTTCATACCCATCAAAGGAACCCGGACCTTCCAACCCAGGTATTTGGGACCCTACACCATCAAGGCGGTTATAAATTCGGTGGCCGTCAAATTAGATTTACCATCCAATCTACGCATCCATCCGGTATTTCATGTGTCCCTTCAAAAACCAATGCAGCCAGGAACACGGATTAAGGCAGTACCACAACCCATTCTTGTCGACGGAGAACCAGAATTCGAAGTTAAAGGCATACTGGATTCTAAGTACTCAAGAGGGAAGCTATACTATCTAATCGATTGGAGAGGTTTTGGACCCCAAGATAGATCCTGGGAACCCTGAGAAAATGTTCACGCACCACGTCTGATTAAAAGCTACCATCGAAACTTCCCAACTAAACCTGGGCCGGACAGAAGAAACACCTTGAGAGGGGCCTTAGGGGGGAGTGCTGTCACGATCCCTGCCCTAAGCCTGGATAGCCAGGCCAGGTGGGCTACTTCTACCCCCATCAGGCCCAAAAGGACCTCGACATTTGCCCCCAGGCTCTCTTGGAGTCAGTCCTGGCGCCTTTGGCGCCAGGCTCATATGCTAGAGCAGTAATCAGGGCCCATAAGGGCATTGCGCAACAACATGGATGCCGCCACATGGCTCAGTTCCTAAACTGAACCATGCAGTCTAGCATTTTTGGTGTGGCAGGCCCAGTGATACCTAGGATGCCTGCAGGCTATATAAACCACACCCGAGCTCCAGTACACGCTTCGCGTTACTTTGCATTCCAGCAACGTGACGCTCATCAAGTTCTGCAGCATCTCAGAACCTCGAAAAGTCTGCACCTGCAAAACAAAGGGACATTGTTATTTTCAGCAGCTTACCTGAGATTCCACCGCAGACTGCAATCAGCACCTAAGGAACAGCAAGCTTCTTGGATCTTCGAACCAGCAAAAAGAGAGAAAAGAGACATTAGATATTTACATCAGAGCCGGCAACTTACCTCTCAAGTCGCCCATCGACCAGCACCGCTTAGGAGCCTCTTGCTTCGGTGAACGCAGCGGCCAATGGGAATAAAAGACAACAGGTTAGCAGAAGCATGCCACCATAGCACTAAGTATAGCGCCGACTCGCCACATCGAGGCCCTCCCAAAACACCATCACTTGCCAGTGAGCCCAAATCCAGCCAACGGCCCACAGCGGACTCTCGCACACCTACTGGGAGAGAAAAGACATCATTCGTTCAAAGAAAGGCTCACAGAATAACAGTAATAAGACCTACCTGAGAGACTCAAAGGGGCAGCATCAGTGAAGTAACTCGATTGCAATCGCCCACAGAGGACAACGTGCCCCTGCCAAGAAGGCAGGACGGAGAGCTCGCCAAAGCCCAAAACAAGGTGAGGAAAGGCCCGGGGAGGCGCTGCGGGCATTCCGGGTGTTGGGTGGTTATTTCCCCAGTTGCTCTATCTTGAACATTGCCCACCTGTTTTCCAGAAAGAACTCCCCGCTGATAATACCCGGGAGCGACCGAGAAGGGCACCAGGGTTCCGGCAGCTGGGTGGTGTCCCTGTGGATACCAAGTGAGCGTAACAGAACGCAAAGCCTACCAAATCTATCCACCTGGGCACCATGGAAACATCAGAACTAGACCAATTGGCTCACTTATTGGGGGAACTTCGTGCAGAGGTTCACTCTGCCAGACAGGAGACTAACGCTCTTCGGAGAGACTTTTTTGGTGACTAAAGAGCGTGCCGAAGACATTAGCAGGCAAGTCTTGCAATCCCATGCGGGCCAGACACCTCTACCTGGAAACAACCCACCGATGCAAAATCTTTGCAGGCCTGGAACATTCCCAAATGACCAAGCCCGGGTAGCCTTTATTTTATCATACTTAAGTGGCAGTGCCGCGGATTGGTCGGTACCGTTCGTGTCCCAGGTTGACCCTTTATTACATAATTTTGGAGACTTTCAGAGGGAAATGGATAAACTCTTCGCTCGCCATACCCGTGAACAAGCTGTGGACAATGAACTCCTTTCCCTCCGACAGGCAAATCAGGATTGTTAACGTACATTGCTACTTTCAACCGACCGGTTGCTGAAGCTAGGTGGCCTGAAAACAAAAGAACCACATTGTTTCATCGGGGCATACGAGGTAAATTAAAGGACGTTCTAGCTCAAGTGGTTGACCCTCCCAGAGATTGTTCTGAATTCATAGACCTGGTTGTGCAACTGGATCACCGGTTGCAAGACCGAAAAGCAGACCGTTCAAAGATGGACCCTCGGCCTGGGTACGCTCGGCCTAGGGACATTGTACCTCGACTACAAGAGAATACTGTGTAACCTATGCAAATTGGAGGGGTACGACCCCCTCTAACAAAACAAGAATGGGATAAAAGGAGACAACAACAACTATGTCTATACTGCGGGATTGTTACGCTCACCTGACTCCCACGGAGGCGCTGGCCTGGTTCGCGCTGCTGTGACCTCTTCTAAGGTGATGCGCAGGGTTCGGAAGACGGACTGGGCCGGGCCCCCAAATCTGGCTTGCCTGGCTCGCAGAAGTTTCCTTCTTAGGGTCTGGAAGGACGAGCTCTCCATCCTGCTTCTGATGCAGGGGCGCGTTGGTATCCAGTTACTTCACTGGATTTTCGGATTGGGGAGAACCAAACTTGCTTGGCTTCCAGCTAAGTTTTTGATAAGAGGTTCCCCTTGTGTCCATGCATTAATGTACTAATGCTAGTGTCTTTTTCCCCATAGGGGCCGGGGTACGGAATGCCGGGGAACAGGCACCGACCCGAGATGAGAGGTGAAATCCTTGTAGAAATCAGGTAAGTCTTTAATGAGCGTTTTTTGGTAATGTCTTTTCATTCGCTCATTAACGCTAATGTCTCTTTTTCCCCTTAGGGGCCGGGGTCCGGAAATGCCAGGATGCGGCGCGGACCCGAAATGAAGAGGGAATGAATCAACAGGTAAGTCTTAACATGGAGATTTAGCTTTCCTTATTCCCTTCTCTCTCTCACCTTTTGTTCTGGTCTTTTTCTCCCTAGGCGCTGGGGCGTGACTGCGAATCCGGATGATCGCTGCTGAACATGGAGGCGCCCTGTAAAGGTGAGTGGAATGCAGCGCTGCAGCGATCGACGCGATGAGCTTTTAAATTAAGTCTTCCTTTTCAGGATTGTCGGCGAGATGTCTCCGGGATGCGGATTTAGCAGGTAAGGACTTTTCCTTCTTCTGTTCTCTTCTTCTCTTCCTTTGCAGGTGATCCAGGATGCTGGCAGGCGTGGCAGAAGTCAGGATGCAGGAGCAGACACTGTGAGCGTCCAGCTGCTAGATGCAGAACAACGCAAAGCACATGTGGCTGTTCGGGTGGGGTTTAAATAGCCTTGGAAGAGGTTCCAGGTATGTATCCTTCCTCCAATCAGGTATGTATCCTTCCACGACCACGCCCGGATGGTAAATTAGTCCCACAGGTAAAGTAGTTCCTTTCAGGCCTCAAGGAGGCCGGGATCCTGCAGCATGGTCTGCATCAGGTAAGTGCACCCAAGCACTCCCATAATGAGCCTGGCGCCTATGGCGCCAGGACTGATGTCTTTTATGAGCCTGGCGCCATAGGCGCCAGGACACTGTCCAAAGGGCCCCTATATGGGGTTGCTGGGTCCTTCCTTGGAGACTGGATGTCCGCTTTCGGGGACGCAGGGCTTGAACCGGCTCCCCGGGAGCGGGTATCATGACAGCACTCCCCCCCAAGGCCCCTCCCAAGGTTGTTCCCTCTGGGGGTTTTGGTTTGTCTGGGAAGAGTCGGTGGAATTTCCTGACTAATCGAGGTGCATGCACATGGTCGCTGGGTTCCCACAACCTCTCCTGAGGTCCGTACCCCTTCCAATCAATTAGGTAGAACAGTTTTGAGCTAAACATTTTTGAGTCTAAAATGTTCTTCACTTCGAATTCGGGCTCCCCATCTATTAGAATAGGTTCTGGAGGTTTGAGTAGTCGGGTTCCGGGTACCACTGGTTTCAGAAGTGACACATGAAAAACAGGGTGAATTCGCATACTAGCTGGTAAATCAAGTTTAACAGCCACTGGGTTAATTATTGCCGTAATAGAATAAGGTCCCAGATATTTTGGGTTAAAAGTTCGAGGCCCTTTGAGTGGTAAATGTCTGGTAGCTAACCACACTTGATCCCCAATCTGATACGGAGGTGCTTCACTCCGATGTAGATCAGCATTCTCCTTGTATTTTCTCTTGGCTTGTTGTAAATGCGTAGTTGCCTCTTTGAAGGCTTGGGTAATTGTAGAATGCAGATGTTCTACTGCAGGCATTCCAAGGTTCTGAGGTGAGTCAAGGTTTGAGGTTCGAGGGTGATGCCCAAACAAAGTATAAAAAGGACTGTGGCCAGTTCCAGAGTGTACCGAATTATTATATGCGTATTCGGCTATCCAAAGAATGTCTTTCCAGTTGCTTTCAGATTGCTGTAACATACACCGTAAGTACTGTTCAAGGGTCTGATTTGTCCTCTCGGTCTGACCATCGGTCTGAGGGTGGTGACTGGTCGATAATCTTATGTCGATCTGCGCCATTTGACAACATTTGCGCCAGAAGTGGGAAATGAATTGGCTTCCCCGGTCAGAGATTAGTATAGATGGGAATCCATGTAGCCGAACAATATTTTCGAGGAATTCTTTGGCTAGGACAGAAGCTGAAGGTAAACCTTTCAAAGGAATAAAGTGGGCCATTTTGGAAAACAAATCCACAATTACCAGAATAGTATTGTACCCCGAACAAGGAGGCAGGTCCGTAATAAAATCTATTGATAGGGTGTGCCAGGGTGCTGGTGGTATGTCTAGAGGTTGAAGGAGACCGGCTGGTCTTTTCTTTTGACTTTTATTTTGGGCGCAAACACCACAGGACATCACAAAAGATTTAACATCTTTTCGCCAAGAGGGCCACCAAAATTGTCGTTTCACCTTTTCCTCTGTCTTGGCAATACCGGGGTGTCCCTCTATTAATGTATCATGATAACCGGAAATAACTAGTTCGTGTAATTCCTTATGTGGCAGGAATAAGCGTCCTTGGAAATAAGGTAAGCCATTATCTATGGTAAAGTCTGATCCCTTTTGTATCCATTCCTGTAAGGTTGTAGGGTCCAGGAGTTGTTTCACTCTGGCTTGAATGTCTTCAAGCGTCTGTAACGAAGTCATGCCTAGAATCCTCTGTTCGGGAATTATTGGTACTGGTTCTGAGTTTGTATCAGATTCTCCCATTCCAATTCGGGATAAGGCGTCTGCTTTGCCATTCTTGCAGCCAGGTCGATAGGTAATCACAAAATCAAATTCAGCGAAAAACAAAGCCCACCGGAGCTGCCGTGATGACTGAGCCTTGGCGGTTTTCAAATACTGTAAATTCCGGTGATCAGTGATCACTGTGATGGTATGTCGAGCGCCAAGCAGATAATGCGCCAGGCTTTAAAACCGGACTTAATGGCTAACAGTTCTTTGTCCGTGATTGCATAATTAACCTCGGGTGCCGAGAATTTTCTGGACTAAAATGCTACGGGATGCAGTTGGTTGGTTTCGGGATCTCTTTGGGACAGGACAGCTCCCATGTCTAGGCTGGATGCGTCAGTCTCGACGACATAAGGGAGATCTGGACGCGGGTGTTTCAATATAGGTGCAGAGGTAAACTTAGCTTTTAAATCCTGAAAGGCCTGCTCAGCTTCTTCAGACCATTCAAAACGTTTATTTTTCCTCAAGAGTGCAGTAATGGGTTGTACCACGCCTGAAAATTCCGGGATAAACCTGCGATAGAAATTGGCAAAGCCGAGCATGCTTTGAACCCCTTTTACAGAGCTAGGTGATGGCCATTTGAGGATGGCATCCACTTTTCTTGAGTCCATTCGGACTCCTTTGGGTGTCAGGATGAAACCTAGAAACTCGACTTCTGTGGTATGGAAAACACATTTCTCCAATTTAGCAAATAGTTTGTGTTGGCGCAGTTTTTCAAGTACTGCCCTGACGTGTTTTCTGTGATCAGATTCCGAAGAGGAGTACACCAGAATGTCATCGATTTATACGACAACACAAACATCGATGAGTTCCCGAAGGACATCATTCATGAAGTATTGGAAGGCAGCCGGCACGTTACACAATCCGAAAGGCATCACCTGGTACTCGAATAATCCGTATTTAGTACGGAAGGCAGTTTTCCATTCGTCGCCTTCTTTAACTCGTACCAGATGATAAGCCCCCCGGAGATCTAACTTGGTGTATATGCAAGCGTCCTTCACCTGGTCAAGGAGTTCAGGGATCAGAGGAAGAGGATAACGGTTTTTAACCGTTATCTGGTTCAATGCGTGGTAATCGATACAAGTTCTAAGGTCGCCTTCTTTTTTGGGCACGAAGAACAAAGCCGAGGATGCCGGGGACTTTGACGGGCGAATAAAACCATTAGCTAGGTATTGATCCAAATATTGTCTCAAATGCAGATTCTCAGGTTCGGTAAGGGCATAAATCCTGCTACAAGGGGGTTGTGCACCGGGCACCAGATCGATTTGGCAATCGTACGATCTGTGAGGAGGTAACGTGTTGGCCTGTTCCTTTTGGAAGACGTCCTGAAAGTCTTGGTATTCCGGAGGTAGTTGCATGGAGGCAGAGGTTACAGATGCTAGATTAATCTTCAGGTTTTCTGGGTAGCAGGTTTGTGTACAATCCGGGAAGGTTATTCTCTTAGCTCGCCAATCAATTTGAGGATTATGTGTCTCTAACCAAGGGATTCGAAGAATAACCTGAAATTGTGGAGCCTTGATTACATCAAACACAACACCCTCCTGATGGCCGTCGGGACCAATAAGAGTCACCTCAGTAGTGGAATGTGTTACCGGTCCAGAGGCAATTTCAGTTCCATCGACTGTGGTGATGACATCTTTGCTGGTTTTAGGACGGAGAGGGAGGTTAATCCTAGAGACCAATTCACGATCCACATAGTTTCCAATAGCCCCACTATCGATGTATCCCTTTATTGCATGCAACCGTTTAGGCTGTTCTGGATCTACGAGAACCATTGGCACAATGAAATGCGAGGTCTGAGAGTTAGTTTTCAAGCTCGGCAAGCGGACCCCTACACTTGTCTGGCGGAGTCGTTTCCCGAAACAGAGTCTTCATGGTTTTTATCAGCGTCTCCTACCGCCTTTCGGGGCGGTTTTGCCGGGCAATCTCGTAGAAAGTGTCCAGAATTCCCACAATAAAGTCATAATTTTAACTGCTGCCTCCTTTCACGTTCCTTTTGAGTTAAGGGTCCTTTAACCCCTCCAATTTGCATAGGCTCAGAGACATCAACTCCCTTGGGATTAGCATGGGTCTTGACCAACACCCGGGTCTCAAACCTGGACTGATCTGCTTTTCTGTTTTGAAGTCTGTGATCCAATTGGACCACTAAGTCTATATACTCTGTGCATTCTTGGGGCGGATTTACAACTTGGGCCAAGACATCTTTAAGTTCTCCGCGAAGGCCTCAATAAAACAACGTGACTCTTTTATCCTCTGGCCATCCCGTTTCCACAATTAGTCTATTAAAGGTTGCAATATAGGATAGGAGGTCCTGATTTCCCTGTCGCAGGGATAGAAGTTTGTCATCCAGAGCCTGCCCCTGAGAGTGTCGAGCAAATAACCTTTCCATGCTTGCTTGAAACCTTTGAAAATCACGGAGAATCGGGTCATGTTGAGTAACCAGTGGAACTGACCAATCGGCAGCGCAGCCGCTGAGATATGACAATACAAAGGCTACCTTGGTCTGATCATTAGGGAAGGCCCCAGGTCTGCATAGGAAGTGCAAACGACACTGATTCATGAATACGGTGAATCGTTTGGGGTCCCCAGCAAAGCGTTCGGGTGGGGCCAGCGGCATGTTTCCAGGTAGATTAATCTGCACAGCGTTACTGGAAACCACAGGAGCGGGGTTCCCTCCGGAACCGGGTAGAGGAGTTTGCCCAGCTTGACCTTGCAAAAGCTGTCTGGCCAGGTCATCAGTTCTTTCCTTTGATATTATTAATTCCCTCCTGAAGGCATTAGTCTCTTGACGAGCGGCATGTACTTCGGCCCGTAATTCCCCCAGTAATTGGGCCAACTGATCAGTCTCAGAACTTTTCATAGCGCCTGGGTGGGAATTTGTAGGAAGGCTTCGCGTTCTGTTACGCTCACCTGACTCCCATGGAGGCGCTGGCCTGGTTCGCGCTGCTGTGACCTCTTCTAAGGTGATGCGCAGGGTTCGGAAGACGGACTGGACCGGGCCCCCAAATCTGGCTTGCCTGGCTCGCAGAAGTATCCTTCTTAGGGTCTGGAAGGATGAGCTCTCCATCCTGCTTCTGATGCAGGGGCGCGTTGGTATCCAGTTACTTAACTGGATTTTCGGATTGGTGAGAACCAAACTTGCTTGGCTTCCAGCTAAGTTTTTGATAAGAGGTTCCCCTTGTGTCCATGCATTAATGTACTAATGCTAGTGTCTTTTTCCCCATAGGGGCCGGGGTACAGAATGCCGGGGAACAGGCACCGACCCGAGATGAGAGGTGAAATCCTTGTAGAAATCAGGTAAGTCTTTAATGAGCGTTTTTTGGTAATGTCTTTTCATTCGCTCATTAACGCTAATGTCTCTTTTTCCCCTTAGGGGCCGGGGTCCGGAAATGCCAGGCTGCGGCGCGGACCCGAAATGAAGAGGGAATGAATCAACAGGTAAGTCTTAACATGGAGATTTAGCTTTCCTTATTCCCTTCTCTCTCTTGTTCTGGTCTTTTTCTCCCTAGGCGCTGGGGCGTGACTGCGAATCCGGATGATCGCTGCTGAACATGGAGGCGCCCTGTAACGGTGAGTGGAATGCGGCGCTGCAGCGATCGACGCGATGAGCTTTTAAATTAAGTCTTCCTTTTCAGGATTGTCGGCGAGATGTCTCCCGGATGCGGATTTTGCAGGTAAGGACTTTTCCTTCTTCTGTTCTCTTCTTCTCTTCCTTTGCAGGTGATCCAGGATGCTGGCAGGCGTGGCAGAAGTCAGGATGCAGGAGCAGACATGGTGAGCGTCCAGCTGCTAGATGCAGAACAACGCGAAGCATGTGTGGCTGTTCGGGTGGGGTTTAAATAGCCTTGGAAGTAGTTCCAGGTATGTATCCTTCCTCCAATCAGGTATGTATCCTTCCCCGACCACGTCCGGATGGTAAATTAGTGCCACAGGTAAAGTAGTTCCTTTCAGGCTTCAAGGAGGCCGGGATCCTGCAGCATGGTCTGCATCAGGTAAGTGCACCCAAGCACTCCCATAATGAGCCTGGCGCCTATGGCGCCAGGACTGATGTCTTTTATGAGCTTGGCGCCATAGGCGCCACGACACTGTCCAAAGGGCCCCTATATGGGTTGCTGGGTCCTTCCTTGGGGACTGGATGTCCGCTTTCGGGGACGCAGGGCTTGAACCGGCTCCCCGGGAGCAGGCATCATGACAGGGATGTCCGGGCATTTCCTGAGGGACTGCCCAGTGAAACCTCAGAGGAAGCTCGTTGGAGCCACGGAAAAAGAGAAAGAGAGTCAGTCGGGAAACTGCCCAGCTCGGCAAACGTAGAGGTCAATTTGTCGAGTGAGGTAAAGGAGCCACCGACCTCACACTTTGCAATTCCGGTGATCTTGATTAATAACCAACAATCGTCAAGAATGCATGCCATTGAAGCATATATCGACAGCGGAGCTGTTGGGAATTATATAGATCAGGACCTAGCTGCAGAGATGGGGCTTCCCCTATGTTCCAAGCCGACTACAGATAAGGTAACCACTTTAGATGGGACTGAAATTGCTTCCGGACCCGTAACCCAGTGCACAGCCGAATTAACCTTTCTCTGCCAGGACGGACACCGAGAACTCATGTAGTTCGATCTCATCAAGGCACCTCAATTCTGGCTCATACTAGGGATGCCATGGTTAGTTCCTCACAACCCTATGATTGACTGGCGGGCAAGACAATTAACCTTTCCCAGCAACTGCTCTCCAGTCTGCTATTACCAAGGACACAAACCTGCTTTCAGTATCTCTACGATTCCAGAAGTTGCAGCTTTGGGAGTGACTAATACTTTGCCAGAAGAATACCAAGATTTCGAGGATGTATTCCAAAAGGACCAAGCAAACACCCTGCCTCCTCACAGGCCCTATGACTGCCAGATCGACCTTGTACCGGGTGCGCAGGTCCCTTGTGGCAGGATCTATGCTCTCACAGAACCCAAAAACCTTCATTTGAAGGCTTATCTAGACCAGTACCTCGCTAATGGATTCATCCGCCGATCCAAGTCCCCAGCAGCCAGTGCTTTGTTCTTCGTACCGAAAAAAGAAGGGGACCTGAGAACCTGTATCGACTACCGCGCATTAAACCAGATCACTGTAAAGAACCGTTACCCCTTGCCCCTCATCCCTGAAATGCTGGACCAGGTCAAAGATGCCCAAATTTACACCAAACTGGACCTTCGAGGAGCATACCACCTAGTGCGGCTCAGAAGCGGAGACGAGTGGAAGACTGCTTTCCGCACCAAGTAAGGTTTGTTCGAATACCAAGTCATGCCCTTTGGGTTAGCAACACCCCTGCAGCGTTTCAGTATTGTATGAATGACGTTTTGAGAGAGTTAATAGATGTCTGCGCCCTAGTATACATAGATGATATCTTAGTGTACTCAACTTCAAAACAGGATCACATCAAGCACGTCTGTTCTGTTCTCTCCAAGCTCTCCATATGAACATCTTTTATATGCAAAAATGGAAAAGTGTTTTTTTACATCACCGAAGTTGAATTTCTGGGTTTCTTTCTTACTCCAGGAGGCATCAGAATGGACTTGCATAAGGTGGATGCCATTTTGAAATGGCCATCTCCAACATCAATAAAAGGGGTACAGAGCATGTTGGGTTTTGCGAACTTCTACCGCCGGTTCATACCAGACTTCTCACAGGTTGTACACCCAATCACCTCATTGTTAAGAAAAAATAATAAGAAATTCACCTGGACTGAAGGTGCGGAAAAGGCTTTTCAGGAACTAAAGAGAAGATTCACCTCAGCACCAATCCTGCGACATTCACGTCCAGACCTCCCGTATATTGTGGAAACAGATGCTCCCAGTATAGCTATGGGAGCTGTCCTCTCACAAAGGGATCCGGAAACTGGCCAGCTACATCCAGTGGCCTTCTGGTCGAAGAAATTTTCACCTCCAGAAATTAATTACGCCATCACAGACAAAGAACTCTTAGAAAAAATTCCGCCTTCAAGGCCTGGCGACACTATCTTCTGGGAGCTAGTCACACCATTACAGTTATTACTGATCACCGAAATCTGCAATATCTTAAAACAGCAAAGGCCCAATCTTCACGCCAACTGCGATGGGCTCTATTTTTCACCGAATATGATTTTGTCATAACATTTCGACCAGGCGCCAAGAACGGAAAAGCAGACGCACTTTCTCGTACTGACACTGATGACTTGGTCTATACGGTGCCAGATCCAGTCCCCATCATACCTGAAGACAAACTCTTAGGCCTTACTACAGCCTTAACCCACATGGAACTGAAAAAGGAAATCCAACAAACCATGAATCCGGATACCCTCCTTGTATGGCAAGCGCAGGGAGAACAATATTCCATCCAAGACCGTTTACCCTTCTTTAAGGGCCGTCTATACATCCCCAGCAAGAACTTACAACAACAAGTCATTTCTGGTTACCATGATTCCCTGATCGAAGGGCACCCTGGAATTACCAAGACCTTAGCAAAGGTGAAACAGAACTTCTGGTGGCCTACTTGGTGAAGAGATATCATCCAATACATCCAATCTTGTGGAGTCTGCACACAAAATAAATCGCAAAAACACAAACCATCTGGCCTTCTGAAACCTTTGGACATTCCTCCAGCGCCATTGCACACCCTTTCCCTCGACTTCATCACTGATCTACCTACCAGTCAAGGATTTAACACCATCCTTGTAGTTGTAGACCTATTCTGAAAGATGGCCCATTTTATTCCACTCAAAGGCCTTCCAGAAGCCTCCACTCTAGCCAAGGTGTTTCTGGACAATATGGTTAAATTACACGGCTTCCCATCAATCCTGATCTCCGATCGAGGTAGTCAGTTTGTTTCCATCTTTTGGAGAAAGTGTTGTGCAATGGCACAAATTGACGTCTGGCTATCCACTAGCCACCATCCCCAAACAGACGGCCAGACCGAAAGGACCAACTAGACCCTTGAGCAATACCTGCGGTGTATGTTACATCACGAGTTAAGAGACTGGAAGGACTTACTTTGGATAGTTGAGTACGCTTATAACAACTCCTTGCATTCCAGTACTGGACAGAAGCCCTTTTATACTCTATATGGCAGACACCCACGTACCTCAGAATTGGATTTCCCAACCAACCAGAAATGCCAGTGGTAAAAACCCTTCACACCAACATCACTCAGGCTTTCAAAAAGGCCAAAGAATATCTAATTCATGCCAAAGACAAGCAAAAACAATTAGCCGACCAACACAGAACTATGGCCCCTGATTATAGAGTAGGAGACAAGGTTTGGCTAGCCACCAGGTTCATAACCATCAAAGAAACCTGGACCTTCCAACCCAGGTATTTGGGACCCAACACCATCAAGGCAGTTATCAATCCGGCGGCCGTCAAATTAGATTTACCATTCAATCTATGCATCCATCCAGTCTTTCATGTGTCCCTTCTAAAACCAATGCAGCCAGGTACACGGATTAAGGCAGCACCAAAACCCATTCTTGTCGACTGAGAACCAGAATTCGAAGTTAAAGGCATCCTGGATATTAAGTACTAAAGAGGGAAGCTATACTATCTAATCGATTGGAGAGGTTTTGGACCCCAAGATAGATCCTGGGAACTCTGCTAAAATGTTCACGCACCACGTCTGATTAAAAGCTACCATCGAAACTTCCCAACTAAACCTGGGCCGGACAGAAGAAACACCTTGAGAGGGGCCTTAGGGGGGAGTGATGTCACAAACCCTGTCCTAGGCCTGGATAGCCAGGCCAGGTGGGCTACTTCTACCCCCATCAGGCCCTCAAGGGCCTTGACATTTGCCCCAAGAACTCTCTTGGAGTCAGTCCTGGCGCCTTTGGTGCCAGGCTCATATGCTAGAGCAGTAATAAGGGCCCATAAGGGCATTGCGCAACAACATGGATGCCTCCACATGGCTCAGTTCCTAAACTGAACCATGCGGTCTAGCATTTTGGGTGTGGCAGGCCCAGTGATACCTGGGATGCCTGCAGGCCATATAAACCACACCCGAGCTCCAGTACACGCTTCGCGTTACTTTGCATTCCAGCAACGTGACGCTCATCGTGTTCTGCAGCATCTTCGAACCTCGAAAAGTCTGCACCTGCAAAACAAAGGGACATCGTTATATTCAGCAGCTTACCTGAGATTCCACCGCAGACTGCAATCAGCACCTAAGGAACAGCAAGCTTCTTGGATCTTCGAACCTGCAAAAAGAGAGAAAAGAGACATTAGATATTTACATCAGAGCCGGCAACTTACCTCTCAAGTCGCCCATCGACCAGCACCGCTTACGAGCCTCTTGCTTCGGTGAACGCAGCGGCCAACAGGAATAAAAGACAACAGGTTAGCAGATGCACGGCACCATAGCGCTACATATAGCGCCCACTTACCACATCGAGGCGCTCCCGAAACACCATCACTTGCCGTTGAGCCCAAATCCAGCCAACGGCCCACAGCGGACTCTCGCACACCTACTGGGAGAGAAAAGACATCATTAGTTCAATGAAAGGCTTACAGAATAACAGTAATAAGACCTAACTGAGAGGCTCAAAGGGGCAGCATCAGCGAAGTAACTCGATTGCAATCGCCCACAGAGGACAACGCGCCCCTGACAAGAAGGCAGGACGGAGAGCTCGCCAAAGCCCGAAACAAGGTGAGGAAAGGCCCGGGGAGGCGCTGCGGGCATACCGGGTGTTGGGTGGTTATTTCCGCAGTTGCTCTATCTTGAACATTGCCCACCTGTTTTCCAGAAAGAACTTCCCGCTGATAATACCCGGGTGGGCCGAGAAGGGCACCAGGGTTCCGGCAGCTGGGTGGCGTCCCCGTGGATACCAGGTGAGCGTAACAAGCCACTCCACTCCCTTTCATGAGTGGTCTATCCTGCTGAAGTATAGTATAACCCGGAGGGAGGGCCAGTGAGATGGCCAGTCCTGCTGCCTTGTGGAGCCATGTTTCAGTTATGGAGAAGACACCGAGGTTAATGTTGGTGAGTAGGTCACGGATCTCCATAGCGTGGGCTGGGAGAGAGCGTGCATTTATGAGGGCACATTGGAGAGGAATAGGAGGGGTGGTAGGAAAGGTGGAGAGAGGACTTAAGGGTGACTCTGGTCGAGCGATGTTAGTTACCAGGGGAGAGGCGAGGAGCAGGTGCTTGGTGGGGAGAGGTGCTTGTGAAGGTGATTTAGGTTTCATGGGGCTGACATGTGTGGTGAATGCAAACCTAGCAGTCAGTTTCTGTGAAGAGTTGTCATTGGGCGTGTTGGGTTTTGGTGAGGCTTGGTGCGATACCTCAGCATAGTTAGTCTGAAGGGATAAGTAATACAGGGGGCTAGCTAATGCAGAAGGTTTCTGGGTGTGTGGAGTTAAGGGGGGGTAAAGAAGGAGGGTAGGAATGAAGTAGGGGGATGTCATCTGAATTGGGTCATCTATGGGCCATGTCTCAAGTGTAGGAGCGGGGTGTGCTGCAGCTGTGGAGAAGCGAGGGCCTTTATTGCTGCATTTAAAATACAGAGTTTTGTACGGATCCACTGTAGGGCAGGTGGAAGTTCAGGCAGAACGATGGCTGTTGGTCATATTCTAGAACGGCTGGTCAATTCCCATAGGCTGATGGCTGTTTTATCACTTTAAGACCTGCACGTGTTGTTAGGCAGAATTGCATGCAGTACCCTCTGGGACCACCACACACAATTAGGACTACAGGTGTAAGCAAGACCAACCTTTGGTATAAGTCTGTACCACACAGTTTGTTGGTAGCGAGCTGAGCAGCCAGGCTTATCTTAAGAGTGAATGTGAGCAGTACAAGTAGTTACACAAAGGACTTTCAATCACAGTGGTTCAAGTAGACACTTATACTCAAGGATTACTTGGTAACACACTTATTAATTTATTTACACAATCATTTATAAAACATTTCACTAGAGATAGACAACTTAATATTATAGACCAACACACTTCAATACAAAACTCTAAGTCTTTGAGACAGTTTGAGCTCCCTTGAAGAAGGAGCCAAATGGCAGTTCAGTTACCTAGCAGTGAGCAAAAAGGACAAACGTAAGTAGAATAGATTATATATACTTTGTAGGCAGTGCACATAGTGTCAGTTCACCAGAATAGTTCAATTCAAGTCAATAGGCCATGCCAAAGTCAATGGGCTAGTGTCCGGGATATGAAAGAGCAGTTCTGGTATCAAACTGTAAAGTCTTTACAAAAGTTCTCAGAAGTAGTTTAGGCAAGAAGAATCATTTGTGGGGTCACAAGCAGATTAGGCCTGCAAGTAGGGAAAGTTTCACAAACTTTCTCAGCGAGAGTGGCGTTCTCACAATTGGGTTGGCACAGTACCTTTTTGTGAAGAAATCAAATGTTGCTGAAGTCGTGGTTCCTGGCAGTTCCTGCAGATCTCACTGTTCCTGAGACTCAGTCATGGGGATAAGAGGTAGGACTCCTGCACTGCACAGGATCATTGAAGAAAGCAAACAAAATGGAGTCACATCAGTTCCAGTAGCTGTAGATTCAAGAACACGAACTGGTATCCCTCCCCCTGGTTAAATCTAACCAGCCTTGAGAATGGTATCCAGGTGTCTTATGAGTTGATTGGTCCCACCAACTCAAATGAAGAAGCCGTCCTTGAAGGAGCTTCTCTGTTGAATGGAGTTTGGTAATTCGGCCTTGCAGCAGGGCTTCACCGGGCAAACCAACGGTCCAGTGGTTGCAGCAGCCGTCCTCTTCCAGCTCGTCTTCGGTTCTTTCGTTCCTGTGGTCGACTCTGCCTTCGAGTCCTGGAGACTTGCCTTTTAAACAGTTTTCTCCCTTTCATTCCAGCCTAGCTGTCACTCACCCAGCAGGGTGGCTGTACCTGCCGGACAGTCAGCCAGCCAGCCAATCACGCCAGAGTGCATTTGGGTCTCCTAGGAGACTAAGCACAGGTAGTTTCGGGCACCTCCCTCACTTCCTGCCCACGCCAGACACTCAGACGCCAAGGCTGGTTTTCAGTCCTGAAGCCCGCCAAAGGCACACGAACAAAGGGACCAAACCTGGATTGGCGCGCAGAGACAAACACTAGAAGGACCTTTCCAAAATGAAATGGCGAAAAAAGAAGACCAGGACCTGTTTAAACAAAGGGGTTTAAGGCACCATCTTGAAAAACATGGCCTCCGTGATTTTTAGCTACTGGTGTTCGCGGTCGGGAAAAATCATGGTAGTTCGTTGTAAAACCACTGCCACCAACCTTTTCAATAGAAAAGGGTAGCATTTGACTGCTACATGAGTATTTAGACACAGGGGATACTATGTAACCCCTCCAGCACTCCATTGTAAAATGGTGTGTGCTGGGTCTATAAATTTGGAAAAGACTAGTAAAGCCAATTTCACTTTACATTCTCTGGGAAACAGTAGTTTATCCCAGAGAAGGTATTTAAACCTTTGGGAAGTCTAAAAGACATCCCTGTGTCACTGCAATGAGGGTGCTGTGTAACACACATGAAAAGAGTATGCCTTATGGAGTTATCTAAAACTCCATAATCAGAGAACAAAAATGTAAAACACACATCAAAACACATGTAAGAGCGGGAAACAAAAGCTCACACTCTTTCCAGGTAAAAAATCAAGTCCTCAAAATACAGCAAAGTTGCTGGGGGTCTCTAAGGCGAAGGGAATTAGCACATTTCTGAGACTTCTCCCTAACATGTGGGGCTTCAAATGCCGGTCCGATAGCACAGCGAGTAGCAGGCTCGCTTGGACATCTGTGCAGAGCCTGCTGATGCAGGTTCAAATCTGGCAGGGCCAAACTCAACCTTTCATCCTTCCGAGGTCACACACCGAGGTCAATAAATGAGTACCACACACAGTGGGTAATAATAAGCAGCGCTCAGATACCTGAGGGTTCGTAGCGCTATATATATGCTAAACTATTATTATTAAATGTAAAGGTTGCCCGATTAGGTGCAGCAGTGGTGGTATAAATCTTTAGAAGACTGATTTGGTCAGTCAAGTCTGATCCCAACATTGGTGGATAACTTACGTTAGTTCGGGAGTGAGGTGGGAGTTGCTAAAAAGAGGGTAGTGGCAAGGAAGGGTAGGTTTTATATAGAAGCATACAAGCACCAAAGCAGCAAAGTGTAAGGCTGCTAACCATTTTGCACAAGCAAGGTAAAAAATATTTCAATAGGTAACTCGGGGGTGAGCTCGGCCGAATTACGGACGCAGGGTTTAGTTGGGCTGAACTGGCAGATATGGCTAGGTAATGTTACTGGCCAAGGCAAAGAGACAGGCTACACATTGGTCCTATCACACGATTTGGCTGAGCTATAGCAGGGCCGACTTAGTTATACATTGAAGCACACATGCAGCAAAGTGTATTGCTGCAGACCACGCTGGGCATGTGTAGTTCTGCGAGTACATTTCAGCATTCATATTTAAATAAACACATCGGGAATGAGCTAGTCATCGATACAGGCAGAACAAGTGGCTAAGCAGAGTTACCAGCACATAGTATGGTTAAGCACGTTAAGCAGACGTTGGGCATGTATAGCACATTTCAGCATTGATATTTAGGTAAGCACGTCGGGAATGAGCTAGGCATTAATACAGGCTGAACAACTGGCTGACCGGGTTACAGGCAAATAATACGGTTAAGCACGTTAAGCTAACCAGAAATCCACAACGCTGGCAGTATAGCGGCTGAGGACGGCCACGGCTCAGTCTATATGCAAGCTGCTTTGGTGAGGGTAATGGAGGCGATAAGCTGTGCTACAGGGATGCAGGATGGCACTCTAGGCATTGCAAGCAATTTAGACCGGTTTCGTAAAATGAGGCAGCGGGTGAGGCGCGCACGGTGGGTGTTACACAGGCTAGTAGCTAATTAGTTTACCATGATGATTCCTACATTCCTCCCGACTCTGACAGGCTCGGGAAAGGAGCCCTAAACAGTGGGTTTTAGGAAGGTGGGCTAACTTCGCATGCCGGTGCTGCTATTGGACCGTAGTAATGCTGGGGAACCAATCACAGTCGATCAGCTGTGTCTGCACTATATGTTCAAACCTTGTGCCATGCGCGAGACAATTTGCGGGGGAATGCTTCACACTGTAGTGTGAGGATTGCTGGGCAACTGGGGCTTCCCAATACGGTCTGCAACGTCGGAGGTTCTTTTTAAATATACAAAACCTCTTCCACTTATGATGCTCTTTACAGATAGTCAATTTCTGGCAAATAGCTGCTTGATGGAATGCAGTACATTAAAAGCCCACGGGCTTATCTGCTTTTCGGCGTTGCTCCGGTCTGCTGTTCCGGGCGGCCACAGGGGCAGGGGAGAGCTCCTGCTCTATCCCTCATGCGGCGAGGGCAGGAGCCTGAAACAGTGAGCTTGAGGAAGGTGGGCCGGCTTCGCCTGCCGGTGCTCCTATCGGACCTTAGTAATGCTGGGGAACCTATTACAGTCGATCAGCTGTGTCTGCTTGAAATGTTCAAACAATGTGCTGTGTGGCGGCCAGCACGAGGTGCTGGTGTCATTTGTTTGGGATGTAGTATACGTATATACAGTTGTATATACAGGTTCAGTTATATTAAAGGGTGTGCTTTCTTTCAGGATTTCTTTCATGTTCAGGCTCGGCGTAGGGTTCCCCCTGCCCCACTCTTTTATATGGCTCGCCCAGATAAATGACGGCCCAATATGTTCCTAACAAAAACACAAGGAAGGTAAACAAAATGGCCGTAAAATGTAGGGCACAAATATATGAATACATTCTAGTAGAAATAACATTTGTATTACTATTCGATGAACAATTAGATGTTGAACTCTTCATCTTCTTTTCACCTGTAAAAGGAACAATAATGGGTGGGATAAGAGAAGGGAAGCGGGGATGGCGAGGAATGGGAAGAAAGAGGGAGAGAGAGCGAGAGAGAGAGTGTCTTGGTTAGTTCACTGAACTATTAGCAGCAATGCATGTTCAACTCTCTTTTTACATGCACTTACATTGTTCGCATTAAGCTGAGCGATGTGAGGTAGACTGGTTGTATCAGATTTTTGGGCTCTGGTGTTGCATTCAGTGGGGACCTATGTATGTCCAAGAGGTGTATCCAATAACGAAGCCCTTTCACCTTTACTGCAAACGGGGTGGAGAACACTACTTCATAGGGCCCATGGAACCTGGGGTTGTTCCATTTTCACACAAGACCTCTGACATACACCAGCTCCCCTGGCAACAATGGTTAGGTGGGAGCTGTGTCAGCTGGAGATTCTGTAACATTTTGGGTGTCATCTGGGTGCAGTGGTGTAATTTCTTGTGAGACGCATTTAATCGCACAAGTTAGATTTCTTAAGTATGCCTTGACTTCTTCCCCCAGAATTGTCACAGCCCTATGGGCATCTGATGCCCGCCTCACAGGGGAGATGGGCGCCTACATGCATCTGCCAGTCATTATCTCATGGGGTGAGAGGCAATGAAACTTGAGGAGAACCATCTCCGGTTCCGGAAGCACCTCAAAACCTTCCTCTTTGCTTCTGCTTTCTCTCTCCCTCTCCCCTGCTGAACAGCTAATATTCTTCACTGAAACTGCACTGATTCTGCAACTGGACCACTCTTAACGGCCTCTGTCCTGGGCCCAGCCACTCTCCACTTGCACTGATGCCCTGGAACCCCTCTGCACTGCGGGACTGTCTCTGTATCCCTACAGCCCCCCCCCTTTTCCAGCACTTGTTCTGCACTTACCTTGCACTTGCCACCAGCTGGCCCTATTTATTTATTACTTTACGCCACTTACCTTGTACTGCACTTCCCCCCCTCCCCTTCCCCTTGCACTTTTCCCCCTCCCCCACCCCTGCGCTTGCGCGATCTGAATGACACCTGGCCTAGTAGGATCGTTGTCTGTCTCCCCTTGTTCCTCCCCTCCCTGCCTCGTCGCGCCTTGAAACACCTGTGTATAGGCGCGTTACAAATGCCATATCATATCATATCAATGGTCATTGCTGGGCTGAGTGTGCAAACTGAACAGCGCCAGGGGCAGGCAGTGTACCCAGTTCTTTCTCAGGGTGTTAAACAACTTAGAGAGCCTACTCTGTTTATTCATTCCACAACAGCATTTGCTTGGGGGTGATAGATGGAAGGCATGTGGTGTTTAATGCATAAAAGTGCTGTGATTTCCTTAAAGCGTTCATTGAAAAAGTGAGTGCTGTTCTCTAATGTCAGAACATCACATACCCCCTATCGGGGGAATAACTCACGTACAAGGAATTTTTCTGCAGACTTGGCGATTGGGTGGGCACATGGAACTGCTTCGACCTATCGCAAGAACAGGCATACCACCGCAATGTGATATCGAATTCCGTTGCATCTCTCACCCATGTCTGCATAGTCAATAAGGAGCTTGTGGAATGACCCAATGGGGCGGGCAGGGTCACAATGTCCGGAGAGTCATCCCTGTACTCAACGCTTGACAGGTGGTGCATTGCATCACCATCGTTGAGAGGTGTTCTTGGAGATTAGGTATAAACCAATCTTCCTCTACGTCTGCTGCAATGTGTTGTTTGGAGTTGTTAGAGGGGTAGTGCAACTGCTCAAAAGCTGTACGTAACAGTTCCACGGCATAATTACCTTCCAAGTGCATTGTTGCCTCCAGAAGAGTTTATTTGGGGACTGCACTCACAAACGTTTGAGCCAAATTTCCCGTTCTTCCTACGGTGCCCTACACTGAAGTTTTATTATCTGTGCTATGGGCAAGACTGTATACGTATCTGTTTCTGGTCTCGTAGGGATGGCTTTGATGACATACTCAGCAGGTGTGGGCACGGGAGATATGCAGGTCGGCATATCCCAACGAGATTGTGTCAGTGTTATTTGTGTGGGCTGCACATTTGATGACCGCCACTACAGATGGTTCTGCAATGGTGGAAATCAGGTTATTAATTAGTGTGGCATGTTGCACTGGTGATCCGTCTGCCCACCTGAAACCCCTCCTTCTCCAGCTTGAAAGACCTGCATGCACTGTTGTGGGGACGTAGGCAGAGTCTGAATAAATAATGGCATAAAACCTCTTTGATGTCCGAAGTGGTTCAATGAGGGCTATGTGTTCTGCTACTTGTGTGGAAGAATGAATTTGAAATCTCTTCATTACTAGTGTCTCATAGTCACCTGCTTCTTGGCACATGAGTGCCACCCCAACATGCCTTTGCCCTGCGTCCTGGTCGATTTTCTCTAACCCATCAACAAAAAGCACCTTGCCTTCCTCCAAAGGGCTGTCTTTGAGTTTGGGGATATCATCCACCTCGCCCTCGTAGGTGGCACAGTCATGCTTAATAAAATCTTTGTCTGTGCATGGTTGCATCAGGAACGTGGCAGGGTTCACTGTTTTACACCTTACAACATGGATATGTGGGCTTGAGAGAATAATCTTGTATGCTGATGCCCACTGGGTAGCAAGATTGGACTTGGATCGTTCTAGGATAGTAAATACTGAGTGTTCCACATACAAAGTCACTGAGCACCCCATCACAATTGGAGAAATCTTCTCATTTGCAAAGGCAGCTGCAGCGAGAGCTTGTTTGCATGCAAATTGACCATGCATCACTGCGTCAAGTGTACCACTGTAGTAGGCCAGTGGTGTGTGGCCCATTGTGCTCTTCTACACTAGTACCACTGTCATAAGTGTACCATTTGAGTGTGAGAATATGTAAAACTCCTACTTGCAGTCTGGGGTGGCAAGAACGGGGGCTGTTGAAATAATTTCCTTTAGATCATTGAAACCGTGAATCATGTTTGCTGTCCACTCTTTTTTACTGTTTTCTTTTTGTGCTTCCTTGAGGCGCTGTAAGAGCGTACTCATGTATGTTTTGTAATCCAGAATCCAAGCCCTGCAATAGTTACACCATGTCAAGAATTTGTGCATGTCCTTTACAGTAACTGGACTGAACTTGGCATACACTGTTGCTGCCCTGTCAGGGATAATTCTTTTGCCATCTGAAGAAATGAGCTGCCCTAGATAGAGCACTTCATGTTGACAATATTGGAGCTTGGCCTTGTCGACTCTATATCCCTTGTGGGCCAACAGTTGTAATAGGACAATAGAGTCTCTATGATAGTTCTGTTTGCTGTCGCTGCACACCAACAAATCATCTGTGTACTGAATCACTGTGCTGGGTACTTGAATCTTGCCTAAGTGTTTGTGCAATATCCTGTCAAATATGCTGCGACTCTTCCGCTACTCTTGGGGGAAACGAGTATGTTCATACCGCTTTCCGCTATGTGTAAATGCTGTAAGGTACTGTGAGTCTGGGTGCAGGGGTACTGAGAAAAAGGCATTCTTTAAATCAATCACTATAAAATGGGTCGCTTCCTTTGGGATACTGCACAAAATGGATGCCAGGTTTGGAACATGAGAACATTCTTACTGTACTACGTCATGGAAAGGGTGGATATCCTGGATCATCCGCCAACTACACTTGATATCTTTTTAATGTGGTAGATGGCCGCATTGCATGGCAAGGTAGAGGGTACTATGAACCCTTGGTTTAGTAAGGCTTTTATTGTGTCTCTAGTCTCCTCTTCCGCCTCCCTGGATAATGGGTATTGTTTCACCCGAGGAAACACTGCCCACTCTTTAGTGTGATTCTAATGGGGGTCACTTCTTTCAGTATTGCTACATTGTGTAAGTTGGTTGTCCAGAACTTGGCTGAACGGGGGTGGCACGACAACAGCCATGAGAGGACTGAGCCACTGGCATCCTTGTGTATCAGTACCTAGGACCACAATTCTTTTGGCCGGCACCAGCAGAACCTCTAGGTCCAGGTAGAGTATTATGCCTGCAATTAGTTCTGGGGACACCACGGGCTGAAAAATGAAATCAGTGGGGACTCTCCACCAAGTTCTGGTGATCTGGGGCATGGCTTGTGCAAGCACTGTCATGCCGTAAATGAACATGTCTGGGTTGACAGGGATGCCTCGTACCACCACCTCACGTGCCATAGTATGTATCATGAGTATTGCCCTCATTGAGCACATGCCAGGAGTTGCCCAGATGATACCATTGTCTGTGAATGAGATCATCATGTTCAGTTTGCTAAGCAGATCCCTGCCGAGCAAGATAACAGGAGAATTCTCAGAATACAGGAGGGGAGCCCTCACAACCTTCCCCCCTACCTTTACATCTAAATCCTTTGTGTATGGAACAGTTAAAACAGCATGAGGGAATCCATGTGTGTCTAGAGTTTTGCATGATAATGGGACGTCACCATCACTAATGCACACCTTCTCGGCTCCTGAGTCCACCAGGAAGATTAATTGTTTGTTTCTTCTGGGTTTAGGCTCATTGATAGGACTGGACAAGCAAGTGCTCTCTGTGGGCTGTCCCAGTCAGGGTAGGTGTCTGTCTCACGGAATGAGAAAGGGTTTCCCTCTACCACTGTAGCACCTTCAAACGGGGCCATTGTGCCAATAGGTGTGCTGCTGAAGGCGTTCCTGTTCCCAGCTTTCTGCATGTAGGTGCAGGGTTGATAATGCTGTACTGTATGATGCAGGTGTTGCGGTGACGGGGGCCTAGGCATCTGTGGGGGCATATGCATGTAGGCTTGATGGGGCTCATATTGTATTGAGGACATCCTGGGGGATGGTACTTGGGGGGTCCCTTGCGTTGGGGGGCCATAATATTGCTGACTGTAGTTAGACTACATAACCTGTCTACTCCGACATTCTCTTGAGAAATGTCCCCACCTCCTGCATATCCAACACTGTCCCATACCTCCACCAGTGGGCCCCAAACCCTCCCCCTCTCAGTCCTCAGAACCCACCTCAGCCTCATTGCAGTCCTCCTTGGCAGTGTGGACCAGAGAATTCCACTGTCCTTGCCCTCCTTCAGCCAACACCCTGGCTTTTCTGGAATTCTTAGCATTAGGGGCATACCCTAACGCTACTTTGGCTAATCTATTTTGAACTAGTTTTGTTTCCTCTGCCAGTTGTCTCTGAATCATTTCTTTCTCACGCTGTTTGATTCTCCTACAGTGGTGAACTATAAAACATTGAATTTCGGGCCATACCTTTGCCTAGATCACAGCTATTCTGTTGAGCGCTTTCTGCACTTCCTTGGGTAGGCCGTGTTTGACTATGAAATGAAAAAAGGTGGTTGACTGGTGCCAGGCGTTACCCTTTTCTGTCCTCCACATCTCTTGGGGTGTAAGAATACATTGTGTGGCATCCTCATAACCACCCATTGTACACTGCATGATGGGTTGTAAGTCTGGAGTGCCTGGGAACGCTCGCCGCTGCACATCCCAGAACCTAGCTCTGGCCTTGTTGAATGAGGCTTCATCATAGCCGCTGTTACTCAATGTTATTTGCGGGTACCCTGCCTTCAACAATACATCTACCCCTTGGTCCCCAACTGCTGCCACCAATATATTTTTAGTGTCTCCTATTGCCAAGGGCACCCCTGCTGTGTTCTTTTTTAAAAGCATATATCCACTTCCACGCACCGGCTGTAAGGGGCGGAAGTGCCTTGAGGAGATTATTCTTGTCCATCTGTGCCCAGGGTACATATTGTGGTCTCCCTGGTCCCTTGTGTATCAGTGGAATTTGCATTCCCATCTTGCTTTTTCCGCTGTTAAGGATTCTAATGGGAATTTTTTAAGGATTTCAATCAGGTGACACACACCTTGGTCTCGGCCTAGTATGCAGCGCACGATTGAAATGCTTATATTTTAGGTTAGATTCAATATTGAGATGGTACACCACTCATATCACACCCCCTTTTCAAATGCCCCAGGTCACAAAGGACCATGAACCAGGCTGGTTGATAAAATGTAATATTTATGTATTTATTTGAAAATTAAAAGAAATCATACAATGTTTAATATGGGGCAGCGATCACCAATGGGGTGATAATAACAATAGGAATGTGAGCAATGCACTTAGTTTAACCTTCTATTGATACATCTACAAAACACCAGGGAATAGGAGCACTTTTGGTTTTTTGGAAAGTTAGCACTCAAGTTAGTCCCCCTGCAAGGTTCCCTCAACCCACAAATAATCAATTCTGAGTGGATAAACATAAGCAGCACGTAATCAGGAAGGACAAATAGGAAACAGAATTGAAATTTGATCTTCCCTGCCTAAATAAGAGAGAAAAACGGATTTCTAACCCCTTTGCAATGCTAAATATGACACTCGGGATTGGATGAATAAAATAATGAATGTGTGTAAAAACCTTGAAGCAGATTTATTTTATTTATTTAGCATTTTTAAAACGCTCATACAGCCCGTGGGCATCGAGGCGCCTGTTACAGGAATTGTTTGTTTTTAGTTGCGTAATTCTTTTTTTTTATACAATTCTTCACTAAAGCAACAATGCAAGTATACTAACAATCCCTAAGAAGGGATAACCAAGAGCATACCGCTCAAAAATCAGTGGCAGGGTTTAAAACATGCTGCAGCAAAGGACACGTTGGACACTTTGCAAACTTTGCAATTCCCACCTGAAATTACCCCAAATGTTTTTTTATAAAACAGGTGAAATGCACTGATTTGAAGTGGGGGGATAGCTATCCATCACATGTACAATATGGAAGTGAAATTAAATCTCTAGCTGGTAAAGTGAATGAGTTATGCAAGATCTAGAAAGGTGCATTTTGAGTAAAATGGAGCAGTGAAAAAGGAAAGAAAATCAGTTTTGACAAGAACAGTTTTACTCTACACTAGAGCATTCAGGCTAGGCTACCAAAGAGGAACACAGTAAGCTCCAGGGTTCATTCGCGAGTTCAACCCTAGCACCTCAGCGCCCAACATCGGTGGAACCAGTGCGATCACTCTAAATAGGACTAAGGGCTGAGGATTTACACAAGGCCGAATTACTAAAGAGATGGTGCGAGCAATAGAAATCAAAGGCAGGGTTGCAAGAATGATTCTGATGGTATTATAAGTTATAAGGGTAAGGTTAGGATGACTTAGAGAGGGGAACTAAGGACAAGGAAAGGCAAGGTATACTATGGTTTTCTATCGTTCCTATTGATACTCACAGTCCACTTTAGTTTAGGATTTTGGGACAGTCAGCATTCTGGTCACCACACGGATCTGGTCTAACAAAGGACAGCCGGACAAAATCAGCGGGACAGGACCAGCTGGGCAGGGACTGGATACCAAAGGATAGTTCGGGTCACCGGATGGCACAGGTAACTCTGGATGCAGTTATTGGGCAGAAATTGGGCAGAAATTGGTGGGCCGCAAGCCAGACTAGTGTCAGGAGGCTTCCCACAAAAATACCACAGCTTCTCCCTTTGGGTATTGGGATTTTAGAATTGAGGCCTTGCTGGAAGGGTCCGCAGTGATTGGCCTAGTAGTTGGATCTGGAATCTGGATCAGTACAAGATGAAGGAAACACGAACAGGACGCTGCGCAGGAAAGCAGAAAGAGAGCCTGTGTCCGTAGTCCTGCCAGGGACCCTTTATATAAAGCATAGTGACATCATTGACTATATTGCTGAGCCGGTTTAGCTAAGCATGCCTTTAAACAAATGGATTGGGCAATCAATGTTGGTTCCCTCCCCTGGGTTGTACCCAGTTTATGAGGTTGTATTTTATGATGGAAAACGACTTCCCACAGACCTCTTTGCCAAACATCTGTCATATCAGTAATTACACTTTTGTACAATGGTGGCACCTTAATAAATTGCATAATCAGGTCACATATTTTATGTAAAGGACAGCCGTCCAATCCTGCAGTCTGTGAGACATTATTTTGGACGGTTACTACTTTTTGATCATTTTAAGCATGAAAAGTTTGGCCTAAAATTCCATAACTTGATACATATGTGGGGTTGATCATAAGGTATGGAAGTATAAAAATGTACATTTGGGACATGTATACTTTTCTGGTAATCTGCAATATGTTGCTACTTCTGTTCCCTACACAGCAATGAAACCTATGACGTTTTAAAAGAAAGGCCATCAAATTACTTCGAAACATTCAAATATTTGAATTTCTCCAAAGTCCTGCTGCAGAGATAAAAAGTCTTTAAAGTTTATTCCTGAAATAGTCTTTGTGAACAAATGGCAGTTCCTTTGTTGGGTCATTTATTTTTTCTTGGTGGGGTTTTCTCATCTTAATTGAAGGTTTTATTGCCCCTTCATCCTTCACAGGTTAGTGTCCCAGGACTTCTATTGTTCCAGCCTGGAGCACAGACAAATGTCTGATGAGTTTGTGAACTTTCTTTGTGCTGGCCCATTCAAAGTTTTTCAAGATGGCAATTACCACTTTTGTGTCCTGGAAGTTTATCGTATGCCTCCCTCCCTGGGGGGAAGTTTCAGAGCTGGCACTTGAATAACTGTTTTTTTTTTTGGCTTGCAAGCCCATGTGTCTTAATCTTTGTTTTCTTATTTTGAATCTTGAATTAAAACAAATTTGTGGAATTGGAAACTGCAAGCATTTCTTCCTTTAAATTCAGTTTGGCATCTCTCATTCCAATATGGTTTACACAACAGCCTAGACAAGGCAAAGGTCTCCATAAAATTGACATGTATACATACAGCTCTTGATTCCTTTTCAAACAGTGATTTTGATGCTTTTTAGCCAAAGTTAAGTGCTTTTCAGTGTTTGATGCAGTACAGCATTTGGTGGTTTTCAGGTTTTGGCTGGCACAACCTGTCATTCTGGAATAATTTCATACAAACAAAGGGGGTAGGGAGAGTATTTTAAGTTAACTTTAAAATGATCTGTATCCCAAAAAGATATCACAGTTAGTTTTGGCATATGTAGATACTGAAAACAATCTGAAAGATGAATATGTTTGAATTTGTTTTTTTTTTTTTTATTATCTTGAGAGTCGAAACAATAATTCAAAAATGAATGCAATCCAAACATGAAAGAAGAAAACAGTTTACAAACATGGGAAACCAAGCACAATTTCATTTGGCCAAGAAAATAAAGGAAAAATAAGGAAATAAGAATGTGCAAATTTAGTCAACCGAAGACAATAATTAGTAAATCAATCATGAATATCACATAGATAAATCAAACCTAAAATTTAAACGTAATGGTTTTGTTTTAGTTAGACAAACATTTTATTTGTCAAAAGCAGTTCTGGAATAAGGCTTGGTTTTGCTGAGGGACAGTCGGGATATGTATGGGCATGGAAGGGCCTTATTAATCACAGTGGTTGGAGGAAGAACAGATGGAAATAGTGTCAGAGCAGCATTTTTAAAGGTGAAAAAGGGTTTCTTTTCCATGGATATTTTGGCTTTTGTAGCAAAGCAACGCTGCTTTTTACACTTTCTCCCTTTTATTAATGTCAGAACACACTGGCATTCTCCTTCAATGTGTCCCCTAGTTCCATCCTGCCCGATGTGTGCTTGGCAGGAAGGTGCAGCCATTTTTGTTGTTGCAAAACAGTTTTGAGCCATGGTGCTTGCAGGAGCCAGCACAACCCCTTTGTGGTTGTTTCTGCACAAATGCAGCTTAGTGATGTGGGGCACTGTGCGAGTGGGGTACGTGTATTACTGGGGTTCGCAGGAAGTTTCACACGCGGTTTTGCTGTCAGAGCGGGGTATGTGTATTTCGGGGGTGCGCAGGGAGTCCTACATGTGAATTGGCAGTGTGGGTCCTCCCAGGTGTGCCCTCTACCTCCTCCACGGCCTCTGCAGGCAGCCCACACCACAGGGGACTACCCTGCACCCCTGGTCATGTCCCGCAGGCAGCCCATCCACCATGGGCAATGCCCCCAGCCAAGCCACATGTCACCTTACACTAGTGATCACCAACTCATGTCCCCCAGCACCCCCACCTACCCACCATTGACAGGCACCTGCCAGCAGGCCCCCATTCATGTCCCCCAGCACCCCCACCACCGACAGTGAGGGGCACCTGCCAGCAGGCCCCCACTCATGTCCCCCAGCACCCCCACCCCCCTAGCAGCGAGGGGCACCTGCCAGCAGGCCCCCACTCATGTCCCCCAGCACCCCCCACCCCCCAGCAGTGAGGGGCACCTGCCAGCAGGCCCCCACTCATGTCCCACTCATGTCCCCCAACACCCCCACTCTCCAGCAGTGAGGGGCACCTGGCAGCAGGCCCCCACTCATGTCCCACTCATGTCCCCCAGCACCCCCACCCCCCAGTAGTGAGGGGCACCTGCCAGCAGGCCCCCACTCATGTCCCCCAGCACCCCCCCCAGCAGTGAGGGGCACTTGCCAGCAGGACCCCACTCATGTCCCACTCATGTCCCCCAGCACCCCCACCCCCCAGCAGTGAGGGGCACCTGCCAGCAGGCCCCCACTCATGTCCCACTCATGTCCCCCAGCACCCCCACCCCCCAGCAGTGAAGGGCACCTGACAGCAGGCCCCCACTCATGTCCCACTCATGTCCCCAGCACCCCCACCCCCCAGCAGTGAGGGGCACCTGCCAGCAGGCCCCCACTCATGTCCCCCAGCACCCCCAAACCCCAGCAGTGAGGGGCACCTGCCAGCAGGCTCCCACTCATGCCCCCCCCTACATGAAGTAAAGATGCACAATCATGGCCCACTTCTACACCAAAATACCACAGCACGCCACCCCATTCTTGAGACACAATGATTTCCCAATCCACCCCACACTGACATGCCTATCTCAAGACACAAACCAAAAGTCAACTATGTACATCAACACATGTCCGTCACACACACACACTGGTTGTCATTGATTGTGTAAACCCACATTTTCACATGCATTAACCCAATAAGCGAATCCCACACATGGAACTAAAATATGAAAATGTATTATGTACAAAAATAAAGCAAAGAAATGAAAAGTATAACCAATCCAAAATAATCCTAAAGAAAAATAGTCAAAACTCTCCCTCCACCAACGCAAATCCAAAGGAAACGTAAAAAGAAAAATCCATTGATCCATGGTGAAATCAAAAGAAAAAGTTCAAAATAATTGTCAACCTCCGGAACCTTGGAAGGCCTATCAATGACATTAACTACCTCCTTGGCTTCCTCCTCACCTGAGTCTTCTGGAGAAGTGTCGCGGCGGTAAACCTTTTTCCCAATCTTCTTTTTCTTAGAGAAGAGGTATGGCCGTCCGCGGTGAGAAGCCACCCTGATTCCCTGCCAAGCAGGGAAGCAAGAGGCTTCCTTCCCGCAGGGACCGGGTAATGAGGGAAAAAGCGGATGCTCAAAAAACCCTCGGAGAAACAAAGTCACGGTCCTGTAGTTTCGGAGAGTGATGTGAAGTAATTCAGCAGATCCGATGTAAGAAGCAGGATGACTGGAGCGAGAATCTTGAGCAGGAGACGGAAGGCGAGGCAGGTCCTTGGAAGAATCCAGGAGTGGAGGATGGAGGAGTAAGAGAGGGCAAGAAGCAAAGAGAAAACCAGAATGGCGGCGGAGCGCCACGGAAGGGAAAGAAAAGGAGAAAGCAAACGGCGAAGGGACGCCGACTGGAGACCAAAGGGTAGCAAAAAATAGCACGAAGGAAAAAACACACGGAGCCAGCAACTCGGGAAGAAACAAAGTTGCAACACACCCAACCCGGAAGTGGGCGGTGCTTAAATAGTGAAGCCGGAAAAAACAGAGAAAGACTAGAGCGGTAAACCTGGAAATGGACAGGGAAAAACAATGGATGACCTAATGGCGCCGCCAACGCCAGGCGTTCCATAGCCCCCACCGGCGACTAGACGCTGGCGGCATGACAGTATGCCCCCTTCCAATGGGATACCTCCCCGGCTTGCCTGGAAAGAGACGGTGAAACCTCTGAACCAAAGACGGGGCATGGACATGGGAGACAGGTTCCCAGGAGTCCTCAGAATGGGGGTAACCTTTCCAATGGAAAAGGTATTCCAGGCGCCCACCCCGTAAGCGGGAGTCCAAAATGGAGGCCACCTCATACTCTTCCGGGGGTAAAGCAACCGGAGACGGTACAGCCGGAATGGAGCGGTGATAGGGATCTGGCCTAAACTCCCTCAAGAGAGAGGAATGGAAGACAGGATGTAAGCGGTGCATGTGTTTGGGCAAAGAAAGCCGATAGGCAACAGGGTTGATCCTACGCAGGATGGGAAAAGGACCCAGGAATCTGGGAGACAACTTAGAGGGGTGAGCCAACGCGGGAGGTATTTAGTGGATAACCATACCTTGGTTCCCTTCTGCCAAGCGGGAGAAGGCAAGCGCTTGGGGTTAGTCTGGTTACAATAGCGCTGGCTACTTGCCCGAAGACTATTGATGGCAGTCTTATGGGCTTCTTGCAAAGTGAGGAGAAGGGAGTCCACAGAAGGAACAGTAGAATGAGCAAGAGACAAGGAAGGAGTGAAACTGGGATGATACCCATAAGAGCAGTAGAAAGGACAAAGACCAGTGGCACTGTGAACAGCATTATTGTAGGCAAACTCTGCAGTCGGGAGTAGACTAACCCAATTGTCCTGCTGGTTGTTGGTGAAGCAACGTAGATATTGCTCAAGAGTAGCGTTTGTCCTTTCTGTTTGTCCATTGGTCTGGGGATGGAAACCAGACGATAGTGCACGATCAATACCCAGCCTCTTACATAGTTCTCTCCAGAAGCGTGACGTATATTGTGAACCTCTGTCTGAGATTATTCTACTGGGGGTTCCATGTAAACGGAAGATCTCTCTTGCAAACACGGTTGCCATCTCCGCTGCCGTGGGTAACCCAGCCAAGGGTGTAAAGTGGGCCATCTTAGAGAAACAATCAACCGTGACCATGATACAGGAACATCCCTCTGAAGCGGGCAGTTCCACGATGAAATCTGTTGAGATAATACTCCAGGGTCTTTTTGGTGCCTCACTCTGCTGTAGGTAACCAATGGGTCGTTGGGTAGAATGCTTAGATCTACAGCATACAGGGCAGGAGCGGACATACAAGTCCACCTCTTTTGACATATCTGGCCACCAGAAACTCCGTCGAAGAAGTTCCAGAGTGTTCTTTGCCCCCCGGTGACCAGTCACAAGATCGTCGTGACACCATCTTAGTGCGGTGCGTTGAGTCTGGGAATCAGGTAGGTAGAGACGTTGTTGCTTGAATCCCAGGCCATCCTGAATGGAGATGTCGTCTGAGTGGGGAACGGTATGGGGAATTCCCTCAGATTGTGTGCCTTTACGTACCTTCTCCAAAAAGGCATCTACAGTATATATGAATTTTACGTCAGTTAGCAGTAAACTGGGAAGTTCCCTGTTCGCGCCACCGGAACATGGCCTCCGAGAAAGTGCATCTGCTAGAATATTCTTAGATCCCGGGAGATAGGTCAGGAGAAAGTCGTATTGGGAGAAAAAATGGGCCCACCGGGCCTGGCGTGAATTGACGCACTCCATATTCTGCAGGACCTTGAGGTTCTTGTGATCCGTTCTTATTTCAAAAGGGTGGATTCCCCCCTGCAGTAGATGACGCCATTCTTCGCAAGCAGTCTTCATGGCCAGAAGTTCCTTCTCAATGACGGAGTAATGTGATTGGCTTTCATTCAAGGTCTTGGAAAGATAGGCTATTGGGTATTCGAGACCAGCATGTTCCTGTAAGAGGACTGCACCCAAAGCAGCTGACGAGGCATCGGTCTCAACAATGAATCTTAATCCTTGGTCCGGTTGCCGGAGGATGGGTGCAGAACAAAATTTCTCCTTTAACAATAAGAAGGCTTGATCAGCGTCTTGAGTCCAGGAAAAAGGTGTGGAAGTCTTCTTGAGTAGACCAGTAATAGGGAGAACCGTCTCCGAGAATCCCTGAATGAATTTGCGATAGAAGTTCGCAAGCCCAAGGAACCTTTGGATGTCCTTAACAGATTCCGGAGTAGGCCAATGCAAAATAGCTTCGGTCTTAGCTGGGTCCATGCGGATGCCTTCCGCGGAAAGAATAAACCCAAGGTAGATCACCTGAGAGACTCCAAAGACACACTTCTCTACATTGGCCTTGAGATGGTGGTCTTGTAGCCTTTTAAGAACTTGAATGAGATGAGTACTATGGATCTGTGCGGTTTTTGAGAATATCAAGATATCATCGAGGTAAATTATGACACTATGAAAAAGAAGATCAGAGATTGTTCTGTCCATAAAACGCTGGAAGATAGACGGTGCATTAACCAAACCGAACGGCATTACTCGATACTCGTAATGACCGAACGGAGTCCGGAACGCAGTCTTCCATTCGTCCCCAGGATGGATGCGTAAAAGATGGTAGGCTCTTCGAAGGTCGATCTTAGAAAAGATCCGTGCTCCCTGCACCGCCTCTAGGATATCCTTCATGAGAGGCATGGGGTAACGGTCTCTTACTGTAACGTGATTTAGGCCCCGGTAGTCAATGCACGGTCTTAATTCATCCGAACCTTTTTTCGGAACAAAAAACAGAGATGCCCCCGCAGGCGAATGGGAATGTTGAATGAGACCGTGTTGTAAATTGGAGTCCAGGTAGTCTTTGAGAACTCTCTTCTCCTTGAGGGAAAGAGAAAACATGCGGCCAAACGGTACTACCGCATTGGGAACCAAGGTGATATGGCAATCCTCAGGTCGATGTGGGGGTAGTTCTTGGGGACCTTCACCCTCAAAGACATCCGGATAATGAAGACACTCCTTAGGAATATTGTTCACGGACCGAACATCCGTCAGGGTAAGAGGATCTGGAAGGGTATGGATAGTTGCAGCCAAGGATTGTATTGAGCAAGACTTCTTGCAAAAGCTAGAAGAAAAAGACAGTTGGTTCTTGGTCCAATCAATAGTAGGGTTATGTTTCCGGAGCCAGGAAACCCCCAGGATGACAGGAAAGTGAGCTGCTCGAATCAAGTCGAATTGGATGGTCTCAGTATGATGGAGAACCTTCATGATCATGGGTGAGGTGGCATGAGTGATAAAACCGGAGCTTAGAGGTGTACCATCAACGCCCTCAACCTTTTGATCTTCCTCCTTCTCCAGACGACTGATACCAGTCTTGTCAGCCCAGACGACGTCCATAAAACATCCAGCTGCCCCGCAGTCTAATAGAGCTAGGACTTCGAAAGTCTGATGTAAGTGGTTCAACTGGACTGCAATAACCATGAGACGATTGTCTTCGGAGGAATTGATGGTAGGTGTTATGGACAAAGAGACATAGGGACCAGAATAGCCCCCTCGGTAACTGGTCCCTACTAGTTCCGAGGTATGGCGTTTCCCGACCTGCGGGGAGGTACGTCCGAACAGTCCCTCAAAACATGGGTGTTGGAACCGCAGTACATGCATAGATTGAGGTCTCTGCGCCGCTTTCGTTCTTCGGGGGTAAGCGGTCCCCTGGTAGTTCCGATCTGCATGGGCTCGTCTTTTACTGAACCCGAGGGAACGGAACAGGACGTAGCTGGGTTAGCGGAAACGGGGAACCCACGTTGTCTCCGCCGCTCAGACCGTCTTTCAGATAACCAAAAATCGAGCTGGAGAACCGTGGCCCAAAGCTCCGAGAGTGTAGAAGGGCGGCTAACCCTAGCAAGTTCATCCTTAAGGTCTTCTCTGAGGCCTCGACGAAAGATTGTGTATTGGGCATTCTCTTGCCAGCCCGCATCAGCCGCCACCCTTTTAAATCGGGAGATATAGGACAAAAGGTCCATGCTTCCCTGACGGATATCTAGTAGCTGTTCACTGGCTACTAATGTAGTCTCTTGTTGTTCGAACGCAAGTCCAGCATAATCCTGAAGGAGAGGACTGGCACTGGTTACCAAAGGGGCTGCCCAAGACAGGGCATTCCCGGTCAAATTGGAAATGAGGAACCCTATGCGGGCTTGGTCTGAGGCGTAAGACTGAGGTCTAAATGTGAAATAGATCACGCAAGCCTCCATGAATTCCTTAAATTTGTTAGGTGATCCGTCGTATTTGCCACAGGATAATGGCATAGGAGGGAGATCACTGCGTGACTGCTCGAAGCGGTCCAACCTCTGTCTAAGGGTAGTGTTCTCCGTTTTTACTGCCTGTAACTCTTGAGTGAGGTTATGTACAGCAGTTAGCAGTTCTTGCACCTGCTCAGGTGAGGCCATGGTTCTTAACTGTTGGCGTTGCAAACTGTCAACCTACGAAACCTTGGAAGGCCTATCAATGACATTAACTACCTCCTTGGCTTCCTCCTCACCTGAGTCTTCTGGAGAAGTGTCGCGGCGGTAAACCTTTTTCCCAATCTTCTTTTTCTTAGAGAAGAGGTATGGCCGTCCGCGGTGAGAAGCCACCCTGATTCCCTGCCAAGCAGGGAAGCAAGAGGCTTCCTTCCCGCAGGGACCGGGTAATGAGGGAAAAAGCGGATGCTCAAAAAACCCTCGGAGAAACAAAGTCACGGTCCTGTAGTTTCGGAGAGTGATGTGAAGTAATTCAGCAGATCCGATGTAAGAAGCAGGATGACTGGAGCGAGAATCTTGAGCAGGAGACGGAAGGCGAGGCAGGTCCTTGGAAGAATCCAGGAGTGAAGGATGGAGGAGTAAGAGAGGGCAAGAAGCAAAGAGAAAACCAGAATGGCGGCGGAGCGCCACGGAAGGGGAAGAAAAGGAGAAAGCGAACGGCGAAGGGACGCCGACTGGAGACCAAAGGGTAGCAAAAAATAGCACGAAGGAAAAAACACACGGAGCCAGCAACTCGGGAAGAAACAAAGTTGCAACGCACCGAACCCGGAAGTGGGCGGTGCTTAAATAGTGAAGCCGGAAAAAACAGAGAAAGACTAGAGCGGTAAACCTGGAAATGGACAGGGAAAAACAATGGATGACCTAATGGCGCCGCCAACGCCAGGCGTTCCATAGCCCCCACCGGCGACTAGACGCTGGCGGCATGACAATAATCCATTGTTCAACTATGTACAATCCATTGTCCAAAAGAAAAATCCATTAATCCATGTTCAAAATCAAATAAAAAGTTCAAATAAATCCATTGTCCAACTATGTACAATCCATTGTCAAGGGTCCATGAGCCCAATTAAAGAAATGAAACCTACCTAAGAAACTACCTAATAATAAAACTATATAAAAATGAGTGTGGCATAGTCCATTCACCACAAATCAGAGGAAAAGGAAACCTGATTCTAAAAACTATTTACAATGGCAGCAGGCTAGTCCAACGGCTCACTTTTCGATGTCCCGGGCCAGGGCATCATCGAACTCCTGCTCAATGTCCTGGAGGCGGTCCTCTTCCATGGCCCCGAGGGTTTGCAGGGACGACGACATGTTCACCTCCAACTCCCTGCGAATTGCCTCAAGGCATTCGGCCCGCCTCAGGGCCCTCCGCATGGAGTTCTCCGCCCTGACCATTGTGAGCCGTGCCTCTTCTGCCCGCTGCCGCTCCGCATCTATGGCGTGGCACAACCGCTGCCACACGGAAGACACTTGAAATCCTGGGTCCTCCTTCCCTATGGCCGATGCCTGCCCCTCCGATGTTGAAGGCCCCGAGCTATCATTGCTCCCACCATGTTGCTGCTGCTGTGCCTGTGCCTGCGCCCTGGCTCTTGCTGCCTGCACGTCCTCCTACGGCTGGGGTGCAGTTGTCATGCTGGCCACCCCTGCTGGACGTCCGACTCCCGACTGTGGCATGGCTGTGTCCTCCACCAGCCTGGCCGCTGGGTCAGAGGCAGCTCCACAGGGTACCCACGTGATACATGGGTGGGAAGATGGCATGGAGGACGACTAGCGCCTAGGGGGTTCAGGTGAGGAGGGGGTCGCAAGAAGGTCCAGCACACGGAGAAATCCAGCACCGGTGACCAGTCCCAGTAGGTCAACGTGGTCAAAGAGGCATGCGAGACGATGTGCAGTCTCTCCACGAAAAGACTGCAGGTCACCTCGCATGCCCCGTTGACGCAACGCCATCCCAGCCAGGGCAGGCTCAACACGGTCCCGGATAGCCACGTCCGCAGGGAGAGGAAGGCCAGTTGTTATGCGCTCATCCCCTCCCTGAAAACGGGTCTGGACGTAGGCATCCCTGCTGGTGCCAGATGATGCAGTGACAGGATCAGGGACATGATTACACAGAGGCACCTCTGCGGCTGCCTGTGCTGCCTCCTGTCCCTGCCCCTGCACTGCACCACTAGCATCAGTGGAATCCACACCTCGAGACCCCGTGTGTGTCCCTTCCGCGGCCTCCTCCTCCACCAAACCCCCCACCAACCTGGATGACTCCGTGCCATCTTCCTCCGTCGGACCGTGTGGGGTCTCAGCTGCCCCTTCTGCTGCCGAGGAGTCCACCTCCGACCTCCACCTCTTGGACCTACCCTCGGCAGCTGCGGCCTGGGACGCGGCACCAGACTCCTCACTTCCCGACGAGATGACAATCTGGGAGGGGAGCCGGGCCTTGCGTCTCCGGCTGGTGGTGCGATCCCTGCTGCTGTGCTCCACAGCACCTTCTCCGCCCTCTTCATCAGTTGACGCTGCAGACAGGGATAGATAAAACACAGGCATCAGAGCACTGTACAATGGACTGATACACACATGACAGTTGTACATGAGTGGCAGTGTCATACTTCAGACATGGCATCACACTCCCCAACACACATGTCATTTGTACTCACACACATGAGCAATTCCACAGCAATATTGCACCAGCCAGCACCATCCATACACATACAACAGCATGAGCATCCGAAGGTGAGCCTGACGTCACATGAAACACGGGGAGTGCACAACACATGCACACACGCCACCACACTTACATGCATGTGTACATGTCCACCAACTGTCACAGTGATGAGATCGCATCCATGTCACATATGGCATTCAGCCTTCTACATGTCAATGTCACATGCATCCAAGTTGCATCACAGTTGCACACTTGTCAAATACACACACATGTACATGTACACAGTGCAGATACATGCAGCAGAAACCACCATCCATGTGTGACACCACAACCATGCCAATGTACATACACAGAAATTCAAACATGTGTACTCCCACACCTGCATTTGCCCAGCATGCTTACCAACACATACACCATCGATGTGTCTCATACCTGAGAGGACTCTAATGTGGCAGCCTCACGCCCATGTTCATACACATCCCTACATGGCCCTACAAAAACACATGTGCAACCTGCACACTACTGGCACACCACGACACGCACAGCGTCCAATCAGTATGCATGTACACTTACCGCCCGACTCCAGACGGGTCTGCCTCTCAAGGACCTGGACGTGGAGCGCTGGGCATATGCGTTCCAGGACCCTCATTTGGTGGTTGGACAGTTGGCCCCGGCGCCCCTTGGCATCCACTGCCTTCGAGAGGCGCCGGGCCTTGTTGAGGGTCCTGGACCTGAAGTCCTCCCAGCGCTTCTTGACATGTTGTAAGTCGCGGACTGCCACCCCCTCCGCGTTGATGGCAGTCATGATGTCCATCCAGATTCTCGTCCGTCCTTCATAGTCGGTGCGCAAACTTCCAAAGAGGGCATCATACTGCCCCAGCACTTGCTCCACCAGGACGCCAACTTCCCTGGCACTGACGTGGGCATAGTGGTTCAGCGCGTGTGAAAAAACTGCACGTCCATGTGTGAATACGTGTAATCTGAGGAAAGGGCCTACGCGCGTAAGTGACGTGACACGCGCATGCCTTTCCCTCAGCACGGGTTAAAGGTGAGCGGGGCCAGCAGTTCGCTGTATGTGCCTTTTTCGTGGAGACCGACGTGTGTTGCTGCTTCGTGTTGTTTCGCACGCCATCACAACTTCACAGCTATCAAGGACATATCTCTTCTTTTGGTGGGTGTATTGGCTACGCATGTTTTTCTGCATCGCGCTAGTCAGATGGTGAGTCGCGCATGCTATTTTTCCCACTGCGGGTGCCCCTGTGTATCGCACCCGTTTACGAGGTCATAGTAGCCTGCGTGTCCCATGCGTATGCGTTTTTCGTGTTACTGGGTGCCACCGCGTACTGCGGGAGGTTGATTCCACGCACGTAGGCTGCAGGGTTGCGTGCACGGTTTTACTGCAGTTTTGGGGTGCCTGAGCGTTGCGTGACCCGTCATTACATCACCGGGGTCACATACAGCCTTGCAGGTGCAGGGTGGCTGTTAACATTTTGCATCCCACCCCTTCACTCCAATTGCCCAGGTCAATTGTGGTGTACACCTCCCATTGGCACTACTCCATCTGTGCCGGCACTACTACATCTGTGCCATGATTGGGAGGCCACCAAAGGTGAGGGGCGCCTCAGCTGGGCATCTTCCTCGTGGCGGGCGTGGTCAGGGACGTGGCCGAGGTGACTAGGGAGTAGGGGGACTCCAGGGTGTCCAGGGTGGCCGCAGAGGGGGAAGAGGCAGGGGTGCGCCACTTGAGCACAATGTTGTGCCATGTGTCGGTGCAGTCATGCCACCACCCCCTGTGGTTCCAGGAGATGCATCTTCTGCATCTGGCACTGGCGCCCGTGTGACCAGGCAGTCCGTTTTATCGACTGCCACGGGCCCAAGGGTAGTGGCAGCTGCAGGTGCAGCTGTGGACACCACCACCCAGGCTCAGGGTTTGCCAGCGCAGGCTGCGTTGGCACTTGAAGAGCCCTTGGAAGATTTCCAACAGGCCAGGAGGGAAACTGTAGGGGCACGCAGGGCTGCCCCGACCAAGACACGTGTCCCTGGGGCAGTTATGTCATCTGCTACCCCGAACAGCCGGGTGTTGGCAAGTGCAGGGGCAGATGCACCCAACAACACCCCGGTTGTGAGTCTGCCAACCAGGATAGTTGCGGTCAATGACCTTGCCACAGCGGATGTTGCTGCGCAGGGTCCATTAGAGGGCACCCAGCTGCCACTGACACAAGTCAGGCCTTTGGTCGTCCCTCCACCTGCCACTCCCTTGGCTCAATCCACCGAACCCTCTGGCCATACTGATCAGGGCGGCATTAGCCAGCCAGGGTCTGCACCACAATCCAAGAGGAGGAAGGTTGCACCTGCAGCACAGGCTGGACATGGTAGTGGGTGCTAATTGTCAGACTACGGCTGCCCACTGTGATACCCACTGGAAGCAAGTTGAGGAACATGTGAGTGCATTCGGTCATGAGGTGCGCACGGCTCAAGAGTGCAAAAAGCGTTGAAATGACCTCAAATGCAGCGCTAAGGCTAAGCGTGCCTCAAATTACAACTTAACTCTGGTGACTTGCAGTGGGCTGCACCAGAGGAGGAAGACCTCACTCCGCATGAGTCACTCGTTGCGGAGTTCATACCATCTGAATCGGTCGAAGGAGTGGGAGAGATGCCGGACTTTGATGCCCAGTCAAGTGAGTGTTGATGCGTGTTTGTTGAGGACGTGGACGTGTGTGTTTTACTTGTGTGATGTGTTGTGCATGACTGCCACTACATGTCACGTGTACATGGTTCTGATGTGCAAGTAATGCAATGCTTCCCTGATGCATGTCTGCTCTGCTGGATGGTGGACATGTGGAGCAGACGGGGACTGTCCGCATCACCACTTTTGCACCCTACTCACATGCTGGTTACCAGTATGCTCCTCCGGTCCATGTTCCAGCTCACTGTCCCTTCTGCATGTAGCATGGGGTGACCTTCCTCTCAGCCCAGGGACAATGTCGTAGCATGAGTGACGTGCATATATCCTCTGCCTGCATGCGGGTACTCCATGTAGGCATGCTCCCTTGCCCCTCCACCCCCCGCTCTGCACCCCAATTCCACTTTTGCACTGGTCTGCTTCAATATTGCTGTTAGGTACTTCCCTGCTCATGCGTCCTGTGTACATGCTAACTTCCTGCGGCCAATCTGCCAGACATATGCGGTACATCCTTAGTACTTGATGCAGGATATCTCACTTGTACTGTGCAGAGGTCAGATGTCCCGCAGGGACATGAGTGACATGGAGTGCCCATTCATGCTCCATGTGCATTCCACGCATGCCCCTATGTGTCCTTGACTGGATGATCACTGTAAAACAAGTCCTGGGTGACATACATTGCATGCATGGCATTTCATCAGCCTTCCCATGTCCATGTCCACTGTGGCTCAGTACTGCGTTGCACACATGTTTAGGGCCTGACAGTCTGTGTGTGTCACAGGCCTCAGCCTGTTTAATGGCCAATGACTCTGTCCAGCTGGTGTAGTGTCTTCTTCACACGTGGGTGTACTCCAGAGGTTTCATCATGTGTCCTGCTTACTGTCCCATCATCATTTGCTGTGTTGTCACTTGATTCACATGATGCTGTTGATGCTAATCTACTGCCTGTCAATACACAGTTCTATGTTCGGCCTTTTGATACCATGCTAGGCATCCCTGCATTTGCACTTGGGGGAAGGGGTGGTTTGCTTGTAGACATGCTACCCATTGAATGCACATTGCACGTGATGTCTGAAGTTGACCTTGCACTGCCTTCACATTTTATGACACACATCATGAAGTTCTTGTACATGTAGATAGTGAGTAATGTACATATTTGCTGCACTGCATTGACCCACTTCAGTACAAACTGACACCTTTTGACATGCCTAATCACAGAAGCAATTTCAAGTTGACCAAGCATGCATGGCAGGTTCTGTTTTGTGTGTGACATGTCTGCTTGATGTGTTTGGTGTGTGCTTCTAATATGTGTAGTAACCTTATTTCTCTCGACTTTTCAGATGATGACGCAATGGAGCCAGAGGATGGTGTTGTCATGCCAGGCACAGGGTTGTTATCACTACAGCCATCTTGTCTCTGGCTGGCAATGAGTCCAGCCCTGATGACCACTTTGACGTCCATGTCGAGATGGACGAGCATCAGGTCCATATGTCAGGGGTGAGTGATTCTGATGTGGACACTCTTCTGTCCGCGACACCTGCACTAAGGGGTCAGACAGTCTTGGAACCTCTGCCTGTGGTGGATCGGGATGCAGGGTCATCCTCCACACCAGACACTGATGTACCTGGGCCATCACGTCGACGGGGGCATGTAGTTGTGCAGCCACGGGCAGTGCCAACACAACGAGGACACCCAGTCCTTGGGTCCCGCAGGGGTCAAGCCCAGCAACGCGGTCACCGCACGCAACCGCAGTATACTGAGTGGAAGCAAGACAATGCCAATTCTGAACAGCAGGGGGCAGCAATGGAGAACTTCGCTGAGAGCATGGAGCGTGTGGCCCAATCCGTGCTCCCCCCTGCTAAGCAGGTGCTTCTCCAGCAGCAGGCGGCACGGTCCACGGCCCACTCGCTCAGGCTGGGCATGGCAGCCTCAGACAGGGCACACCAGGCTGAAATGTCGTCTCTGCGTAAAGCAATTGCTGCTCACGCAGAGGCACACATGGAGGCCATAAGGCAAGAGTATGCTTTCCTCAGATCCACTCTGGGTGTCCTTATGATGTCCCAGAGGGAGCGGGCAGAGGAGAGGTTTACGCAGCTTGAGCGTACCATCTCGGCTGAGCTACATGCTTGCCGGGGGATACAGCAGTTGTCCAGCCAGGGCTTGCAGGAGGAACTCCGTGTTACACGTGCTACCTTGCAAGAGAAAGCACGTGTATCACGGAAGGTTCTGCATGCAGACCTACATGTGATCGCCGCACAGAACCAGGCTCACCCGTCAACAAGGGGCAAGCTGCGGCTAGGCGTGGTCAGGCTCCTATGCCACGTCCTCCTTTCCAGGAAGAGCCAGACTCGGACAACAGTCTATCTCCCACATAGGTCGGGCTGTGCAGGCATTGATCCCATGGAGTTTTTTTTTTCCTCAACATCATCGCATGTGGGTGTTGAGCTGCACCCTGTACCTCCCCCCTCCTGGGAGACTCCCCCCTGGGTCGTATGTGGCCATTTTTTATTTTTCTTTTAGTTTAGTTAGTTTAGTTTCAATTTGATAGTTAGCTTAAATAGGTAATGTATGTTTTTCATAGTTAGTGTAATTAGTTAATATAGTTTAAAATTGTTTGTCTATTGTGCTTTGATGTGACGGTGTGGTGCTTTGTGGCTTTTAAGAGCATCCACTGTCTGTTCCAGCTGGGCCCTTCAAGCTTGTCTTGTGTATGTGTTTGCAGCTTGGGGTCCTTGACTCACATATGCCACTCCTGCTTCCCTTATGCATGGGCTCGCTAGGATGGTTCGGTGTAACGGCCTTTTACACAAGGGCTCTGGACTGTCATATCTGTGGCATGCCTGCTGCTGTGAAACTTGTGTTAACACCCCTAGTGGGGATGACAGGGGTGTTATTGACCACTGTTCTTCATTCGCTAGATGGGGGGTTTCATGATTGATGTGTATATTCATTGGTATTCATTGTGTAGTATGTTTATTATCTATACTGTACATGTGCTTGTTGCAATTCATGGCGTAGATGGTGTGTTCAACAGTTTGCTTGTGAAAGACGGACTGATGGTGTGATTTGTGATGTACGTCTCTGACATGGTCCAGTCATGTAATGCCTGAAGAGACACGCACAGATGATTTTAAAACATTAATCATGTGTTTCATGCACTTTCTGCAGGGGGATGAGCCTCCAGAGCACCTTTGCCATCAGACATGGGCCATTGGACGTCTGGAAGCTGGACACATTTGGTGGTGCCGACATTCGCATGTGTACGCAAGCAGAGGCACAGGGATTGCGCTCATGCATCCGAAAACAGCTGACGTCTTTCAAGGGACTCCAGACAAGGTGAGCAGCACAGGGGAGCTACAACGCAGCAGACCTTCCACCTGGCCAGTTGCACATGCATTCTTAGTAGCAGCACTGACGGTGGGCTTGGACAAATATTGGTGTTGAAGCGCACAATACATCTGAGATGCGTTGGTGGACTAATGGCTAGTTGATGGGAAAGTTGTCTGGGGCACCTGCAGGGCCAGTGGCACATACCTTCCAGTCCACCATGGTCCATTGTGGCACTTGTATTAGCCATGTAGCATTTCAAGACATGGAAAGGAGCAGCTCACAGGGACAGACAGCAAGGGACAGACTTGTGTGCAGTGCATTTCATTTCCATGTAGAATTAGACACATGCACTACCTACTTTATTTGGGTCATGGTGGAACAAGACTTGTTCTGAAGTCATACCTTGCTATTTGCATCTGGCTGCTTACCCAGGGCACATTGCATGTTGTGTGATTCGTGACACATTGGTCTTCCATTTGCAACGCACCCAGCGGCACATGAATTACTGCATTGACTTTGTATGAACCATCACAGGGGTAATGCTACGTATGGGTACGAAGCATCCACACCAGATTGTTTGTTTGTAGAGAATTTTGTTACTTTGGGGCATATATGGTGGTGTGTTTGTGTGTTATGGGCACGCACAGATTAGTAACTGTGGCTCTCTTTGCAGCATTAAACTGCTCCTGTTACCGGACCTGAGAGTGCACAGGCAGGAGGCCAGCACTCACCTCAGAGATAAGTTTCTCTTTGTCTTCCATTTGAGTAATTTGTTACTATGTGCATGATGATCAGGTTTGGTGTACTTGTGTATGTGTAAATGTGAGGAGTACATTTCTGTGCATTTCCTACTTTCCCGTGTGAATCCTACTCCCCTCTCCTGCCCCTCATTCAGGTTATCCAGTATAGCAATGCCTGTCCCAACTGTATATCCCTGACCCTCCTTCGCCACCAGGGTCTCAGAGGCCTGTGTGAGTTTGCCCTTGCAGGCACCCCGACCACGGTGGGGGTGGTTGGTTCATGTCACTCCTGCACCTGTACACGGGAGCTGTGACAGTACACATCAGTTCGTAGTGCATTATTCTTTGTTATGTACCACACATGGTACACATCCTGTTGTGACATTGTTTTACTGTGCTACCTTGGTTGTTACGTCATTGTGGTAGTACTTGGGCTTTGTGACATACTGCTACTTCAAGTCATCTACTGGAGGCTATTCTGGTTTGTTTTGCTGCCTGCAGGCTTTTTGCTTGGCTTCTGTGTTGGCCTGCTTTCAGTTCTCTTTGATTTGGTGTTTTTGCAAGTCAAGGTGGCCTCTGAGGGTGCTGGAAACTTTTTGCACACAAGGTGGGAGATGTTGACAAAGGGGAAGGGTGATCCTGTGGCCAGGTGAACTTCAAGGATGAAGGCTACATAACCCAGGTGCTGTTGTTCAGTGGGTCATGGTGATTTGTAAGGTAAGGGAGGGGGGGTGTTTTGTTGTTGACAGTTGCCTTGCCCTACAGTGTGATGCGCACCCTGACATTGTAATTGTGGTATCCTATATACATGATGTATTCTGCTGATCAATGCCTGTTCATGTGTTGTGTTTAGCTTTCAGGTGTCAGGGAATGGTTGTGGCTTGACATGCAGCGGTGTACACATGGTGAATGTTCACATGTGATGTGTAGAGGACACTGATGGTCACTTGATTGCACATGCATATATTGAGTGCATGTCCCTACTGACCACACACTCGCACTATGATCCACTACATGTACAACCACCCTTCCATGTCCACATGTACACTTGTTTGCCTTCTGGTGCCCACTGTGTCCCTGCAGCACATGATCTTTGACCAATTGTGGATCCTGTACATGCGTATTTTGCTTTTTGATGTAGTTTTTCACGTAGATGTGATGCTTGGGGTGTGCGTCACACACAATGGCTGTTCACTATGCTGGGCGCTGAGCAGTGTGTTGCATGAGGTGGACACGGCACGCAGAAGGTGCAGTGTTGATTTTGCTATGCACAATGTGCATGTAGGCAGGCATTCATTGTTATGGTACAACTAAAACTGTTGGAATGCATTTGGGTATGACTTCTTTTGTGTGGGAGGTTGTTGGTCCGTCATTTCATCTGATTCCTTGTCAGGCATCATTGTCTGATGCCACTGTACATTTTACACATGTCAATGTGTACCTTATTGGTACTGTGTTGGTGTATAGCTATTGCTTGCCATGTCCTGTTGTGGTTTGGGAAGGTTTGGGTGACATAACAGTGATAGTCATGGCCTGTTTTGCAGGTCTGTGTGATTCACAACTTGCATGTGTGCCTTGTGGTCACACAGGATTGCTTATGTTTAAGTAGCTAGGGATGCACACAATGTGGCACTTCCATGGCAACATTCTCAGGGTGGTGAGGTTGTGACAGTTGACTGTCTCTTTGTCATCATCGATTGTCACCTGGTATGTGCCAGGCCTGTGTGCACTCCACAGGCGTGGGAGTTTAGGTGAAAAATGTGGCCACAAGCTGGGTCCGGGCTTCCTCGCCACATGCCCTATCCCCTCCCATGGGCAGCGCCTGTGCCTGTGGTTGGGGATGTGGGGGCACCACCATGTCCACCGGTACACCCTGCCGTGTTGCAACATTGTGCAGGACACATGCTGCCACAATGATCCTGCACACTACTGGGGTGCATAGAGTAGCTGCCCTCCAGAGTGGTCAAGGGAGCGGAAGCGTGACTTGAGCACTCCGAATGTGTGCTCCATTATAGCCCTGGTTGCAATATGGGCCGCGTTGTATTTTACCTGGGGTGGTGTGGTGGGGTTCCGGATTGGCGTCATCATGTGGTTGCTCAAGGGGTAGGCACTGTCCCCTGGAGAGGTGATGATAGTTGTGATTATTGGGGTTTGTGTATTTGTGTGTGTGTGACATGCATGCATGTGCACGGGCATTTGTACTCACCTAGGAGCCATGTGTCGCCATGCTGCCCAGCTTGCAGGACCCGGCTCAGGGCGGACATTCTGTATATGAAACTGTCATGGGTGGAGCCAGGGTAGTTTGCATAGACAGAGGTGATGAGTCCCTTTGCATCGCATACCACCTGCACGTTGATGGAATGCCAGTGCTTGTGGTTTCGGTAGATGTGCTCAGTGGCCCGAGGTGGACGTAGGGCCACATGCGTGCAATCTATGACACCTAGCACTTTGGGGAAGTGTACCACCCTGTAAAAGTCCTGGACAATGGCCTGCCTTTCTGCGGGTGTTCTGGGCATGTATATGTGCCTGCGGACTGAGGGGCGTGCAGTGATGATTGCCAACACCTGGTGTAGACAGCGTGACTGCGTGGCCTGTGAGAAGCCCCCCACTATGGCAGCAGTCCGCTGAAATGACCCAGTGGCCAAAACATGCAGGACATTGAGCACCTTCTCCAAGGGGCTCAATGCTTGGGAGCAGAGGGTGGGGGATGTAAGGTCATCTTCCCAATCCCTGACCAGTTCTAGGATGATACTAGGTGGAAACCTATACCTGCCGTAGACCTGGTCATCAGGCATCCCAAAAAGGCTTGTCCGGGGTGAAAAAATGCGGGCCCTGGCTATTCTCCTCCTCCTGCGGTGTCCCACGATTAGTGCTGCGACAAATGGGGCATTCATCGTAGCAGTATATATGTGTTTGTTGTTTGCGCACAGACTGTGCGCAGGACGCTTCCGCCTGCCTTCGTGTGGTGGACGCGTTGATGTCTGTGCGCTTCTTTTGACATGCACAGGTTTCCCGTATTCGAATCCATGAATACGGGCTGTTCGCGTGTGTGTGGGCCTTCCGTGTAGTTCCCTGCAGTACTTCCCCAGTTATGCCTTCTTTTTCACGTGTTATTCCCCATTCTGCGTGTTACGCCCACTGTTCCGCCCACTTTTGTTGTGTGCTTTCCCTGTGCGCGTAGCGCACGGCATTTGATGACGTGTGCGCCCGCGTGCACCATGCACGGATTTGGCACACAACCAGTGGAAGACATGCGCAGCGCCTTCCTTGAATCACACGCGTGCACGTGCGCTTGCTTTCTCACGCTTGCGCCAGCTTGCGCTGGGATTTTCGGCGCACATTTGTTCTATGAATCAGCCCCAAAATCGGAATGCAGTTTTTATGCTAAAGGACAGATACACATGACTGAAATAATAAGAAAGTGAAAGTGTAACTTTAAATGAATGATAGGGAAGATTCTCAATGGGGAAGGAAATTCGGTTTTAAACGTGAAAGCAGTGGACAGGGAAAATCGGTTTGGAAAGGAAATGACAAGTGCTATTACAACTATGTTTTAGTGGCTAGAAAAGAGGAACGCCACCTGCGACACAGGTTACTTTGCAAGTGTAACCCCTTCACACTGTGTGACTCTTTAGATGGGAATTTACTTCATTTATTCCAAACATAACTAAAGACTTATGCAATGTGCTAAAAGGATAGGAAAGAATGGCACTAACACTGGGAAATCAAAGAACAGAATACCCAGAGGGTTCTGGTAATTTAACAAGTTACCAGGGTATTGCTGGGATTGTTTATAGGGTGGAACAAATGGCAAGGTATCAAAATGGGATGTGCTATGTTTTGCTATGGGATGGGGTGATACTTACAATCATCACTTGAATTTGGAATTTAGGACCACCAACTGGGTATCTGAGCAGCGGGGCAAGGGTCTGGTCACAGCACAGCAGCACATCAGCTGGATAAAGCAGGTAGCGGGGGCAAGCAGATAGCACTGGATAATCCCAATGAGGATTCAGCCACCTTTCCCCTTTCTCCCTGAATAAGTGGGATTTTTGGGGGGTTTACTTCTGAAGGGTGGTTCTGCCTGGATAGGAGGGTCTGTATCAGCTATCCCTTTCCTGGCAGTGGAATCTGGAATCCTGCAGGGTGAGTATGAAATGTCTAGATCTCTGGATATGCTGAAGCTGGAAGTCAGGAGTGTCAGTCCTTTGTCTCTCTGAGCCTCCACCTTTTATAAGGTAGATGACATCGCAGGATTTACTTTGAGGGCAGACCTTTGGCTTGAAATGCCTCTAACAACTGGATTAATCAGGGGTTGCAGTCACCACCTTCCTGTCAACTAGTTGGACTTCAGGGACATGACATCAGTTTTATTGTGCTTACAATGCCCATGGCCCTCCCACAGTTACATTTGCCAAAAACAGTTATGACACAAATTGCTAATTTTTACAGTTGTGGCGCTTTTGCAAATCACATAGGCCAAGGCCATATTTTACACTGGACCTGTCATTCCAACTCCCAAATTTCTACAATGTTATGTAGTCATTCTAATAATCTTTCACAATTTGTAGTGGGAACCGCTTCACCTAAAATTCTACAATTTTATGTATGTGTACCTATTATCACAGAGAATGTTTGCATTCATTTTCAAAGTTGTACCATGTATACCCTTCCCATGAATTACATTTTCCTGCTGTTTGTGTCGCCTACATGCTAGGGAACGCTACAATGTCTTGTTTTGATGGCAAAACAATTACATGTGAACTGTTAAAATTTCGCATTACAGCGTTTTCCCGTTGTAGAAATTAAAGTCTTAAAGTTTATTAAATAAGAACAGACTTTTGCCCCAAATGGGGCCGGCTTTAGCTTCCTAATAAAAGCATTCTTCCCTACCCACATCCACTGTCAGGCTCTAGCCAGCCTTAAACCAGCATTGCCATGGAGTTGCCTTTGAAGGTCTTTAGTTTGAGTTGAGGGGAGGTGCTACCAGAAAGTCACACCTATGTGTCCCGGATATCCATTGTCCCAGGCTGGAGCACTGCCGCATTGTCTGATGAGGGTGCAAGATCCTCCACCCTTGCCTATTCATATGCCCTGTGGTCTGTCCACTAGGTGGGAGGTAGATCATGTTTCCAGGAAGCAAGATCCTTTGAGGGCAGGGCCTGAAAAAAACAGATCTGCAGGCATCACAACAAATGTATTTTTGTATTTATTTTTCTTTCCTGGACCAGAAAACAAGCCTGTTGGAATTAAATATCCTACATATGTTTTAAAACAAACCCCCATTGCATTTCAATGCAAGGACAGGGCCTTAGTTCAAAAATCTACTTTTAAACCAACATGTTCTTGTTTGTAAAAAGCACCATTTTACTCGTGGTTAATTTTCCATGGCTGTCACTTTACAATGTGGCCTTCCTCTCATCCATTTTCTGAACCTTTCCTAGCACCAGTCATGTTTCTAATGCACAGGCATATGTTCAGATAAAAGGTCCTTTGAAACTGACATGAGCTAGGAGAGAGAGAGGGCTTTTTGTAAAGAGTTTATCTGTGATATTTTGTTACAAAAGTAAAGCATTTTGCGTACGGCTTGGAGTGAAGTTCTTGCTACTTCACAGATCTTGACTGGCACAACCGGTTATTCAATAAGAAATGCCCCCATTTGCTGGAGCACAACCTGAATATGGATGAACATAGCTGGGTCTCACTGGAATCAAGTTGTGTACTGCTGAAAAGGTGGAAAAGAGCAGCAGGGCGCAGTCATTTTAAAAGGCAGAATATTTTCTTTTTCAGTGAAAAGTTCTGAACTGGCAACATAGCAATACTGCCTTTGACTTCTTTTGTCTGGTGCAAATGAAGAAAATACTGGCAGCAATTCTCGGGGTGTTCTGTGTTTCATATTGCCTCATATTTGCCTGGTGAGACAGCGCAGCCATTATTTTGGTGACTGCAAAACGCATTTTTAGTGCAAGGCAATCATGCTCAAAAGAGCCAGTGCAGCCATTCTGCTGGTGACTGCTGAGAAGTAGGTTGGTGAGGTAGGGTAGTTCTGCTGGGTAGATAAATGTACCCCACAGATCCCCCCTGCTTCCTTGAGACTTCTTGTTGAGGGAAAGTAGTGCAATGTGGGGTTCATCGGGTGGTGTCCTTCTTTCATCAGGGAGTGGTACGGCATGATCCTCCCTTTGTCTTTCGTTGGAGTGTGGAGCGAGACCCTCTTTTCTTCCTTCCATTTTCATGGTCCCTGGAGAAGTCCTGCTTGGTCCACAAAGAAATGGAATCAGTACTAACTAGTGGATAGCTAAAGACAAGTTACAATATTTTCCCACTGACTGTCTTCCCAGACGTTTGACATCAGTGGGACAAACATACATTACATTCATTACAGTACTCAAACAATATCTTGCAAATAATTCCGTAACAAGACACAGATAACTATCGATATTTACACCATGGTTTTGTGATACCTTTTTGCACTGAAAATGAAGAAAAGTACTCCTGTTAGATAGATATACCTATGGACCTACCTGTTCCCTTCTGGTTCTTCTTTTTCTTGTTCTCATTCTCCAGATGTCTCCTCTATTTGACTTTCTCTTGGCTCCTCAATTAGCTGCAAAGTGTGCCTGGGATGACAACTCTTTAACTGATTAATGTGGACCCATTTCTCTTCTGACAGCTCTCCTTTGGGGATGCAGATTCTGTAGGCAGCAGGTGAGATTTTATCTACAATTTCAAAAAGACTGCGCATGGAGGGGAGACATTTTATCTCCTTAGTCTGCTTCCTTTGAAATTTGTACAAGTAGACCCTGTCTCCTACTTGGTATTCCGTTTGGGTTGTTATTAAGTCATATTGAGTCTTCATCCCCTCTGCTGATTTTTCCAGATTCCGCTGAGCATACACAAAAGCATGCTGAAGGTTTTTTCTTAGATTCTCAACATATTAATTTGTTGTGGAGACATTTATCATTGTCTGTTCTTGTGTTCTATAGAGCAGATGCTGAGGTAGCACCATTCTTCGTCCAGTCATTAGCTCAAATTCAGACATTTTGGTCGCAGAAGATGGTGTAGATCTGATGGCCATCAGGACAAGCGGTAATCAGATGTCCCAACTTGGCCCAAAATCTGCCACAAACATTTTTAGAATGGTCACAATTGTTTTATTGTATCTCTCAACTCCCCCACTGGAGGACCAGAGGTATGCAAAGTGAAGTTTCCTTTTTACCCCAAGTATCTCCCACATCCTTGTCATTACTTCGCTAGTGAAGTGACTTCCACGGTCTGACTCAATCATTTGAGGTAGGCCAAAATGTGAGAAGATGTGGTTGATCATCAGGGCAGCTGCTGTTTCTGCCTTGCCATTTGGGGCTGGGAGACATTCCACCCCTTTGATAAACAAGCATATTACTGTTAAGATGTACTTGTTCCCCCTAGAGGAGAAAATCTACTTGTAAATCTGACCAAGGCAGTGTCATCCCCCTCTTCTGGAAGGGAGTTTGGTGTGTGAGTAAGCTTGCATGAAACTGTGCACACACAAGACACCCCTTCAAATATTTGTTGAGTACCTGCCCTATGTGTGGCCAGTATGCAACCTCCCACAAGATTTCTAGAGAAGTATGAAACCCCCACAGACCGGATGTGGGCGCTTCTTGGGTGTGAATTAGCATCAGGCTACGGAATAAAGTAGGTACCACCCACTGGTCACAACCATAGATGGATCGCCTTACCAACAAACCGTCTTGGATTCGGAACATTTAGGGGCACTTCATGAACACCCTGAGGTCCTCTTTCCCAATGTAATATGTATCCATCAGAGGAAAGTTCTCAGGGCCCTCAATGTGTTGATAACATTTCCCAATAATCGGATCCCCTTATTGTGGTGTGATTGAATCAGTATCTGGGGTCTCCTTACTCCACTGGGCAGTTAATAGTTCATTGTGAGCATTTGTCTGGGACCTAGTGACAGCTGTGACCTGGATTTCCCCCAACAGGGACTAAATCTCAAAGAGACACCCCTGGATGGCTCGGGTGTTGGCCAGCTGATCAGCCAGGTCATTTCCAGTTTTGTCTGGCCCCTCTATTCTGGAATGGCCCTTAATCTTTTTCCAATAGATGGTCATCCCATTGGAGGTGACCAGATTATCAATATTTTGTATTAGCTTGCCATGCTTAAGTGGTTTGTTATTAGCACACAGCATGCCTCTCCAATTAACCAGGTGCTCCACGAACCCATTCCAGACATAATCTGAATTAGTGATTATGACTAGCTCATGGAGTTGGTTTTGGATGGCAGTGAGGATTGCCTGATGAACTGCCATCAACTCTGCCACCTGACTTCTGCACTGACCAAATTTGTACCCAACGGAGGGTTCCGGGGCATCATTCACCTAAGCATTCCCAATGCCAGCCACCAGTTCCTTTTCCCTGTTGTTGTTAACATGGTAGGAACACCCGTCTACATAAACTATGGGCATTCCCTGGCACGTGTCTTCTTCATAGACTTTGTGCATGGAATTCAGGTACGCCTCCATGTTGTCCTGGGTGTTTGAGACTTTTGTCCTTAAGACAGTTTTCTCTATCACAATCATGCCAGTAAGCCAGACCTTGCACGAGGGGACTCTTCTTATTTTGGCCATATCTGACCTCCACAGGAAAGCCTTGCATTGACAGAATCCAGGAAGTAATTCTGGAATTACTCACATTTCCGGGCTGGATTCTATCCCTTTGGAGGTATTGCAAAGGCTGGTGTGGAGTCTCCACTATGATGTGTTCCCCCTGGGTGAACAGGCGGTAATTTTTTAGTGCCCACACCATTGCCAGTTGTGCCTTCTCACAATCGTTTAATTTTTCCTCCACAGAGGATAAAGTCATGCTTGCATAGGCAATGACTTTATTGACCTTGTCATGCTTTTGGTATAATACTACTGTCATGCATGTATTCGAGAACCCTGTCTCCAAGAAAAACTCCTTGTTTTTGGCAGGGTAAGCTAGACAAGGAACTTGTGAGAGACTTTATTTGAGTTGTTTTACTGCCTCGGCTTGTTCTGGACCCTACTTCCACTTGAATCCCCCTTCAACAGATGGATCTGGGGTCTTGTGACTTCAGCCTGTCGGGGAGTTTCTCCCGGGGTCGGCTGGCCCGTCCGCGGACCTCCGGGCTGGGAGGCCCCAACTCCTCCCGTGTTTCCCAAACATGAGTATGAGACACACACAAGAAGCAAGATGATTCTGCTGTTTATTGAAACACGGCAGGGATGGGTCTAGGATTGTACGGGTCCGTCCAGACTCTCGAAATTCGTGGGGCTCGCAGGCCCCTTTTTGCCTCAGTATGACGCGCTACTTGCGTCACCTGGGAAAGTTAGCAAAAACCTATCGCCACTCTGGATTGGTTCCTCGAGTGGTAGGGTTAGTATAGCATACGTATAGAGAAGATTGTTAGTGGTTAAGGGTCAGTCAGGTGGTATTCTTGGGTTGTCCCTTCTATTAGATACTTGACAATTGTTACACGAAGACCCCTAATGATTGGCTAATGTTAGTGGCATCAGTGATGAGTGCCCCATGTTCTGATTGGTCCACTCGCGAGCCCCCCAGCCTGGGACCATCGTTGTTCCCAGCTCGCGGTGTACCTGTCATTTGCAACAATATGTAACTATGTGTTCGTACAGACAATGCGTGGATTTGCTCATAGGCCTGAGAGCAGACCATTCCCATTGCTGTAGGTGTCCATTGGGTCATTTCATTTTTGCAGCCTGTGTCCCAGACGTGAGACCCAGGCGACTTCTCCCTCGTGGGTCTGGCTCCTTGTCAGGTTTGGCTTGGTCACGTGAGGAGAGACCGTGGCTGAGGCAGAATTCTGCACATTTAAAGTTGTATTTGCCTCTGTGTGCCTGGTTTTGCTTACAGGTGTGACCTTGGCATCGGCTGGTAGCATACGAGTTGCAACATCGCTCCCTTGGCTGCCAGCTCTCGCTGGGCTCGTTCTGCAGGGTCAGCAATTGTACTCTTGCTCGCTCAGTGTTCATGGCGACTCTTGCTTGCGGCCTACTTGGGCCTGGTTCATAGGTGGGGATGTGTAATGCACGGCACTTATGTTGCGGTGTCACATGGCTTCATAGGCAGTGTCATGTCTTCGATGTATTTTCATCACGATGCAAGGGTCGGGAGAAGCGTCAGCAAGAATATAAACGAGTGCGTTGTGCGTCTTGCGTTTCTGCATTTCGGAGAACCTATGTGAAAAATAATAAAGATGCGCGTCAGTGGGTGTGTCCGTCACCTACGTCATAGCACTGAGTATATTCTTCGTGTGGATTGGTGTGGGAGTGTCCAGTGTGCGTGTTCTGACAGTTGGCTAGGTTGTCATGGTATCTTTAACGATGTAGGTCCTTATTGTGGAAGGGCTTAGTCGAGTTCATCCATGCCGCAGGTGTCGGCTTGAGTAGGGTAGGCTGGCGGGCAGGCTGGTGGGCACATCCGTATGTTCTTGTACCAGGGTATTTGGTCGTCTGGTAGATAGACAAATTCATCTCGTGGCGGGTGTCTGGGCCGCGATGCTCTGGGCCAGGGGCGCGAGGAGATTGGGGGAAGTCTTTTCTCCCATTCTCCCACTTCAGTCCCCCCTCTGGTCGACTTGTCGACCACAAACATATCCTTTTCTCTGTCTCCTCTTACTCTCCATATTTTAGTTACTCCTCCCAGGTGTCCGTAGTGGTTGACATGGTCCTCAAATGACCAATACATATATACACAACTTCCTCCCGGTTTGCAGTATACCCATCTTCCGATGTAGCTTCTCGGGTTTCTTGGGTTTTCAAGCTTTACGGATGGTGGGTGTAGGTGGTTGGTGATGATCTGTCTGCACAGTTTTTCTCTTTCCTTTATTATGGTGTCTGTGTGCTGGTCATCATCAGTTGGCATCTCGTCTGTAGTGCATGCCTTCCTGGCCTTCCAAAACCTTATTATAATCAATGCAGCTCCAGCCAGTATTATGCATCCAACTATGATCTTCAGCCCGTCCGACAGCCATGATGGCATCCATGACCATAACAATGAAAACCAGCTGTCATCCTTCTTCACTCCTTTACTTTCTTCCATCATTTTGGAGTGCATCTGGGCCAGCTGTGATACTGCTTCGGTGAGTGTACCATTGTAGGCATCGTTAGCAGGAATAAATGTGCAGCATGATTGTCCTATCTTTGCGCAAACTCCTCCTTCCATCGCTGTGAGGAGATCCAATACATATCTGTTCTGTAGTGCTACCATTCTCACCACTCGTAGTTCCTCTTTTATTGCGTTGAATCCGTTTACTGTTGAATTAATGGTCATCATTAGTTCCCATCGGGTTATCTGCAGCCATTTAGCGTTTGCATAAGCTTGTAGTCCAGGGTGTATTATTGACAAAAAGAACATAGCAGCTCTGCTAAATAACCTGTGTTCTGGTGGGATAGAAGTGAGTGCTGTTTCCGACCTTCCCCATAGGTAGTTCCCCGTCAGAGGTTCTCCTTGTCTCTTTTTCCTGTTGAAGACATTATTGTTGTTGTTGTCATTGTCCTTCTCCCTCTGTGATTGTACCGATCTCTTCTTCCTCTTGTTCCCTTCATCCATTTTGGGGAAGTTGGCCATGTTCACATGTTTTTGGGGCACCACTAGTGATGGTACATTGATGTGTACCATTGTGCATATACCATTCCACAACGGGGGCAGGGTGTGATACGCCTTATTTCTGCAGGCCCAATAGTGATCCATTATTACTGCCGTTCCAGCACCCCCCTCTGGTAACTCTAACATGCTTGCACAGTTGGTGTTGTATCCCACCTCCACATCTCCTCTGTGTTGGTAGCATAACTTGGGCGCGGTCAGCGGTAGTATGCTTATTGGGTCTTCGTCTTTCTCCATCCATGTCAGCAGGGGTACGTACTTGCCCCATGTCGTCCAACATCTGTCATTGTGTTCCTTTATGGTGGTAGTATTTTCTCTTGTTACCATGTTGCTACCGACCACTCCTATGTCCCATTCATTGTTCATGTACACCTTCCCTGTTATTGTTACCAGTGGCCTTTCCCAACAGCCTTGTGTACCAGGAACTTTGGTGGCGTACCACTCACAGGGTAGGTATTGTAGTGTTACTTTCTTTGTTTCTCCCTTTTCAGGGACACTTGTCATGTACCTGAACGCTTCGGCATGCAAACTGCTCTTGTGGTAACTCAAATATGACTTGAGGAAATTGTTTTCGTACGGGTATGTGTCTCTTGTTTTCCACTCCATTCTCATCACCGTTCCTTGAAACCGCCCTCTCGTTTGGAATAGTGCCAGATATATTATACATCGTGCCGTCTTTTCTTCTATTTCTGTGGCTACGAATGTCCGAGAAGTGCTCATGGCGTATGGGATCAATGAGCAAACATAACAGCTGTCTTCTGTTGTCTGCTTACCTATTTGGGTCATGTGCTGGTACCACATGTTGTTCGAGACGAGACTAGGTTTGGGTGCAGCCATAATATTGATAGCATAACTTTTCTGCCATACAGAGGCAGCCAACAGACCAGTGATGACCAATACTCCTATCATTTTTATTACAAAAGCTAGTCTCACCGGCATTTGCTCTTACCTTGCTGCAGTCCGGCAGCTTATTTTTGCGACGTTAAAGTTGCCCGCCTGAAAATGTTCAATACGCTTGTTATTATGGTTAGTTGTTGTTATCAAGCTCTCCCTATCAAGTAGTCGTTCAGTGCCCAGGCGAAGAGCTGTTCCCACGCCAACCTTAGTGATCTATCTCTTAGAGCCGCTAAGTGCTGGTGGAGATGGGGTAATAATTGTTCTATGGCCAAAACAAATGCGGTGTAATAGACGCGTACCCTCCTTCTTTTTAGGTACTTTGGCCTTCTTATATGATATACAAATTGGTGTGATATGGCTTCAGGGTAGTTATCATCAGTGGGTAGCATCTACTCCTGGGCAATGCACGCTGTTAGTTACTTATTTTCTCGACAATACAATTACACACGGTACCTGCATGTGCCAGAGAAGAAAAAAGAGAAAAGATACGAGTGTTTACATGTGTGTGTGTGCACAAAACAATGTCCTTCAATTGGGGGTGACCTTAGCGGGCAGGGGGTTTGTGGCTCAATTGGCGGAAGTCTGTTTACTTTTCGATCTCGTGACCATGGGATGGGCTGTGGGCAAGTGTCTAGCGTCTATTTCAGTACTTGTCTCTGGGGACGCTGGGGGGTGATCGGGTGTAGTGACACTAATGTCGTCAGCTGTGGTCGACGTCTCCTTCTCTGTAGGTGATGCTGTCGTTGTTCTTCCAATGGCCCTGTCGGTAACGCTAGGGCGGGTCTGGAGTTTGTAGATCTTCACGTCGTGTAGGTGATTCCAAGCACGCTTATCCTGCAATTTCACTGCTCTGGTAGCTACCTCCTCTACCAAATGAGGACCAGTAAAGCGTGGGCTGTTCCACTTTCTATTGAAGTTGCGGAGTAGCACGTGGTCACCTTTAGCAATTTTGCTGAGTCCTTCCTTTTACAATTCTTTGTCGATGTCTTCTTGTTGACAACTCTTAGACCCGCCCCGCGTGCGCTCGAGCTGTTGAGACACAAACGCTACACTAGTAATCAAAGAAGACACATATTGGTACATTTAATCACCAAGAACAACTGCAGTGTTTTCATAATCTGTGAATGCTCTTGATGTAGGCGTTAGAGGAAGGCGCATTTGACGTCCTGTCACCACCTCGTGAGGAGTGAGGTGGTGGTCAGACCCTGGCCTATTCCTTAGCTCAAATAGAGCTAGCAGAAGACAATACAGCCAGCTCTTCTTTGTTGTTTACTGTATCTTTGCTATTTCTTCTTTCAATAAGCCGTCCAGGCGTTCACATATACCGTTGCTTAATGCCCAGCAAGGACGTGATGTGCTGAAACATTTCATTAGCGAAGTGTGGGCCGTTATCTGACCGCAGTACTTCACACACACCCCACCTGGGGAAAACTTCCCTCACTAGAAATTTAGCTGCTCTGAACGCATCTGCATGTGAGCAGGGTCCTGCCTCAATCCATCTGGAGAATGGGCATGCCACTACAATCATATACCTATTTCCTTGACATACATTGATCCTATCAACGTAATCAATATGAATGTGCAGGAAGGGTCCCTCTGGCCGGGGTATAGTACCTTTTATCACTTGCAGCGTGTGACCGGCCGTAAACTGTTGGCATGTAAGGCAATTGCTGATAAAATTTGTTACATGAGAATTTAACTCGGGGCAGAACCAGTCTTCCCTAATTCGAGCTGCAATTACTTCTTTTCCTGTATGAGCTGGGTGATGGAGCTGGGCCAGGGCGGTGTTCAATAGTGCCAACGGCATGACCACCTTTCCAGTGTTACCCTGACGCCACAGTGCGTCAGTTGGCAACATCGTACATCCTCTTTTTACCCATAGTTCCTTTTCTGCCATTGGTGCGGCCGCCTGTAATTCCATTATCTGTGTGGCTGGGAGATGGGTGTACCCTTCTTTCATCAACATTTGTTTAGCTATCCCCCTCCCTCTCCCTCTCTCTGACTCTGGGGGGTTCCGTATTTCACCAAAATACGCCGCATGCTTGGCATGTGCATCTGCTGTTTCATTCCCTTTTGAGATATGGTCTTCTCCAATAGTGTGCGCGGGACATTTAACCAAAGCTATTTCTTGGGGATCATTGATCACTTCAATTAATTCAGCTAACAAGAGAGCATGTTGTACTGGTGTACCATCAGCTCTTCTAAACCCCCTTCTCTGCCATTTTATCAACCCTGAGTGGACAGTTGAAGTGACATATGCGCTATCAGAATATATAGTAACTCTTTTGTCAACGCTTTCCTTCAACGCCAAAATCAGTGCAACCAATTCTGCTGCTTGATCCGAATAATGCTGTGGTAACTGTACACATTTCACCGGGACACACACCAAATCTTCTGTCATTTTTACAACTGCTGCCCCAGTTCTCCTTATCCCATCACTCTGGTCTATTGTTGATGACCCATCAATGAACAAGAGCTCTCCACCATCCTCTTCAACTTTTCTAGTACATGAGTACATTTCGATAGTCTGCGTACAGTCGTGAGCATAATCACCTTCCTCAATAACTTCCGCTATAAACCTTGCGGGGTTAACTGTACTGCATCTAACAATAGATTGTTCTGGTCTAGACAAGATGATCTCATAACCTGACGCCCTCTGCGTTGTTAGTGTGGACTTAGGCTTATTCAATATTGCAAATAGTGCATGCTCCACGAATAGTGTTGTTGGGCACCCCATTGTGATAGATGATGATTTCTCTACCGCGAATGCAGCTGCGGCAAGACTCTGTTCACAAGGGAAATGACCTAACATAACAGGGTCCAAGTGAGCGCTATAGAACGCTATTGGCTTGTTTACCATGCTTGTTTTCTTAGCCAATACTGCTTTCATTACCGCTGAGTCGCAATGTGAAAAGATGAAGAACTGCCGTTCATAATCTGGGGTGGCCAGTACCAGAGCAGTTGATATTGTGTTCTTCAACTCGTCAAATGCTTCCTTCATTTCCCTTGTCCACCCCAATTTTTTGTCCCCTTTGTTTGCTTCTCTCAATGCTTCAAGTAGGGGTCCTATGTATGAGCTGTAATCAAAAACCCATGCTCTACAGTAGTTGCACAATCCCAGGAACTGCTGCAGCTCCCTCACTGTTTGTGGCAGTGGCGTGTTTGATATAGCCTGTGCTCTTTGTGGTGCAATATTTCTTCCGTGTTGGGATATTAGTTGACCAATATATAATACTTGTTCCTGACAGTAGTGTAACTTTTCCTTGTCTACTTTGTAACCTTTTTCAGCCAATACTGTCAGCATTTTCAATGAGTCCTCCCTGCACCTTTTCTCGTTTGGGCTGCAGATTATTATGTCGTCAACATATTGCAGCACCGTACGTTCCAATTCAACGTTTCCCATGTCCATCTGTATTACTCTGTTAAAAATTGAGGGTGACTCACAGTACCCTTGTGGTAACCTGGTGTGTTTCCATTTTGTGTTTCTGTACGTGAAGCTTGTCAAGTCTTGTGAATCTGGATGCAGGGGTATTGAGAAAAAGGCATTTTTGAGGTCAATCACTGTGAATCGTGAGGCCTCTGCTGGAATCCCACATAAGATTGTGGCCGGGTTTGCTGCTATGGGGTATTCTCCTTCCACAATGTTGTTCAAGGGTCTGAGGTCCTGGATAAAACGCCAAGAGCCTCCTTTAGCTTTGCGCACTGGGTACACGGCCATGTTACATGGTGATTCTGATGGTACCAGTATGCCGTTATTTATTAGTGCTGTTATTGTTTCGTATATGCCCTCATCTGCCTCTTTTGATAGTGGGTATTGCTTCACTCTAGGGAGTATTGCACCCTTTTTCAGCTTTATTCTTACTCCCCCGATACTCTTTATGCAGCCCACGTCATAGGGACTGGTGGTCCACAATGATGTTGGAACTTTTGCCATATCTTCCTCGTAAAAAGGAACTGGGGTAGATACGGGTGCTTCAAGTGCCATGTCAATTTTCTGTGCCACTTGCTTACATGTCACTCTTAGCCATATATCTACACTCATCATAAATACCATTTCACCCTCTTCCTTGTCTTCTGAAAAGAGTTCCTCATCGGATACCTGGGTGAGCCTGCATCCCTCAGCCAGCGCTATCACTGCCCTCCATGCTCTCCCTTCCTGGTCTTGGGCATGTACTGCGATATAATCAGCAGTCGCTATAATACTCTCGATGCTCACTGAAATCACCTTCCCTTCCGGTTCATTGGCTGGTGTCTCAGGTCTGAACATGTATGCTGCTGGCCTCCACCAGATCTTTCCTTCTATTCCTGGCATCCAGGCGAATGCCATGTCTGTTCCGTACTGGAACAGTTTGCCATCTACTGGCTCAGCCCGAGTTACTGTCTGTCCACAGTATGCTTGCAGAATTTGCCGTGCAGTGAGCATGTTTATTCCTGGAGTGGAACAAATTATGCCATCCTCCGTGAAGGAGATTGTCATATTTAGCCTGCTCATTATGTCCCTCCCAAGTATGTTCACTGATGACTCCCTTGAATACAAGAGCGGGACGGACATGTCATAATCCCCTATTGATAAGGAGATGTTATCAGTAAAGGGCACCAACCCCCTATCCCCAGAGAATCCTTGGGTGTTCATGGCCTCACCTGACATCTTAAATTTACCTTCCCTTATGCAAGACCAAGTTGCCCCAGTATCAACAAGGAATGATAATTTTTTGTCACAAATCGTTACCTCAATGCATGGTTCCTCCGCACTATTAGGTGTTACCGACAGGATGGGACACACCAAGGACGTCTGTGGGCTGTCCTATTGTGGGTATAATGATTGACCACTTCCTGTGTAAGGGTTGTGTCCCAGGACAGTAACCCTTCCCAGTTGTGTTTGTTGTAGCTGTGTATCGGTGGAGGTTACCTTATTGTCCGGTATTTGAGTGGGCTGCTGCACTGGCTGCACTTGGTGTTGTTGTGTTATCGCTACCTGTTGTTGTGGTAGTGAATATGTTTGTGGCTGTTGTTGTGTTGCCAACTGTTGCTGCGTGCTGCCTTGTGGCAGCCCCTGCTGTTGTTGGTAACCCTGCTGTTCCCTTGTAGGCCCTTGTTGTCCTTGTTCCCCCCACGCTGGTGTGGAGGGTCTCATTCTACATGTACGTGACATGTGTCTTAACATTCCACAAATCCAACATACAGGTGGTTCCCTGGTCTGCCATGGGAAACTTCCTGAAGTATCCTGGTACACTGGTTGCCCAGTGGGGTAGAAGCTTCGGAATCCTCCCCCTTGCTGTTGTGCAGTATAGCCATATCCCCTCCCCCTCATCATTCCTCCCCTTCCCCTGTTGTTATTATAATATCCAGTTCCTGATGTCATGTATCCTCCTCCCATGTTAGCAGTGTATTGTGGGGGTGGTGGCAGCTGTTGTGTTATAATTTGTGGTGATTGTATTTGGGAGGGATCTTGTGCGGCCACTACTTGCGTGGGGTTTGGTGTCATTGTTGTAGGTGTAGTTATTAGTGCACCTTCCATCGTGTACTTAGTCAGTTTTTTCTGCACTAATTTAGCCTCTTCCGCTTTTCTATCTTCTTCCTTTTGTTTCATCTTTTTTTTGCCACGTCCTACAATGGTGTACTATCGTCAGTTGTATTTCCGGCCAAGCCTTTGCTTCCATCCCCACTACTTTCTTCAATTGTTTCTGCACTGCCTCCGGGAGCCCTTGTATTAGTATATGGTAAAATATTGCCAGTGTCTTGTCCCACTGCTGTTACTCACCGGACGGGAAGTATACCAAATCGGTGGCCGGAAGGCACAGGCCTGAACTATTGATTGAAGAGCTAGGTCGGGGCCTCCAACCTAGCCTCCTCTCTGTGAGGGCACAAGACCTTTTTAACGATATGACTCCCTGCTGGGTAGGACCAGGCAGAGGGACTGATTGCTCAAAAGGGCGGGGAGGACACGCCGCCAAGAACCCAGCTGTAAAGGAAAAACAAGAGGTGAGCAATTGGAAATTTAAGAAAAATCCCTTTCCCTCGATACTTCTTTCTAGTAATACCTGAACTATGCCCTCCCCTTGTTTCAAGGCCACCGGAACCACCTACAAGTAAGAGAGGAAAATGTAACCTATCCTGACTATAGTTGTCAATTAGATAAGGAGAATGGGTAATCATACAAAAAGAAAACCCTTACCACTGATGTGTAATCTGTAATGTCCAAAGAGTTCATGAAAACGGAAGTGCAAAATAACAAATGGCTAGGTTAGTTAGGGAAACTAAACCCGGGCGGAACGAGGGCCGCACTAGAGTCGGGTAGGTGCACTATCCGCAAAGCGTCCCTGTGCACTACTGAAGAATGTCCAATAGAAGTCTGACTGTGGAAAGAGGATGCTAACAGCAACAATGAAGGACACAACTGAGTTGGAGTTTTGCAGGTGATATATTTCAACGGCAAGGTACAAAGAGTACAGGAGATGTGCTTGTTAGCAAGTGGTGAAAAGAAGAGTCTTACCGATGACGTGATCACAAGGTTCCAAAAGCAGCAGGCAAAAGGCAGTCCGTGAATGAGGAAACAGGTCTGGTACACGGGTAAGTAGTTTTCCAAAAGCGGCAGGCAAAGGCAGTCCGTGAATGAGGAAACAGGTCTGGTACACGGGTAAGTAGTTTTCCAAAAGCGGCAGGCAAAGGCAGTCCGTGAATGAGGAAACAGGTCTGGTACACGGGTAAGTAGTTTTCCAAAAGTGGCAGGCAAAGGCAGTCCGTGAATGAGGAAACAGGTCTGGTACACGGGTAAATGAAGTAGGATTGAAGACGGAACTTCTAAATACCGGGATGCAAACTTTAATCAGAAGCAGCGTTCTGCCCGGTTCCGAGGTTTAAATCGGGAAGGAGAAGGCGGAACTGGACGAAACCGAGGCTCACGCATCATCGCTTCTGAGCTGACAGCGGGAGGCGGAAAGCTGGGAATTGTAGTCCAAACTTGCCGCAGAGTGCTACGGGGTGAGCCGAAGCCACTATTTTCCAGGGCAATTGCCAGTGGGCGTAGAATGGGTTTGCAATATGACGCATACCCTTACGGAGGGCATTAACCTTCCTGCGTGCCTGCCGAGGCGTAACAAGTGCTCTCTAGTTTCCATACGCCACTTCTCCTGAATTTCCTGGATATAATCAACAGGATCTTCGTTCTCACGCATCTTGCGTGATGTAATTGCTCCTATGTCTGAGGTGTCTGGGTATTGTACCCTTAGTGCTTGCCATAATGCATGCCTGCAGTTCGCAAATGGCGCCCCGTCATGTGATGTGTTCTTTATTGTGACCCCGGGGAAGCCCGCTCTCTTCCAGGTGTCATCTGCTGCATCTCCTAATATTGATATTAGTAGGCCCTTCACGTCTCCTACTGCCAGTTTCTGTCCTGCAGTGTGTTTTTCCATCTCATATATCCATTTCCCCGGTCCTCCACTTAGTGATAGGAGCCTACACTTTATATTTTCCTTGTCTGCATGCTTCCAAGGGACGTATTGTGGTCAAACCCCTCCTCTCTCCAAAAGTGGCATTAGGTTGTGTCCTATCTGACCCCCCGGGTGTCGTGGTGTTGAGTCCGTATACCCCTCCTCTTCTTCTGTGTCGTCTATGTCATCTGTTATATCCATATTTCCCCCGCTCCCTTTCATCTCTTCCCCTTCGTTTATTATTTCCTTTATTTGATGTGGGCGTGTGTGCTCGTTCTTCCTGCCTGCGTCCGGGGAGATCTCTAAGCCTGCCGGCGTAGGGTGTGTGTTCGGGAGCGTGTGTGGGTGGGCAGGTTGGATGGGATGTTGAGGGTTTAGCTGCACGTGTTTTTCTTCCCGCCATTCCTTGCTCTCCTTCCTCACTTCCCCCCAGTTCTTCCTTCCTTCTGCAAGCCCATGGTGATTCCCTGTTGGTTCGGGTGATGTACAATTTATATAAGCTTTCCCTTTACCCGTTTCTTCCTTCTCCCCCCATTCCTTCTTCTTCCTCGCTGCAAAAATCATCCAGGAGCGACAACCCCCAATCTGTCTTTTTCCCCCCAATCGTCACTGTTTTTAAATCTATTAAATCCGTTCCTCCCACTTCTTCTTTACCAATTGCTCCCCTTTGTGCTGATGTTGTTGCTACTTCTGTGTCCCTGCGTACATATTTCCTTATCCCACTCTCCCCTCTCCTATCTCCTCTTTCCCCTTCTCTTTTCTTTATTATTTCTCCTCCTATTTCCTCTCTTTTCTTTTTTAATTCCTCCATTACTTCACTACTCATCTTCTCTAATATCCTTTCTTCCTCTCTCCTTCTTTCCCATCTCTCTCTTTCCCTTTCTAATATGCTTTCTATTACCCTCCCTTCCTCGTATTTCTTTGTTGTTTCTGATAGTATTTTCCTCTTTCATATTTCCATTTCCTTTTCTTTCTCTTCTTCCTCCCTTTTCCTGTCACGCTGCGCTGCTCGAGATACCCTTTCTGCTGCCGCCTTCATTCTTTCAGCTTCCCTCTTCCGTTCTTCAGTATGTTCCCTTATTTTTTCTAGCTCATTCTTACTTTCTTTCCTTTCTCTCCTTCGCTCTCTTTCCTCCCTCTCAAGCTGTTTGATCAGGGCGTTTTGCTCATTCCTTAACTCCGCCAATCGTTCCTCCAAAATCTCCTCCTCCTCTCGTAACAGCTCCCCTTCCTTCCTTTTCCCCCTTTCCCCTTTTATCTCACTCTTATTCTCATCGTCCTCGTTCATCTTTCTCACTACCTCCTTCTCTTCTCCCGTTAATGTCCCTCGCAATTTTAATAACACCTGCGCAGCTACCCACTCGTCGTGTCCTATGGCTGCAATTCGTTCTTCACTAGTCTTCTCTTCCCTTGCGGGCATCTTCGTATAAGTTTGTCCTACCGCACTTGTCACCTCCCCCCGTGTAGCCACCTGTAGCTGTATATGGTGGTGGGCTGTATGCTGGGTTCGAATACCCCTCAGCCGCCCTTAGTTGTTGCCTTACCACTTCTCGTAGTTCCGTTATAGGATATAAGCCCCCTTCCTCCTTTTTCACTACTTTCGCTAAGGGCATGTCGTCGGTCCGCTCCTTTTTTATTTCTGTTTCATTTACGTTGCTATGCTTTTCTCCTCCCTCTTGTCCTCTTCCCGTGCACTTTGTGCTTTCACTCTCTTTCTCCCCATTCTCTTCTTCCTCCTTAACCTTCTTCTCCTCCTTCTCCTCCTTTGTTTCCCCCACAGTGAACATTCCGGTCGGTCCTGGTCGGGACCCCTGGAACATCCTCCATAAGTTAAACACCTCCACATGGTGCGTCAACTTCTTCCCCTTGTATGTGTTATGTAGATGTGTCAGTAGTGAGTGCTGGACATATGGGTCGAAACTGCCGTTAGGTGGCCAGGGTGTTGTCATTTTGTTGTCCGTCCCCTATGTCCATTCTATGCTGTATTTAATCAGTTTCTCCCTATGGGGTGACAGTGTTTTACATATATGCTGTAGCGGGGTAGTGAGGGTGTTCCCCCACCCTCCCGATCCTATCCCGTATGACATGGTAGCACTGTGTTGTTAGCTCCCCTCAATATAGTAGTCGTTACCTGGCTAAAAATAAACTCTATCAAATTTTACAATTGCAGATGTTTTACCTGGCCCCGTAGTTTGGGGACTTGTGATCGTCCGCTAAAAAGAAAACAGTCAAATATAACGCTTGCAAGTATGTAGTCCTTTCTCTGTCTTTGTTTCTCTCACTTAATACCATTACGGCCTCCTACGGCCAAGGCGTACGTAGCCCCCTGCGGCTGCGTGCCCTGTGTGACGTGCTTATACAGCCGTCCCACTTTTCTTCACCCCTCCTCCACCTTCCTCACTCGTCGTGGCCGGCATTCTTTGTGCGCGGTCACGTCCCCCTCTCCACCTTGCCCCGATCTAATCGTTGCCGTTGACCTCCGTCCCCTTCCCCTTACCACTATTCGCTTCCCCACAACTCTTCAACAATGCTGTGTGGTCGAGGTATCCTATGAAAGCCCTACGGGTGACATCACCGACCTCTTCCAAAACTACTGGTAAGATCTTTTCACACTTCAAAATGCTCGAAAATCAGTTTTGCTATTTATCCCTGTTAACCCCACAGCTGTCCTCTTGTCAGGCCTGGAACAAGGTAACCAAATAATATAATCAGACTGCGCACACTGCGTCGCCTCGCGTGTGATACGCCCCTCAACAGGAGGGCTTAACCAGCCAATTATCTTCCGTATTAGGCAACCAGTTAGCTACCGCCTACAGGAAAATGGCATCTATCTATCGAGTTTCTCTGCTCGATCAATAGGGATCCTCATCTACTCATTGAACAATAATCGCCAATTCGTAGGAAATGAAACCGCACACACACACATGCACCCTTACAGGTGTTCGCGACCTAGGCCAATCAGTGTCTACGAGTGGTCGCACGTGATGTTTTCGTGCTCCGCCCACTCTTCTTTGTAGCGTAGTGGACTGCTCTCGAACTTGTCCAGCTACCAATCACTTCACCGCCAACACTAATTTATCAATTCTTTGCTGCACACCTTTGTAACACCCCCCACCTCCCTTATTCCATTCCTCCCCCCTCCCTCACAATTTCACATTGCTTGTTGGGTGTGACATACTCACCAAGTTCTCTCGATGTGGGGCCGCTCGACTGCGTGGACCCCTCCAAGCAGCTCGCCACCTCCCCTCGTCTGGACCACGTCTGGACACTCGCCAACCGCGGGCGGGATACCTCTCAACCGGCTCCCGAGGGCCAATATCCGGATTGCGCTGTCCGGTCTTCTCGCAGTTCCGCGATGGTCCTGTAGTCCTCAAAAAGGGGGCAGCGGCAGAGGGGGCCGCGCCGCCGGGCCTCCTCGCAACGAGAGTACTCAGAAAAAAAAATAAAAGGTAGATCGTAACCAGATCTCAGCAGTGCCGCCAACTTGTCGGGGAGTTTCTCCCGGGGTCAGCTGCGCCGTCCGCGGACCTCCGGACTGGGAGGCCCCAACTCCTCCCGTGTTTCCCAAAAATGAGTATGAGACACACACAAGAAGCAAGGTGATTCTGCTGTTTATTGAACAACGGCAGGGATGGGTCTAGGATCGTACACGTCCGTCCAGACTCTCGAAATTCGTGGGGCTCGCAGGCCCCTTTTTGCCTCAGTATGACGCGCTACTTGCGTCACCTGGGAAAGTTAGCAAAAACCTATCGCCACTCTGGATTGGTTCCTCAAGTGGTAGGGTTAGTATAGCATACGTATAGAGAAGATTGTTAGTGGTTAAGGGTCAGTCAGGTGGTATACTTGGGTTGTCCCTTCTATTAGATACTTGAAAATTGTTACACGAAGACCCCTAATGATTGGCTAATGTTAGTGGCGTCAGTGATGAGTGCCCCATGTTCTGATTGGTCCACTCGCGAGCCCCACAGCCTGGGACCATTGTTGTTCCCAGCTCGCGGTGTAGCTGTCATTTGCAACAATATGTAACTATGTGTTCGTACAGACAATGCGTGGATTTGCTCATAGGCCTAAGAGCAGACCATTCCCATCGCTGTAGGTGTCCATTGGGTCATTTCATTGTTGCAGCCTGTGTCCCAGACGTGAGACCCAGGCGACTTCTCCCTTGTGGGTCTGGCTCCTTGTCAGGTTTGGCTTGGTCACGTGAGGAGAGACTGTGGCTGAGGCAGAATTCTGCACATTTAAAGTTGTATTTGCCTCTGCGTGCCTGGTTTTGCTTACAGGTGTGACCTTGGCGTCGGCTGGTAGCATACGAGTTGCAACATCGCTCCCTTGGCTGCCAGCTCTCGCTGGGCTCGTTCTGCGGGATCAGCAATTGTACTCTTGCTCGCTCAGTGTTCATGGCGACTCTTGCTTGCGGCCTACTTGGGCCTGGTTCATAGGTGGGGATGTGCAATGCACGGCACTTATGTTGCGGTGTCACATGGCTTCATAGGCAGTGTCATGTCTTCGTTGTATTTTCATCACGATGCAAGGGTCGGGAGAAGCGTCAGCAAGCATGTAAAGGAGTGCTTTGTGTGTCTTGCGTTTCTGCATTTCGGAGAACCTATGTGAAAAATAATAAAGATGCGCGTCAGTGGGTGTGTCCGTCACCTACGTCATAGCACTGAGTATATTCTTCGTGCGGATTGGTGTGGGAGTGTCCAGTGTGCGTGTTCTGACAGTTGGCTAGGTCGTCATGGTATCTTTAACGATGTAGGTCCTTATTGTGGAAGGGCTTAGTCGAGTTCATCCATGCCCCAGGTGTCGGCTTGAGTAGGGCAGGCTGGCGGGCAGGCTGGTGGGCACATCCGTATGTTCTTGTACCAGGGTATTTGGTCGTCTGGTAGATAGACAAATTCATCTCGTGGCGGGTGTCTGGGCCGCGATCCTCTGGGCCAGGGGCGCAAGGAGATTGGGGGAAGTCTTTTCTCCCATTCTCCCACTTCAAGCGTAATCCTCAATGAACTTCCTACTGTAATTAGACAGTCCAAGGAGGCTTCTTAACTCACGCATGGTTGTGGGGTCTTTTAGTTTTAATAGTGTTTCCACTTTCTTCTCCTGAGGACAGAGACGCTCAGGAGTTATTTCATGTCCCAAGAAGTTGACACGGGTCCTGCACCACTGTGCCTTCTGGATGGACAGTTTTGCTCCGGCAACCCTCAACTGGGTCATAACTTAACGGATTTCCACTATGTGTTCCTCCACAGTTGAGCTTTTTTATCAGGACATCATCCACATAGGCCAGGTTACCCCTTTCGCCCAAGTCAGGCATTGCCTTGTGTAAGAAGATGTTGAATTTGTTGCCAGAGTTTATGTATCCGAAGGGAGTCTGGTTCCATGTGTACTGCTGACCCCCAAAGGTAAAGGCCAGCTTGTATTGGTCCTCCCTACTGACGGTCATTGTCCAGTATCCATTTGTCAGGTCAATGGCTGTGTATACCTTTGACCCCTGGATCTGGGCCAGCCCTTGGTCAATGTAGGGAAGAGGCCATCGGGACATGTGGACTAGTTTGTTCAGCTCTCTCAGGTCTGCGCAAAGTCTCCATTGGCCATTTGGCTTTAAAATCCCCAGCACCAGATTATTAAAGGTGCTGTGGACCGGACGAATTATCCCATCGTACTCAAGGTTTTTGATCATTTCTGTCAGGGACTCCATAGATACGAGAGGCAAGCAATATTGCTTCACAAATACAGGAGTCATTCCAGGGTCTGTTGGAATTGTGATAGTATCTATCTCGGTGCGACCACAGTCGCACGAGTCCACAGCAAAGATATCTTGGAAATCGAAGATCACCTGTTTCAACTATTGCTTTTGCTCCTCATTCTCACAGGCATCCAGGAGGTTCACCCGCTCTACAACCATTTGCCTGAAGCCTGGAAAGAATTTGGGTTTCGTTATCTCAGCAGCCTCCTCCAGCTGGGTGGAGAGATCTCTTGTTTAAGTGTTGACCTGGGCAGAGGGTTTCAGGTAGGAGAGGCAGTCTTTGTGGACCTGGAATATCACCTCATCCTGCCTGATGTCACAAGTGACCTTTCCTCCCCGTAAGGGCATGAAGAGTACACCAGGAAATTCCCCCCTTGCCGTGTTAAGATCCTGTCTGGTGGTATGTCATCGTCATTGTCATAGCAGTCATTGGGGATTGGTCCTATCAGTTCATTTCCTAGATCCATGGAGAAATGTTGGTCATCTCCCTCCATTCCAATAATGGTGCCTGCGCCCAGAGTGATACTCCTACGGTCGATGTTATCCATCAATATTGGAATAGAGTTGTGTTCTACATTGACTAATGGTGTTGGGTTTAACCCCAACCACTGCTGTTGAAAATGGGCATTGAGGTGTACATAGGCGATTTTGCAGATTCTGTCCTCTTTTAATTTTTAATTCAAGTGGGAATTGTCGGGTCCATCCTGGGATTGTGACCTCCTCTCCAATTTGAAATTCAAATGCATACGGCAGCAATTGGGCTGACCGAAATGCTTTTTTCAGAATCATCAAAGCCCATGGGATTGTCCCCTAGTCGGGACCAGGCCTTGTAATTTATAAGGTCCAAATGAATTGCAAACTGATTGAGAATGTCACTGCCTATATAGACATCTCGCATGACCCAACAATTATGCTCTATGTTTTTGTCACCAATAGCAATTTTGAACATACACCTGCTAGGAAGGAGATGTTTGGAATTGGGAGTGTCCAAGCCCATTTCCCACTTATCAATCAATTTAAATGGGGGATTGGTTGGATCGTTTGGGAGTTTTCTGAACTTGGCTTCACAGATGAAGCTCTTTCCGTTGTTCAGGAACACCATGGCGAGAACAGACTCCTTCCCCCTCATTTAACTGAATAGGGAGGAACAGCTGTTCTCTAATTTTCTGAATGTCAGCTAAACTTTCAGCTGGTTTTTCATCACTTTTGACTATAGAATTGGGATGTTCAGATTGTGAATTGGTATACAATTTCAAAGTATTTCCTTCCAGTGTGGAATGCCACTTGAAACTGGAAGGAAGATTGATTTCCAGGAATGGAGCGGAGTTCCCATCACCGGTTTGTTGTCCTACAGCAATTATTGTAACGTCAGGTGTTGATTATTTTGGAAATGAAACTCACTATGATCAGATTTTTGTTCAATGATGTGGCATGTGTCATTTAAACTAACATGGTTGACACTTTGTTTTAATTTTATTGTCCGGTTAGTCTGAGTACAGAGGACCTTGTTCACACAGTCTATTAGGGGAGACAAATGCAAAGGATGTCATTCCCTAATAGATAAGGGGTTCCCTCTGGGGTCAATACTATGACCAGGTGTTTCACCTCATGTCGCCCAATTTTTACTTCCAGATCCGCAGTCCCCTCGACAGGAATTTCATTCCCATCGAAGTTCTGGAGTTGTCCAGGAAGAAGGGAGATAGGGATCTGGTGTCTCTCTGCACTTCCTGAATTTAGCTGCGCAAAGGCCCTTTTTGACAGAAGAGTGGCTTGGGATCCAGTATCCACCAGTGCTGAAAATGCATATTGCCCTTGCACTAGGACGGGGGGCATAGAATCTCCCCTCCTTCTCATCCAGCGTGCAAAGGTAATGGGCATTTTGGGCAAGCTGGGTGGTCAATTTCTTTATTTTGGACTTTGACACAGTGGGGTTTTGGAAATTTTTCTGTGCCGGATGTTAGGGAGAATTCTCTTCTAAGGCTAATTTCCCTTACCTATAGAGTCCCCCAGCAGCTTTGCTGAATTTAAGGGTTTATTTTTTTCTCCTGCTAAGAGTGAGACCCTTTTTTTCCCACTCTGAGACAGTTTGCTAGTGTGTGTTTTAGACTATCTTGTGTGCTTATGGTCTATGGGGGTTTTCTCACCCTCATAGGAATCATCTTTTTAACATGTGTGGTACACAGCACCCTCCGTGCCGTACAACAGGGTTGTCGTAGCGACCCCCAAACATAGACTCCATTCCCTGGGACTGACTACTGTCTCCCAGGGCATGTAAAGTCCCCATTGACTTTACTAGTCAATACTTATGAACTAAACCAGTACACCCCATTTTACTATGGAAGTACTGGAAAGGGTTAATAGTTTTTCCCTAACGTTCATTTTCGAGGGGGTACCGTACAGTCCCTCTCTCAAAAGCTTCTGGCTGGTGGCAGTGGTTACTACTGTAAATATTCGGCTGCAAATATTTCCCTAAGGATTTTCCCATTGTTCGAGGCTGCCACTGTTACTGACAGCCTCCATCATACCGCCGGTTTATTTTAATATTAACTTTACTCCGGTAGGTTTTTATTGCCAGAACTTTAATAATATTTCTTTCTCGTTTCTTTCTCTATAACACTAACCCAGGTCGGGGATCCTTTGTTCGTCCTTTTGGCGGGCTTCTGCACAGAAGCCCTCCTCTCGGCGCCACTGAGTCTGGGGTGGACAGGATATGTGGGAGGGGGAATAGGCACCCTGGACAGGGTTGCCTATTCCCGCAATTCGCACTCTGTCCTGATAGGCTGGGGGGTGCTCCCGCCAGGAGAGTCACCCCACTGTGTGAGTGACAGCTAGGCTGTATGAATAGGGGTCTTGCTGCATAAAAGCAGGGTCCTGAGGACTGGAGGACAAGACGTCGCCACTGGAACTAAGAAACCAAAGAGGAGAGAAGCTGAAGACATCTGCAACGACTGAACTACCGGTGAAGCCCTGCTGCAGATCCTCACCACTTTTCTCCAAAGACTTGAGATCTTCCCCTGCAAGAGTCATCTTCCCTTGAGCTGGTGGGTCCAACCAGTTTGCCAATCGTCTTCCAGGACCTTCCTTGGTCGAATCGCCAGTGCCCTGCACTCGGAGACCGGATAGCCAGGCACCCGTCCACTACGACCGCGATTTAAAGGAGCGTACCTTTTATTCCTTTTGGCAGCACAGCGGCTGGTTTCCTCCCTGGGCAGTGCAGTAACTCGACCCTTCCTCCACGACGAGAGCCTCTCTTCCTCTGCTGGATCTCCTGAACTGCAGGAACTGCCAGGAACTACCGCCACCGCAGGAGCCTCTTCCACTTTAAAGGTATAGTGTTCCGCCAGGCCTCCCGTTTCGTTGGGCATCGCTAAAGGTGTTTTAAATCCTTTTCTTACCTACTGGGTTGACCGCCCCTATCATCTAACATTGTCTTTCACCTTCTGCAACCGCCTTTTCGAATCGTTAAACAAAGACTTGACTGCAGCTACTAGAACAGTTTGATCCTGGGAACATTGCCTTGTATCATTGACTCTGGCACAGGCCTATTGACTCTGGCTAAATCTGTTACAACTGCCTTCTCTAGATTGCTTCTCACCTAGAAATGTGTTGGTGCACCTAAGTCTTATAACCACCTTTTTCCTTCCCCTTTTTAAACTTGTGAAGTGCCATTTTGCTCGGTTACATATACTAAAGTACTGCCTTGCCTAACATGTTCACAATCTACTTGGGAAGTGTTGCTGGTGTGTTAAAGTGTCTAAACCTGTATAACTTGTCCTTTCCTTACCTTTTGAGAAATTGTTAGAGTGCCATTTCTGCTTGGTTTTCACTGTGCCGTTTTGCTCAGTTTTCCGTCTTGCTCAAACTTGTCTACACTTTAAATAGTGAGCGGTGTATACTTTTCTTGAGTGATTTAACTTGCTTTAATAATAGTGATTTTTGTGTGAACATCAGAGTGTGTAAAATAAATATATATATTCTTTTTGATACAACGCTTTGGTCAGTGTTTCCTTGTTCCATAGTACTGAGGCCCTAATGTGTAAACCCTAAATACTGCTCATCTCCCTCTTGAGATAAGTCTGACTGCTTAGCCACAGCTACCAACTAAATCTTTGTGGTACAGACTGATACCAAAGGGGATTTCTTGCATATACCTGTAGTCTTAATCTTCTGTAGTGCTCCCTAAGGGAACTGCACAGGATTCTGCCTAACACCGGAGTCTAGGAATCTGTAACAAAAATGTGGCATCCTGAAATATGTGAGTTTTTGGAATGCCCTTTGTCCCTTAGCTCTGTGCTGCCCCCTCCTACCTGGTGGAAGTCACTAGAACCAGTTTGTGGGGAGGATCCCTCCATTACTACTTTTTTCTCAGGATGACAATTCTGGGGTTCAGGGATGGGGGTTTCTGAATCAGGCCCCACACCCACCCTGTCTTTATTCAGATCTCTTGGGACCCTTTTTCCTGTGGGAGGAATTCCCCCGTCCCTGAAGGAGAAGATTTTCTTCCCCTTCAATCTGGAGGACACTTCCTTACTCCACAAAATAGGCCTTTTTGATTTCTTTTTTTCTCCTATCCACACTCTGTTCTCTGGGTTGCAGATTTTCGGGGGCAGTAGATTTTAGTTCCAGTTCCGGGCTGTCTATGAGCTTTTCACGGGTGAGGAAGGAAGCTTCCCCTAGTGATTTACACCACCCTTCCTCCCATGCCTCCTCCTCTGTAACCGGTGTGTTGTCGGGGTTCTCTCCCCGTCATTGTTCTGGGGTGCCAGACCCTTGGTTTGAGGGGTTCTGAGCCGCCATGTTCATCTGAGGGTTCTGCTGAGCACTCAACATGTGACTCAGATCCTGAGTTAGGTTCTGGACCAGGCGCTTCAGTTGGGACTCCCGTTCTTGCTGGTACAGGTGTCTTTGTTCATACCTAGGTGGTTCTCGGGAAGTGTAACTATCCCTTCTCCCGGCGTACCCTGGGTATTGGAGATTCCCTTGGTAACCTCCATCCTTGGCCTCCTCTCTCTCGGATTGGGTGGTCTGCGCTACTGAAAGCAGGGAAAGAAAGGAGGGTTGTCCTGCAGTTTGGGGTTTCCTAAATACCAGGGAAAGAAACTTAACCCAGGATTTGGGAGATTATTGCCCTCCTCAGGGAAGTTAGGAGGGAAGTTTCCTGGGGCAGTACTCACCTGGTTGGACACTCCCTTTGGGCTGGGGAGCCCACACATACCCCAAGACAGGTTTGTTGCCCGTATATCTCGGACTGATGTAATTGGGGGAGTTAGGGGTCCCATTGGTGGGATTACCTACCTGACTGCCACCTGCTGCTGATTGGTCAGATGGCCTTCTTTGCCTCTGATTTGGCTGGTTTTTGGAAGGTTTGTTTTTAGGCCCCCCCATTTCTAGGTCTAAAATGGGGGCAACCTTCACCTCCACCTTAGGAGCAGCGATGGTGTTGGTTGGTTTGGGGTTTTTGTCTGGTTTTTATGTTCTGCATGTTTTTGGACCTCATAGATCCGGGTAGCCTGCTCTATTACCCATTCCAGGGTCCTTTTGTCATGAAAATCCCTTACTAGCTGGGTCATTATGTATTTTGGGAGCGCATGAAAATAGGTAGTTATAAACTCTCTACTATTCATGCGCACCCTCCTGGTAGTTTGTGCAAAGGTGCGTTTTAGCTCCTGTGCAAATTCTCTTGGGGCGTGATCTTCTCTGCATACAAATTGTAGGCTGCTTTGCGATCCTCCTGGGGGTTTCTGTGGGCAGAAAAGTGCTTCAAGATGGCTGCCTTATTGGTGGACCACCTTAAATGGTTTTGGTCTTCCAATCCAGCAAAGTACTCCGGAGAGAACGTCCATATGGCATAGTCTATGGAGTTCTGTCTATCTTTGATGTGAAAAGTATCCATCATCTGTTCATATAGTCCCAGATGCTTCCAGACAGAATATTTTGCATTTTTGTGGTACAGTGTTATGACATTCCTAATAGCCTTAATCTGTCTAATGGGGGCTTTCACCACAGCTCTCTTTTGTTTATATGCCTTTTTTTGCCGCGTCACCTGAGTCCACTTGCCCTCAGACTAAGAGCCGCTACTGTTTGAGGTCCTCTCATTATCTTCTAGGGGTTCCCTGATTTTTGGTCTAGTGAGTGGCTTGCAGAATCATGGGGCCTAGTTTCTTCTCTCCTCTGGCGCACAGGAGAGTAGTCTTCTGACTCCTCTCTGCTTCCCCCACTGTCCTGATTGGGTGTAGGTTTTTAGAATGCTCTTTTGGGGACTCATTTCATGCTAGTTTTCCCGCAAATCAAACCAAATGGTCCCTTTGGAGTTAGTGCTTCTGCAGGTTTAATTCCCTTACTTTCTCCTCATGGGAGGCTTCCTGGTCATAAACATCAGCCATAATATTTGTGTATCTAGACAGGGCCACCCGTCCATCAATTTCTGAGGGGCGCTGACCTGTCAGCTCAATCATGCTAGGCCTATTTAATTCTGACTGCCTCATGGTTTCTGGCTCATGTGAACCAATACACATGAAGTCAGCAGTGCCTTGTGCATACAAAGTGTTACATGGGTTTGAGGCCCTTAGTACAGAAGGCATCACACTGTGATCAGGGGTAGCCCTGTCCCTCTCTACTTGTTCGGGGTCCCTCAAGTTCGGATTTAGCCTAGAATACTCTTTCTCCAACCTCCCTAGTTTCTCCTTCTCAGCCCCTATCTCTTGAAAGTAGGCAAAGGTCTGAGCCTTTTGCTCTGCTATCAGGGCTTGGCTGGCCTCTATGACCCGCTCTTGACCTGTCACCTGCTTGTGGAGTCCCTTGTTCTCCTCACAGAGGGCCTCATTTTCTCTTTGCACTGCCTGTATGGCCTGGGAACATTGAGACAATTTATGTTTCAGAGGTGAACCTCCTTTTTCTGCACATTTTGAGCATCTACGGCCTGCTCTAACTCGAGTTCTATTTGTCTCCTATGTCCCATTTCTTTTATGCCAGTCAGTCCCTGGAGGTCTGACTCCTTCCTCTCCAGATTTTTAATGTGCACACTTCCTGGTGTAGGGTCTCTTTCTCCTGATACAGAGAGCCCCTTTCTTCAGCCAGGTCATCCCTTTGTTGCTTTATGGCGCCTAATTTCTGGCGCTGTTCATCAAATTCTGATTGAAAGTGGGGTTCTTTAATCATTAATTTATTACTTTCCTCTTCCAATTGTTTTATCTGATTCTGTAAAGTGACTATTTGCTCTGCGCTGACGTTATTGTATCTCACTTGTTGTTTTCATTTCAGTTGACTCTCTTCCAAAGAGTCAACCCTTTCTTGACACTCCACTCTTAATGCATTTAATTGGGCCTCTTGGTCTGAATTATTTTGTTGTTGTAGAGCCAAGTGCTCTTTTAGATGTTTGATATAGTTCTCAACTTTCACCTCAGAATCTTGGCTCTCTTGCAAGTTCCCTTCTATTAGTTTTAATTCAGTCTGGATTTGGTTTAATAGCCCAGACAGGTTTTGTGCAAGGGTTCTATTTTCTTCATCTTTCTCCTGCATAATCCTGATGTGGAGATATATGTAGGCTGTGAATTGGACCATTTTAATCTGTCACTCCTTAATGCTTGGAGTCATATACAGTTCACTCAAAGCTTGATGTAATAGGCGACCGACCGTCTTGCCACACATCCATGTCCATGGCAGTGACCTGTTGCATCATTTCTCCTAGCCAGATCTCCTCATCTTGCTGTACCCATTCTCCTCTAATAAATAGTTTATGCAGAAGGTGCTGCCTGGCCATGTTTATCACTACTGTGGTCATTATGGAGAGTGTTGTTTCTTTATTAATTTATGTATATAATGGTAACCTGTCTTTTGTTGCTTTTTGTCTAGTTCGGGGTTGATTTTACTTTATCTTTACACACAGGCCTGATTCTTAAGGTATGTGTTTTGGGAAGAGGCATCTACAGCGTAACACAGCTTTCTAACCCCATAAAGTATCACTACCTTGAAGGTCAGCCTGCTGTGTTAAGCTGTCACTGGTGGAAACACTTTCTCAATCCCCGGCACAAGCCCCCAATCTGTTAAGGATTCTAATGAGGCGTCAAACACCAGAACAGGACTCTTGCCACTGGCCGGAGATGGAGCACACAATTAAAACACTTTTACTTTATTTACTAAGAATTCAGATTGAGATGGCACCCATCCCGTCTCACACCCCCTTTTACAAATACCCCGGGCCACAATGGACCATGAACCAGGCCGGTGGGTGGTAATACGATATTTATTTATTTTAAAATTCAAATGAAATCACACAAATTAGGGCAGCAATCACCAATGTGGTGATGATTACACGAAAAATGATGGAATACACTTAGTTTGACCTTTCCGGTAAGATAAACACTACACAATTGAAAGAAAGCAAAATGAACTTTTGAGTGGATTTTAAATTGTATCACAGTTAATTATTCCCCCTGCAACACTCCCTCAAACCCCTATTAATCAAACTTTGCATGGATGGGGGGGGTGTAACAAGGAGTCAGGTACACTATGCAACAACCCGAATTAAAATTTGACTTACCCCCACTGAATAGGATGTGAAAAACCGGATTTAGCTCCCCCGAAAACTAAGTAAAATAGCCTGCAAAAATTCATTAGCGGTTGAATGGAAAAGGCACGAATGAGTATAACAGTATAAGAACACTAGCAAACTACATAGCAATGTCCTAACAACTGGCATACACTTCAGAAATCAACTTGGGAAGGAAAAACATAGTGCAGCCAAATCACACGTGGAGAAATTGCATTTTCTTATTTTCACAGGTTTAAATGTCAAAACAGCTTGACAAACAGGTTCAACAGACACAATCAGAATGTGGCTTTTAAGCTAAGGGACAGATACACATCACAGGAATAATAAGAAAGTGAAAGGGTAACACTAAATGATTGACAGGGGGAGATTCTCAATGGGGAAGGAAATTTGGTTTTGAAAGTGAAAGCAGTGGACAGGGAAAATCGGTTTGGAAAGGAAATGACAAGTGCTATTACAACTATGTTTTAGTGGCTAGAAAAGAGGAACGCCACCCGTGACACAGGTTACTTAGATGGGAATTTACTTAGGATAGGAAGGAATGGCGCTAACACAGGGAAATCAAGTAACAGAATACACAGAGGGTTCTGATAATTTAACAAGTTACCAGGGTATTGCTGGGATCACTTACAGGGTGGATCAAATGGCAAGGTATCAAAATGGGATATGCTACATTTTGCTATGGGATGGGGTGATACTTACAATCAGCACTTGAATTTGGGACCATCAACCAGGTATCTGAACAGCGGGGCAAGGGTCTGGTCATGGCACAGTGGCACATCAGCTGGATAAAACAGGTAGCAGGGCAAGCAGGTAGCGCTGCATAATCCCAATGAGGATTCAGCCACCATTCCCCTTTCTCCCTGAATTAGTGGGATTTTTGAGGGGTTTACTTCTGCAGGGTGGTTTTGCCTGGATAGGAGAGTCTGGATCAGCTGTCCCTTTCCTGGCAGTGGAATCTGGAATCTTGCAGGGTGAGTATGAAATGTCTGGATCTCGGGATATACTGAAGCTGGGAGTCAGGAGATTCAGTCCTTTGTCTCTCTGAGCCGTCACCTTTTATAAGGCGGATGACATCACAGGATTTACTATGGGGGCAGACCTTTGGCTTGACATGCCTCTAACAACTGGATTGGTCAGGGGTGAAAGTCACTGCCTTCCTGTCAGCTGGTTGGACTTCAGGAACATGACATCAGTTTTATGGTGTGTGCTTACAATGCCCATGGCCCTCCCACACTTTTGTTTTCCAAAAATCAGTTATGACACAAATTGCACGTTTTTACAGTTGTGGTGCTTTTGCAAATCACATAGGCCAAGGCCATATTTTACACTGAACCTGTCATTCGAACTCCCAAATTTCTACGATATTATTTAGTCGTTCTAATAATCTTTCACAATTTCTAGTGGGAACCGCTTCACCTAAAATTCTACAATTTTATGTATGTGTACCTATTATCACAGCGCATGTTTGCATTAATGTTCAAAGTTATACCATGTAAACTTTTCCCATGAATTACATTTTCCTGCCGTTTGCGCCCCTACATGCTGGGGAAAGCTAGAACGTCTTGTTTTGATGGCACAAAAATTACATTTAAACTGTTAAAATGTTGCATTACAGCGTTTTCCGGATGCAGAAATAAGAGTCTTAAAGTTTTTTAAATAAGAACAGCCTTTTGCCCCAAATGGGCTGGCTTTGTCTTCCAAATAAGGGCATTCCACCCAACACACAGCCAACTGTTAGGCTCTAGCCAGCCTTAGTTCAGCATTGACACGGAGTTGCCTTTGAAGCTCTTTAGTTTGAATTGAGGGGAGGTGCTACCAGAAAGTTACACCTATGATCCAAGCTGGAGCACTGCTGCATTGTCTGATGAGGTTGCAAGATCCTCCACCCTTGCCTATTCATAACCCCCAGGGACTGTCCACTTGGGGAGAGGTAGATCCTGTTCCCAGGAATCAAGATCCTTTGAAGCCAGGAGCTGAAAAAACCTGTTCTGCAGGCCTCACGGCAAATATATTTTGTATTTATTTATTTATTGTTCTTTCCTGACCCAGAAAGCAAGCCTGTTGGAATTAAATATCCTATATATATTTTAAAACAAACCCCCATCACATTTCTATGCAAGGACAGGGCCTTAGTTCAACAATTTACTTTTAAACCAACATTTTCTTCTTTGTAAAAAGAACAATTTTACACGTGGTTCATTTTCCTTGGCTGTCACATTACAATGCGGCCTTCCTTTCGTCCATTTTCTAAACCTTTCCAAAGCCCCAGTCATGTTTCTAATGCACAGGCATCTGTTCAAATAAAAGGTCCTTTAAAACTGACATGAGCTAGGAGAGAGAGAGGGCTTTTTGTGAAGAGATTATCTGTGATATTTTGTTGCAAAAGTAAAGCTTTTTGCGTATGGATTGGAGTGAAGTTCTTTGCTATTTAACAGATCTTGACTGGCACAACCTGTCATTCAATGAAAAATGCCCCTATTTGCTGGAGCACAACCCGAATATGGATGGACATAGCTGGGTCTCACTGGAACCAATTAGGTACTGCTGAAAAGGTGGAAAAGAGCATCAGGGCACAGTCATTTTAAAAGGCAGAATATTTTAATTTTCAGTGAAAGGTTTTGAACTGGCACCATAGCAACACTGCCTTTGACTTCTTTTCTCTGGTGCAAATGAAGACAATACTGGCAGCAATTCTCTGGGTGTTCTGTGTTTCATCTTGCCTCATATGTGCCCGGTGAGACAACACAGCCATTATTTTGGTGACTGCAAAACGCAGTTTTAGTGCAAGGCAATCGTGCTCAACAGAGCCAGCGCAGCCATTCTGCTGGTGACTGCTGAGATGTAGTTTGGTGAGGTTGGGGAATTCTGCTGGGCAAATAAATGTACCCCACACTGCCCTTAGTTACACTTCCCTTTTTCCTTGCTAATGCTATACTGCCGAATCTTTGCCTCGATCTTCTGTCCCACAGACTTTGCACCCTCAGGGTGCAATGATGCACCTGTACTACATCTCCCTCCTCATTGTCCTCAACATCATCAATCTCACCCCAGTCTTCCTCATCTGATTTTTGAGACCCTACATTCTCGTAACCAAAGCTATTTGTCTCCCTGTCATGCTCTACCTGCTCAGTTCTTATAAGGGCGTTGTCAATTCTATATAAGAAGTCTCCTGACTTCCACTCATACCCTGCTGGCTGCACTGGTGTGTCTGTCTTTGTTACATCACATGCCACCCGTAGTCTGGCTAACTCTGTGTTGATGTCAGTGCTACTTCTAACTCTCTTCCGCTTACCCCAGTGTGTGTGTTTACCTCCAGAGGGGAAACATATGGTGGAGGTGGAGCTGTGGCTGCTGTTGCTATATTCGTGGCAGTAGACACATATGTTGGGTTTGTATAACCCTTTGCAGTATGGGTTGCTAGTGGATATATTCCTTTTGTCCTTAACAAGTTCTCCTGGGCTTGTATCTGTACTACTGTCATGGGTCACTCCTTCTCCCTTGTGATCCTCCGTATCCTCAAACATTTCAAGAGATTCAATACTTCCCTTCTATTCTGCAATGGTCTCCCCTTATACTTTGCTGGTAAGAAGGTGCACATGTGTTCTAACACGCTTCTGTCGAAGGAGCCCTCCTCTGTCCAGGAGCGGGGCATCCCTCCTCCCCTGGTTTCGGTCACCCACTGGTTGTGATACTTCTTATTGTTATCACAGTACAATGACAAGGCCTTGCCCATGTGCTCTATGGGTGTTTCTCCCACCATAGTTGCGTTTCCCGTGTGTCTGGCAGTGGGGCTACGCATATGCTGCTTCGCCACAGTTCTACAGTAGTCCGTTCAGAAAATCGTCAGTTCAATTCTCTGACCCATCTATTCCCAGTTAGAGCTTTTTGCATACACACACACAGACAGCTCACGTTCTCCTCACACCTCAACACACATCACATACACGCCTCTCCTGGGCATCCTCTTTACACCAAAAGTACACAAACAAAATAAACTAAAATAACAATCTAAAACAACAACCACTACTATTCCCATGCGCTCTACTTATACAGACCTCCTATGTATTTTCCTCTTTTCCCTTATTGTTTAAACAATGCTTGTGGTGCCACCTTCTCCCCTCACTCAGGGAGGTCCCACTTATCCATTTTCTTTTTCCTTAATATGCTTACAAAATTAATAAAGATCCCAAAAATAAATGCAATCCACAAGCATGCCACACTCCCAACTTCAGTCGCCGAGTTTTCACACTGTTCATACTGCTCCATACATTCACCCCTACTTTGTTATCCCTTGCAGATGTATGGGAGGATAGGTCCATGAGGCCCCCTCCCCGACATGGCCCACCTACGTGAGGTTCGTGGCTCGTCAGAGGCCCCCCTGTTACCTGTGCTCAGGTGATGGGGTGGCTGCTGATCGACACACAGGGCCAATCGAGTTGTACAGTAACAGACCATGGACTCCATTTTGGGACTGTCAGGACTCCATTTTAGATAATGGCGACCTGAACCCCAACAAGACAGCCTGCCTGCGAATGCTGCAGCTGTGCCCCCACTCACTGTGCACAGGGAGCCATGCCCTCCCCCGGCACCTCCACTCCATGGTAGATCCGCTGAAGGCCCGTTCTCACGAGCAACCAAGCACGAACAAGTACCAGAACAAACACTGTATCATTTACCTTCCACAGTACATCACTGTCCCCAAACTGACCTGACTAGCGGTCCAAGCCTGGAAAATAACAAACACCGTCTCAATTGAACAGGCCCCGACCCAGCATCTAACCCCTAACATTTAGGATATATAGTGTCAATACCCTCCTCGTATGAACCCCTGTCGATGTTCCCCAAATGAAGTGTTAATCACACACCAAAGCCTAACGATTCAGAGGGTTACAAACACCAGTGTTGGGGAAGGGATAAAAGTGCATAAGTATTGATAAAGTAAGAATGACCTCAGCCTGTGTAAGATACCATATGCCTAGATGACCAATGAAAAGGGCTTGATACAGCGAATGCTGCTAAGTACAAAGGAAGGTGGAAAAAGCATTACCGAGAATATGTGTGTGTGTCATATAGTGGTACATGTTCAAATGCATGAACAAGAATGTAAATGTACTATCACTTCTGACCGTATTGCCTCTATGCTCCTGAGTATACCACCAAACCTAATGCTACCTCATGTGTTATCCAACTGTTACCATGTATGATTGCTAAAATGTAGTCATCCGATGTTCAGTGATGTATGAAACACTGCCAAACTTTCATAGTCATAAATGAAATAGTTTATGAATATATAGACATTAGAAATGTGTAACCACTCTAATATTACTAACTTTATTAACCGTCTCCTTGTTCTGCATAGTGTGCAGGCCAGGCACAGAGAATTGCCCACACACACAAGGCCATCTCCCCCTCCTCCCGCCAAGGTCCGCCAGGACTAGCTGGTGCGCGGGCAGCACAGCCTCACCTCCCCTCATTCCGTTGGACCCGCTTCAAGTATTCAACTCCCCCATATCCGAGGCCGCCATGGTCAGCCAAATGAAGCATTTACAACCTGGTCCTAAACCCCACCGCCTCAAGGGGCCAAAGGTGCACCTTCACTGATCCAGTAGTATTACAGCTCACCACAAGTTAATGGGCCTTGGAGAATAGATATTCAACTCTGTACTAACATATCATAAAGTAATTCTTCACTACATCTAAAAAGACCAGAATGACAGGGCATCTCACCTCATGCCCTTAGACCAGACATCCAAGTTTTGACACCCGATCAACAGGTCAGAAGTAACAGTGCCCTGATGTATTGTTAAAACTTCACATAGCATGTGTTTCTCCAGTATCCTATTATCCCTTAGAGTAACATATTGCAGGATTTACAGGACAACTGGAATCGTCTAAACGGATGAGTGTTTGTGTGTGTGGCCACAAGGGCAGAATGTTAGGGAAACCATCTATCAACGACACTGATCGTGCCTGGCCTGGCAGCCCCACCCCAACGAGCCCAGATGACCCATCCGCACCACGTTGGCACCACACTGATGTCCACCAATCCTGGAGCTGCTCATCACTGTGGCACCTATAGTTAGTCGACGCCACCCAATCCCCAAGACTATGTGCCCCCTGTAGTGTGTAGGACTCGTGACGTGGTTTGGTAATAAATAAGACTGTCTTTGCTATTGTCAGACAGAGCACTCTCGGAGCTTGCAGAGTCCTTTGCATGCCCTATTTGATTAGATAAAAAACCTCTTTACATTCATCCGCACTTGATCTTGGTCTCATTCTCTCCTGGGGTGTGTCCTTTATTGCCTCTCATTGTGGGGAGGGTAATGCCTTTTGGGGACGCTTTGTTTCAGTGGTGACCCCGAAAGCGTGATTACATTTTAAATTTTTTCATTGTCCCCTCTGGCACGAGAAATTCCGGGTGGCAGTAGAGACGCACGGTGCGCCCGCTCAAGAGAGCTGCCCGCCTACGGCAACTGGTACGCTTAGACGTGCGCACGGAATAGGATAAAGGGTGCTCCAAAAAAAAAACTTTAGTACTGCTCGCCGGAGCCGGGGGGCGGCCATTGAGTGTGAGGCAGTGCTGCCTGGACGGACCCAGTCCAGAGAATCTCCAATCAAAACGGGCATGTGAGTATTAAGTGCGAGTGATTATAAAAGGAGAAAGGGAAGGGAGCCAGATTACACAAGGTCATTTAAGGGGTACTTTCAACTATTCATGCTACTTGTATTTACTTTACTTTCTCTGCATATGGCCATTAGGACAAACAAGGTGAAAAAGAGAAGATAAAGATGGGAACCTAGCTCTGCAAGGGGGTAGAAGGCGGCGCTGCATAGTGCTATCTCAACAAGTACTGGGAATAAGTGAACAGTGGATAATAAAATAAAGGTGTCTAAGAATAAGGAGACACGGTGTATACATTAGAAATTGCTATTTTCTTTCTTCTACTTCAGTAAGGGTACCTCAGTGTTGAGCAAAACATAAAAAGTTTTAAAAGGATTGGGGCCAAATGATGATCTAGGGTAAGGGGACCTTATCAGGGAGAGAAGTACAGGGCAAGGAAAGAGGGGAGGGGTAAATGGTATGTGTTGTATATTAAAAGTTTGTTAAACATCTGTCCCATGTTGCACATGCTAAATTAACAATGTTTTAAAGAGTTGTAAAGAGATAATGTTGAATTGATGACATTGCATAGCTCTATGGTATTGTCATTGTAAGTGTGACCCGGTAAGATCTGAAGGTGGTAATATTGTGAGCAAGTACTTTTGTATATGTCCAAGAATTGTTTAAGATAAGGGGGACACACACACACACACACACACACACACACACACACACACACACACACACACACACACACACACACACACACACACACACACACACACACACACCCCCCCCCCCCCCCCCCCCCACAGTGTTAGATAAAAAATAGTACAGAAAGATAAACACTGAGAGTATAATATGGGGGCAGAGACACCCCTGGCCCACATTTGTAAAAATCTACCTGGTTATGCAGAATGTATAAAAAAGTACCACGATCAGTGGGTAACAGAATTAAAAGGAGAAGGATTACCCCAGGTATGGCCAGAAGGTAATCATTCGATAAAAGTGTCCTGGATCTAGTAGCCACATGTATATTCATGAAATACAAGGGGAAGCAGTTTCAAAATAGAAGATAAATAGTAGATTTGTGGAGGCTATTCGAAGAAGTGCCTCCACTAAAAAAGAAAGAATTAGTACCGAACCTGCCCTCCACCATTGACACTCCCCTAACAGTACATGAAAATGAAAGGGAGGATACAGTAAAGGAGGGATCAATAGAGGTAGCAGCAGAAGGATATAGTGATCCCACATATGTTCCCACCGCAGCCCCCACGACCAACTGCACCACCACTATATGAGTGCCCCAGACAGCGCGGACAGGTAAGCACCCCAGCAGTAGATATTGAGAAGTTAACGGAGGACCTAGATTCTAGGCTCTCAATGGCAAGAGATGAGTTATCTCGAATAACAAATAGATGTGAGCAGAATGGAACAAGTGTTGCTAGAACTGAGCAAACACCTAGAGCACAGGCACTCGACAGGTCATCTGAAGAAGGCTGGAAGAAGGGGGAAATACTGTTCAGGATTCAGGAAGAGCCAACTCGAATAATAGAACTGGGGCCACAGGAGATGGAAGAAAACCCAGGTGAAGAGGGAACGGCTACGGGGAATGGGAGAACTGTGGTGCGATATTGAGGATGAAGAACAGGAAAGTGGGAGATTGGGTGTGGCGATGGGAGGAAGATCAGTTAGAGGAGAGGAAACACCTCTAGGAAGGACAATGGAAGAGGAATGGACAGGAAGGTTAAGGAATAGAATGGGAAGAATGGCACCGTTAGGAAGGAAAGGATTGAAGGTGAGTACTGGCAGAACAACAAAGAGTAAACTACAACTCCCATTGATACATAGGGGAGGTGGGAGACCAAATTACATACCGTGGGCCCAGATGGATAAAGCCAATTTGTTAAAATTATTGCCCCCGCTATCAGGTGGGGCAAGTAATTGGATATATGCATTTGAGAAACATACCGCGGGAGTGCCATTGAGGGTAGGTGATGTCAAAAGTTTGCTAGTATTGGCAGTGAGTGAGCAGGCAGACAGAGTGTGGGCAAAAGCTGGCTTCCCGGGAGTAACATTGGATTGTGATCGCCATGATGGAGCATCCTTTAACACAGTGCACGCAAGGGTATGGGATGCACTAAAGGAAACCTTTCCAGACACACCAGATTTACAGTCAGTAATGCAGTGCACAATGAATGATGGGGAGGACACTATGGATTTCATTTTTCGGGTGCATGAGATGTGGAGAGCCTAAATGGGCACGCCCTGGTATCAGTCAACATCTCTATTTTACTTCATAATAAAGAGAGGGCTCCCAACAGAAGTACAGAAAGCACTCGACAAAATAGCTGGGATCGAGGCAAAGCGATGGTTGGAAATACAAAGCATAATAGTGCACCACTGCAAAAGAATAAAGGAGAGAGAAAAAGAAATTGCCCAAAAAAGGTTGGCGGATGAGGCCAAGTTAGTGCAAACGAAGCTGGTGAAGGTCGGTGTAGCTGTAGCAGCACTCCCCCAAGACAGGGAGGGGGAAGAGGAGGGGGGGCTGGTAGCGATACAAGGGAGGATGGCAGCAAATTGGGCAGGCAACGGGCAGCCACAGTTCAATGGACAGGAGCAATACGGAGGTCCGCAGTGGCAAGTGTGGGCCCCCCGCGGAGGATGAGGTGGGTACAGGGGCCGCAGAGGGGGTGGTCAAGGATACGGGGGAAATGGCGGGTATGGAGGACAAGGTCCTGGGGGGAAGGGAACTGTTGGAATTGTGGGAGGTGGGGACATTTCTCACGAGAATGCAGAAGCAGACCAAATAATGTGTATCAAGATGATCAACCATGTGGCAATCCTCACCCGGGGAGCCCATATGGATTACCCATGGGAGGGGCACAAGGGCAGCCAGAGCAGGGGTATGTAGAGTAGCGAAGAGAACTTCCTCACAATGTACAACAGCATCCACAAAGCCGGGATCATATGCAATACACACAAGGTAACCCCTTCGCCACGACTGCTAACGGTGCACCTGCCCGGTATGGCGGAGTGGCGGTGGTATCAGGGAATGTCTTCAGTCAAGGTGGGAACATGAGAAATCCAGCATAGGACAGCCCACAGGGAGCACTTGCGTGTCCTGTTCTATCTACGACCTACAATGCAGCAGAGGAACTATTGATAGGGGCGCAGATAGGGAATGAACAGTTCATATTTATGGTGGACTAGGGAGCTGAAACATCATGTTCACCTGAAGGCCGGTTCCAGCTATCTAATCATAAATTGGAGATGCAGGGGTTCTCTGGGGCTGTTGTCGAAGTTCCTTACACAGAAGATTTAGATGTCACCATGGGGGGTAAGACAGTGAGGGCACCGCTACTGTATTATGAACAGTCCCCAATTAACTTACTCGGAAGGGACCTTCTCAGTAAGCTTAATATGACTATCTCCTTTACAGAGAGAGGGATCGTTTGTTCAACCCCAGGGATCTGTCCCATGCGCGTAATGCTGGTGGTGCATGCGCGAGCAACAGCACCAGCATGCCGGTTGATCCTGATGTGTTCATTCAAGGGCTGAAAACATTGGCACGGGTAGTCCCCGAGTTGAAAATGCTAGAATGGTGGGTACCCGCAGAGTTCATCTTTCGACCAATAGCACGGCGGGAGAGTGTGCCAGGGACAGTGATGTCCTTAGATTTGCATGCAGTTCAAATCTCAGCTAAATGAATAGCCGTCATTGCAATGGATATACATGGCTGTCAGTGGCGCACAGTGTTATGCATGAAAACGCCCTAAACGAAGGAGAAGATGGGTCAGCATCAATAAACCCAGACACGGGGGAAAACCATGTGGGAGTGGCAGTTGTGAGATTGGAAGAAGGTGAGAACGAAGTGATAGTACAGCATCGCCTGCCATCGCATTACTCAGTCCAAGCAGCAGAGCTTATAGCACTCATTGAAGCATTACGTGCAGCGAAAGGGTGCGCTGTCACTATTTACACAGACTCAGCTTGCATGACCACTACAGTAGACGGTGGGTTGGCAAGGTAGGGATGGAGAGGGTTCCACAGAGCAGATGGGTCACCAGTACAACATGCAGAGCTCCTGAAAGAACTTATTGAGGCATTGAAAGGACCTACCATGGTAGCAATAGTGAAGTGCCAGGCCAATACGTCCAATACGGACGTTATCTCTTTGGGAAATGCAGCAGTGGACGCTGCAGCCAAGGAAGCCTCCTACTTAGTGAAAGAACTAACAGGTGAGTACCTAATTCACCAACAAGTAGGGGAAGAGTTCCCAGACATATACAACACCATGCCCGTGTCACAAATACTGGATTTACAAGAAGGGGCAAGTGAGGAAAAAAAAGGGCTGTGGGAAAAGAGAGGTTGTAGCCAATCAGCAACAGATCTTTTGTGGCGTCAGAATAACACCGGGAAGGTGGTAATGTCACTCAAACTCTTAGAAATAGCATTCCAGCAACTACACTTCCCAGCCCACAATGCTAAACAGCACATAGCAGCAGATATTCAAGAGGACTGGTTTGTACCAGGCCTCCAGGAACATATATCAAAACTGGCAATGAAATGCACAACATGTCAAATATACAATTCAGGAATGACACTAAGGACACTGCGAGGAACAATACCCAAACTAGTAGGGCCTTCAGAGAACTGTATATTGATTATGCAGATATGGGAGAAATGTGTAATGGTGCACGATACATGATAGTGGTCATTTGTCCATTCTCCAGATGGGTTGAAGCAGGGCCATGTGAACGACCTGATGCCAAATGCGCTGCAAAATTCTTAGTGAGGGATGTATTCCCACGCTGGGGAATTTGCAATGTGATTCGCTCGGATAATGGCACACATTTTGTTAATGAACTTTTTAAAGAAGTAACAGCTCTGTTAGGAATTAAGCATAAACTATGCTCGATTTATCATCCACAAAGCAATGGCGTGGTTGAGAAGATCAATGGCCTTCTGAAGGGTAGGCTGTTAAAATTGTGTTTTTCCCTCAAAAAGAATTGGGTGCATTGTCTGCCTCTGGCCTTGTTCGAGCTCAGTAATCAGCCTAGCAAGGACCACCATTTGTCACCACATGAGATTGTGACGGGAAGACGCATGCACACAGCACACTCCCCACTCCGTAGACATTCAGATGCGCACAAAAGCACCATGATACTAGGAGAAGAATTTAATGACTATCTGACAAAACTCACCAGAGCAGCCCGCATGATATCAAGGCAGCTAGCACCTCCATTTACTCGAGAAGAAGGGAATGAAGCAGTAACATTTCTTGAGGAAAACCCACAAGGGCAGTAATTACCAGGAGATATGATTTATGTACGAAGTTTCGTACGGAGGTGGAATGCCCCAAGATATCATGGCCCTTATGAGGTGATATTTTGCACACTGACTGCGGTAAAGGTAAAGGGCTTGAGATATTGGATAAATTTGACCGACGTACAGAAAGCATATGACAGTGTCAAAGAGGAACGAGAAGAAGAAGCACAGACGACAGCAGAGATCTCACAATAAAATGAAAAGCAAAACGATAAATATTAAAACAGGTACAGAGTAAAAGAATGATAACAAGAAAAATACATTGACGAAAATAGTTTCTGTGCCAAATGGAAAATAAAAATGAAAATGTAAATAAGGTTGAATTGCAATTATGATATCTCTCTCTCTCTCTCTCTCTCTCTCTCTCTCTCTCTCTCTCTCTCTCTCTCTCTCTCTTTCTCTCTCTCTCTCTCTCTCTCTTTATCATATAATAAAACAAAAAGTTCAACTGTTTAAGTGTGCTTAATGCACTTTTATGTTTTAACATATAGGAGTAACCATGGCAACGAACGGGCAGCCCGCAACGAATAACATTAGGGCAGTTAGAAATGTAAATAATGCATTCGATTTACGTAGATATTCGTATGAATGTGGCCTGTTTGTGTGTGCTGTTTTATACTTTGCAATGATGTTTGGACTTATTACTTATTGGTTCATTTCATTCATCTCTATCGAGATGAATGAGGAGGGAGGGAATGGAACCAACATGGGAAATGGAACCAAGGTGGTCAGAGAGGGTGATTACTTAATATGGAACAGATTTCAGCTTGTATGGGGCTATGGTACAATCCCGCCCAATGCACAGACCTCAAATAACATCAACAGCAGCCCAAGTATAAATCCAACTCCACTCTCAAATGTCTCAGAATAGAATGTTCACAGTCTAAACGATCGTAACCCCCCTGTCATATCATGGTTATACGATACTACTGCCACACTGACCTCACAAGAAGTTACCCCAACAGCGGAAACTAGACCACCTATAGGCAGAAAGGAAGAGAATGAAGAAACGGCAGAGAGGTTTCTTTCTCTATATGATGAATGGGAAAAGGGGGCACAGGGAAAGGGGGGCCAGTGTCACATATAGCCCGAGAAGCAAAGAGCTACCTTAGAGGCAGTAGGAAGAAGAGGGAGGTGGGGAGGAGAAAATATGATGAATATTCTGGCATGGGTCTAGACACAATAGAATACCCCAGACATCCACACCAGTCAAACAAATGGTATGCAGAAATGAGTTCCACCGCAAAACAGACAACTAACGAGAGTTGTTATGTCTGTTCCCTGATCCCCCACACCTTGGGTACACCTAAAGTTCTGTTGCCTAAAGAATTGCCTCTTGCAGATGCCCAATGTCTCCTTCATCTCACTTTGTGCAGAATTAAGAACACCTTTCAGGCACACAAAGTATCTTTTGAAATGCTGCAAAATGAGAAAACCTGTTACTCAAGAGCCAAAGGAGTGATAGGTTTGAAAGAACCTTTTTTCGTGATTAAAGGGACATTGTTTTTGGACAATAAATGGAAAGATGAAGAAATATTATGCAAAGCTGAAGCAATGTGAGGATTGGTGGCTGAAAAACTACAGTGGATCGAAAAAACGTGCACACCAGTTTGGAAGGAGCACATCATGAAATTGACCTGGGTGACTGCCATAGAAAAGCTGTTCAAACTGCAGAAAGAAATATCATATGATCTGTGTTTCCAGGGCGAAGGGAAAAACTCAATGGGTGTAAACAAGAACTGTAACCGGACACTCACTATCCCAGACATGAAGAAAGGAACAGCAGCACTTATGGAAACTTACTGGGTCTGCGGCAAACAGGTGTATTTGCACCTCCCGCAATCCTGGAGGGGCACATGCTCCTTGGCAACGTTGCATTCAGCATTGATGGTGATTCCGGAGAGCCATATCAATGGGGGAAAAAGAGTGCCAGATGCCCCCGTGAGCAAAACACCCAGCCAACAGAAGAGACACAACTGTATCCCCTGTCCTCCGGAAATGTGCAAGAGGTGTTATCAAGGCGGCGAAGATCCTACAACTACATATCCAAATCCTCCTCAGAATTATTGGCGCAGATTCCAGACAAGTATCGATTGTTCAATTCTGCAGAAACTTTCTTCGCCTCACTCCTTCCAAGCATCCAGGCACGGGCAAACGCAAAACGGCCCCAAATCACACGTTGGGAGCTGATCCAGCTAGCTAACGACACTGAAGAAGGGATTAACGTGATCAAGGTGGAGCTAAGAGCCCTGCGGTTGATGACCATGCAGAACAGGTATGTCCTAGACCTGTTAACGGCGATGGATGGCAGTGTTTGCCGAAAAATCGGGAGCGCATGTTGCACATTTGTACCTTCTGAAGACACAGATAATGGTACACTGTCACATGTTATCGCAGCAGTACACAACCCTGGGGGAACAAATGAAAAACGAAGGTGGAGCAGATGCCAGCACCTGGTTCGACATCCTCTTCTCCTGGGTACCATCATGGATTGGATTGACGGTCAAAATGCTGATTCCTGTCGTGGTATTTTAACTTTTTTTGCGTATGCCAGCTGGGTCTTCGATGTTGTACAAATGCAGTGCCTAATGGCGCAATGATGATGGTGACAATGGGCAACACTAGAGGAGTGGCACAGATCATGCAAGAAGCTCATCTACAAACAGGTGAGGACCCTGAACCAAAGTATAGAATGGTGCCTATATATTATGATGGGGATATAGTAGATATATATCACACCACAATAAGGGAGCCCCAAGAATGGGAGTGGTATACAGAAGTATGGGTGGACTTGGAAGGAGTGGGGGGATGTTTATACATGACCTGCACACCAGATGAATGTGCTAGGAGGGGGGAGAGCCTGCGGGGGGTTTGTAGAGCTTGAATGCCAATAAAAGGCACCCCAGCATGGGATGAGACTGTTGCAAATGAGAAAGAAGGCCAGAGGTTGGGCGAGTTACAGTATTGATTATTTAAGTAATGAAAGGGGGAAATGTATGGGAGGATAGGTCCATGAGGCCCCCTCCCCAACATGCCCCACCTATGTGAGGTTCGTGGCTCGTCAGAGGTCCCCCTGTCACCTGTGCTCAGGTGATGGGGTGGCTGCTGATCGACACACAGGGCCAATCGAATTGTACAGTAACAGACCATGGACTCCATTTTGGGAGCGAATGCTGCAGCTGGGCCCCCACTCACTGTGCAGAGGGAACCATGCCCTCCCCCGGCGCCTCCACTCCATGGTAGATCCACTGAAGGCCTGTTCTCACGAGCAACCAGACACGAACAAGTATCAGAACAAACACTGTATCATTTACCTTACGCAGTACATCACTGTCCCCGAAGTGACCTGACTAGCGGTCCAAGCCTGGAAAATAACAAACCCTGTCTCAATTGAACAGGCCCAGCATCTAACCCCTAACATTTAAGATATATGGTGTCAATACCCTGCTCGTATGAACCCCTGTCGATGTTCCCCAAATTAAGTGTTAATCACACATCAAAGCCTAACGAGTCAGAGGGTTGCTATGTTAATCATCAACACCAGTGTTGGGGAAGGGATAAAAGTGCATAAGTATTGATAAAGTAAGAATGACCTCAGCCCGTGTAAAATACCATATACCTAGAAGACCAATGAAAAGGGCTTGATACAGCCCACCTAGTGCTAACTAACGAATGCTGCTAAGTACAAAGGAAGGCGGAAAAAGCATTACCGAGAATATGTGTGTGATATAGTGGTACATGTTTAAATGCATGAACAAGAATGTAAATGTACTATCACTTCTGACCGTATTGCTTCTATGCTTCTGAGTACACCACCAAACCTAATGCTACCTCATGTGTTATCCAACTGCTACCGTGTGTGATTGCTAAGAAGTAGTCATCCGATGTTCGGTGATGTATGAAATACTGCCAAACCTTCATAGTCACATATGAAATAGTATATGAATGTATAGACATTAGAAATGTGTAGCCACTCTAATATTACTAACTTTATTAACTGTCTCCTCGTTCTGCATAGTGTGCAGCCCAGGCACACAAGGCCATCTCCCCCTCCTCCCGCCAAGGTCCACCAGGACTAGCTGGTGCGCGGGCAGCACAGCCTCACCTCCCCTCATTCCGTTAGACCCACTTCAAGTATTCACCTCCCCCATATCCGAGGCCGCCATGGTCGGCCAAATGAAGTATTTACAACCTGGTCCTAAACCCCACCGCCTCAAGGGGCCAAAGGTGCACCTTCACAGATCCAGTAGTACCCCAGCTCACCACAAGTTAATGGGCCTTGGAGAGTAGATATTCAACTCTGTACTAACATATCATAAAGTAATTCTTCACTACATCTAACAAGACCAGAATGACAGGGCAGCTCACCTCATGCCCTTAGACCAGACACCCAAGTTTATGACATCCGGTCAACAGGTCAGAAGTAACAGTGCCCTGATGTATTGATAAAGCTTCACATTGCATGTGTTTCTCCAGTATCCTATTATCCCTTAGAGTAACATATTGCAGGATATACAGGACAACTGGAATCGTCTAAACGGATGAGTGTTTGTGTGTGTGGCCACAAGGGCAGAATGTTAGGGAAACCATCTATCAACAACACTGACCGTGCCTGGCCTGGCAGCCCCACCCCAACGAGCCCAGCTGACCCATCCGCCCCACGTTGGCACCATGCTGATGTCCACCAATCCTGGAGCTACTCATCACTGCTGAGCCTATAGTTAGTCGACGCCACCCAATCCCCAAGACTATGTGCCCCCTATAGTGTGTAGGACGCGTGACGTGGTTTTGTAATAAATAAGACTGTCTTTGCTATTGTCAGACAGAGCGCTCTCAGAGCTTGCAGAGTCCTTTGCATGCCCTATTTGACTAGATAAAAAACCTCTTTAAATTCGCACGCACTTGGTCTTGGTCTCATTCCCTCCTGGGGTGTGTCCTTTACTGCCTCTCATTGTGGGTAGGGTAATGCCTTTTGGAGACGCTTGCTTTCACAGACCATACTCACGTGTGCATGTTCACCCATACTCCTGCATTCATGGGGTTCCGAACCAGCCTGCACCTCTCCATGGGGCCGCGCCCCACTCCAAAGAGCAGGCAGGATTCTGCAAAGAGGTCTCCTGCAGGGCCTCTGGGGAGTATGTGTTTTGGGGCTGGTCACGGTAGGTGGGCGTGACCCTTCTGGACAGGTCGCCTGGATACCTCTGCAGCTATGTGGGGAGCTGGGATCATGTCGGGGTCACCAAATGAAGGTAAGTCCCTGTTCACGCTCACACCAGAAAGAATCCAACTCTCTAGAAGGCCAAGATATTGCTTGCAAGGATAACAAAGTTTAATTGTACAAAAGGCAAAGGATTCAGCAGATGACTCTGCTTGTCGAGAACATTCTGCCTCAAACATGATCATTAGTAAATTATAAACAGCCACAGCATCACTAATGCCATCATACATAGGGTCTAAACCCTCACAGCTGATTGGTAAGACAGTATACATGGCCCTGCTCCATAGGCGGGATGCCAGGCTATGATTGGTTCTCATCTCTGACCCTCTGTCTTTCACTACATGGGTCAGCTGGGCTCATCTCTTCAGGGACCGAAAGTCAGGCACTTCACATGTTGCTGTTCCAAGGCTATTCTTTGTGAGTTCATGCTACTACTACATCATTATGGCATGCAACTGGGAGGCTTATGAACAGACACCAGGGGGGAAGGAAGGAATACAATCATGCTGACCCACACATTCTGCGCTCTGTCCATATCGCACTCCTTGCACCCAAGGCTTCCACCCTTCATTTAATCTATAATGTATCCCTCCCTGTATCTTGTACTACAAACTGTATTATTATGGCACAAGGTGAAAGGGTCTCACGTGTTTAGTTCTTTTGTGACTATTGGTTTTATGGCTGATGGGCTGGGGTCACTCACTATCGTGGGCTGCAGGGATTCTTGGGCTGGGTCAGTGGTGGGTGCTATCCTTCCTGGGGGCTGGGTGGTGGTTAGAGGTCTGCTGTTGGCCTGCTTGTGATAAATGGAAACTGAGAGGAGACTGGTGCTGTCTCGTGGCCTTGCAGGACACATTCCTCTCTACGATACTAACTAATTGCAACTGTCAGGGAACAAGGGGACGATTCTGTGGGAATTAGCAGCGCAGGCTCATCTGTCCTCAGCATTTCGGTCTTTTCATGTTTCTTCTTTGGGCCTATGTTTACCACACAGCCATGTAGGGCTGTATGTGTCTTCCATAACTATAAAATGACATCTCTTTATATGTGCCACTAAGTCTATGCATCTATATCAGTGATATTGCATCCATGCTGAGTTTCTTTGATACAGCCCTTTCCCCCAGCTGTTGATGGGATTTGCCTCACTCTAAAGTGCCTATGGGGGTGGGACAGACCCATTTCCATCCCAACAACATCCTGACTAGAAGAACTTCGTTTGTTTGTGTGAACTGTACAGTGAAATGCACATCCTGACGAGGAGAACTTTATTTAATGACGAAAGGGACCTAAGCTTAGGGAAGGGAACCCTGAGAGGCTGAAGAATAATTGTGTAAGAAACAAAAAGGTACATCCTGACCAGTAGAACTTTGTTTGTTTGTTAAAAGACAGATGGGGCCTAAGCTTAGTGAAGGCAACCCTGAGTGGCCTAACAAGAGTTGTGCAAGAGACATTGTTGAACTGTTTAAAGAGAGGCCTGCACTTGAGGAAGAGAACCTTGAAAAGCATGACCAGAACTGTGTATTTCTTTTGTCTGGAACTGGTAGAGTCTGAGCTTGCGCAAGTGAACACCAAGAGAGCCAAGGATATTGTGAACGTTGTTGATTTGCTGTAAGAGCCATGCATGGAAAGTTGTAAGGGATCCCCCTTTTGAATTGAACTATCCTGCACTGTCAGAACTACACACATTGGTAAGACTATCTGAAACCAGCTGTGGTTAACATTTCCTTTTCTTTGAACCACTATTTTTTTTGAAGACTTCCTAACGCATGTTTGTAAAGAGCGAGGGCAAGCATAGGTTTAGACACAGACGGACTATTGTTTTGGACTTTCAGACATTGATGGCCCTTAGGAACATCAATGAAGGGAACCATCCCTTTAGAGTTAGGGACAGTATGGATCAGCAACAAGGAGGCTGTCAGTTTAAATAGCAGTTCAAGCAACATGGTTGTAGTGATGAACTTCTAGTTCAGCTGGGGCAGCGATGCACTTGGCTGGTGCGAATGTTCAGAACAGCGGCTCATAGATCAAGTGACCGCCAAATGCAGCTTCTGTGGGTCTTGTTGGTTTGACTGTGTTGAATGGGTTCAAAACAGGTCTCAAAGCAGGTTGATGGTCAAAGACACACAGATCCTCGCTGTTCTGGCTTTCAGGTTGCTGTGAGTCACAACCCAAGATGCATCCTTGTTCTCATTCTCCCAAGACAGGGAGGACTGCAAACATCTGCAGAATTCCTTCACCTCCAGTGAGGTTCTGTGTACCGGTGTAGCTGGCTGAGGTGTATGTCTGGCTCTAGCAACAGGACACCCTTGATGTGGCCTGGGGATCGTTACGGAGTAGATATTACCTCTGTCTTGGACACTCAATCTTCACCTCACTGGCAGAGGGCTTTGGAAAGTCAACTCTCCCAAAAGAGAGCCACATGAATTCTTCCTACTACCTAGATGGGCCAAAAGTGAATCAATGAAGGAGTGGAAGACCCCCTCGTTCATTGGCAAAAATCCACAGATGATTGGACAAAAGCAAGAATGCTTTAAGGGGTCCGATCCCTGTCCTTGATAATGTGGTCTTAGCTCACTGACCTCATACTCAAATTGCTTTGTGCTAAAGGAAGTGAAGGAGACAGCAAGGAAGTAGAGGTACAGGGAGAAACAATATGGTGGAACCCTTCCCCACTTGTTCTGATCCCCCACAGCTATTCCAACTCTTTCCCTTCCCAGACCCACAGAATCAACAGCTCTTTGGTTAGCAACACCCTGGTGAAGGTTACTCCTTTTTTTTAGAGTGCTCTCTATATGTTTCCTGTTTTCCAGAACAGCACCTGCTGAGGAGCTGTCTTGCTGAAGAGAGGTGTTACCTGACTTCACAAAGGATCAGCACAGACTTCCAGTCACTTATACTGCTGGGTGGAAGCAACAGGTTTTCTGACCAGAAAGCACACCATTTCTCCACACCTGACTTGACTCGCACATTTATGATACAAATCTGATGCAGCTTCTTAGTAATGTGAATTAATTTCCACCATACCCTAAAGTAAGGTATGGCTTGCAGGAGTTGTTCTGGCGGAACAGGGCACTGCATAGTAAATGTATCTGGTCCTAACATCTGGCTCCACAAAACTTTGGCAGGTGTTTACATGACAGAAGTGAACAAGCCACGCACACCATGTTTGTTTCAACACATTGTGTTCCATTCACATTTTATATTCCTTACACATGTTACTCACGACTTGAGTATAATGATACGGGAGGCTGAACTTAAGCTGGAGGTGAAAGAGTACATGTGGTCTGCAGTGTGCACCAATATTGTTAAAATGAAGGTCAATTTCAATCTTAGGTTGCTCCTACAGAAGTGCTTATTTGGGTTGCACTGATCCCAGTAATCAAAGTGTACGAAAAGAAGTAGTGGAGCTTTGTTCCCTGCTGGCCTGCCATGCTCTCCATAAACCCCATTGCCACACCCCCTCCCAAGCACAATGCAAACCCCCAAACACGTGTGTCTGTTGTTTAAGGGAACGACGAATGCGCTGCATTTAAGTGCAAGTTTCAACTGCTTCCTACACTTTTATTTTGAAACGAAACCATTCCGAAATTATCTCATTTTAAAATAAATGTATAGAAAGTAGAGGAGCACCATTCCCAACCGCTCCCGTCCACTTCGACCACTGACTGGTCCCCATCAGAGATCCTCATTTGTAATCTAGGGATAGCAACAATTGTTCAGAGTTCAGAAAGATTTGAGGGTCTATGGTTCACATTTTTGGAGAATGTGATAAAATTGTCTGGTTTTGGGGAGACGTAGAAGGAAACAATTGTTGGTGGTGGGCTCCGGAAATCCTATGTCATGATCCTGCTATATGCAGTGGTAACATTGTGGTAAAAAAATTGCGGTAAAAATGCAGTGGTTTGACCCGTTAAAGGTGTGCCCCATTTCAACATTTAAGGGAAACAGGGGTTACGGGGGTGTGTCCTGCATGCTTTACATGGATTGCAATGTCAAAACCACTGCCTTTTTGCCGCAATATTTTGTGTCAACTGCCATTTTTGCCACGATTTTAACACACAGAACCGATCCTGCAGATAGTTTTTCTGTGGAATTTGTCTTTTCCTGTTGGGGGTTAATAGTGACTGTTCAGGGCTCTCATTGCGGCAAACACAGAGATACTCAAGGTGGGGAACTGAAAGGTAACGCTTTAGTGTGATGATCGGCAGGAGGGGCTCATCTTTCTATCTGCCTGAGAAAAGGTTGCAGACTAGGCTATCAATGATCTGTACATTTGATATACAGGGGCCCGGTCTGATCTTCCAACCGCTCCCTATTACCACTCCCCCCACACTACCTATTAGCCCCTTGAACCCGTTTGCTCTTTCCCTATTGATGTAACTTTGTATGCATTTCCTGCGCTGTATATTTTGTCTTGCTCTACCCGATGTCAGGCATGGTAAACCATTCAGAACACTGCACTTATAGGTTTGGTCATTCTAGGATTGATGGGATGCAGACACTGACATTTCATTGATACGTTTAAAATATTGCTGAGGAATGGTAACCATGTGTTTGAAATAATCAGAATGTTTTAATGTCGAGCTCCTTGGGAAATGCTACACATACTGTTAATGCGTGTATTTGTGAAGCTTTGCTTAATAAGACATGTATGAAAAAAAAAGAAAGAATGAGCTGCAAGAAAGAGGGAGTCCATGTAATGCAGAAACCCCAGTAATTTGCAGCAACCACAAAAGACACATTCAAAGAAATACATTATAACATGGAATGTCATGCCTGCATAGCATATCATGACATTCTAAGCTAATTTCATGAAAACCACACAACCTCCTTCCCGGGTCACATTGCCTAAGAATTGTCCAGTCCAAATCCTGACATTTCAGTGCGTTTCCTTTGTTTCGCTGTGGAGAAAGATGGCAAGCGTGGTGTTGAGGTGATGCAAACGTCGCGTTAAAAAACATGGGCCTCATTACGACTCAGGCGGTAAGGGGTTAACGGCAGCGTTAACAGCGCCGCCCCTTACCGCCTGATTACGAGGTCCCCTAGCGCCATGGTGCTTTTAACACCTGCTTTTAGCAGGTGTTAAAATCCATGGCGCTAAGGGACCATGGAGTTAATTACGCCACCGTAATTTACGGTGGCGTAATTAACGCCTTCCCCACTCCCATTATGCCCTATGGGGCAAAAATGGGAATGGGGAAGGGTAAATGGGGATTGGGGACTTACCGCCCCGCCTAGGTCGGAATGGGGCGGTAAGTCCGCCAACCACCATGGCGTAAACGTAGTTTACGCCATGGTGGTAAAGTCACGGCCCAGGCGGTAACTTACCGCCTGGGTCGTAATGAGGCCCAATGTAAGAACGGCGACAAACGGGACGGTGCTATCTGTGCCAGTGATCCAGTATTATCATTTTAAGAACACGCTCACGTTGTCAGTGCCAAAATGTCACAGTCACTGTAAGAAGTCCGTTTTAGACGCAGCTGTGCTTGTCCCTATCCCAACCACACGGCAAACACTGGCCGCATGTACACACAATCCATGACTCCCATGCATACACATATGCAAGCTCGCGCACATATTTACTACATTCACTAACTTATGCTCGCACCCTCAATCAAACGAACTCTCTCTCATACACACTCACACTCACACACAAGCATGCACAAACGTGCTCTCGCCGCCAGCACCACCTCCAAACAACAATATGAGCAGCATGGAATACTCACTCCATAATCAAAATATGAACACATTTCTTTTGCCACCAATCCCACAAATAGGCGGGCCGGCCTCCTAGAAAGCCCTTTTTAGATGCTTCCCCTGATACCAGCAGAGGCCTTACATGCACTCCGCCCTAGCAATAATCGTTCGCCACGTAAAATCCTCCTTCTGGTCATGTTTACATGTCACAATTTACCCGGTGCTGTGCTGTATTACATAATATCTATCATCTGATAGCATTTCCCGTGGAATCAGCTTGATTTTGTTCATCTTGCACATCTTGCCATTGTTATGTTATTATATAATGCAATTCTCGCTATAGCCACTGGATGGCGCTAATGCGTTAATTTACTTGTTCGAATAAAATAAACATTGCATGCAGTTTGAATTGCTTTGGAAGTAAAATCTATATTCATGCATATTAATGTATTTTTTTTTCTGCCTAAGCAATATGTGAAGAAACGTGAATCAAGCTACATACATTTGAACCGAAGGGTCTACAGATTCCAATACATACTTGATTGTAACATATTGCAACAGGTAAATGTGATTTATAAAACGAATCGATGGCATCCAGCTATATAAATATTCAGACGTGTGTTGTGGTAGCATGGTCGATGCATGGCATTCTATATTGTCTTTGTTTCAACCAGATACAATGGCACGGCTGCATTTCATTTAACCAATGCAAACTAAAGGTTAGAGACATCATTTCCAAAGTGTGTATGGGATTCTAAAATGTGTATGCATTCAAAATAGACACCGCTCGTGCATTAACATGGTGTACACATGCATTTAATGTGAAAACTTCATTTATTTGATTGTGCACACTTAGGGCCTGATTCACAGTAGCGTTCTATAATGGTGCAATCCCATAGAGAAACGTTATGGGAATCAGGCACTTGGTTCTGAAGTACAAATCGTGAACATGTAAGGGTGCATCGTAATTGATAGAACACAGGCTGCACAATGAGCACGTGGGCACTTGACAGGGAACCTTTATTGTGACAAAGACGGCTTGAGAATGCAGTATGTGCGGCGGTGGTTGTCTCTGTGGTTTAACTAATATTGTAATGTAGAGGTGAATTTGCAATGGGCAGGGAAACATTCATAGACAACATAATGTACAGATTTTGTTTATCAAATATTCAGAAAGTGAGCCAAAGGGGATTGAAAGTATTTTCTCATATTCAAATTACATTTTTTTAACTCATATTTCCAGTGTCACTTTTGGTGGTCTGTTTTACCACTGTTTTTACCTATTATGAATTATGCAACTAAAGTTAAGGTTCAAATAAATTAAATAAACCCCTAAATATGCTTCTGCACTATAAGTGCAGAGACACATTACAAATACGTGTAGACAGGGGAGCACCACAGGCGTTACTGTAGACGGCCTTTAAGTACATTAAAAATTGAAAGAAGTATTGTTATTTTTGAAAAAATGTAAACAGCAAATGAAAGTTACAAAAATACCTTGTTAACTAGATGCAACGAGTTACTGGCGACTCGTCATGTCTGGATGGCGGTGGGCTTTGCCAACTAGAACTGTGTTAGATAAAATCGTTCCACAGAAACATTCTGAAATCTTCCCACATGAGATCTTTCTTATTGACTCATGTCACATCACTTATTTGGCACCCCAAGTAGCAAGCCTCTTCTCACCTCCTCTCTTCAACATCTAAATGGCACCCCAGAAGAAGACTGAATGCACTCAGATACACCCATGTGTACATGAGGTGATACAATAACTGCAGACCAACAAACTATCATGATCATAGTGGAACATTGCCCAGTCATGGAATCAGAAGTACAGCTCTGGCATAGACTGTTTCTCCCACCTAGGGATCAACAGGCACATTATGTCAAACCCGAGGCTCCCACAAATATCCCTAGTGGACCGCTCCCATACTGCATTAGGACAGGAAAATGCCAACTACATCTTCAAATCCCCAGAAAACCTGTTGTGCTTCTCCAATTCAGAACACGCAAACAAGACAGTCTCCTAATGATACTAAACATAAGTGATCCTATACTCTGGGATGCTCCAACCTCTACACTGACTGCCTGTTCACATCCTCCTGCTGTGACTTAAACACTATGATCCTATATCCCAATGCTCCAACCCCTACGCTGGTTGCCTGTTCACATCCTCCTGCTGTGACTTAAACACTATGATCCTATATCCCAATGCGCCAACCCCTACGCTGGCTGCCTGTTCACATCCTCCTGCTGTGACTTAAACACTATGATCCTATATCCCAATGCTCCAACCCCTATGCTGGCTGCCTGTTCACATCCTCCTGATGCGATATAAACACTGGGATCCTACATCCCAATGCTCCAACCTCTACGCTGGCTGCCTGTTCACATCCTCCTGATGCGATATAAACACTGGGATCCTACATCCCAATGCTCCAACCTCTACGCTGGCTGCCTGTTCACATCCTCCTGATGCGATATAAACACTGGGATCCTACATCCCAATGCTCCAACCTCTACGCTGGCTGCCTGTTCACATCCTCGTGATGCGATATAAACACTGGGATCCTACATCCCAATGCTCCAACCTCTACGCTGGCTGCCTGTTCACATCCTCCTGATGCGATATAAACACTGGGATCCTACATCCCAATGCTCCAACCTCTACGCTGGATGCCTGTTCACATCCTCCTGATGCAATATAAACACTGGGATCCTATATCCTAATGCTCCAACCTCTACGCTGACTGCCTGTTGACATCCATCCTGATGTGACTTAAACACTATGATCCTATATCCCAATGCTCCAAACTCTACGCTGGCTGCCTGTTGACATCCATCCTGATGTGACTTAAACACTATGATCCTATATCCCAATGCTCCAAACTCTACGCTGGCTGCCTGTTGACATCCATCCTGATGTGACTTAAACACTATGATCCTATATCCCAATGCTCCAACCTCTACGCTGACTGCCTGTTCACATCCTCCTGCTGTGACTTAAACACTATGATCCTATATCCCAATGCTCCAACCCCTACGTTGGCTGCCTGTTCACATCCTCCTGACTTAAACAATGTGATCCTATACCCCAATACTCCAACATCTACGCTAACTGCCTGTTCACATCCATCCTGATGTGACTTAAACACTATGATCCTATATCCCAATGCTCCAACCCCTATGCTGGCTGCATGTTCACATCCTCCTGATGCGATATAAACACTGGGATCCTACATCCCAATGATCCAACCTCTACGCTGGCTGCCTGTTCACATCCTCCTGATGCGATATAAACACTGGGATCCTACATCCCAATGCTCCAACCTCTACGCTGGCTGCCTGTTCACATCCTCCTGATGCAATATAAACACTGGGATCCTATATCCTAATGCTCCAACCTCTACGCTGACTGCCCATTGACATCCATCCTGATGTGACTTAAACACTATGATCCTATATCCCAATGCTCCAAACTCTACGCTGGCTGCCTGTTGACATCCATCCTGATGTGACTTAAACACTATGATCCTATATCCCAATGCTCCAAACTCTACGCTGGCTGCCTGTTGACATCCATCCTGATGTGACTTAAACACTATGATCCTATATCCCAATGCTCCAACCTCTACGCTGGCTGCCTGTTCACATCCTCCTGATGCGACATAAACACTCGGATCCTATATTCCACTACTCCAACCTCTACACTGGCTGCCTGTTCACATCCTCCTGATACGACTTAAACACTGGGATCCTATATCCAAATACCCCAACCTCTGCGCTGGCTGCCAGTTCACATCCTCTTGATGCGACTTAAACTCTGGGATCCTATATACCAATACTGCAACCTCTCCACTGGCTGCCTGTTCACATCCTCCATGTACGACTTATACATTGGGATCCCATATCTCAAGTGCTCCAACCTCTATGCTGGCTGCCTATCCACTCAAGGATTTAGTTCAAAATCATCTGCATTATCAATAGGGCATGTGAAAGGGATGTTGCCAGTATGCAGCAGCCAGAATTCTCATAGTATGCAAGACAGACTTCTTCATTTTTCCACCATACAACAAGATATGCTGAGCAGGTGTCTGCTTTGCAATGAGGGTCGGTAATTACTAGAGTTCAATGCCAAAGTGGACTGCACACTATTGGGGCTAGCCTCATCTTCCACATGTCATTAAAAAAAAAAAAAATATTGCGAATTTGGTTACAAAGAATGAAACACCTCAAGCACACATGTTAAAATACAAATCACTACAATCCTAATCAACCATAAGAAATATAGAGTATCAACTTCACACGTTTACCTCTCCATAATTAACAGCAGAACAGCCAATTCAAATTTAATCCACAATTCATTATTAACATCCACATATTTAGATTAGTGTTTAAATATCTAGTACACACATGTCTATCCTAATATAAATAACAACATGATGTATTCAAATTTCATGCCCAATTTACCAATACAAATTGTATTTCTATTAATATCCCACACAAAAGCCAATCAGTTGATCTACAGTTTTCGTCAGCAGAACCCTCCATATACCTTTAGAGGGGTTTATTCAATGCCAAAGAAGTATTACAGCCTCCTTCCATACAAAGAATCCCGCATCCGTGACAACCAGTGGATGATGAATTTAAATTCCTCTCAACAATGTCCAATGAATTCCTACTGAATCTAGTACAATGTTTCAATAATTAATCATTGTTGTCGAGATGTAAACGACGAAGAAGACAACAATTGAGGAGGATTGGCTTCCAACGTACTCCCCTTAGGCGAAACTAGACCGATCTTTTTTTTCATTTGCTCCCCAGGCTCCCTAGGGAATTTTCACCTGGTTCCTCCGACCTTTCTATTAATGCCTTTGGTTGCTCCACCACCAGCGTTTCCTAATCCCTATTTAAAACATCACCTTTTCCCTTCAACTGCACAGGTCCAAAGTAGCCTTTGATTGTTTTAGACCGTAGTGCTTTCTCCCAGGAATTACCCCTTGGTTGTTCTGACGTACTGAGCGCATTCAGAGAACCCTCATTATTCAAACGCTCTGGGGCTTTCATTCCTGCCACTGCACTCCAGAGTCACATCTTCCATCCCACGCCTGCATCCATTGTAATTAATGCAAGAAGTTGATGTCCAGCAATATATCACAGTATCTCAGGTCAATGATAGTTATAAAGTTTGCTCGGGTACAATTCCACTTTTATTGGTAGCAGTGCATTTTCTCAATTGAACAGCCCAGTGGCCCCAGCAGACCTAAACAACCACAGTTAGGCACTTGCACACCACTCTGCACTGCGCTCCGCATTGCCAGTGCATTATGGGGGCTGCAGCTGCTCGATGATTCACCGGAGCTCCTCCTAACAACAAACAAACAGGAAGGCAGACTCGCCAACAGTTAACCATTCCCACACCACTCCGCGCCATGCTCCACATAGGCAGTGGCTTTATGTGGGCTGCTGCTTTATGTGGGCTACATACCATGTTGCCTGCACGCATTTTATTAAGGTTCAGGAGATGTGGAGAGTGGAGACAGGGAACCAGTGGGACCGATCAGTTCATCTTTTTTACTTTGTTATTAAAAGGGGTTTATCAAAAGAAGAAGAAGGCACTATAACAAATTGTTGGCATTGAAGCGAAGGGATGGACCTAGATACACACTATCATCATATATCATTGTGAAAGAATAAAAGAGTGAGAAAAGTAAAGAGCTCAATGACTGCAGGCAGAAGAAGAAAAACTAGTGCATAAGAAATTGGCAAAGATAGCAGAGAAGACCCTGACCCCTCCAGATGTTAGAATAGCAGCATTTTGGCCAGGAGGAGGACAAGGACAGTGGGGAGGTGGACCACAGCACGCCTACTCAGAGTGGCACGACGAAGGTCAACAGAGTGGGAGGGGAAGTTTCAGAGGGGGGTGGCAGGGGTTTTGGAAGGATAGGACTTCAGGGAGCAGGTATGGGTCGGTTGCAATGCTAGAGTTGTGGCAAGGGGGGCATTTTGCAAGGGTTGTAGAAGCAGGCCGGGGTCAGGATTCAAACTGTATAACAACTACTATCCACCACCCCTGCCCCAACCACAGCTGCCAACCCCAGGCCAACCTCCATACCCTACGAGATACACAAGGCCTGCACTCAACTATCACCACGACCCCCAGGTGCACAAGTGCAACACCCACAAATGACACAACCATTAATAACCCAGCAGAACGGCATGTATGGGAGTAGCATGCCTACGACCGATGCGGTGCAATGCAGCACTGCCATACCCTACTGAGGGGTAAAGAAGGTGGAAACAACCCCTTAACGTTCCCTGGTACAAATACATATCCTGACTAGGACAGTGCACAGAAAACTATTGCCTGCCTAATCCTGTCCATGACAGTCCACACTGATGAGAAACCATTGGTGGGTGCTGATACAGGTAACAAGCAATTCATCTTCATGATTGACATAGGTGGCACTAAATCATGCATCAATGAGGGAACTTTCCCACTATCAGGGGACACTCTTGACACAAAGGGCTTCTCTGGGGCTGCCACCACAGTTACCTATACAAAACAACTTAACATCAAAATAGGAGGAAAAGTGGTCTGTGCACCTTTGTTATATTATTATAAATATTGTTATACATTTATTGGGGTGAGACCTGTTGAGCAAATTTAATATGACCGTTCCTTTCACTGATGGAAGGACAGTCTGCCCCACTCTGGGCATGTGTGTTATAAATGAAATGGATATAATACATGCACAGGGAGGAGAGGCTGTGTTTTTTCGGTGTCCCTGTGGTCCCTGACTTGTTTATGTACGGCATAACAGTGCTTCTCGAAGCAGTGCCCCAAATTGGTAAAGCCTGTTTGCGAGTGCTGTCTAACTTATTTTCACACCTGTGGTGTCCCCTGAAATGGTGGCAGGAACAATATTGTCCATAGATTTGCAGGATCTGGTGGTATCAGCTAAATGGATTGTTACAATTGTAACAGACTTGGATGGGTGTGAGTGGCGCACAGTGTTGTTTGTTGACCCTACAATGCCCCCGAAGTAGTGACAGATGCAGAGTTGTTTGAAGATCGACCAGACAATGGCAAGATTGTGCTGGCAATTTCTATTCATTTTGACATTATGGTGCAGTACCAAAATGTGCAGTGCCCATTGATGGCCCATGTTACCCCGCCCCCTTCATGACACAGACTTATAACATGTTCCTCAGAGACTGTGGACAACAAATGCTCACAATGTTGAGCTCCTACAAAGAGTGACCTCAGTTTAAATAACCCACACGCCAGGAGCGGTGGTGCTGCTTTGGGTTTGACAGTACACCTTATCAAGGGAGGCAGAGGAAGGGATAAGTGACACTATTGTAGCCCTACTAAATTTGGGGATAATTGTACCTTCTACTTCCCCATGCAACACAGCGATCTAGCTGATAAAAAAAAGCAAAAGGGGAGATGGAGAATGATTCAGGATTTGCGCACTCTTAATGATATTGTACAAGCAGAATTTCCAGTGGTCCCGAACTCCGCAACACTACTCTGCAACATCCTCAAAAAAGCAACCCTCTTTACTGTGGTAGATCTTAAAAATGCTTTCTTCTCTGTTCCTCAGCTATCCGACTTCCAAGATTGCCTCAAGGGTACAGCGGATCCCCCAGCGGATCCTCCAGCATTTTCAAAAGGATACTATATACTGATTTGGGTAATATTTGTGTGCCTAGTAACAGCATTACATATGTTGATGGCTTGTTAGTATGCAGTTTTAGCGAACACCAGTGCAGACAGGATTCCATAAAACTCCTACAACTTCTGGCCCTCAAGGGGTACAAGATTGACAAGGCGAAATTGCAGTATTGCCTCCAGCAGGGGCTCTCTTTGGGTCAATTAATTTCTGTCAATGGCAAATGAATAATCCCTGATTGTGCCACCTCTGTGAGTGCCACCTCACAGCCAAAACAGGGAAAGAAATGCAAACATTACTGAGACTCTTCAATGATTGTAGAGCATGGATACTTGATTATGCAGCTTACACACAAACACTGTTGCAGGGCCTTAAGGAAGCCCAGAAGGGCGACAACAAAATAATATGGACAGAAGAGATGTGTATCAATTTCAAAGACCTCAAGTAGGTCATTTCAACAGCCCCAGTGTTAGCAACCCTAGACTACACGCAAGAGTTCTATCTATTCTCCCATTGTAATGGACAGCTGGCACTGACGCAGAAATGCTCTATGGACCACAAGCCATTGGCCTATAACAGCGGTATCCTAGATTCAGTGATGCAGCAGCAATTTGCCTGTGAGCAAGCACATGCAGCAGTGGCATTCATCATTGAAAAAAGCTTGACTATGGTTATGGGGTACTCCATAATATTGTACGTTGAGCATGCAGTGTTTGCCATTCTAGAACGCTCTAAATGCACACTAACCACACATCGAGTATCCATTTAAGAGATCATTCTATCCAGTCCAAACATTCACATTGTATGATGCAAAACTGCTAACCCTGCCACTTTCCTGACCGAAATGTGTTCTGATGATGACCTGGTCAACAATGACTGTGTAACTTTTGAAGGTGAGGAAGATGATATAGCTAAACCACATGATAGACAGGTCAGCCACAATTGACCAGGGCACTGGCTTGCGGCATACTGGGGCAGCAGTGGTCTGCCTAGTGGAGGAGGAATATGAAACACTTGTGCAGAAGAGATTACCAATGCATTTCTTGGCTCAGGCGGCCAAGCTAATAGCATTTATTGAAGCACTGCAAGTGGCCCAAGGGTGTCACGTGACCATTTAATCCGACTTAGCATAAGTTACCACCACAGTACATGCAGGACTTTCACAGTAGAAGAGAAGGTGATTCAGAAGGGCAGACTGATCTCCCATGCAACATGCTACATTATTAGACAAGCTCATCCATGCACTTTCCCAGCCATCTTTAGTGGCAGTCGCAACTACAATCAAACATTTGCCTACTCCATTCAATGCCTTACCAATTGCACATTTGATTGAGCTACAGCAACGGGCCCCACAGGTGGATACAGAGTTTAGGGTAAAGAGGGGGTGTAAACAGTCTCTGACAGACCTCTTGTGGAGACAGGAGATATCACGGAAAGCGGTAATGCCTTGTGGAGACAGGAGATATCACGGAAAGCGGTAATGCCCCATGAGGTGTTACTAGTAGCGTTTGACCAGTTACATCATCCATCACACGTTTCCAAACAACACATTACAGCAGACATTCAGGAAGACTGGTTAATTCCCAACCTACAGAACATTTAACATGGCCACGCATTGCACTACGTGCCAAAGTTATAATACAGGCCTCAGATTAAGGAATATCAGAGGCAACCTGCCCCGCCCCACTGGTCCACTCCGCAAACTCTGCAATGATTATGCAGATATGAGCGAAAGGTGTATTGGATCCCGTTACCTCATTGTGGTCATTTGTCCTTTCTCATGGTGGATGGAGGCTGGATCGTGTGCACATCCAGACGCTAAGTGCACTGCCAAATTTTTAGTGCATGAGGTTTTCCCTCGATGGGGTGTGTGTGATGTATTAAGGTCAGATAACGGCACACATTTCTTTAGAGACCTTTGTAAGGAATTGTCAACATTACTGGGCATCAGACATCGGATGTGCACCATTTACCTTTACCACCCCAAGTCCAACAGAGTTGTGGAGAGGATCAAACGTCTTCTAAAAAGCAAGCTTTCAAAACTATGCACCACATTGGAAAAGTACTGGCTGCACTGTTTGCCACTGTCATTATTCAGTTTGCACACACAGCTCTGTAAGAGCGACTATTTATCTCCTCATGAAGTGGTTGCAGGGCACTGCATGCACATGCCACTCTCTCCTGTCAGGTGAGTGACATACGATCATAGAGCATCATCCATTCTGGTGGAGGAATTTAATAGCTTCCTTTTCTCCCTGACAAAAGAAATCAAATTTGTCTCCCAACAGATTGCGCCTCCCCGGAAGATAAAGCAACTGGTTCAGCAGCAGACACCCCTGCAACGTCACCCTCTCTGCAACTCTTCCCATGTGATCTAATTTATGTTAGGAATTGTATTCGCTGATGAATCAGCCCGGGTATAACTGTCCATTTCAAGTTGTCTATGCCACCCCCCTCGGCATCAGGGTGAAAGAGCTTTGCTACTGGGTGAACCTCTCTGATCTTCAAAAGGCCCCTCTCCCCCAACCTACACCAACGGATTGAACTGCCCGTTGCCCATAATATAAAGACTCTGCCCTCAAAAACCGCCCGAAAACCCTTTTATAAAGAATAAAAAGGCACCAACCCTAATTCTACGCAATGCTGTTACGCATTACATTTGCACTGCAATTGCACTCTCGCAGTTCCCCATACTCTCTCTCTCTCCCACTCCCTATTTCTCCAGCTCTCTAACTCTCTCTATTACTGCATCTATCTCTCTATATGTATTTCTCTATCTTGTTCCATCTCCCTCCTTCTTTCATCTACCTCTTATAATTAGAAATTCCTTTTTAGGTCGTCATCGCAATGGATCCAGCGAGCTCCAACAGTTACATTTATATTAGGAAAATTAATACGATTTTCCTATTTGTATTTATGTGTGATGCATTACATTGGTGGACTATTTACAATATTTATGTTTGGTTTAGCAATATATTAAGGGCGTACTTTTATATGGGGAGGGCATATGCAAGAGGGAGGTATATGCAAGCAAATGCTACCATGAATGGGTCCATTCAAGATGCTAACTTGGCTGAGAGGGAAATTCAGGATGTAACTATAACCAAAAAACTGTACACACATGATACTGTGGCCACCGACCTCAATGTTGATGATCGAATGAGTAGTGATGCAACTTTAACACGTAAGAAAAGGCAGCATAGAAAATATAGATATGTGATAAGTATAATGAGCTAGGCATAGATACAATAGAAGATGTACATCATCCACAATGTTCAAATAGTTGATATGCATACATGAGTTTGGTGGGAAAGAGAAGAGTCAATTGTAGTTTTATTTTGTTTGTTTATACCACATGTGTCAGGGGCACCCAAAGTATTAATATCACAAGATCTACCAATTATAGAGGCTCAATTCCTGGTTCATCTGGCACTGTGAAGGCTGTGAGGCACAATCCAGGCACAACATGTGCAATTAGAAACTATGGATACTGATCAGGCGCAATGCAAGTAAAACCCCAAAAGCAGTGAGTGCCTGCGGAGGCCATACATGAACCTAAGAGGAGTGAAGTGTGTAGACAGCAGGTGGCAAGAAACAACAATGAGTTGCACAGCAGGAGGGTTACTGGGATTTGGAGATGAAGGATTGGCTCAAGTGAATACAGTATGTGTACAATTCTGGAATTAACATGTCGCAAAACTAATGCTGGTCGAAGCAATGGACAAGCCAGTAACAGTGCAGCAGCAAGAAACTCATGAACTATGCTTTTAAAACAAAGGGACTGTTTTCGTGGGGGATAATATCAAATGCAATAAGACACCATTTAACCTAGACCTCAAATAAGGCACTCCTGCAGTAATGGACTACTACTGGGTGTGTGGACAGCAGACATTCTTGCACCTCCCACCATCATGGAGGGGCTATTGCTCAATGGCCACTCTGCACTCAGCAATCCTAGTGATCCCTGAAGAACACCTTACAGAGGGATTGAATACCTTTTCAGCCCCAGCCACAGTGGGGCCCACCAAAAACCTGTTGCCACATGCCATCTTCTGTGTCTTGTCCCAAAAATAAAAGAACATCAAATTATGCAGCAATTATCTGCCTCAAGACGCCTCTGAATTGCTCAAGGAAATACCTAATGAAAATAGACTGTTTAGCAAAGAAGAAATATTATTTTCCTCTCTACTCATGCCTGGGGTCCAAAAAGCTATGAACGCCAAGTGGCTGCACATAGTTAGAAGGGACGTCATGCAGCTGGCAAATGACACAAAACAAGGCCTTCTCGCAATCAAGGTTGAGATGCGTGCCATAAGGTTGATGGCCCTTCGTACCCGGCATGTAATTGATCTGCTCACGGCAATGGAAGGAGGGGTTTGCCGGATAATTGTAGATTCCTGCTGCACATTCGTGTCTACAAACAATGCAGATAACAGCTTTCTGATGCAGAAAATATGAACACTACACACCCTTGGATCACACATGCAAACAGAAGCTGGCATACAAGAAGATGACTGGTTCAATGGACTTTTTGCTTGGCACCCTCCTGGATAGCGGGGATTGTGAAGATGCTGGGACTTCGATATTGTGCCAAAGCAGTACCTAGCAGTGCCATGATGATGGTTTCAATTGCGGGATCAAATGTACCTCAGTGTATAAATGATTGTGCAGTCTGAACAGAGGACCCAAATAAATCACTCATGGTTGTGGTAGAGCAGTGCTTGCCCCCTTCTGGTATTAACACTACACCCCCACCTGATCCAAAGCATTGCAAAGAACATTGGGTTGATTTAGCAGGGTATGCATGACTTGCACCCCTGAGGAGTATGCCAAGTCTGGCCAGAGTTTTCTTCATGTATGCAGAGCATGGGTTCCAATGGAGGGGTCACTGCCTTATTTGGAAGCTGAAAGATTGGAAGAGGAATTCTACTGGGGGACAAGTAAGGGTGGGCTTATGGGGGAGGCGCTTTAATATAAGGCAAAAGCTGCCAACGGTAATCTAAGAGACCAGTTTTTAGGGGGGTGCCCTTACAGGCTTCTACACAATCATATTATTGCATATAATGTAGGTGAAGGGTGCATGCAGGAATAGTAGCCATATTAGATACTAACAGCCAGCCATATTTTGGCATACAGCTCAAACGTAGCATGACAGTATGTACTTCAGGCCTAGGCCGCAAACCTAAGCAAAGGAATAGGTTGTATGCCAGACACCGATGAGAAAGTCAGATCCACACAGACCTATTAAACCCTTCATTGTCCTAAAATGTTGCCAAGCTTCACGTCCTGGAATGAATGTGCTCTGCAAGGCTAGAAGAGGGGGGTTGAGTGCCTGTGAACAGTGCAATTCTATGTGAAAGAGGGCACAGGCCTCCAATCCCCACCAGTACCAATGCTAAATTATAGCACCCAAATGACCTAGCTTTACGACCCTCGGATTGCCAATGTACCAGATAATGCCAGACCACTAACCATAAACGTGCTGGACCCCCTATTGGTCAAAATATCAGAAAGCATGGCCTTCCTGCCTTCTCTTCTAGGTCACATGAATTTCTGCTTAGAGGTGCAAGGAAATTATAGCCCAGAATGAGGGTGGGAGACCTTGTAGGAATGCCAGCCTGTCTGGGAGTGGGTGAAGTGTGTGAGTTAGTGCAACCTCGACTTTCCCCCTGGCTCCTCTGTCTGTTCATATCAAGTGTACGGTTACACAGAGATAGATGTGTTTTGTCTTAGTTAATAATATAATTGTTATTTTGCTGCCTGCTGACCAAGGATGACTGCAACATCTCCCATAAGGAGGAAGCTGGACGGACGGGCCGGGACCAATGGCGTGTCATTTCTTATGGAGCTTGTGACCTATGTGTAGGTTCCCACCAACCAGAAGTGCAGATTTGTAATGTATGTGATGGTGTCACTGATGATGCTGTGTACCTTCTTAATGTGCTTCTCATGCAGATTTTGGCAGAAGGATCTGTGGCAGCAGGCTACTTTGTTGGAGCTCTTTTCTTGTGTATGGAAATAAAACGTGTTATCTTTTCAAGAGGTGTATCGGCCCGTTCTCCCTAGTGGGTTGAGCCTCTGATTTCTTCGGGATTTCCTAGTACACCCCATATGTATCATGTAGAGTGGTATTGACCATCTCAGAATTATGCAGAATCGAAGAAGGAAGTCTTAACCCTCCTCTATTGTTGAAATATTCTACATCTTGCTGCCTTGCAATATTTTAATTTGGGTGCTGATTCCCCCTCAGCCTTCTTCCTTTCCTTCTCCCTGCTCCCTCCCCTTTCCTGTCCCTGATGACTGCTTGGGTCCTAGGCCCTGGGTTTGAGACCCGTGGTTTAACTTTGTGCTCTGTGCTCAGCGTGGTATTTCTATCTTGATGCTGGCGGAGCATAAGGTAAAGCCTGCAGTCCTCTGATCTATCTGCTCTTTTGCCTCCTCCATTGTTAAAATATTCTACATCTTGCTGCTTTGCAGTATGTTTAATTGGTTGCTGATTCCCCCTGAGCCCTCTTCCTTTCTTTCTCCCTTCCAGCTCCCCCGGCCTGCCCCAACACCTGATTGGACCCTACATCCTAATTAACTGAAGCCCTCAAGACAGCCCCTCTGTGCAGCCCCAAAGGCAAAGGGCCCCAAGGCAAAGGGCCCAGAGGCAAAGGGCAGCTTTTACAGTAGCAGCCCAGACTGTGTTTGCCTGTGTTCATTGTGGCAGCATGCAGTGCAGTCGTCAACCCGCAGAGACTAATAAGGTAAGAAAGGCGCAGGCAAGGGGGACAGCCTTTACGGTTCCCTATTTAACTTTCTCTCCTCTTTTATTACTCCTATTAGCTAAGTTTTCTGTCTGCTACATGTCACAGTTGTATGTTGTCCATATCTGGCATAAGCTGAATTGGTCGTAGTTACCTAAAGAAGGTCTTTACTTTTATATTGGAAAGTTGAATCAGTGTGTTTCTGCATCTGCTGTTGTGTTTGAAAATTAGGTGCCCCCCCTCTATCTAGAAAAGTTGAATCTGTGTATTTTTGCATTTGCTGATGTTCCTCTGTCTAGGTTTTTAACTCTATCCAGATAATTGTCTTCTAGTTGTATTTCTTTCTGCTGTATGCTGTAACATAGGTTTTTCCTCTTATCATGGACACTTGAATCTAGATTGTCTAATTGTTGTGTGTTGAAGGGTATCCATTGATAAAATCGTGGCTAAAATGTCGCCCACACAAAAAATCCCGGCAAAAATGCTGTGGTTTGACCCGGTAAAGGGGAACCCTGTCATACCATTTAAGGGGAGCGAGGGTGGCAGGGGTGTCCCCACTCCCCTTAAATGGTATAATGGGTCCAGGGGTTACGGTGGGTGTTCCCTGCATCCTTTACATGGATTGTGGCAGCAAAACTAAATCATTTTTTCAGCGATATTTTGTAACCACAGCAATTTTTGCCACAATTTTAACACATGGAACCTGTTGAAGTTGGGTATTGTGCTTTACAGTTCACCCTCCCTCCCTCTCTCCCCCCTCCTTCTATGCATGCTCTTCCTCCATGGTGCTCCTAATCTCCCCTTTCTTCTCTAACTATTACTCTATCACCTAACCTATTTCCCTTTCGAAGTCTGGAAGGAAAATGTTCAAGAAGCATCTCCTAGTCTCTAATCCAGGCCTGGCCATCGCTGACACCCATGTCAAAGCTTCTTCCAGGCAGACTGTCACTAACATCCTCTTTGGTGTTCCCTCTCTGGACCTTTGGATTACCCATATGGTCTCAGTGCCCTCCCCTTTCCCTTCATCTCCCATTGATGGTGGTACCTGTTGGGAAGTACTCTTGACATACTCTAGGGCCATCATTAATGTCTACCAGAATGGCACTGTCATGGTCCAGGGCTCTCTGTTCAACATGCTCCTTCTTGATAGATGTCTTCCATCTCCTCAATGTCCTCCCTTCTCCTGCCAACCCTCCTTCTGCCACCCCTCTGCCACCAGTGACAAGTGTACCTGTGGGATATATTGACCCACACAGATGTGCTTTACCACATCACTTTGCTGTATTGGTGCAAGAAACAGCAAAATGGCTGTGCTAACTCCTGTGCAACCAGGATCTCAAAATTGAGTTTTTACAACCACCAAAGAAAATGGCTGCATCACCGTGCCACACACATTTCGGGTGGGGAGGAACAGAATACACACCACATGAATGTGCCAGTGTGCTTTTCAACATATAACTGGAGTTGAGTGAAATAGGCAACATTGCCTTGCTGAAAACCCCCAAAGTTCCCTTTAAAATGACACCTTTTTCAACCTTTAAAAATGCTGTTTTGAGGAAATCCATCCAGGTACTATGAAACTACTGTGATTGGAAAGGCCCGGCCATGCCCAGGAGAAGTAATTATGCATTAGCAACATCATGTCTAGTTCCTGAATGACAGGCCCAGTCATTTTAGCTTGGAAAGAAATCAACCAGGGGCTTTGTTTTCAGTTTACACAGGAAACACATCTATTGGCTTTGCAAAAGTATCTAAAAATCAGCTGTTCAGAGAAAGACTCTAAATAGCTGAGCCATGCCTGTTTAAATGTATCCATGCTCCAGAACAACTCCAGCATTCAAGAGAATAACCATAGCTACATGGCAGTGTGTGAATCTGCTGGAGATGAAAATCGAATTTAGAAGAGAGAAATGTTAGCAGTTTTTAAACACATGTGGTAAAATGGGCTTTGCTGACTAAAGAAAAATGGCCTATTTCAAATTAAATTGTTGCGTGAAGGCCTGCTTACTTAGCAATGTAAAGGGATTATGTGGCTGGTGATAATACATGCATAGGCTATTTTTATTCCACAGGTTTGTTAAATCAAGACTCAGAAATTAGGAAATAAAGACTTTTAAATCAACTGGGCTGAGTTGGCAAGCTCTAAAAAAAACCTGGTCTTCCAGTTGTTCAAGTTCCAGCCCTGTAAATTCCTTTAGGAAGTGAGGCACACCATAAACTTCCAGGCCACCAACAGTGCTAATTGCCAGCCTGAAAGACTTAGTATGGGACAGGACAATGGGAGTTCACAAGCTCATCAGACATTTGTCTGTGCTCCAGGCTGGGACAATAGCAGTCTTGGTACACTCACCTGTCAAGTGTGAAGGGCAATAAAACCTTAAATTAAGAAAGAGCCCCCAATCCTGCTTGGAAGAAACTGCCAGTTGGTGTTAGCTGGGAAGAAAAAATGACAGACAATGACTCCCATTTGTCTTAAGACTATTTCATAAAGAACTTTAAAAAGACTTATATCTCAGCTGTCAAAATTGGTAAAAATGTGGAATTTTTCACGGCGTAAAAGTGGAATTGTGGGCTGTATTTTATAACTTGGTAGAATGTCTTGACACACTCTGGACAGAAATGGTGATATATGTTGTATTACAAGAAAAGCATCCATGTTGCAAACATAACATTTTGCACATACATCACTGGGGATAATTTGCATCTGTGTATAAAATTGGGGAATTTTAGGCCAAATCTTTAATGTGTAAAATTACCAAAATGTGTCAGAAAGGCGAAACAAGGACCCACAGACTCGAGGATTGGACTGGTCTGTGCAGCACAAAATATGTAACCTGTGTATCTGATTTACTAAGAGGTTGCAACTGCATAGATTTCTGTTTGTGACAAAATTAGATTTTCAGTAAAGTAAATGTGGGAGTGTCTAGATACTGTAAAAACCACCTCATAAACATGAAATCACTTTTCTGATATCCAACCAATTGTGAGCAAGGCAGAGACTATGCCCTTGCCCAATCATGTTATTAGAGGTGGGCGTAGTGAATCCTGTTCCTGTCATATACTGTAATGATGTCATCTGGCATTATAAATAAGGGCCCATGACTAGCACTCAAGACACTGATTCCTGGCTCTCTTCCTGATTCCTGCACTGCATTCCTGTACCCTTCATCTTTCTGATCCAGAATCTAACTACAAGGCAAAGCATTGCTGCTCATACCCTAGGGTCCCCTGCAAAACGTAAGCAGTGCTGACCCCATTACAAGCAAGGCATCTGATTCTGAAAACCACTAAATCTCCTATCAGCAAAGGAGAAAACTGTGGTATATTTGGTGTCCTGATCCAGCCTGGCTTGCTGCCACTCAGTTCATGCTGCTGCTATCCAACCTTGATGATCCAGTATCCAGTAATTAGAAGTGCCAGTCCAGTGCAGTCTGGGGACAATAATTGCCCAATTGATCTGTCCCACTGCGTTTGCCCAGCTGTCCTGTGTTAGACCAGATCTGTGTGGTGATCCAGAGCGTTGACTGTCCAAAATATAAACTAAATGTGGACTGTGAGTATCAATAGGAACCATAGAAAACCACAGCTTAACTTGCCTTGTCCTTAGTTCCACTCTCTAAACCATCCTATCCTTACCTTAATAACTTGTAACATTGTCAGAATACTTATTGCAACCCTGTCATTGATTTAACTTGCTAAACTTCATTTATTTAGTCATTTTTATCTTGTCTTGTAAATCCCAAGCTAGCAATCCTATTTCGAGTGATCAAACTGGTTCTGCCAGGGCGGGAGCAGGAAAAATAGGGTTGAACTCATGAATCAACCCTAGAGCTTACTGTGTCCCTCTTTGGTATTCTAGCCTGAATGCTCTAGTATAGAGTAAAACTATTCTTGTCCGAACTGAGTTTCTTTTCTGTTTTCACTACCCGATTTTTCTAAAAACGCCTCTTATTCTACATTGCATATCTCCCTCAGTTTAATAGCTAGAGATTTAATTTTACTTCCTGATTGTACCTAAGATCTATAGCTACACCCCAACCAAAAATCACATTTTTGCAAAGTTTTACACGTGTTATTTTTACTATCAATTGTTTTAAACCTTCCATTCATTTTCAAATTGTATGCTTTTGCTCAACCTGTTGTTTTTGATTGCTAGTATCTTTCCAATGTTGCTCCAGTAAAGATTTGTACTGATTTAGGGATTTTTGCACACATTCATTGTTTTCTTCAGCCATTTCCGAGTGTCATTTTAACATTGCAAGGGTTTCAGATCTGCTTTTCTCTCTTGTTTGGGGAGGGAAGGTTGGATTTGAATTTGGTTTCTTATTCCTCATTCCTGATTACCTACTGCTTCCTTATATCTATTTAGAATTGCTTATTTGTGGGTTGAGGAATATTGCAGGGGAAATCCTAACATGAGTGCTATCTTTCCAAAAGCCAAAAGTGTTTCTATTCTCGGGTGTTTTCTATCTGTGTTGCTAAAGGGTTAATTTAAGTGCCTTGTTCACATTCCTATATGTTATTGTCACCCCATTGGTGATTGCTGCTCCATATTAAAAGTATATGATTTCTTGAATTTTAAATAAATAAATAAATATTACCTTTATCAACCAGCCTGGTTCCTGGTCCACCGTGACCTGGGGTATTTGAAAAAGGGGTGTGATATCAGTAGTGCATCTCTCAAATATTGAATCCATATATATATATATATAATAAAATAAGCATTTGAGTTGTGCGCTGCACACTAGGCTGAGGCCAGGGTGTATCGCCTGATTGAAATACTTAACATACCACATTCCTGTACCCCTACTTGGAAGACCTTCAAAAGTGGTAACCAGCTCAACTTAGCTACCCTCAACTCTCACTCTGTCATCAAACACTCCTCTGATATCTGCCACCTCCTTGAAGACCTCACTCTTGATGTCCTTGATCTCACTGAGACATGGTGCCCAGCCAGCTCTGTCACATGTTTTGACACTCTCCTCCCTGGGGGAGATACCCAATCCTCTCTAAGCCTAGGCCTAACTGGTCTGGGGGCAGAGTATCCCTGATCTTCCCTGAATGGGTCCTTGCTACTATCATACTCACTCAGTCCTACTACTCCTTCGAATGCCACGTCTGCAGGCTTGGTGTCTCTCCTGTCCGTTTGCTGACTCTGGCCACCATCTAGAGGCCCCTGGCCTGGTCTCCCTCTTCCTCTCAGAGTGGCCTGACACTCTTCTCTCCTGGCCTCCACATCCAAGCGTCTCTTCCTCAGAGACTTCAATATTGCTCTTGACTCATCTGATGCAGCGTCTGAACTCTTCTGCAACCTCTGTGACTCTCTTTCTCTCTCCATTCCTCCCTCTGGTCTGGTGCACTCAGTCGGACACACATTGGATTCTCTCATCTCAGCAGACAACCCCATCCCCAACCCTCTCACTACTCCTCACTCCTGGTCTGATTATGCTCTCCAGTCCTCTCACCTGGACCTCCTTGGTCCCTTGTCTAATCCCCCCGCACTGCCAACTAATTCTCCATCATTCAACCTATGAAGCAAGTGTCAGTTGCTGTTTTTGCTCCCACCTTTAGTCGCCCACCCTCTTCGGTCACTGATTCACACTCTGACACAGTCCTTAGTAACCTTCAACTCTCCATCTCCAACACACTGGACATCGTTGCCTCCATCATGAGGATCTGCATGAAGCCTGCCTCCAAGCACAACATCTGGTATGATGCCGACCTGGCCTCTATGAAATGCAAGTGCAGAGCTGCTGAGCAGAAGTCGCAGGCTTTGAGCACATCCTCTGACAAACTGACCTGCCGCCTGCTCCAAAGGAAATACAGACTTTCCATCTGCTCGAGAAGATGGCCTATGTCCAAGCCTGCATCTCTGGGGCCCCAACAACACAGCTGAACTTTTCATAATCTACAAGGAATTTGCCAATCCAACTGCAGTTTCCATTTCTCCTCTGCCTTCCATGGCCATCAGAACTGTACTGGGCTCTCACCTAATGACTAAAACCTAGGACATCCTGTCTTCACTCTCCTCTAGACCACACCCGTCTCCCTCACCCAGTCGGAGACCTTCCTTGGAACCTTTATCCCTTTACCTTCTAATCTCCTCTTAATCTCCCATATCACCTGATGAGTTCTCTAGACAAGTCCTCTCTATGAAGGTCTCATCCAAACAGGTACTCCCCTGCTTCTTCTGAAATATCAAGGACAATATTGTCTCCCTTGCTCCAGCCTTGGCTAATTTCTGCAATCACTCCTTTGCCAATCAATCCTTCCTGTTAGTTCTCAAGCCCTCCCTTGTGCACTCTCTCCTTAAAAAGACTTCTGCCAACCGCCTGTCGGCTAGCTACTGCCCTATCTCCATTACCCCCTTCCTGGGCAAACTCTTGGAGAAGCTGGTCATCTCCCAGTTCATCCACTACACTGAACTTGTTGGATGTTTCCACAAATACTGGTCTGGTTTCAGAGCTGCCAGAGGCATGGAAACTGCTCTCCTGAACACCCATGAAGACTTACGGCTTCATTACGACCCAGGCATTGGACCATGGTGCTAATAGCACCATGGTCCATGCCGGTAACTTACCGACTCCGCCATGGCGGAATGGGGAATTACCACCCCATTCCGAGGTTGGCGGGGTGGTAATTCCCCATGCCGCCATGGCCCTTCCCCATTCCCATTTTTGCCCCATAGGACTCAATGGGACTGGGGAAGGCGCTAATTACGGCATCGTAAAATACGGTGCCGTAATTAGCTCCTAGGTCCCTTTGCGGGTTGGTTTTTTAATGCCTGCTAAAAGCAGGCGTTAAAGTGCCACCCGCAAAGGGACCTCGTAATCAGGCGTTAAGGGTTTAACGGTGCCGCCACCTTTTACGGCGCTGTTAACCCCTTAACGCCTGGGTTGTAATGAGGCCCTTAGGGCCTAATCTCGATTCTAACTCTCCTTCCTTTCTCATCCTTTCCTCTGCCTTTGAAACAGTCAATCATGCCACCATTATAAATCAGCTCCGTGATACCTTTGGCATCAGGGACCTGTCTCTGGATTGGTTGTCCTCCTTCCTTTCTCACTGACCTTCCCAAGATGAACTGGGTGCCTTTCTCTCCTCTATCTCTCGCTCCACCTGTGGTGTCCCTCAGGGCTCTATCCTCTCACCTTGGCCTTTCAACATCTACCTCGCCCTTCTAGCCCATTCAATCTCTGCCTTCTCTCCTAACTTCCATTGTTATACATATAACACACAGCACTCCTTCAAGCTTCCATACTCTGCCTCCTCCTCCCTCCCACTCTCATTTATGACTGTCTGCCTTCTCTTCAGGCATGGTGTGCTGCTAACAATCTCAGCCTTAAAAACAGTAAGACTGATATCTTTCTCATTGGGACCTGTGGTAAACTAAGCCTCTTTCCCCAATAAGGAACACCAGAAGGTAAGTCGTTTACATGTAGGTTTATTCTCTAAGATGTAAAGTAGGGAAAGCACTGGGACATCCATCTAGCCCAGCATCTTAGGTCCAACTGGCACCAGTAGAACCCTGTACATAAGCATACATCAACATTCCACCGGAGTTCCGGTGACATCACCACACAAACACTCCACCTGGAATGTTAGTGACATCACCACCATCACACACTCATAGCCATAATCAATCCCAGCACAGATTATGACATATGTCCCTCTCTTCAACCAACACAACATTCATAGCCATAATCGGCCACCATGTAATCTAGTCACTTGCACTTAGGCAGCACCACCCTGCCCCTTAAAAGAACCCAACAGCTCTTCACTGCCCCTTGAATTGACCAGAAGCACCTAGCTGTCCTTACCCAAAACATGGACAGCACCTCAAAACCCCTTAAGTACAACAATGGCAGCACTAACTACCCCTAACCGGGCCCTAAACAGCACCTCAATAAACCCTAAATCAACAACAGCACCTCCTTGCCCTGAATTAACAGCACCTACCACATTGCCCTGAATTAACAGCACCTCGCCGCCTCACAGCACCCAACTATCCATAAAACACTAGACAGCACCTCGCTGTCCTTGAAATGCAAGCAGCATCTCACTACCCCTAAAAACACCAGGCAGCACCTCGCTGTCCCTAAAACAACCAGCCAACACCTCACTATCCCTAAAAACCCAAGACAGCACCTCACTTCCCCTAAAACAACCAGACAGCACCTCATTGTCCCTAAAAATACCCAGACATCACCTAACTGTCCCAAAAACAACCTGCCATACCTTACTACCCTCACAACTGCATCGCCACAACATGAACAACAAACAGCCACTTACTGCCCTTGCAACTGCATCACCACACTGCACCTCTAGTAACCACAAACCTCACCTCCTGAAACTAAACATAGCACCACAATGCCACACAATAAATAGACAGCACTCACTACCCCTAACCGAACCCTAGACAACACCTAACCTCAAAGATAGACATCACTAACTGCCTCTATACCTAAAACAACAAGAGAGTGGCAACTCACTATGCCACCCCAAAAATCACTCCCTACAATGAATACATTCAACTCCTGCCTTTCCTAAAACAAACACAAAACGCCAGCACCTCACTAAGCCTCTATGATCCCAGGCAGCACCTCACTACCCCTTAACACCATACCAAAGCATTTAAATGCCTCCTAGAAATCCAGGCAGCATCTCACTACCCCTAAAAACACCAGGTAGCACCTCACTGCCCCTAAAACAACCAGCCAACACCTCACTATCCCTACAAACACCGGACAGCACCTCACTGCCCCTAAAACAACCAGACTGCACTTCACAGTCCCTAATAACACGACAGACAGCACCCAACTACCCCTAAAACACCATATATCACCTCATTGTCCCTAACAACACCAGGCAACACCTTATTGCCCCTAAACCACTGGCAGCACCTCACTGCCCCCCGAAAACACCTCACAGTCCCTGAAAGCCACCAGACAACACCTCACTGTCCCTAAAAACATCAGGCAGCACCGCCCTGCCCCTAAAACAACCAGACAACACCTCACTATCCCTAAAAACACCAGGCAGCACCTTACTGCCCCTGAAACCACCAGACCGCACATCACAGTCCCTAAAAACACGACAGACAGCACCTCACTACCCCTAAAACACCATGGGCCTCATTACCTGGTAGGCGGTGTGCAATGGCGCTATTAGCGCCATGGCTCATGCCGGTAAAATACCGGCACCGCCTTGGCGGAAAGGGGATTTACCGCCCCATTCCAAGGTTGGAGGGGCGGTAAATCTCCTTTCCGCCATTGCCCTTCCCCATTCCCATTTCTGCCACATAGGGCTCTATGGGAATCTGGAAGGCGCTAATTACGGCACCGCAATTTTGCGGTGCCGTAATTAGCTCCGAGGTCCCTTAGCGGGTTGGATTTTAACGCCTGCAAAAAGCAGGCGTTAAATCCCCCAACCCGCAAAGGGACCTCGTAGTAAGGCGGTTGGGATTTACCGGTACCAGTATTTTACCGGTACCGGTAAATCCCTACCGCCATCCATGTAATGAGGCCCCATATGTCACCTCACTGTCCCTAAACACCAAACAACACCTCATTGCCCCTAAAGCACCAGCAGCCCCTCACTGCCCCCTGAAAACACCTCACAGTCCCTGAAAACCACCAGACAACACCTCACTGTCCCTAAAAACACCAGGCAGCACCACCCTGCCACTTAACCAACCAGACAGCACCTCTCTATCCCTAAAAACACCAGGCAGCACCGCACTTCCCCTAAAACAACCAGCCAACACCTTACTATCCCTAAAAACACCAGACAGCACCTCACTTCCCCTAAAACAACCAGGCAGCACCTCACTGCCCCTTAAACAACCAGCCAACACCTAACTGTCCCAAAAACACCAAACAGCACCTCACTACCCCTAAAAACACCAAGAAATACCTCACTGCCTGGTAGACAGCAACTCACTGCCCCCTTGAAATGACCCAGACAGCACCTCACAGCAACTAAAACATGACCAGACAGCACCTCACTGCCCCTAATAATACTGGCATAATCCACACACAACCAGGGGACATGCCCCTACGAACACGACAAACAAAAACACTGCAGGACAACATTCAAAACACCACAGTAAGCGATAACCAGATCAAGTCCATGGCGCTTAAGTCCCTGCGCCAAACCCCACAATGTCCCTGAAATACATAGCAACAAAATGCACAGCAGTAATTGAAAATGAAAAGTAATGAAAGTGACATGGCGCCAAAGTCCCTGCGCCATAGCCCCACCCCCATGTCCACTTCAGCCAACCTGCAAAGAAAACATTGCATAAACAACATTACAACGTCCCATGGACCCCACACCCACGAGTCCATACCGAAACCCACAGGACATGTCCTAACAGCAGGCCACATACGTAAACACAACATCATAAATAAATGACAGGCCATAAACTGCTAACATTAACCCAGGACCCAAACCATAATTGTACTAAACCCAGAGGCCACAACATAAACTCAAACAGCATTAACCATTAAAACTGGCCTCACCGCACACCTACCTCTGTTTAGTCCCTTGTTAGATCCTTTTTCATGTTACATATGCCCCACTGGTCCGGATCCAACGCACGGCACCTCAACAACATTCCGGTCAGACAGCGGTATTCGTGCAGCTTCCACTTTATTCCAGGACCCACATGGTAAATAGCCTTAAATCTCTTGACACTCCATGCGCTCTCCACTTGTGTCAAACATCCGACTTTTCCTTGACTACCAGGATCACAAATGGCTCGTGCCTTACCATTCTCCATCTACAATAATGCTGAAATCCTTCCAGCGTCACCATTCACAGAAGCATTGAACATCCTGCACTTCGACTTTCTTCCTGGCACAGCACAGCACCCGTAATCGGCCCCTGCATGACCATCCTGTGTAACGCTGCGTTCCATATGAACGTTGCGTTCCAGCTGGGACCGCTGGAACGCCTGTCCTCCGCCCACTGACGCCAGCCCACCTCCTGCCGACGGCACCATAACAGCACCTAGCTTCCTGAGGGATAAATCTCCAACGTGCTCCCAGATGCATCCCACGATGCTGTCCCCATGTAGCAGCGCCGCTCCCAGTTGTGCCTGCCTCGGCCGCTCTGACTTGCACGGATCGTCCATCAGCCTGCAAACGCACATAAGAAAGTAGTTTCGCACAGCCCAGGAGCGGCCCCCCACGCACATCATGGCCCACCTGTTTAGGCACCACGCCTGCCGCTGTTAGTCCAAAACACACAGGACGCTCCTTCCACGCGGCAATAACAGCCGTACCTCCGGCTGTTCAGGCGTCACGGCAGCCCCCTCCGGAACCTCCGTCAAACTCGGAACCGACCCACCAGAGTGCACGGTGCGTGCGCAGCTCCAGGCAATGGGCCACCTCAGCCCCAGCGCCACCTAGACCCTGGACCTTCCGGGAACCAGGCAACCTCAGCCCCCTGCCGGTACATACAACAGCGCCACCAGCTGTTGTTCCTCCTCTCCTGGCACAGCTATTCTGGGCCAGCCGCACTCTTCAAAGCCACAGCACTGGACCTTGAAACCTGGGCCACTGCACCGCCCAGCCTGCCAGACACCTCTGCTTCAGCTGGACCCCGACCTGGACCTCCACTGCACCGCCCTACAGGCACGGCCACAGTGGAATCCAGAAATATTCCTCGCCACAACTGAAAGCGGCCACCTGCAACCTACTGCAGCACCTCAGTCACCTGTAATGTCACAGTCCCGCAATTGTGCGAGTACAGCCCAGCATCAGTCACGGTCCGACAGCCGCTCTCCTGGGCACCACTTTCTCTGATAGCCCGCCTGACACCCGTGTGGCTCACACAATAATGATCCTCCTTCCGGCCACCTCCGCCTTCAGATAGCCCAGCTGGCAACGTGCGGATCACCCGACCTTGTGATCCTCTTGCTGGCCACCTCAGCCTTCAGCCAGCCCGCCTGGACACTGGACCTGACCTGGTGATCCTTCTCCTGACCACTTCAGCCTTCAGCCAGCCCGCCTGGACACTGGACCTGACCAGGTGATCCTCCTCCTGGCCACCTCAGCCTTAGCCATCCCGCCAGGACATTGGACCTGACCTGGTGATCCTCCTCCTGGCCACCTCAGCCTTCAGCCAGCCCGCCAGGACACTGGACCTTCAGGGTCACTGACCTGGACCCCAGTTCAGACCTCTACTGCACCGCCCGGCCTGCAGCCTCTTCCTCTTTGATGGATGTCTCCCTGGAAGGCAGCGCTTCTCACCAGCTGCCCCTTCCCAGCAGCACAGATCCCATCCTCGTCGCCAGTGTGGTAAACTAAGCCTCCTTCCCCAATAAGGAACACCCGAAGGTAAGTCGTTTACATGTAGGTTTATTCTCTAAGATGTAAAGTAGAGAAAGCACTGGGACATCCATCTAGCCCAGCATCTTAGGTCCAACTGGCACCAGTAGAACCCTGTACATAAGCATACATCAACATTCCACCGGAGTTCCGGTGACATCACCACACAAACACTCCACCTGGAATGCTAGTGACATCACCACCATCACACACTCATAGCCATAATCAATCCCAGCACAGATTATGACAGGACCCCAGCTCCCTCCTACACACCTACACTCCTACACTCTAGCCCCATCCCCTCCTCCTCCTGTGAGGCAAAATACCTTGGACTTATCTTTGACTCCTCTCTCACCTTCTCTCCTCACATCATGAATGTGGGGTGTAATCAAAGGCCCCAAACTGAAGATCCATTTGAAAAAGGCCTACCTGTCATTACCAAATGAAAAGCAGCATTTTAATTCACAAAGCAAGAAGAAATTCAAAGGTCCCTTTCACATGAAGAAACAGGATTTTGAAGCACTGACACAAAACCAGCTTTGTATGTGTATTTTCAAGTTAAAACTGAAGGCCATGTGAAAAAGGCCTACCTGTCATTACCAAAGGAAAATAAGTATTTTAATCTACATTGAAGAAGGAATTCAAGGGCCCTTTGCACATGAAAAACAGGATTTTTAAACACTGACACAAAAATGGCTCTGCATGTGTCTTTGCAAGTTAAAAGCAGTTTAAATGTGAAAGATTTACCCCTGCTAACATAAAAAAGTCAGGGAACATGACATGGCGCGTGCTGAAAAAAAGTAATGTATATTATTTTTTGCAGGCAAAATTCCAGCAGACATTTGAAAAGAAAAACCCACTTTATTTCTATGAAAAATGTTCTGTAGGCCCGAGGCAAACCCTTTGCCTGCTGCGGCTCAAATGTCACTAACAGCTTTCCCACAGAAAGCCTGGGTTACGTCCCCCCAGATATTTTACAATTGCAATAAAATGTGGCTTGCTTGAAAGGTGTGGAAAACCAAGGGTCCAATAGACTTGCTGTCTCTGCAGGACAATTTCCCTTGGCTGGAGCATGACCAGAATGTAAGCAGGGTGTGTGAAAACGGGTGCTACAATTTAGGAAGGCTGAAACTCCAACTTCAAAGAGCAAACTCCAAACACTAAGAGACTAAGGGGGATAATGCATAGAATTTGGTGCACAAGTGGCGCACGTGGCTAGTGCACAGAGTGCGCGTTCAGCAGTCTGCGCCAGCCGCGTGCACCAAAACCCCTTTCAGTGCGCAGCGTATTCATGGATTTCAACATCCATAACTAGCCGTGGTGCGGAGCGGTGCAGTGGTGCAGCGGTGCAGCAACCCTGCAGCAGCGCCAGTTACGCCCCCAATACCGCCGCGTGCGCCAAAAACATTGCACAAATCCCCTACATGGCGCAAAGGCCAGTGGAGCAGCATACAGCCCCCCAACCACGAAAACGCATGGAAAACTCCCCGCCCACCCCTCGGAATATGTGTACCCCGTTTGCGCTAGCGGAAAAAGCGTGTAAAAGTCCATGCGCAACCCCGGAATACACGTACCCTGCTTGTGCTGGCGAAAACGCATGTAAAAGTCCATGCGCACCCCTGGAATACACGTACCCCACTCGCATTAGGTACAATGCGTGGAAAAAATCCCCCCATGTGGTGTGGGCTGCCAGTGGGGCATGGGGAGGGTAGATGGGCTGCCTGTGGTGCATGGGGAGGGTGGGTAGGCTGCCTGTGCATATTCTAGGGCTGCACGTGGACTTTTACATGTGTTTTCACTAGTGCAGGCAGGGTACTGTATTCCGGGGGTGCGCGGGGAGTTTTACACGTGTTTTTGCTAGCGCGGGTGGGGTACGTGTATTCCGGGGGTACGCGGGAATTTTTACATGCGATTTGGTAGTGTGGGCCCTCCCGGGAGTGCCCTTTCCCCCCTCCCCATGCCTTGCAGGCAACACACATGGCACCATGCACTCGGGAGCACCGATACATGTCCCCCACCCACCCCATTGATGGGCACCTACCAGCAGGCCCCGACTCATGTCCCCCCACATCCCCACCCACCCCCATTGACAGGCACCTGCCAGCAGGCCCCGACTCATTTCCCCCCACACCCCCACCGACCCCCATTGACGGGCACCTGCCAGGAGGCCCCGACTCATGTCCCCCCACATCCCCACCCACCCCCATTTACGGGCACCTGCCACCAGGCCGCAACTCATGTCCCCCCACACCCTCACCCCCCCCATTGACAAGCACCTGCCAGCAGGCCCCAACTCATGCCCCCCACCCCGATTGACAGGCACCTGCCAGCAGGCCCTGACTCATGTCCCCCCAAGCCCTCAACCACCCCCATTGACGGGCACCTGTCAGCAGGCGCCGACTCATGGCCCACCAAACAACATTTCCTAACAAAACAGACCTATGGCCCTAATGCCAACCCAAATCCCCCTTGCCCCAGTACAAGCATGCAACCATCCGCAGCACCCACTCCCAAATTACCCATCCCATGACAGTCTAAAAAGAACCACCATGCTCATGCATGAATGCACAACAGAGCCACCCAGTGGCAACACATGACGGAGGCAATGTTCATTGAGACATGCACAAAACCAATGCTAGAACACAACACCAATCATGAAGTTAGAAAAAATGTATTAAAAACATAATGAAGTAACATAGAGGAAATCAAACTTGAAAATCAATATACAATGACAGATATAACCCCAAAAAATGGTAATCCAATGAAATAAACGTCATGTTGAAAAAAAAAGTGGTCCATTGCCAATGTCAATATGAAATAAAGAATACAAATAAAAGAAAACCATTGATCCATGGGAAAATTGAAAAAGAAAGTATGTACAAGTCTGCAACTATATACAATGGAAGTCCAAATGGTCCATGATCCACAAACAAAAGGAAACCTACAAAAAAGTCCTATGAATAAAAAACTATATACACGAAGTGGAGCAATGTCCATGAACCCCAAAATAAAAGAAAAAAACAAAGGAAACCTAACACTAATGAACTATGGACAATGGCGGCGGGCAAGTCCAACAGCTCACTTGTTGATGTTCCGGGCCAGGGCATCATCGAACTCCATGTCGATGTCCTGGAGGCGGGCCTCTTCCCTGGCCTCGAGGTCTCGCAGGGATGCAGTCATGGCCTGTTCCAACTCCCTGCGAGTTGCCTCAAGGCACTCAGCCCACCTCAATGCCCTGCGCATGGAGTTCTCCGTCCTGACCATAGTGAGCCGTGCTTCCTCCACTCACCGCCGCTCCGCATCTATCCACTGGCCCAACCGCTGCCACACGTAAGACACTCCCATTCCAGGGTCCTCCTGCCCTCCGGCTGATGCCTGCCCCTGTGATGTTGAAGGTCCTGAGCCATCATGGCTCCCACGCTGAGCCTGCTGCTGCTGTGCATGTGCCCTGCTGGTCGATGCCTGCACGTCCTCCTCCTGCTGGGGGCAAGTTGTTGGGGTGGCCACCCCTGCTGGACCTCTGACTTCTGACTGTGGCAGGGATGTGACCTCCACAAGCCTGGCCGCTGGTTCAGGGGCAGCTCGACAGGGTGCCCAGGTGATACTTGGGCAGGAAGATGGCACGGAGGACGGCTGCCGCATAGGGGGTTAAGGTGAGGAGGGGGTCACTAGAAGTTCCAGCACACGGAGGAACCCAGCCTGGGTGACCCGTCCTAGTAGGCCAATGTGGTCAATGAGCTATTTGAAATGACGTGCATTGTCCTCACGAGAACCCTGCATGTCATCCCGAATACCACGTTGACGCAACGCCACCCCAGCTAGGACAGGCTCAACCCAGTCCCGGATTGACACGTCTGCAGGGAGAGGAAGGCCAGTTGTTGTTCGCACAACCCCTCCATGAAAACGGGTCTGGACGAAGGCATCCCTGCTGGTGCAGGATGATGCAGTCACAGGATCGGGGACAGGATTACACACAGGTACCTCCGCGGCAGCCTGTGCTGCCTCTTGTCCCTGCCCCTGGACTGCACCACTAGCACCGGTGGAATGCTCCCCTCCAGTCCCCGTGCTTGGGCCTTCCATGGCCTCCTCCTCAACCAAACTCCCCACCAACCTGGATGACTCCGTGCCATCATCCTCCAAAGGCCCTTGTGGGGCTCAGCTGCCCCTACTGCTGCCAAGGAGTCCACCTCCAACCTCCACCTCTTGGACCTTCCCTCAGCAGCTGCAGCCAGGGATGCAGCACCAGACTCCTCACTCCCAGAAGAGATGACAACATGGGAGGAGAGCTGGACCTTGCGTCTCTGGCTGGCGGTGGGATCCCTGCCTCTGTGCTCCACAGGACCGTCTCAGCCCTCTTCATCTGATGGTGTTTTCCCCGACATGGCAACCCCCGAGGCAGGTTTGGGTGGTCAACTGGGTCCTGGGGCTGGGCTATGGAGCGATGGAACTTCAGTCGGGAGTCTTCTGTTCCAGCAGGGGTGGTCACAGCAACTGGACCCCTGCAGATGGCTGATGTGCAGGCACCAAATGGCAGGGCACGTGGCCAGCAGGCAGGCAGGCAGGCAGTAGCAGATGGCAGGTGGGAGTCTGCTCAGGGGTCTGGAGGGCAGGAAAATGGCTTCCTGGGCAGGAGCGTGGTGTTCCGTGTGTTGTCGCGTGGCCAGCTTGATATGGAGTGATTTGCCACGTGAAGAAACAGCACGTCAGCGTGTAATTTGCGGAAAAGCCCTTAGCGCCTAAGTGAATATGTGACGTGATACGCGCAGGCGTTTCCCTCGTCACGGGTGCATGGTGATTCTGCATGTGAAAAAACAGCACGTCCGCGTGTTAATGTGTGTAATTCGAGGAAAGGGACTAAGCGCATAAGTGATGTGACGCGCGCAGGCGTTGTTACGCTCACCTGGCTCCCACAAGGGCGTCGGTCGGACCCGGACAGCTGCAGTCTCCACCAATGTGATGCGTAGTGCAGAGATGACTGACTGGACTGGCCCTCCGAATCTTGTCTGCTTGACCCGAAAAAGTATTCTCCTGCAAGTGGAGGGATGGATTTAGCCACCCATGGATTCAAGTGATGGCACCCCCCACTGTCCTCCCCACTTATCACTCCGAATTGCCCTTTCAGCAATCTCACCTTATACTCTTGAAAGATGAGCTCTCCATCCTGCATGGATTGCAGGGGCGCGTTGATGCCAGTTACTTCACTGGTTTGAAGGCATGGGAGAGTTCCGGAGAGTACTGACTCTGAGGTTCCTGGGTAGGACCAGTAAGTATCAAGTTCATACAGTTCAATATGTCTGATGTTCACTCTTGTTCCCCCCTTCCTTCCTTGTCTTGCAGCTGAGTTTGTGAGAAGATGCTCTCGTGGTAGCTGGTGGCGCTCAGGTAAGTGTCTGTATTACCCGACGCTGTCCGGTAAATGTTGCATGTGTTTAACGTGTTGTTTTCTCTCTCTTTGCAGGTGCGGAGTGTTATAGAATAATGCCTCCAGTGGTAAATCAGGTAAGTCTATGGTGATAAGAGTAATATTTGTTGGTTTTCTCGGCTCACCTTGTTGTTTTCTTTTGTCCCGCAGGTGCCAGAGTTTGGCGAAGAAATGATGGAGGCAGTGCCGAATCGGAAGATGCTGCGAGGACTGGTGAGAATGGCGCGGCGCTGCAGCTGGAGATGGGACGCGTACTGAAATGATCTTCTTTCCAGGTCCGGAGGCGAGATGGATCCGGAATCAGGTGAGGAATTCGAAAATAGTTAGTTTTCTAACCTTGTCCTTTTCTTTCCTCTTATTTTTAGGAGCTCCAGATTCGGGGTGGGCATGGCCGAAGACTGGATGCTGGCTGCAGGCACGGTGAGCGTTACGCTGCTGGATGCAGAATAACGCGAAGCGTGTGTTGCTGTTCGGGCGTGGTTTAAATAGCCTCCAAAGTAGTTCCAGGTAAGAAGTTCCCCAGAACCACGCCCAAGTAAAAAATAGTCCCTGTAATAAAATAGTCCCATCCAGGCCTCACGTTGGCTTGCACTCACTTGCAGCATGGTCCATATCAGGTAAGTAAAGTCTATGAGCCTGGGGCCTAAGGCGCCAGGACTGATTTTTATGAATAGCCTGGTGCCTAAGGCGCCAGGACTGTACCCAATCAGCCCCCAGCCGGGGCTGTTGGGGTTTTAATAGGTGTCTGGATGCCTGCTCTCGGAGCTGATGGGCTTGGTCCTGATGCCCGGAGGTAGGCATCATGACAGGCGTTTCCTCAGCATGGGTTGAAGGTGAGCGGGGCCACCAGTTCGCTGTACGTGCCTTTCGTGGAGACCGACGCGTGTTGCTACTTCTGGTTGTTTCACACGCCATCACAACTCAGCACCTCAGCTGGGCATACTCCACGTGGCGGGCATGGTCAGGGATGTGGCCGGGGTGACCAGGGAATAGGGGGACTCCAGGGTGTCCAGGGTGGCTGCAGAGGGGGAAGAGGCAGGGTGCGCCACTTCGGCACAATGTTGTGCCAGGTGTTGGTGCAGTCATGCCACCACCCCCTGTGGTTCCGGGAGATGCAGCTCTTGCATCTGGCACTGGCGCCCTTGTGACCCGGCAGTCCATTTCATCGACTGCCACGGGCCCAAGGGTAGTGGTAGCTGCAGGTGCAGCTGTGGACACCACCACCCAGGCTCAGGGTTGGCTTGTGCATGTTGTGTTGGCACCACAAGAGTCCCAGGATGATTTCCAGGAGGTCAGGAGGCATACAGTAAGTGCACGCAGGGCTGCCCTGACTGAGGCGCATGTCCCTGGGACAGTATTGTCATCTGATGGCCGAGCAGCCGGGTGTTGGCAAGTGCATGGGCAGATGCAGCCGACACCACCCCGGCTTTGAGTCTACCATCCAGGACAATCCCGGTCAATGACCTTGGCACAGCACATGTTGCTGCGCAGGGTCAAGTCAAGGGTACCCAGCAGACACTGACACAAGTCAAGTCTTCCATCCTTGTTCTACCTGCCACTCCCTCGGTTCAATCCACCAGCGCCACTGCCCATACTGATCAGGGTGGCATTTGCCAGTTAGGGTCCGGACCACTGTCCAAGAGGAGGTAGGTTGCATCTGCAACAGAGGGTGGGACCCCAGACACGCTCCGGCCTCCGGCGCTTCGAGGAAGAAGCCTTTCTGCAAGCAGGAACAGGACTTCCTTGTGGACTACGTGTTGGGACACGACGGTGATATGCTAGTGGGCCCGAATTGTCACACTACGGCTGCCCAGCGTTTGTCCCACTGGAAGCTTGTTGCAGAGTGTCAGTGCAATTGGCCATGAGGTGCGCACAGCTCAGGAGTTCAAAAAGCATTGGGATGACCTCCGACGCTCTGCTAAACTACAACATGACTCTGGTGACTGGTAGTGGGCCACCACCTGAGGAGGAAGATCTCACTCCGCACGAGTCAGTCGCTGAGGAGTTCATACCACAAGAATTGCATGAAGAAGTGGGAGAGAGGCTGGACTTTGATACCCTGTCCAGTGAGTGTTGTCACGTGTTTGTACAGACCATGTGTGGTTTGCTTGTGTGATGTGTTGTGCTTGACTGCCACTACATGCTATGTGTACATGGTTCTCATGTGCGAGTCATGCAATGCTTCACTGATGCTTGCCTGCTGTGCAGCATGCTGGACATGTAGAGCAGACGGGGACTGTCCTCATTACCACACCTGCACCCTGCTCACATGTTAGTCACCCGGCAGCCCCTCTGGTCCATGTTCCAGCTCACTGGCCCTTCTGCATGTAGCCTGGGGTGTCTTTCCACTCAGTACTGGGACTATGTTATCGCATGACTGATGTGCATGTGGGTTCTGCCTGCATGCGGGTACTCCACGTAGGCATGCTCCCTTTCACCTCCACCCCTCTGCACCACAATTTCACCATGGCACTGGTGGGTATCATGTTCGAGTACTGCAATGGCCTGTTCAACGCTCCTGTGTACATGTACACTTCCCCCTGCCAACCTGCCAGACTGTCACGACCACAGCCCCTGGTCGGAAATACCTAACCAGATGGGCTGCATCTAGTATCCCCATCAAGGCCTCAGGGGCCTTAACATACGCTCCCAGACTCACTTGGAGTCAGTCCTGGCGCCTTTGGCGCCAGGCTCATGCGATAAGGCAGTAATCTGGGCCAATAAGGCATTGCGCAACAACATGGAAGCTTACACATGGCTCAGTTCCTGAACTGAGCCATGCGGTCTAGCATTTTGGGTGTGGCAGGCCCTGGGATACCTGGGATACCTGCAGGCTATATAAGGCATGCCCAGACTCCAGCACACGCTTCGCGTTGCTCTGCCTGTGGCAGCGTGACATTCACCGCAGTCAGCTAGCATCTTTATCCACACGCCGGCCCTGATCACCTGCAACAACAAAAGGAGACATCATTAGAGTTCGCTTACCTCCTAGGAGCAGCCTCAGCATTCCGCTGCAGGATCCTGAACAGACAACATCTCTGCAGATCTCGGCCCTTAGAAAGCCGCTACTCTAGAAAGCAAATGACAGAGAAAAGCAACTTAGTAAGCGTTTACTTGGACATTCTGAAACCATATCTTACCTGCATTGAGTGGAAGGTCCGGGCCCGAATCCAGAGTACCAGCAAGTGGTCCACTCTTTTCTACTTACCGCTCTTCATCAGCTTGGCAAAAGCTTTCCAGACAGCATTGCTACCTGCAGAAGACAAAAGGTTAGCACAAAGAAGCACATAGCACCGCGCTTTGCGCTAACTTACCATCTTCTGCACAACCCTGCGCGACATCATAAGAACAGCATCCACACCTACAATATAAGGAAGAGAGAGAAGGGAACAATTACAAAACAAGAACAGCATTCACACCTACCATTTAAGGAAAGGAGAGAAGGGACAATTACAAAAACAAGAAACACATTTACAAGACAGACTTACCTGAAGAAACGGAGTCGCAGCTGGCCTGGACCCGTAGTGTTGCTCCAGTGAAGTAACTAGGCAGCGCCAACTAACCCAATGTGCCCCTGCTCGGAGAGGCAGGAAGGAGAATTCTTCAAATCAAGAAGCAAGGTGAGAAAAGTGCCAAGGGGGTTCTAGGGCCCGTAAGGGAGGCGGGTCCTAGGCCACCAGAGACAATTAAGCTAAGTTTTACTCCTGTATTTTAGACCTGGTCTTCAGCCACACGAGGGTCAAAGGGGAAAGGTCCAAGAGTGCAGCAGTCCAGACTGGGTGACGCCCCCGTGGATACCAGGTGAGCGTTACAAAACGCAAAGCCTACCACTATATAAGCCACCTGGGCGTCATGGAAACCTCTGAGACCGACCAGCTAGCACAGATGTTGGGGCAGTTACGTGCGGAAGTGCATGCAGCTTGACAGGAGACCAATGCTTTGCGAAGAGAGTTAATAGTGTCAAAAGAACGGGCTGATGAGTTGAGTAGACAGCTTCTCCAATCACAGGCTGGGCAAGCTCCTTTGCCAGGGAACAGTTCATCAATGTCTACTCCTTCGACCAGTCCCGTACAGATTGCTCTTCCTGGAGCAGTTCCATTAGCTCCACCGGAACGTTTTTCGGGGGACCCTAGAAAATACGCTGCTTTCATGAACCAATGTTAGGTCCATTTTCTTTGTCTACCTGGGCCCTTCCCTAACGATCAGTCGCGGATAGCCTTCGTTTTGTCTTATTTGAGCGGCAGTGCTGAAGACTGGTCAGTACCTTTTGTCAGTCAGGATGATCCTCTGTTACGAGACTTTGGAGGTTTTCAACAAGAGATGGAAAAGCTCTTTGCCCGTCGTACTCATGGGCAGGCAGTTGAAAATGAACTTGTGTCTCTTCGTCAAGGAAACCAGGACTTATTGACCTACATAGCAACCTTTAATAGACTCATGGTCGAAGCTGGATGGTCGGAGGTTAACGTTATTTCATCGGGGTCTACGGGGGGGAGTTTAACGACGTACTTGCTCAAGTGGTGGATCCACCGAAAGACTGTGGGGAGTTCATCAATCTTGTGGTTCAACTTGATCACAGGTTGCAAGAATGAAAGGCAGATCGGTTCATACCTGACATGCGACCAATGTTTGTGTGACCTAAAGACCAGACTCCACGTGCAACGGCCAATTCAGTGGAACCTATGCAACTAGGAGGGGTGAGACCACCTTTGACTAAGGTGGAAAGAGATAAAAGAAGGGAACTGCAGCTATGTTTATACTGCGGAAAAGCAGGGCATTTTCTCAAAAGTGCCCAGTAAAGCCTCCTAGAAGAACAGTGGGCACCACGGATAAGGAAACCACTAGTGAGGAGTCGGAAAACTACCAGGCTCGGCAAATGTAGGGGTCCATTTGTCGAGCGAAGAAAGTCAACTACAGACCTCCCATTTTGCTTTGCCCGTGATTCTAATCAACCACCAACAACCGTCTAAGATGCATGCCGTAGAGGCATACATAGACAGCGGGGCAGTTGGGAATTATATGGACCAGGATCTTGCAGCAGCGATGGGACTATCCCTATGTCCTAAGTGAACCACTGAAACTGTGACCACAGTAGATAGTACAGAAATCGCTTCTGGCCCCGTATCCCAATGCACAACCGTTCTAACGCTTCTGTGTCAAGACGGCCATCGGGAATCGATTGTCTTCGACCTCATCAGGGCACCCCAGTTCCGGTTGATCCTAGGAATGCCGTGGTTGGTTGCACACAATCCGCTTATCGACTGGCATGCTTGTGAATTGGTGTTTTCAAAGGAGTGCCTCTGCACATGTTATCCCAAAGAGAATAAGGCAACAACTACCAGTCCTTCACTCCATGGAACCGCAGCAATGACCCCGGGAATGGTTGGCACCTTACCAGATGAATATCTGGACTTTCAGGATGTGTTTCAAAAGGAACAAGCTAATATTCTACCACCACACAGGCCTTATGATTGCCAAATCGATCTTATACCTGGAGCTCAAATCCCTTGTAGCAGAATCTATGCACTTACGGAACCTGAAAACCAACATTTAAAAACCTACCTTGAACAATACCTGGTTAATGGTTTTATTCGCCCCTCAAAATCCCCAGCAGCATCTCTCCTATTCTTCGTACCGAAGAAGGAAGGGGATCTGAGGACCTGCATCGACTTTCGTGCACTGAATCAAATCACCATTAAGAACTGTTACCCCCTACCACTGATCCCGGAATTGCTGGACCAGGTCAATGATGCCCAAATCTATACCAAGCTAGATCTTAGAGGAGCATACCACCTCGTGCGAGTTAAACAAGGAGATGAATGGAAGAACGTGTTTCGCACAAAATATGGCCTGTACAAGTACCAGATAATGCCGTTTGGCCCCTGCAATGCCCCCGCGGCATTCCAGTATTTTATGAACGATGTCCTAAGAGAACTAATTGATGTCTGTGCCCTGGTCTATATTGACGATATTCTGGTATACTCGGCCTCGAAACAAGACCATGTGAAACATGTCTGCTCCGTTCTTGCGAAACTAGGCCAACATCATCTTCATGCCAAGCTCGAGAAATGTTTGTTTCATGTCACCGAGGTGGAATTTCTCAGCGTCATTCTTACCCCAAAAGGAATCTGAATGGATGCACATAAGTCAGCGCTATCCTAAACTGGCCAGCTCCAAACTCATTCAAGGGAATCCAGAGAATGTTGGGCTTTGCCAATTTTTACCGCCGATTCATTCCAGGATTTTCTCAAATAGTACATCCTATCACATCTTTATTGAAAAAAGGCAACAAGAAATTCCAGTGGACAGAAGAGGCAGAAAAGGCCTTCCAGGAACTTAAGGTGAGATTCACCTCCGCCCCGATTTTACGACACCCTCGACTGGATCTACCTTATGTGGTGGAAACAGACGCCTCTAGTATGGCAATGGGTGCAATTCTTTCGCAAACAGATCCATTAACCGGCCAGTTGCACCCAGTAGCCTTCTGGTCCCGTATGTTCTCGCCACCAGAACTTAATTACAGAATCACCGATAAGGAGCTCCTGGCTATCAAATCGGCTTTCAAGGCCTGGCGGCACTATCTTCTCGGTGCCAGGCATACTATCACAGTGATAACAGACCATTGGAATCTGCAATATCTAAAGACTGCTAGGGCCCAATCTTCACGACAGTTACGCTGGGCCCTTTTCTTGGCAGAATATGATTATGTCATCACCTTTCGACTAGGAGTCAAGAATGGAAAAGCGGACGCCATTTCCCGCATTGGTACGGATGAACTGGTATACACGACCCCCGACCCTGTGGCTATCATTCGGAGTGATAAAGTCCTAGGCATTACAACCACTATGACTCAGGAAGAATTACAGCAAGAGATCCAAACCAAGATGACTCCCGAATCGTTACAGGAATGGCGTGCGCGAGGAGAACCCTACATAATCAAGGACCAATTACCATACCTCGGAAACCATTTGTTTGTTCCGAAAAAAGAACTTCAGGTCCAAATAATTTTGGGATATCACAACGCTTTACTGGAAGACTACCCTGGAATTGCAAAAACCTTAGCCAAAATAAAACGAAGTTATTGGTGGCCCACATGGCGTAAGGATGTCATTCAATTCATCACCTTGTGTGGGGTCTTTGCTCAAAACAAATCATCTAAGCAGAAACCAGCTGGGCTCCTCAAACCATTAGAAATTCCACCCGCACGCTGGCATACTTTGTCTCTTGATTTTATCACCGACTTACCATCCAGTCAGGGATACAATATCATTATCATGGTCGTAGACTTGTTCTCAAAGATGGCCCACTTTCTACCATTTAAGGGTCTCCCAAATGCATCCAGTCTGGCAAAGGTTTTTCTTGAACACATCATACGCCTTCATGGGTTTCCATCTGTACTGATCTCTGACCGAGGCACCCAATTTGTGTCCAACTTCTGGAAAAAATGCTGTTCCATGGCCCAGATAGACATTAGACTATCTACTAGCCATCACCCCCAAACTGATGGTCAAACAGAGAGAACGAACCAGACACTTGAACAGTACCTATGCTGCATGTTACACCAAGCTGAAGGAAGCTGGAAGGACTTGTTATGGGTAGCTGAGTATGCGTATAATAACTCCCTGCACAGCAGTACAGGTCAGACGCCATTCTTCATGATTTATGGCCGACACCCACGGACTTCTGAACTAGACATTCCAACAACACTGGAAATGCCGGCCATTGAAACCTTACACACAAATATTTCTCAGGCCTGTCAAACATCTATAACAAGCCAAGGATTGCCAGAAGAAATACGCGGATCAACATTGTGAGAGAGCCCCAAACTACCAGGTGGGAGATCAAGTTTGGCTAGCTTTGAAACATGTGCCTATTAAAGGAACACGGACATTTCACTCACGGTATTTGGGGCCTTTCACCGTCAAGGCAATCATAAACCCAGCCGCAGTAAAATTAGCCATGCCATCTAACATGCATATTCATCCAGTATTCCATGTGTCTCTCTTAAAACCAGTACAACCAGGAACACGAATAGCCATTCCGCCAGAACCATTAATGGCTAATAAGGAACCAGAGTTTGAAGTAAAGAACAGTCTGGACTCAAAGTATGTCAGACGGAAACTATATTATTTAGTGGACTGGAAGGGGTACGGCCCACAGGACAGCACATGGGAACCCCATGATTACATCCACGCTCCACGCCTGATTCAGTGTTTTCATCAGGATTTCCCCACCAAACCTGGACCAGAGGCAAGAACCACCTTGAGGAGAACCTTAGGGGGGTGTGCTGTCACGACAACAGCCCCTGGCCGGAACTACCTAACCAGATGAGCTACATCTAGTATCCCCATCAAGGCCTCAGGGGCCTTAACATTCACTCCCAGACTCACTTGGAGTCAGTCCTGGCGCCTTTGGCACCAGGCTAATGTGATAAGGCAGTGATCTGGGCCCATAGGGCATTGCGCAACAACATGGAAGCTTCCACATGGCTCAGTTCCTGAACTGAACCATGCGGTCTAGCATTTTGGGTGTGGCAGGCCCAGGGATACCTAGAATACCTGCAGGCTATATTAGCTACGCCCAGACTGCAGCACACGCTTTGCGTTGCTCTGCCTGTGGCAGCGTGACGTTCACCGCGGTCAGCTAGCATCTTTATCCACACGCCGGCCCTGATCACCGGCGAGAACAAAAGGAGACAACATTAGAGTTCGCTTACCTCCTGGGGGCAGCCTCAGCATTCTGCTCCAGGATCCTGAACAGACAACATCTCTGCGGATCTCGTCCATCAGAAAGCCGCTACTCTAGAAAGGAAAATACAGAGAAAAGCAACTTAGTAAGCGTTTACTTGGACATTCTGAAAACATATCATACCTGCATTGAGTGGAAGGCCCGGGCCCGAATCCAGATTATCAGCAAGTGGTCCACACTTTTCTACTTACCGCTCTTCATCAGCTCGGCACACGCATTCCGGACAGCATTGCTACCTGCAGAAAGACAAAAGGTTAGCACAAAGAAGCACATAGCGCCGCGCTACGTGCTAACTTACCAACTTCTGCACAACCCTGCGCGACATCATAAGAACAGCATCCACACCTACAATATAAGGAAGAGAGAGAAGGGAACAATTACAAAACAAGAACAGCATTCACACCTACCATTTAAGGAAAGGAGAGAAGGGGTAATTACAAAAACAAGAAACACTTTCACAAGACAGACTTAACTGAAGAAACGGAGTCGCAGCTGGCCTGGACCTATAGTGTTGCCCCAGTGAAGTAACTAGGCAGCAACAACTAACCCAACGTGCCCCTGCTCAGAGAGGCAGGACGGTCAGCGCTCCAAATCAAGAAGCAAAGTGAATAAAGAGCGAAGGGGGTTCTAGGGCCCAGAAGGGAGGCGGGTCCTAGGCCACTAGAGACAATTAAGCTAAGTGTCACTCCTGTATTTCAGACCTGGTCTTCAGCCACACGAGGGTCAAAGGGGAAAGGTCCAAGAGTGCAGTAGTCCAGACTGGGAGACGCCCCTGTGGATACCAGGTGAGCGTTACACAGACACAGTGGGGTGCATCCTTTGTCCTTCATGCAGGGTCTCTCACTCGGACTGTGCAGATGGCAGATGCTCCACAGGCACAGGAGTGCCCATTCATGCTCCATGTGCATTCCATGCATGCCCCTATGTGTCCTTGCCCGGATGATCATTGTAGTACGTGTACAGGATGACATACATTTAATGGCATTTGATCATCCATTCCATGCCCACTCTGGCTCAGTCCTGCATCACGCACATGTTTAGGGTATCACAGTCTGTGTGGGGCACAGGCCTCCCCCTGTTTCAGGCCCCCTGACTCTGTTCAACTGGTGTAGTGGCTTCTGCACACATGGGTGTACTACTGAGGGTTCATCATGTGTCCTGCTTACTGTCCCATTCTTGTCTACTGTGTTGTCAGTTGACTCAGATGATGCAATTGACGCTAGTCTACACTGCCTGCCAATACACAGTTCTCTGGTCACCCTTTCGCTGCCATGCAATGCCTTAATGCATTTTCACTAAGGGGGCTGTGGGGGGGTTGTCTGTAGCCATGCAACCCATTGCATGCACATTGCACGTGATGCCTGAACTTGCCCTTACACTGCCTTCATGTTTATTGATTGACATCATAATGTACTTGTTCATGTAAATAGTGGGTAACGTACACATGTTCTGCACTGCATCAACCCACTTCTGAGCCATGTTACACCGTTCAACATGCCTACTCACTGCTGCAACATCAAAGTGACCTGGCATGTATGGTCAGATTTTCATCCCTTCACTGTCAGGAATGCCACAGGCACAGGTGCATCCTGTGACAAATGTACTCAGTATTGGAACACCCTAGCGGGTGTTTAGCAAAGTTGATTGGTCAATCTGCAGCCTATACCAACGGGTTTAGGGCGCATATTGATTTTAGCCTGCCAATCGGGTTGTAATCACTGTGGAGCTGCCTTCACGTGTGTATGTGTACACTTTCAGATACATCAAAGCAAGCAGCATTGTAGCTGCTTGCTTTGATGTATTGGATGCTGTTCAGGTTCACAATACATGTGTATAGGGAAAGGGGTGTTTTTGCACACTTTCACATGTTCATATGCAAGCAGCTTCTACGTTGTGTAGTGCAACATTGCGGCTACTCACTTATGTGTGTGTGAAATTGTTCATTTACACATGTGTCTTCCGCAGCTTTTTGGTTGACTGACTAATATGTAGTTGATTGACGTTAATGCTGGTGAGATTTCAGCATTGCACCCATTATGTTCAACTGACATAATCCTGAAGGTGCACTGTTGTGCAGTATGTGTACGCCCAGGCCCACTTAGCTAATATGGTGGGGCCTGGCCGTGATGAATTTACACACAGAATAATGGAATAGGGCACATTCATAGCACAATGTGCTCAATCAAGCCCTGAGGGGTGTTCTGGAGGCTTCATGGCCTGCAGCTCGGACCGTACTGGGTGTTATGGTCCCTCATGCCTGGTTGCAGGCCCTCGCTTTGCTTGGGACATTCACTATGTTCACATGGCCCATGATGCCCGGTACGGGCTGATCTGCAGATGCATGAAGTTATATTGGTGATGATGGTTTAGTGATGCATGTGTACATGCATATTACGTGTGTCATTGTGTGTTTGTATTCACTTGCAGGTGTGGGCATTTAGCAGTTCAGACATTCTTATGGTATGTGCCATCTCTTTGTTGCCATCTGTCATTTCTGCCTGTGACATGTGCCTGACAGAGGTGGTGTGTGATGGAGGTGATATACTACATTGTGTACTTGTGTAGGCTTTGCTATTTAGACACATCCATTTCTGCTATTGGGATGTGTTTGCATATCAATGCCACTGGATGCCTGCCAGATTCTCATTTGTGTGTGACATGTCTGCTTCATGTATTGGCTGTCGATGTGATGTCTATGTGTGTGTGGATTATGTGCCTCTGACATGTGTACTCAGGTTTGTTTTTTCCACCTTTCAGATGATGACGCAATGGAGGAAGAGGGTGGTGATGTCATTCCAGACACAGGGTTGCTATCACACCAGCAACCCAGCACAAGTGGGGGTCGTGGGGTGGTAGGCCATGAGAACCCACTTGTGCTCCAGACCATCGTGTCTGGGGCTGGCAATGAGTCTAGCCCAGATGATCACTCTGACAACAATGTTGAGTTGGATGTGCATCATGTCCATTCGTCAACGGTGAGTGATTCTGATGGGGGACCCGCGGGTGTCAAGCCAAGCAACGCGGTGGCCATGCACCACCAGGGAATACTGAGTGGGAGCAAGCCATGGTTGCCAATTCCGAACAACAGGGGGCAGCAATTGATAATATCGCTCAGAGCATGGAACGTGTGGCCCAATCCGTGCTCCCCCCTGCTAGGCAGGTGGATCTCCAGGAGCGGGCGGCACAGTCCACGCCCATGGCTGGGCATGGCGGCCTCAGACAGGGAACGCCGGGCTGAAATGGTGTCTCTGCATCAAGAAATTGTTGCTCACGCATAGGCACACATGGAGGCCCTGAGGGAAGACCATGCTTCCCTCCGATCTACTCTGGGTGTGCTCTTGATGACCCAGAGGCAGCGGACAGAGGAGAGGTTGGAACAGCTTGAGAATACCATCTCGGCTGAGCTATGTGCTTGCCGGGAGGTGTTGCAGATGTCATGCCAGGCCATGGAGGAAGAACTCCATGTTACACGTGTTACCTTGCAAGAGGAAGCACGCGTATCACGCAAGGTTCTGCATGCTGACCTACGTGTCATCGCCGCACAGAACCAGGCTCACCGGTCCTGCAGACTTGCTGCCGACGAGGGGCAAGCTGTGCATAGGCATGGTCGGGGTACTGTGCCACATCCACCTTTTGAGTCAGACGGTGAGGAGGACGACGACCTATCTCCCACACAGGTCGGGCCGTGCAGGCGTTGAGCCCATGGAGTTTTATTTTTTAATCTCAACATCATTTCATTTGGGTGTTAAGGTGCACCCTGTACCTCCTCCCTCCTCGGTGCTCCCCCCGGTCGTATGTGGCCAGTTACTTTAATGAGTTAATATAGTTTAAAATTGCTTGTCTATTATGCATTCATGTGACGGTGTGGTGCTTTGTGGCTTTTGAAAGCATCCACTGTCTGTTCCAGTTGCGCCCTTCAAGATTGTCTTGTGTATGTGTTTGCAGCTTGGGGACCTGACTCACATATGCCACTCCTGTTTCCCCTGTCCATGGGCTCGCAAGGATTGTTCGGTGTTACAACCATTTACACAAGGGCATTAGACTTTCGTCATATCTGTGGCCTGTCTGCTGCTTTACTACTTGTGTTAACACCCCTAGTGGGGATTATGGATGTCTTCTCCACGGCATGTCTCCAATCAATTGTTGTGAGTACATTATTGAAATATCCATTTATTGATGTTGATTGTGATGTATGTTATTTTCTTGCCAGTAGATGTGCTTGATGCACTTCATGCTGTAGACAGTACCCTGCACCCTTTGCCTGTCAGAGTCCCACTGATGGTGGGAGGGGGCCAGATGTTGACAATGTCAAGTTGGTGCATGTAGAGTTCAGCCCCTGGGGATTGTGGCAAAGGAGGATACATTAGGAATGTGACCCAAGAGGCACAAGTCAGGGTCCAGTCCTCACCTGAGATGTCCGCCTATACTACTACTAAACTCTGCTCCCTTTGGATGGCACATTGTGTCTGACTTCCCTCTTGGACTTTTATGCTGTCTGAGGGTGCAGTTTTCTTACTGGACTACTGCTCTTTAACTTGTTTTTCACACTCTGGTGCCTTTAGTCCCTGTTCTTCTTCCTGCTACTGTCCTTGATGCAGATCTGTCCGCCTGTTTGTCGGGCTGTTATTTCCATATACTCTTACACTGCCTAGGTTTGCCTCTGTACATTTCTGTTCAACAGCATCTTTCTGTCACTCCTCCTGTCTTTCATCTATTACATCCATGCCTTTATGTTGTCTGTTGGCTTTTACCAACGCTATTCGACTGTTGTGGCTCTTGACTTGCTGTCAGCTGTTTCCGGCTATCTCACATTCTCTGTGCCTTTCAAGATTCTGCTGTCTCTGCCTTTCTTTGTTCACACTATCTATGAATGATTGGGTTGCAGGGCACCCATCCTGTTGTGCCAGCCTCCTTGGTTATTTTCGACTCAAGTTCCAGCTCTACCTGTCAGGGTACAGAACCTCGAGTTCTGTGGGAGTAGGTGGGATGTAGGTCTCAGACATGGCCCATTGACAACCAGCATGAAGACACACACAGTAAGCTTTCAATACTTATTGATGCCTTTTATGCCCTTTTTGCAGGAAAAGGAGCATCCAGACTACCTTTGCCAGCAGACACCGGTCCAAGAACTACTAAACCCTTGCCACGTTGGGTGGGGCACACGTGCACATGCACGCGCATGCAGAAGCACAGGGCTTGTGCTCACACGTCCTACAGAAGCAGACGTGTTTCCAGGAGCTCCAAGCAAGGTGAGCAGCATGAGGGGCCATGCCCCAGCCGACCTTCCTCCAGGCCCCTTACACATGCAAGCTAAGTTGCGGCAGTGCTGGGGAGGTTGGACAGGCATTGGGGAAGATGCACACAGTACAGCTAGGCTGCGCTGAGGACAAAATGCCAAGATGCTTTCCCAGTTGTCCGGAGCACACACAGGGGGCGTCAGCCATATCCTCGAGTCCAACCTGCTCCATAGAAGTTAAGTTATTGGTGCAGTAGTGTTCCTAGACACAAACTAATACAGCGCAAGGGGGAGCACCCAGCACCACACAAACTCGAGTGCAGTGCATATCATTAGCATATGCAAATTGCCACGTGCGCTACCTATAGAAATCCACGGCTGGCAGAATGCAACTTGTACTGAAGTCGCACCTCGCCACACACGTCTAGCAGCTCACCCAAGGACCATTCCATTTACCTCGGGGCCACGTGTGGCTGCCATAACGCATTAATAGTGTATGAACCATCACAGGGGCGCAAGCAAGAGGATATGAACGAAGCAGCAGACAAGAGTGCTTGTTTGGGGAGGAGTCACTAAGTTCGAGGCATGAATGGTGTTATGTGTGTGGGGAAAACACACACAGAATAGTAACTCACGCTCTCTTTGCAGCATTGAACTGCTCCTGTTACCGGACCTGAGAGTGCGCAGGCAGGAGGCCAGCACTCACCCCAGAGATAAGTCTCTCTTTGTCTCGGCTTTGAGCCATTTTGTACAATGTGCATGAGGAACATGGTTTCACTGATTATGTGTAATTGTCAATAATAGGATTTTGTGTTTTGCCTACTTTCCCTTGCCCATCCACCTCCCCTCTCCTGTCCCTCTTTCTGGTTATCCTGAATACTGATGCCTATCCAAACAACGGATCCCTGACCCTCTTTCCCTGCCGGGGTCTTGGAGGCCTGTGTAAGTTTGACCTTGCAGGTGCCCAGACTGCAGAGGTGGTGGTTGGTTTGTGCCACTCCTGCACCTGGGGACCGGAGCTGTGACACTACCCATCATTTGTTGCATCCTCATTGATTATTGTGTACTGAAAATGCTACCCATCCTGTTGATCAATTCTTCAACTGTGCTACTTTTGTAGTTCTTCTATCATTCTGCTTGGACATGTGCTTGGCCATATTCAGCAACTTCAAGTCATCTGCTGGAGACTCTTCCAGGGTTTTTGGTGGGCTACAGGCTTTTTTCCAGGTTTGGGGGTTTGACTCCTTGGAGTTCTCTGCAATTTTATATTTTTACCAGTCAAGGGACCTCATTACACGTTAGGCGGTAAGGGTTTACCGGTACCGGTAAGGGCAAAGGTACCGGTAAACCCTTACCGCCTTACTACGAGTTCCCTTTGTGGGACCCGACTTTAACGGCTGGTTTTACCAGCCGTTAAAGTAGGGTGCCGCAAAGGGACCTTGGAGCTAATTACGGTACCGCAATTTGCAGTACCGTAATTAGCGCCTTCCCCATTCCCATTATGCCCTATGGGGGCAAAAATGGGAATGGGGAAGGGCCTTGGTGAATGGGGAATTACCGCCCCCGGCCACCTTGGAGTAGGGCAGTAATTCCGCCATCCACCAAGGCGGACACGGTAAAATACTGGCGGCAACCATGGCCATAATAGCACCATGGTTACCGCCTACCGTGTAATGAGGCCCAAGGTGGCCTCTGAGGGGGCTGGACCCTATTTCCACGCAGGGTAGAACAAGGAAACCAAGGGGTAGGGGATACTGAAGCCAGGTAGACTAGAAGGAAGAAGCCAACAGACCCCAGACACAGTTCTTCTGAAGGTCATGGTGATGAGTAAATGAGGGAGGGGCTTTTGTTGTCGGACAGTACCCTTGGCCTACAGTGTTTGAACACTCTCTGAAATTGTCATTGTGGGGTACTATGTACATGATGTGTTCTGCTGGTCAATGGCTGTTCCTGTGTTGGCTTTACTTTTCAGGTGTCAGGGGATTGTTGTGGTTTGACATACTGGGGTGTACACATGGGCAATGTTCACATGTGATGTGTACAGGACACTGAGGGTCACTTGATTTCACATGCATGTATTGCGTGCATGTTCCTACTGACACACACACTTACACAATGCTCCACCATACATACAACCACCCCTCCATGCCCACACGTGTACACAGATTGCCTTCTCTGTCATGCTGTGTCCCTGCAGCGCATGATCACTTACCCTTTGGGGATCGTGTACATGCGTCAATGGGTTATTATTGTTGCTTGTCCTTTTTATATGATGCTCAAGGTGTATCCCTAACAGAATGGCTGCTCACTGTGCTGTGTGCTGAGCGGTGTGTTGCTTGGCAAATGTGCATGCCAACAGGCATTCTGTCTTTTGTTGATGGTACCGCTGGTGGCATGCATTTGTGTATGACTTAGTATATGGTGGGGGGGTTGTTGGTCAGTCATTTGACCTGATTCCATGTTAGGTGTATTTGTCTCAGGCCTGTATCCATTTATCACATGTCACTTCGTATCTAATTGGTCATGTGTTGCATGCCATGTCATGGTGTGGCTGATAAGGGTGATGTGGGTTGGGAGGGTTTGGGTGACATACCAGTGATTGTCATGTCCTGTCTTGCAGGGGGTGGTGTGATGTGCACCTTACATGTGTTCCTTTTGGTCACACTGGATTGGTTATGTTTAAGTGGCTAGGGATGCACATAATGTGGCATTTCCATGGCAACATTCTCAGGGTGGTAGGGTTGTGACAGTTGACTGTCTCTTTGTCATCATCAATTGTCACCTGGTATGTGCCAGGCCTGTGTGCACACCGCAGGGGTGGCATTTTAGGTGAAAAATGTGGCCACAAGCTCGGTCCGGGCTGCCTCGCCATGTGCCCTTTCCACTCCCATGGGCAGTGCCTGTGGTTGGGGCGTGGGGGCACCACCATGTCCACCGGTACGCCCTGCCGTGTTGCAACATTGTGCAGGACACATGCTGCCACAATGATCCTGCACACTACTCAGGGTGCATATATTAGCTACCCACCAGAGCGGTCAAGGGAGCGGAAGCGTGACTTGAGCACTCCGAATGTGTGCTCCACTATGCCCCTGGTTGCAATATGGGCAGCGTTGTATCTTACCTGGAGTGGTGTGGTGGGGTTTCGTATTGGTGTCATCATGTGGTTGCTCAGAGGGTAGGCACTGTCCCCTGGGGAGGTGATAATGGTTGTGATTAGTTGCGTTTGTGTATTTGTCTGTGTGACATGCATGCATGTGCACAGGCATTTGTACTCACCTAGGAGCCCTGTGTCGCCATGCTTCCCAGCTTCCAGGGCCCGGCTCAGGGCAGACATTCTGTATATTAAACTGTCATGGGTAGACCCAGGATAGTTTGCATAGACAGAGGTGATGATTCCCTTGGCATCGCATACAACCTGTACATTGATGGAATGCCAGTACTTGCGGTTTCGATAGATGTGCTCAGTGGCCCTAGGTGGATGTAGTGCCACATGGGTGCAATCTATGGCACCGAGCACTTTGGGGAAGTGTGCCACCCTGTAAAAGTCCAGGACCACGGCCTGCCTTTCTGCAGGTGTTCTGAGGATGTATATGTGCCTGCGGACTGAGGGGTGCGCAGTCATGATTGCCAACCCCTGGTGTAGGCAGCGTGACTGCGTGGCCTGTGAGACGCCCGCAACTATGGCAGTTGTGCACTGAAATGACCTAGTGGCCAAAAAATGCAGGACATTGAGCACCTTTTCCAAGGGGCTCAGTGCTTGGGAGCACAAGGTGGGTGATGTGAGTTCATCCTCCCACTCCCTGACCAGCTCTAGGATGATACGAGGTGGAAACCTATACCTGCCATAGATATGGTCATCAGCCATCTCAAAAAGACTTGTCCTGTGCAAAAAAATGCAGGGCCTGGCTATTCTCCTCCTCCTGCGGTGTCCCACGATCAGTGCTGCGACAAATGGGCATTCATTGTAGCTGTGCATACGTGTTTGTTGTTTGTGTGCACTTTTATACTGAGCAGGGACGCTTCCGCCTGCCTTCGTGTGGCGGACGGGATTACGCATGTGTGCGCCTTTTAGCATGCGTGGATTTCTCGTATTCGATTCCATGAATACGTGTTGTCCACGTGTGTGTGGGCGTGCCGTATATTTCCCTGCAGTACTTCCCCAGTTATGCCTTCTTTTTCACGCGTTGTTCCCCATTCCGCATGTTCCGCCCCCTTTATAGTGTGTGTGCTGATGTTGGGCACTTTCGATGTGCGCGTTGCGCACGGCATTCTGGATGTTGCAATGATGTGTGCACCCGTGTGAGACACCCGCGGATTTGGCGCACATTCCGGGAAAAACACACGCAGGGCCTTCCATGAATTGCATGCGTGCGCTTGCTTTTTCACACGTGCGCCAGCTTGCACCTCAGATTTCGGCGCATATTTGTTCCATCAATCGACCCCTAAAACACTGGCCAGGTGAGAACAAATGGCCTGGAGGAAGGGAAGCTTGTATTTGCACATATGAAGTTTCCATTGGTTTAAAACAACTATTATCATTTAGGCATTTTTCTCTGCAACCATAAGTCAGATTTTCTTTATTGGTGTGTCATTTTTTATGTAATAAAATGAGAACAGAAACCATATGGATGAAACCTTTCGAATCCAACCCGAGAGACTGCACATGTGGAGTACCACAAAGATAATTCTTCTCCCCCTATTATTCAACGTCTACCTATCTCTACTTATCAAAATCAGCAAAATGCACGGTCTCACTTGCTACAACTACGCTGATGACACACAAATAATCTTCAAAATACAAGACACTCCAGAAATGAACTCAATGCTAGAAAACTGCCTTTGTGATGTATTCAACTGGATGAAATTTAACTACCACAAAATCAACCCAGGCAAAACAGAACTAATGATCGTCACAAAAAATGGAGGAACAAACCACTTCTTCCCTTGGCCTAGGGAACACAGGACAACCCCAGCACCTTCGCCGACTGTAAAAAATCTGGGGGACCTGATGGGCAATAATCTCACCCTAGAGCTACAAGTAAACGCTTTACTCAAGAAATGCTTCTATCTCCTGCGAGTGGCAAAAAGGATCCTACCGTTCCTATCATTTTCCAACAAAACAACCACCATCATTGCTCTTGTCATGCCCAGAATAGACTACACCAATAGCCTATACTTGGGTATGTCTGAAATACTTCTAAAAAAAACGACAACACTTACAAAATGTGGTAGCCAGATTGCTTCTCAAAATACCCTGAAGAGAACACATCACACCTGAGCTAAACACACTACCTTGGCTACCAATAAAACAACAAATAAAATTCAAAACAATGTGAATTGCGCACAGAGCAGTACACAAACAAGGCGCTGAGTTCCTGAGAGACAAATTACACCTACATTATCCAACAACAACGCTCAGATCAAGCAACGACATACGCCTGGAACCAAAACCCTACAATAAAAGAAAATTCAGAGGATCTTCTTTCTCTCACCACACACTGAAAACTTGTAACTCCCTACCAAAGAAGATACTCAACACAAGAAACCACCTACTATTCAGGAAACTACTCAAAACCTGCCTCTTCACTTCATAGCTAGAAGACCGCCCACAGTGACACACACACAACTAAAACAATGATGAATGAAGAGACAGACCAAATGACTAACTGAGAGATAGCCATGATAGGACACTAAAGACCGAATACATAGCAAACCAAGAAGGAAGTACTAGGACGAATCATCAATAGCACCCTGGCCCTAAACCACTCCTAAATTCTAACAGACCCTTGTTACGATAGATAGCAAGGGAATAGGGAACACCCATCCCTCAGCTCCGAATCCAGATTAGGAGGAATAGATATACCTAATCACATTATACAAGCTCATTAGGATACAGCTGGGAGCGTGCCGCGCCATCACACACAATCAACAACCAAATAATATATTTTAAGGAAGACACTCCACGACATACCGAACAACCAACTGAGAGATAGACATGATAGGAGGACACAAATATTGAATTCATAGGATGACCAAGACGGAAGTACTACGATGACTCAATAGCATCCTGGCCCCAAGCTCCAACAGACCAATGTCACAATAGAAAGCAAGAGAATAGTGAGCACCCAACCTCAACTCCCACACCAGAGGGAGATACATTAGACACACCCAATCACAGTATACAATGCCCATTAGGATACAGCTGGGACCACGACGTACCATCAAAAACTACAGTCAGACGGCCAATAAGAAATCAGCAACAACCCCACCCACAGGACTACAACTCTAATGGAACAAGAAGTAGTAGAACCAGGAGACAGACCCCACTAACCCAACTTTCAAATCTCTGCATGCCCAACCCACCCAAAACTCACAAAACCATCTCAACCAGCAATCCACATGCATCAACAACACACAAACAACAGATAAAATGCACCTACAGCATACACGGTCTCGTCCAGTCTGATTCTCGCACCAAAGCTCAGCGCACAATGTACACCGAACTGAAGCTGCCAACAGCACACCGCTTTTCCCACTCTCCTACTCCCCCTCCACCCGACCAACCCTACCCGCCCTCCTTCTTGTTTAAAGATCCACCAGAGCACCAGGGGACCAATTCCGTTGGTGATGGTGCACTATATAAGTATCTTTATCATAACATAACATATTTTCTGGGCGATTTTGGTAACATTCATCCACCTATTACTCAGGGAAATGTAATGGCCATCTAAAATCTGTTTCTGGCTGATCTGAAAATGTTATGTGGAAGTTGGTGAACAGGTGGGGGTGGGAATTTGGAGTACAGAGAATACATTGCATGTTCCTAACGGTTAAACTTTTTGTGAAAAGGCAGAAAAATGCCACATAGCCGTGCAAAATGGTGTGGACCTGTTATTTTATTTAATTCCACATGATTAGGTGAATTGGAAAATATATACATTATGGCATTTGTCAGTAAAATTTGTCATGAAAACTAAAGGGGTTTGCAAATGGAAGTAGCCATATATCTGGTCCAGACTCTTAAACCAGTCCATAGAGAGAAGGGTAACTGTCCAATCCTAGTTGTGAGAACTCTTGCAGGGTACTCACCCAACATTGTAAACTTGATGGTGTCATCACTGCTATATAGGGTGGAATGCACAACAGAGCTGCTGAAATGAATCATTGGGGAGAGCTGCTGAAACTTACCATCTGACAGCTGCAAGGAAACAGCCGATGAGATTGCTGATAGTGCATCTGGGTGGAGCATTATTAGTGCCCTGGTCCCTTAGCGGGACCCGTAAAGGACGCGTGGTCAGACCACACTTCCTTTACGGTTCCCGCTAAGGGACCTCGGAATTGGGCAGTAAGGGATTACCGGAAGCAACTCATAATGACCCCCATCTTTACAAAGTGTGGGTTCACTAGCCGGGAATTAGCCTGTTGTTCTGACTCATGACAAGTGCAAATTATAGCAGGCCAATCATTTTTGTGTAAAATCACTAGGTGTTTGGTGGAATATTCATGTTTTGTTGAAGTACCACTTTTGTTTGACCTCTGCGAATCAGAGGATTATTGAAAAACACAAGTACCCAAATAATCAAAAAGTAATCTGATTTGACCAGATATTTAATTCAGAAATTGTAGACATTTACTGACTAGAAAAGACAGGACTGTGATGTGGTAGAACGTGTTTGCAAATTTTAAGAAAAAGTCACTTTTAAGCATGAGCGCTGTAGAAAGGGAACAGTTGTTCATTCTGGGTGAATGGGCAGAGATGGATGCTCACACCTGGTAGGCCAGAACTATTCAGCAAGTTACAGCATTAACCCCCAATATTTGGCTGGATAGGGGTCTGTTACACAAAACGTTAGAACAATTCTTAAAGAAGAGCCGATTCAAATGGCACAGCTCATGGCTTATTTACACTTTCATTTGCAATTAGCAGAAGAGCGATTGCCAAATAAAGAAGCCAGTTTGCTGGACAAAAACTGGGGACCTAGAAGAGACCCAGAAATCATTACAGAAATTAGAGCAATTACGAAACAGTCACATTGCAGAGCTAAAATATGAAAGGTGCATTCAACAACTCAAAGATGAGATAGAAACCCAATTACAGTCCAGAGCTTAACTGGGAATGCAACTCTCAGCAATGCATTTTGCACATAGGCAATGTATGGAGGATGTGAGCACGTTTCAAGCCAAGCTAAATCATCAAAATGCTTACAGTAGTATGCTGTTAGTTGAAAATGTAGCTTCTAAACAAACCATACATGAACTCAAAGCTGGTAATATTCAGCTGATTATAAAAGGGATTATAAAAGATGCACCAAGACATAGGCAGTTTGAAAAAGAAAAATAGGAAGCTGATGAAGGAAAACGAGCTACTGAACCAGGAGGTAAATCACTTGAAGATAGGAATAGGAAAGGATCAGCCATGCTCTAAGGAACTGACCAAAATTAAGGAACAAAATGCACAACTTTCAGAGCGGTTAAAGCAAGCAGAAAATTACTTAGTACAGACAGTGTATTGCCGAAACGCTCAGGAACAGGAAATTAACATCTTAAAAGAAAAGCGCGCAGAATATGTGCATATCACACAGAATTCTCAGAGAGAATATGAGGCACTTCAGAATTGATGCCAGCCAGGCTTTGGTGTCAGAATTAAAAAGTCAACTATCTGAATGGATCCAATAAAATAGGACTGAAAGAGACAAAAGCAAAAGATTCATGAATGAAATACAAAAATACAAACAGGCTATGAGGTACACTGACCAATAAGAATATGACAGTGCACTGCTTCCATTTTTATTTTGGTTGCGTAACACAACAACATCTCCACAAGGACTTTTTTCAAAAGATCTTTTCAGTTTTATTAAAACACAGAAAGTAAGCTAAAATCAGTTAATCAAAGTCACAATAAAACAATTGACATGAGTGGGGGTTAGTATGTGACTGAAGTCCATATATTCTCAATCAAGTCTGTTTTTTGAGACATATATATTGGACATTGGGGTGAACAACACAAGAACAACCTTTTATCGTCAGTTCTTTCGATATATCACCAATGGATCAAAAGAAACAAAAAAACAAGTGCAAGTCACAAGTTGTTCAATAGAAAACCTTAGCTGTGGTTTACCAAACAGTAATGAGGCTCAGAATTTATGCCACATAGATTGTCGACATATGTTTCGGCCTTTCTATTCCATGCGACCTACGTTTTCTGATGTTTTATGGCCTTCTTCAGGACGTTGGATTTCTTACACAAAGATTCAATCACAGAACCCCTTCTTTAATACAGCTGTTCACACAATAAAAACAAAAAGTGAAACACAATTAAAAACCTCAAGGAGATACTATATGGTCTCACGTATATTGTGCCAATTCTATACACTGACCTGCTGAACAAGCAAAATAGTTGGGTCTTGAGCTTTTTTAACCGACACCGTTGCTAATGTCTGATTTTCACAGGGGCCCCATGACTACCTGTAACACAAGGGTGTTCTTTAGCTTACCTGTTAATTTGAACCTAAACTATAATCAAAGTTGGTCTATGATCACGTTTAGTTTAGTCCCTATATTCAGGTGAACATGGGGAGTTCCCCAGATACCTGGAAGTAGGGAGATTACACTTTGAGTCCATCTGAGGAAGAGACTGAGTGCCATTCTGCCCCTAAAGGTGATTACAGGGGATATGACCCTGAGTGGACGGTGGTCCAGAAGAGAGGAGTCCAGACCCTGTGATTCGGGAGATCTTCCCAATCTCATAGAGATAGGGAGCACCTAGGGGACAGGGAATGGAGTTCCAACAGCAGCTCTGAGTCAGATGTAGAATGGACTCAAGTGCAATGGTGCAAAAAGACAGACAGCCAAAGAAAGAGTTTTGTGAAAGACCCAATCAGGCAAATCAAAGCCATAACAAGCTTTTTGACCACATACCAAAAGAATTCAAAGCATTCAGTATGGGAGCACGTAGAACTTTATGAACAAATGATGACATCATTTGAGATTAATAATGACATAAATTGTATTGAATTTGTAAAACGGCCATTTTTCCCAGAATACTCTAGGTTCTTTTCTGGACAGGAGGATGAAAGTCATTCGAGAAGGTCGACCTCTAAGGGGGCCATTTTAAAACACTTTTCCACCCACTGGAACCCACAAGAGGCCCATAAGGCTGCTTATAACCTGAAGTGTGGGGAAGGTCAGGTACCCAGCAAGTTTGTGCAGGAAATTGTGATCCCTTATTTCCATTCACTTCCCAAATGTATGATGACTCAATTATTGCGTGACTTCTAGGTGCGCAGGACACTGGATTGGGTCATAGAGCAAGCAACAAGGATTTCTTAGATCTAGAAACCCACTGAGAATAACAGTAAACTGAAAACTACAAAACCATCTACTTCACCTGCCAGTGCGAAAGGTGACAGAGGTGAAAACTACCCCTCCATTAGACCTGGAGATGGAGGGCACTAAAAATCCACTTCCAGCCAAAAAGCCGAATGAAAGGCAGAGAGGAGCCTCCACCCCGGTCCAATCGAATGGTAGTCAGGCAGGACTTCAGAATATAGACCCCTCTGACCCTGCCACCTATGTAAGTCCCTGATATAAGGGTCCTAGACCAATCCTGGGTTTTGTGCACACTCCCACTGCAACAAGGGGGGGGCAAATCAGGTAAATACCACATGAGAAACTTCTATCCAAATTTCCCACACATCAGAAAACCTTACCCAGCTTGAGCGAAAAGTTCAGCAGTTCACTAATGATATCGGGCTCATGTTAGGCAAATCAGGTAAATACCACATGAGAAACTTCTATCCAAATTTCCCACACATCAGAAAACCTTACCCAGCTTGAGCGCAAAGTTCAGCAGTTCACTAATGATATGGGGCTCATGTTAGGCAAAATCACATGCAGTACCTTATGGGACAACACTACATGTAATTATGACTAGTACAATTTCACCTTTGGTACAAGCCTATACTACACAGTTATGTGGTGGCAGTGGCTGAGCAGTCATACTTATCTCAAGAGTTGAGTGAGCAGTAGAATAAGTTACACAAAGGACCAACAAATACAGTGATTCAAATATACACTTACTCAAAGTTTCTTGGTAAAAGAATATACATTTATTTACACAGTCAGTTTGAAAACATTACACTAGCAAGAGCAGCTCAATATCATATACTAATACACTACAAATACACAACCAATAATTAACTGAGCAAGTTCAGCTCCCTTGAAGTGGGAGCAAAATGGCACTTCAGATACTTTAAAAAGGGGTAAAAAGACAAGGTTATAAGAATCAAAAGCACAAATACTCGCATAGTCAGGGCAAAGAGTTTCAGTGAACTACAACCAGCAATTCAGTTCAAAGGCCTGGGCCGAAGTCAATGGTTCAGTCTTTGTATAGGATAGCACAGTTCTGGTAGTAAATGGTTAAGTATTTGCCACAGAGTTTAGAAGAATTTGGCTATGTGAAAAGTTAGACAAATGTTTAGGGAAGGACAAGCTTTCGAAGTTGGGAAAGTTCCAAGAACTTTGGCAATACCCGAAAAGATTTCCGGACCGCGTTTGCACAGTACCTTGTAAGTGAAGAAGAGCTGTAGCTGAGGCAGTTGTTCCTGGCAGTTTGAGCAGATCTCGCTGTTCCTGAGCTTCAGTCGTGGGGACAAGAAGGAGGATGTCGGGAGGTTCCTGCACTGCACAGGGATGAGGCCACAAGATTAGCAAAATGTCGGTTTAAGGTGTGAGTGCCTTATATACCACAAACTGGTATCCTTCCGACTGGTTATCTGGTTTTCCACAGCACTCTGCAGAAAATTCGACCAGGAGGGGATGATGTCAAGGTGGCTTACGAGTTGGTTGTTCCCACCAAGCTCAAGGGAAGAAGTTAACCTTGAAGGGCATCTCTGTCGATGGAATTTCAGGCAATTCAGTCCTGCAGCAGGGCTTCACCGGTCATCCAGGATTTTCAGCAGTCCTCTTCCTTCAGTTCGTCTTTGGTTCTTTCGTTCCAGTGGTCGACTCTGCTTTCCAGGTCCCAGCGACCTACTTTTAAACAGTTTTCCCCCATTCATTACAGCCTGGCTGTCACTCACACAGCAGGGTGCTGTCCTTGCCGGACAGCCAGCCAGCCAATCATGCCAGAGTGCATTCAGGTCTCCTAGGAGACTAAGCACAGGGAGTTTCAGTCACCTCCTTTACATCTTGCCCACCCCAGAGACCCTGGCACCAGAGGATGGCTTCAGCACTGAAGCCCGCCAAAGGCCAATGAACAAAGGGACCAAATCTGGTTTGGCGCGCACAGACAAACACAAGAAGGACCTTTCCTAAGAGAAATGGGGAATAAAGGTGACCGGAGTTTATGTTGAAAAACATGGCTGACACAATTTTTAGCTACTGTTGTTCGCGGTCAGGAAAAATCATGGTAGATTGATCTAAAACACTTCAACCAGCCATTTAAAGTAGGAAAGGGTAACATTTGACTGTTACATGAGTGTTTTGACTCAGGGGAAGCTAGGAAATCCCTCCAGCACTCTGTAGGAAGATAGGATGTGCTAAGTCTTTAAATCTAAAGAGACTAGTACAGTCAATTTAACTTTACATGCTCTGGGAGACAGAAGTCAGTCCCAGAGAAGGTATTTAAACCTTGGAAGTATGAAACACATCCCTGTGTCACTGCACTGAAGGTGCTCTGTGACACAAAGAAAAAGATGATGCCTATTGAGTTGTTTTAAAACTCCATAACCAAAGAACACACATCAAAATACATGGAAGAGTGGGAAAAAAAGGCCCACACTCTTCCCAGGTAGAACAATCAAATCCTAGAAATCCAGCAAAGTTGCTGGGGGTCTCAAAACATAAGGGAAATAAGCAGATGTTGTGAATTCTCCCTAACACTCGCCCCCCCCAGACTAAGTGACAGGAGGATTTAATCCACTCCTGGATGAATCGCCTTACTCCAGTCTGTCAAACGCCCTTGAGAGACCATCAGCATTTGGCTGGTGACACCCAGACCTGTGTTCGATGGTAAAATCAAACCCTTCCAGGCTGATTGACCATCTCAGTAGGTTCATTTGCATCAACCATCTCAAGGGTTGGTGGTCAGTCTGAATCACAAATGTAGATCAATACAAGTATGGTCTAAACGTCTTCAGGGACCACACAATAGCAAAACATTCTCTTTCAATGGTTGCCCATCTTGTCTCAAGTTCCTTCAGCTTCCTGCTGATGAAGCAAACGGGATGCTCCCTACCTTTCTCATCCAGCTGACTCAGAACTGCACCTATACGTGTATTTGAAGCATCTGTCAGCACAACGAAGGTTTGGTTATAGTCAGGAGCTCTTAGGACTGGAGCTTGACAAAGGGCTTTCTATAGACCTTCAAATGCTTGAGTGCACTCCTCATTCCACCTGACCTTTTTAGGGAATTTGGGAGAGGATACCACATTCAAGATAGAAGCTATTTTCCCATAGTTCTCAATGAAGTTCCTGTAGTGACCAGTGAGGCCTAGGAAGGATTTCACTTGGTTTGTGTAGTAGGTGTGGCCCAGTTTTGTACAGCTTGTACTTTGCTAGGGAATGGCCTGATTTCACCTCCTCCTACCTCATGTCCAAGGTAGACCACTTTGCTCTGACCAATTTGACATTTAATAGCTTTTATGGTCGGATGGGCCTGCTCAAGAGCCTGCAAAACATATCCTAAGTGGTCAAGATGTTCTTTCCAAGTAGGGCTAAACACTACAATGTCATCCAAGTATGCCAAGCGGAAGTCCTCCATCCCATTCAGAACCTCGTTAACCATCCTTTGGAATGTAGCAGGTGTATTCTTTAGTCCAAAAGGCATTACCTTAAACGGGTAGAGGCCTGCTCGGGTTGAGAATGCTGTTTTCTCCCTGGCATGGTCTGTCCAAGTGAGATCAAATGTACTGAGGTACTTGGCTGAACCAAGTTTGTCCACCAGTTCATCTGTTCTTGGTAAAGGGTGGGCATCAATCTTGATGACTGCATTAAAAGCTCTATAGTCCACACAGAAACTCAACTCAATTTCCAGTGCTATGCTGACGACACTCAACTCATTTTCAGGTTGCCCTCTGCCACCTCCTCTCCCTCTTTCATCTCTGATTGCCTAACTGCCATTCAAGATTGGTGTGCCGCCAATGATCTTTGTCTGAATGCCAGCAAGACGGAGATCCTCCTCATCGGCACACCTTCACCATCATTTCCCCTCACTCTCTGGCTGGCCTCCCTTAGTCTGCCTCCTACCGCCACCTGAGAGGCTAAGAACCTCCGGGTCATCTGTGACTCTACCCTTTCCTTCTCCGCCCACATCTCTGAGGTCTCTAAAAAGTCAAATTTCCTACTGCACCTCCTCAGCGGTACTGTGACTTTCCTCTCCTTCCCTCATAAACTCATGGTATCCCAAGCTCTGGTTCTCTCTAGCTTGGACTATTGTAACAGCCTCTTTCTAAATCTACCTGCCTCTACTCTCCATCCTCTGCAATTAATCCAGAACAGGACTGCAAAACTTGTCCTTGGCCTCAAGCCCTGGGATCGTATCTCTCCAGCTCTGAAATCTCTACATTGGCTCCCAGTGGATGCAAGGATTAAATTCAAAACCCTCTGCATTGTCCACAAGGCTTTCTGGGGCCTGGGTCCAAAATCCCTTCAGCTATCCCTCCACAAATACCTCCCCTCTCAAGCTCTTCGCTCCTCTACGTCCAACTCCCTCAGGGTCAGTTGTTTTTTAATAAAACGAGCAGGGGGTAGATCTCTGTCTTCAGTTGGGGCATCCCTCTGGAACAGCCTCCCTGCCACTTTAAAACTTGAGGAGAACCATCTGTGGTTCCGGAAGCACCTCAAGACCTTCCTCTTTTCTTCTGACTTCGCTCCCCCTCTCCCCTGCTGATCTGTTCTCTCTTGGCACCGTGCACCTGGCCACCCTCTGTCCTCCGGACACAGGTACCTGCTCACCCTGCCACCCTCCCGCACTGCCTCCAAGCCACCCCTTGCACTGGGGTCTGTATCTGTACCCATACAGTCCCCCTTTTTCTTCCTGCACTTATCAGACCTACCCTGTCTGCTTCTTTAAACGTAGCACTTGCAAATTGCTGGCTGCACTAGCAATGTTTGTTGCCTTTATTATGTATTTATTGTTATTTATCTGTTTCTCCTCTGCTTTGCACTTTCCACTTCTCCCCCCTTTTCCCCCCTTCCATGCACTTTTTCTCTCCACCTCTCCCATGCACTTGCACGTTCTCAATGTCACTGGGTCTAGTAAGTTTTGCTCTCCCCTGTTGCCCTCCCTTGCCTTGTCACACTCTGAAACACTTGTGTACAAGCGCAATAGAAATACAATATCAATATCTATGTCAATAACTCCTTGGATCCTGCCTTGGGTACTAGAACAACTGGACTAGACCATGGACTGGTAGAGGGCTCTATTACCCCGAGATCAAGCATCTTGTTGACCTCCTTCTTTATGTGGGATCTTACATGATGTGACATCCTGTAACCTCACCAGTGTGAATATCATGCTGGCCCTAAGGAATCAAGCCTGGTGATAGTGAAAAATGGGAGGCAAACTGATTTAACAGAAACATGCACTCCTCCTGTTGTTCAGGTGTCAAATTAGAAGAGAGATTAACTCCTTCTATTTTCTCATCTAAAGGCTGGCCTCTGAGTAGGTCAGGTAGATGTTTACTCTCCTCCTCCTCTTGAGCTGAAGCTAGAAGCAAAGCTCCCCTTCTGGTCTTGAGATATACGATTTTAAAAGGTTGGTGTGAAAGACTCTGGGAGCCCCCTTAGGATTTCCTAAGTAAACCAGATAGTTGACCTCTCCACGTTTACCCACAACCTTGAAGGGTCCTTTCCATTTGTCCTGTAAGGCCCTCTGCCTTGTAGGTACCATAACTAGAACTAGCTGGTCTTGAGTAACTCAGACATGTTGGCCTTCTGGTCATGCCAATGCTTCACCAGAACCTGACCTGACCTGCTTTCAAGTTATCTGATGCTTCTGCCATCATGTGTGACATTCTCTTTCGGAGACCTATCACATAGTCAGTGACTCTCACTGGCTTGGGGGAAGGAGCACTCTCCAACCCTCCTTAATTAGGGCCACGTGGCCTCTAACTGGATGGCCATAAAGAAGTTCAAAGTGACTAAACCCAAATCCCTCCTGAGGTACTTCTCTATATGCAAATAGAAGGCATGGCAGTAGAAGATCCCACTTTCTTCTAAGGGGTTCCTCTAAAGCACCTATCATGCTCTTCATTGTATCGTTGAACCTCTATATCAATCCATTTGTCTGGGGATGGTAGGCAGTTGAGAACTTGTAAATTACTCCACAGTTTTCCACATGGCCCACATGTAGTGGGACATAAAATTGGACCCCCTGTCAGAGAGAACTTCCTTCGGAAAACCTACCCTGGTAAAAATACCAAGTATGGCCTTAGCAACAGCCTGAGCTGTAACAGTTCTCCTAGGTATGGCTTCAGGATACCTAGTAGCATGCTGTACTGCAACTAGGATAAACCTGTTTCCTGAAGATGTTGGAGGGTCTAAGGGACCAACAAAGTCGATTCCTACCCTCTCAAAAGGGACTCCCACCACTGGGAGAGGCACCAAGGGTGCAACATTCTTGGCTCCATTCTTGCCAGAGGTTTGGCAAGTGTGACAGCTCCTACAGAACTTATCTACCTCAGACCCCAACTTAGGCCAGTAGAAATATAAAGAGAGCTGTTCCTTGGTTTTCTTAAAACTTACGTGGCCAGCCAAAGGTATCTCATGGGCTAACTGTAGGAACTGGAGTCTGCTTTCAAGAGGCACTACTTCTGTAGTCCCCTGGGATGGACTTAGTCGGTTCATTGTAGAAGAGGCCATCTTCCCAGAACAACCTATGCATCCCTGGCTCTTGCCCATCCAGCTGGGAAGCTGCCTGTTGGCGAAGAGCTTCAAGAGTAGGACACTCTCTTTGACCTCTGCTGAAGTCTTCCCTACAGGGTCCACCTTCTGCCAGTAAAGACAGCATCTCAGAATGGTCTGCAGGATCCAGATCTCGAACATGAGCAAGGTCCTCTTCCAGCTCTGATTCCTCAGCAGATGATTCAATCACACAAGATTGTTCCACACACTCAGCCTCAGCTGGTGGAGGAGTCACAGGTGTGACTTTGGACAGTCCTCTCGGGGATGTCTTTGTTGGTAGCACAGGAGTGCTGGCTGGTTACTTCCTGGAGGTTTTAGGTTTCCCCTTTTCCTCCTTTGAAATTGCAGTCAGTAAGTCCTGTGGACTGGGAGTTATAGTTTCCTCTATAATCTCCTCTTGAGAGCCCCATAAGGTACTCTCTCTGGCCTTCCTAGTCTGCTCCTGTTTCCTTTTGCTGGGAGGCCTGGGGGTGCTTGATACAACTCCAAGAGTTTTTAAGTCATTCCCCAACAGGGCTCTCCCAGGTACTTCACACTACACACTTACAGGTATCTTGACAGTCATTCCATTGCACTGGATGAGAGCTGGTGGGCCACCCTCACACATTCTGCACATTATGGACCACTTGCTCGCACAATAGCGGGGGACACCTCCATTGCCCTTATGCTAACATTAGCATAGGCGGGGCTATTGTGGGACACACTTTACGTCAATTTTGTGTGCCCTCGACTCCATCTTTGGACTAGGCCTCACTCTGAAAGTACAAAAAGGTTTCTCTCCCCTCTGCAGCATCGCACACAGGGTGCGCATGGCCCCCACCATTTCTTCCCTGTCTGAAAGCTTCACAACACCCTTTCTCACGGATGCGCCGGGGAAAATTGAAACAAACACCAAAATGTATCATCTCACTCTTCCTCTGTGATCACTGCCCTGTGTGTGAACCGGCTCAAACCATGCCTTGTAGCTCATCCATCTCCACAAATCTGCCCTGACCCATGGCCCCACTGTTGGAAATTACTGCCAATGTAACCATGTGCCCTCCTAAGGTATTCTCTTGATGTACCAGAAGTGTGACCCTGCTGTGCAGCCCACCCCACAGTACCCCGAATAAACCCAGACCTCTGTCTCAGTATATTGTGCCCTAAAACCAACACATGTCACTATAACTCCCCACTCGCCTTGATGTACTAAGAACCACCCAGTCACTCAGGTTATTTCAGAGAACAAGCCCACTAAACCTTGGACCCCGTTAAAGTCCCAATGAAAAATAGTATAATCACATGCTTGCCAGTTATAGGTTTTCTAGATTTATTCAAAGATATACTAATGATCATTGCTTATTGTATGTCTAATGGTTGTTTCTCATGCCAGCTTAGTTAGTGTCAACTCTATCTCACAACAACCTCACCCTCTCCCCTCCTGGACACATGCAGCTGGACGCTGTGACGCTCAGCCTCCTACCATCTGGGGAACCAATCCAGGAGAAGCAGCGCCTACCGACACATATGTATCTACGCTGTCCAGCCAATCCCGTGTTATTGTATTACCCTATGTTAGTTGCGTCATCTATGACAATGTTTTCCTTTATAACCTTCTGCAATAGTAATGTTTGCCAGAGCGCTCTCGAGGCAGCAGAGTTCTCTGGATGCCAATTTTACATAAACATTCTCAATCTTGCAACCTGCTCCCTTAGTCTCATTCCCCACTGGGGTGTATTATATTTTATGAATATGCATGTGCAAGTCGGGGAATAAGCCTTTACATTTGGTGACCCCGATGTGATCAAGACAGGTGTGTCAAGGCCCCCGTGCGGCAAGATCCCGGACGCCCCCAGCAAAACCATCGCCTCTGCGGTTGACCAGTGTGTGCACAAAATGAAAGGTTCCAAGGGTCCCAGTCATCTTTGCAAATACCCAACTAACTGCTCTCCGAGGCGGGTCGCGGCTTGGTTGGGGTGCAGACCCGATTGTGGATAGACCGTGAATGGCGGCTCTCGGACCACCCGGCTAAACACGTGAGTACTGGTTGTGAGATTCTCAGGGGAGAGGGAAAACATTGAGAAATAAGGATATAAAAGACAAGGGTGATGAACATAGTGGGAAGGTGAAAACTGGAAGTTGGGTTTTGGGCCTGTGTGAGTGAAACTGTGAGGCTTTTTCTTATCTATCCTTTATATGGCCATTAGGTTGTTGTGGAAAAAGAGATAAAAATAAATACAGGATCCTAGCTCTGAAGGGGTGTAGAAGGCAGCGCTGCATAGCATTGTCTCGACCAGTGCAGGCAACAAGAGAAAATAAAGAGAAAAAAGTAGGAGTCTCATATATTTAGTAGGCTCGGAGTAGTAATTTAGAATATTCTTTTTCCGTATGAGCAGAATTTTTTTAAAAGAGTTAGCCTAAGGGGGCCCAGAGGTGGGGAGTGAATGAGAAAATAAGAGGAGGGGTAAAGAACTAAAACAAACCAAAGGGGTGCTCTAAAACAAAAAGCAGTTCATGTTACATGTTCAGTGTTGTTAAAGTACATTGGGCCTCATTACGAGTCCGGCGGTAACCAGGCGGTGTTAAAACCGCCTGGTTACCGCCGGACTCGTATTACCATTCCGCCTCCGTGATTCCCGGAATTACCGGGGCATTACAACCCCAGTTTTCCAGGAATCACGGAGGCGGACTGGTGTTAATCCCCATTCCCATTGAGTCCTATGGGACTTGATGGGAATGGGATCATGGAAACACCGGCAGCATCTCGTAATGCTGCCGGTGTTTCCTCGTCTGCCTGCAGGCGGGCGGTGTTAAACCCGCCAGACCTGGCGGGAACATCACCTCCCGCCTGCAGGGGTCGGACTCAGGCGGTCCGGAAACAACGGTGGCGGCGGGTTTACCGCCACCGTTATTTCCAGACCGCCTGGGTCGTAATGAGGCCCATTGTGTTGGTTTGTTGATAAGTACATGTGTGTCTGTGTTTTCTGAAACAAGCTTTGATGAAAATTGCTAATAATAATTTGTGATTAATGCAAAAGGGTGTGTGTAAAAACGTTTATTGGTATTTATGATGATGACAGTGAAATAAGGTTGATAAAAGGTGTCAGAAGAAGGTGTGTATTTGATGAATTGCATTGTGTAAGTACACTCATCAAGAGAGAGAATACCTACAAGAAGTTAAAATAAAGGTGTCATGGGGACACCGTTAGCGTATATTTGCCAACACCTCCCTTTGTATAGTGAAAAAATATAGCAATATCACAAACAATGGCTAAATGAAATAAAAGGAGAAAAGTCATCTACAATATGGCCAGAGGGGAGGAATAATACGGCCGGAGATGCCAGACAACCAAAGAGGAGAGGGACCGGGAGACAGGGAGTCAGAAGAAGAAATAGATGAAGTATGGAGCGATTTAGATGAATACGAAGATGGGGCAGCAGCGGAAGGGTCTCAGCTGCCATTTCGATTTGACCAAGAGGACGGAAGCCTCCTAAGGTGGCAAAGGAGATTGAGGCAAAGAGTAGGAAACATGTTGGTAAGTAAAACAAAGAAGGGAACGGTAAGTAAAAAAGGAGGTAAGGCCAAACTACAGATGCCTCTGATACATAAGGAAGCAGGGGGATCACACTACATACCATGGGCACAGATGGACAAAAATAACCTGTTGAAACCTCTCCCTCCACTTTCGGGTGGGGCTCTCCCTCCACTTTCGGGTGGGACAGGGAAGTGTATACATGCCTTTGAAAACAACACAGCAAGGGTACCATTAGCCATAGGGGATGTGAAAAGTTTACTGGTGTCTGCCGTCAGTGACCAAGCGGACGGAGTGTGGGTGAAAGCCAGCTTCCCGGGGGTAACAATGAACTGTGACAGCCATGATGGGTCGTCATTCAATAATGTAAGGGCACAAGTGTGGGATGCATTACGGAGGACTTTTCCAGATGCTCCAGATTTACACTTAGTGATGCAATGCACTATGGGAGAGGAGGAAGATCCTACGTAGTTCATCCTTCGGGTCCAAGACCTGTGGAGATCTGAAACGGGCACTGTGTGGGACCAATCCACCACCTTGTTTTACTTCATAATTAGAAAGGGCTCCCGTAGGAGGTACAGAAGGCCTTGGATAAAATAGCTGGGACAGTAGCCAAATGTTGACATGAGATTCAGAGCATAATTGTCCACCATTGTAGGAGGATCAAAGAAAGAGAAAAGGAGATAGTACAGAGAAGGTTGTCAGACGAAGCAAAATTGGTTCAAAATAAATTAGTGAAGGTTGCGGCAATGAAATCAGCACAGCCCACTGACAGGCAGGGAGAAGAAGAGGAGGGGTCAGGGAATACACCAGCGAGGATGGCAGCAACTTGGTCTGCAAACGGACAGGAGCAATGGGAAGCAGTATGAAGGGCCCCAATGGCAGGGCAGACCCGCAAGAGGACGAGATGGGAAACAAGGGCAGAGAGGAAGATTTGTAGGAAAGGGAAATACAGGATTTGGAGGGCAAGAAATGAGGGGAGGACCCCAAGGGTCATGCTGGAATTGCGGGAGGTGGGGACATTTTTCAAAAGAATGCAGGATGCGACCAATGGGATATTAACAAGGGCAACCTCCGATGGGGAATGAACAACAGTGTGGTCACCCACATCCAGGCAGTCCTTACGGGTTACCAATGGGTGGAGGTGGGCAGAACAAACAATGCTATAATGAACAACAGTCAAGGGTACAGCAAATGCCACGCAGACAACAGCCCCAACAGCAAGGGATGCAACAACAGGTTACACGCCAGAATGCAATGGGAAATGCAAACACTAACATTTTTGCAACAAGCGCAAACGGCACACCGGCGCCTTTCAGCGTCATAGCTGTAGTGGGGGACAATGTCTTTTCTGTCCTGGGAACAGAAACATATGCAGATTAGGACAGCCCACAGAAAGCACTTGCGTGTCCAGTCCTATCGACTACCCCATGTGCCGAAGAGGAACCACTGGTCGGGGTGGAGATAGGCAACAAACAGTTCATCTTTATGGTGGACTCAGAAGCTGAAAAATCGTGCCTTATGGAAGGCCAGTTCCGCTCTCCGGAAAAAAACTGGAAATGCAGGGGTTCTCTGGGGCTATTTTAAAAGTTCCTTACACAAAAGACTTAGACATAAAGGTGGGAGGGAAGACAGTGCGAGCCCCACTAATGAAGACCTGGCAATTAATTTATTGGGAGGGACCTCGTGAGCAAATTGAACATGACAATCTCCTTTACAGAACGGGGGATAGTGTGTTCTACCCCAGGTATATGTCCAGTGAGGGCCATGCTAATGATCAGCACCATGCCAAATGAGAGTGTAGTACGAGGGGCACCCATTGATATTGATATGTTCATTTATGGGATACGGGTACTTGCCAGAGTTGTGCCCGAAATAACATGGAAGGAATGGAGAGTGCCATCTGATTTTGTGTTCCGTCCCATTGTACATTCTGATATTGTGCCAGGGACAGTTATGCCCATTGATTTGGAAGCAGTGCAAGTTTCAAGCAAACGTATTGCAGTGAAAGGCATTGACAGACATGGATGTGAGTGGAGAACAGTGCCGTGCATAGACCCAAACATAACGTTGCGTGATTTGACTGATGAGGAATTGTTCACTGACAATGATACTGATGGGGAAATTATAATGGAAATAATTTACCCTGTGATATAATGATCCAACACCGAGAAATACACAACCCTCTTATGGGTAGTGTTAGTGTACCACCCACTATATTTGAGGAAGATATGAAAATGGTGTTGCCAGAATTATGGACAACCAGCCCCCATGACGTAGGGCTATTACAAGAGGTTACGCCCATAAAAATAAAATTGAAACCAGGTGCAATGCCGCCTAGAGTAAAACAGAACCCATTATCATGAGAAACAGAGGAGGGGATAAAAGAAACAATACATGCATTATTAGAACAAGGTATAGTAGTACTGTCAAATTCCCCTTGTAATACAGCAATTTATCTGATCAAAAAAGCAAGGGGCGGGGCTTGGAGGATGATTCAGGACCTATGCCCACTTAATGACGTCATACAGAAAGAGGTTCCATGAGTGCCTAATCCTGCATCAATTTTGTGTAGCATACCTAAAGATGCTACTTGTTTCACGGTAGTGGATTTGAAGAACGCCTTCTTCTCAGTGCCACTTGACGCAAGTTGTCGATATCTTACAGCATTCACATTGGGAGGCAACAGAAATGAGCATTGTAGGTTACCACAAGGATACTGTGAGAGCCCCAACATTTTCAATAGAATATTGCATGAAGATCTTGGTAATGTGGGCGTAGAGAGAACAATAATCCAGTACGTGGTCGACCTGCTCATATGCAGTAAAAGTGAAGAACAGTGCAGGGCTGATTGGATATCATTGCTGAACTTACTAGCCACAAATGATATAAAGTGGACAAAGGTAAGCTGCAATATTGCTTAGCCGAGGTGCTCTACTTAGGGCAACTGATTTCCAAAGATGTGAAAAGAATCATACCAGACAGGGCAGCAGCAATACGCCATTTGATTATACCAAAAACAGTGAAGGATATGCAGAAGTTTCTCGGCATATGTAACTATTGCTGTGCATAGATTTTACACTATGCCGCATACACACATCGATTGTTGCAAGCCTTAAAAGAAGCACAAAAGAATAGCGCCCCCATAAAATGGACACAAGAAATGATGACCCAGTATTTCAAATTAAAAGACCTCATTGCGCATGCACCAGTTTTAGCAAACCCGGATTATGACCGGGAGTTCTACTTGTTCTCACATTGCAACAGCATATCAATGACCACAGTTCTAACACAAAAGACATCATTAGGCCACAAGCCATTGGCCTACTACAGCAGCACACTAGACTCGGTAATGCAGGGTGACTTCACGTGTGAACAAGCTCTCGCAGCAGCAGCCTTCGCTATAGAAAAAAGCGCCACCATTGTGATGGGTTGTTCCGTGACGCTGTACGCGGAGCACTCACTGTTTGCAATTTTAGAAAGGTCCAAATCCACTCTCACCACACAAAGGGCAACAGCATACGAGATCATAATATCCAGTCCAAACGTTCATGTGGTGAGATGTAAGACAATGAACCCAGCCATATTCATTACTGAGCCATGCATGGTAGAAGACTTGCAGGCACATGATTGCGCCACCTACAAAGGAAAAGAAGATGACATTCCAAAACGCATTAGAGGAGGGGGAGATATATTTTGTGGATGGGTCAGCATCAATAGACAGTGAGACAGGTGAAAAACATGTCGGGCGGCAGTGGTAAGAATGGAAGAAGAAGGGTATGAAGTTATCGTACAGAAACGCCTCCCCTCCACATTATTCAGCACAGGCAGCAGATAATTGAAGCACTACGTACAGCCAAAGGATGTGAAGTGACAATATATTCAGACTCGGCATATGTGACAACAACAGTGCATTCAGGGTTGTCACGATGGCGACGAAGAGGGTTCAGGAGGGCAGATGGATCACCAGTACAGCATGTAGCACTATTGAATGACTTCATCGAGGCACTAGCAGAACCATCAGTGGTAGCATTGGTAAAGTGCCAGGCACACACCAATAACACGGATGCAATCTCGCTCGGGAACGCGGCAGCGGATTCTGCTGCGAAAGAAGCAGCATATTTCAATGTTCCACAACCATTAAAGTGCATTGTAAAAACAGCAAGTGCAGAAGTACAGGAGGAATGATACAAGTTATAGAATTGCAAAAGGGCACACCATTAGAGGAACAAGAATTATGGGGAAAGAGAGGATGTAAACAGTCTCCAACAGATTTAATATGGCTGCAAGAACTGACAGGGAAGGTGGTGATGTCAGTAGAATTATTATTGATAGCATTCCAACAGTTCCACTTCCCAACACATGTAACAAAACAACACATTGCAGCAGAGATTCAGGAAACGTGGTTTATACCAAATCTGCAAGAACACCTATCAAAGTTAACAATTGAATGCACTACATGTCAAACATACAATTCAGGAATTAATCTTTGAACACTATGAAGAACACTACCACGTGCTGTGGGGCCTTTTAGAGAGCTCCACATTGACTATGCGGACATGGGAGAAAGATGCAGTGGGGCAAGATATCTCATTGTGATAGTTTGTCCATTCTCACGGTGGGTGGAAGCAGGGCAGTGTCCACACCCAGAAGCTTGGTGTGCTGCAAAGTTTTTGGTGCAGGAGGTTTTCTCGAGGTGGGGGATATGGGATGTGATCAGATCAGATAATGGCACCCATTTTGTGAATGACCTCTTCAAAGAGGTGACCACCTTGTTAGGTGTAAAACACATATTATGTTTGATTTATCGCCCACAGGCCAACGGTGTGGTAGAAAAATCAATGGCCTGCTTAAAAGCAAATTGTCTGTGTAACACACTTAAAAATAATTGGGAGTATTGCTTACCTCTAGCATTGTTCCAACTCAGAACGCAACCAAGTAAGGACCATCATTTGAGCCCGCACGAAATGCTGACGGGACGGCATATTCATACACCATTGTCACCTGTAAGAAGAGCATCAGATGCTCACAGAGCTGCCACAGTGCTGGGGGATGAATTTACGGAATACCTTACCCAGTTGACACATGTGGTACGAAGTATAGCAAAACAGATTGCACCTGCATTCATACAAAATTATGAAACAAATACAACCACACCAGCGCAAAGCCCCACTGGACAATTAATGCCAGGAGAGAATGTATATGTGCGAAGTTTCATGCGGAGATGGAACTCCCCACGGTTTCGTAGTCAATATGAGGTCATCTATTGTACACCCACTGCAGTAAAGGTGAAGAAGTTGAAATATTGGGTGCATCTCCCAGATGTGAGAAGATCACACAATAGTACAACCCCTCAAAGTGAGCAGCAACAGAGTGATGAAGTTGCAAATGGTTAAGTCAGAGATGTGTAACATGAAGAGAAATAAGTATACCATTTTTTTGAAACAGCAAACATTGCGTGACAAATATATATGTGTAAAGGAGTGCATTGAAAGTTTACAGTACATTTCTCTCTCTCTCTCTCTCTCTCTCTCTCTCTCTCTCTCTCTCTCTCTATTTTTCTGTCACTACTACTTTCTCATGTCATCTAACTAAGATTGATCTTTTTCAAAAGAACATTCATGAAGGTTAATAGAAATGAAAGAGATAGAAAAAATGATTAGTAGAGAAATTATGTATTAATGTAGTAATGTAGTAATATTTGAAATGAAAAAAAATAAAAAAATGCACCAAAGTGTTAACTGTTTTTGCAATGTACTTAACCCTTTTATGTCACCCCTTCAGGTGGAAATATGACAGAAAGGAGGGCCCTCACTAACGATGATTCAAATGTAGATAGTGATAGAGTAGATGATAGAATAAATAAATGGTACAACTATGAATTAGGCCTAGCATTTGCCTCAATAGTATTTTCTGTGATGTTATTTTTTGCTGCCTTGTACTGGACATACACTTTCATATTTGGGGATATGAAAGAGGGGGTTGTGGGGTAAACCTGATATGGGAAGGCTCAACCCTCATATGGGCTGGAATTTGGAAACATAATGGCTCTGTAAATGGTAATCTCACCACGTTGCATAAAATCCAAACTGTCAAAACCCCTGTTTTTTCACTTGCTGCTATGAGTTTTGACAATGATAATGAAACTAATCAATATGATGGTGATTATTCCTGGTTCAGGGAGCCTAACCTGACACACACAAATGTACATGGAACCACAGAACACACCTCACGAGGCACTATAATGCACTTTATCCCTGATACTCCAATTAACCAAGACCCTCCAATATCACAATCTTGGCAAGCTGCTAGTGAACAAAGCAAAGTAACATGGGCAGATGTCTTTCCCATAAAATACCGGAGAGTGAAAATTATAAATAATAGTGAAGGGCGGAGGAGGAGGTGGAAAAAGGGGGAGGGAGGGAAACATTATGACACATACCATGGCCTGGGATTAGATGAGACTGAAGACCCCTGCCACCCAGATCAATCAAACAAATGGCACTCAGACATGAGTGCAACAGCCAAGCAAGCAAAAAATGAGAGCTGTTATGTCTGCTCTCTCATATCTCATGCCTCAGGCATGCCTAAAATACTTATACCACAAGAAGTGCCTTTGTCGGATGCCAAAGGTTTAGTTCATCTCGTATTGTGTAGGATTCGGAGCACCTTCCAGTCACACACAGTTGCAAAAGAAATGCTGCAGAATGAAAAAAACCTGCACAAGTAAGCCGCAAGGAGTGATCTGCATCAAAGAACCATTTTTTGTTATCAGAGGGACACGGTTTACAGAGACAAATGGCATGACAAGACGATCACATGCAAAGCAGAGGTATTACGAGCATTTACTGAAGAGAACTTTCAATGGGTCAAAGAAACATGCACTCCGGTCTGGTCCCAACACATTGCAAAGCTCACATGGATCACAGCTCTCGAGAAACCCATCAAAACACAGAAAGAAAATGATCACAAACTGTGCTTCCATGGCGAGGGAAAGGTGCAAATGGGCTCGAACAGAAAATGCAACAAGACAATCATCATCCCGGACATGAAATAGGACACAGCAGTGCTCATGGACATGTATTGGGTATGTGACAAACAAGCATACCTGAATCTCCCACCATCCTGGAGGGGTACATGTGCCCTGTCCACACTGCAGTCAGCACTGATGGTGATTCCAGAAAGCCATATCCAAGGAGGGAAAGATTTGGCTGACATATCGGCAGTACCCCAGCCCACAACAACAGAGCCTTCCACATACGACATTCTGTCTGAAAACGAGCTACAAGACAGGGTGTCCCGCGAAAGAAGGTCATTCACCTACATCTCCAGCAAATCATCAGAACTCCTTGCGGAGATTCCAGACAAATATAAACTGTTCAACTCTGCTGAAACCTTCTTTGCTTCCCTCCTGGTGCCGGGACTTCAAGCACAAACAAACGCCAAATGGCTGCAAATCGTGCAAGAAGGGTTCAATGTTATCAAGGTGGAACTTCGCACCTTGCACTTAATGGCGATGCAGAACCGGTAGGTCCTGGACCTCCTCACAGCAATGGACGGCGGTGTTTGCTGAAAAATCGGGGGTGCATGCTGCACTTTCGTACCTTCTGAAGACGCAGACAATGGGACTCTCTCCCATGTCATCTTGGCTGTGCACAGTTTGGGGAGAGAATGCGGAAGGAAGGAGGAATAGAGCCAAGCAACTGGTTCTATGACATCTCCAATTGGATACCGTCTTGGCTCAGTGTGATGTTGCAGATTTTTGTCCCACTCATCGGTTTTGTGCTACTATTTTTCTATGTGTGCCAGATGGGCATACGATGTTGTGCAAAATCTATGCCTAGTTGCACAATGATGATGGTAACAATGGGCAGATCGACAACGGTAACAACCGCAACCACAATAGATGCTCAAATACAGACTGGGGAATCCAATCCACCAAAGTATCACCAGCATGGGGACAGGGTAGATAACTTATACCACACCACCATTAAGGAGCCAAGGGAGTTACAATGGTACAGGGAGGTGTGGGTGGACCTGGATGGGGATGGGGCATATATATGACCTGCATACCTGATGAATATGCCAGGAGAGGTCAAAGCCTACAAATTGTTTGCAGGGCTTGGATGCCAATTAAAGGTACACCCGCATGGGATGAAGAAGTGCAAGAAGTAGAGTACTATTGAAATGAAAATAACAGTAAGAATTAGTTTGTTACTTTAGATGTAACGAAAGGGGGGAATGTGTGGGAGTGAGGGGTCGTTTGGGCCCCCTCACACATTCTGCACATTATGGACCACTTGCTCGCACAATAGTGGGAGACGCCTCCATTGACCTTATGCTAACATTAGCATCGGTGGGGCTATTGTGGGACACACTTAGCGTCCATTCTGTGTGCCCTCGACTCCATCTTTGGACTAGGCCTCACTCTGATAGTACGAAAAGGCTTCTCTCCCCTCTGCAGCACCGCGCACAGCGCACACATAGTCCCCACCTTTTCTTCCCTGTCTGAAAGCTTCACAACTCCCTTTCTCATGGTTGCACCAGGGATAATTGAAACAAACACCACATTATATCATCTCACTCTTCCTCTGTGATCACTGCCCTGTGTGTGAACTGTTCGAACCATTCCTTGTAGATAATCGATCTCCACAAACCTGCCCCTGACCCAATGGCCCCGCTGTTGGAAAATGACTGTCAATGTAACCCCGTGCCCTTCTAAGGTATTCTCTTGATTCACCAGAAGTTTGACCCTGCTGTGTAGCCCACCCCACACTACCCCCAATAAACCAAGACCTCTGTTTCAGTATATTGTGCCCTAAAAGCAACACGTGTACTATAACTCCCCACTTGACTTGATGTACTAAGAACCACCCAGTCCCTCAGATTATCTCAGAGAACAAGCCCACTACACCTTGGACCCAGTTAAAGTCCCAATGAAAGATAGTATAATCACATGCATGCAATTTATAGGTTTTCTAGATTTATTCAAATATATACTAATTATCATTGTTTATTGTATGTCTAGTGGTAGTTTCTCATGCCAGTTTAGTTAGTGTGAACTCTATCTTGCAACAACCTCACCCTCACCCCTCCTGGACACATGAAGTTGGACGCCGTGATGCTCACCCTCCTGCCATCTGGGGAACCAATCCAAGAGAAGCAGCGCCTACAGTCACATATGTATCTATGCTTCCAGCCAATCCCGAGTTATTGCAGTACCCCATGTTAGTTGCGTCATCTATGACGATGTTTTTCTTTATAACTTTCGGCAATTGTAATGTTTGCCAGAGTGCTCTCGAGGCAGCAGAGTTCTCTGGATGCCAACTTTACATAAACACACTCAATCTTAGAACCTGTCCTCTTAGTCTCATTCCCCACTGAGGTGTATTATATTTTATGAATATGCATGTGTAAGTCGGGGAGTCAGCCTTTACACTGGTAACTGTGGAAGCATTTGGACAGGTCCTCCAGCAAGCTTAGTTAGGAATTTGGGTGCCTTAGCAACATTCTCTACCTTGAAAAATTATTCATCAACTACAGTTATGCTGGCCCCAGTGTCTCTGATGCAGGGGTCTCCTGGCCATTCACAAAAACACTGTATTTGTAATACTCCCACTTCCTGGTCCTCCTCTCCCTTCCCGCCTCCCTGACCGCCCACCCCCCCCTCTGATTGGCTGCCTGGCTGCCTCCCTCTTGGCCTACTCGGCAGCTGCTCCCCCTGCTTGCTTCTTTGTTCTTCGGAGCGTGGGAGAGCAGTCGCTGGTAGCCTGAGGGATCTGCAGTCTTAGGGAAGCCCTGCCTGGCCCTGCGGGCCTCAGTGAGTTTGTGCTACATTGTTGAAAAATTATTTTTGCCTCGCGCTCTGAGCGTGTTGTTGTGCTGCTTCCCCCCTCCCACTTCCTGGTCCTCCTCTCCCTTCCCGCTTCTTTGCCCGCCCACCCCCCCTCTGATTGGCTGCCTGGCTGCCTCCCTCTTGGCCTACTCGGCGGCTGCTCCCCCCGCTCGGTTCTTTGTTCTTCGGAGCGTGGGAGAGCAGTCGCCGGTAGCCTGAGGGATCTGCAGGCTTAGGGAAGCCTTGCCTGGCCCTGCGGGCCTCCGTGAGTTTGTGCTACATTATTGAAAAATTATTTTCACCCCATCTATTCCTTTTCACTTCTTCGCATGGTGTCTTCTCCTCACTATGTCCCACAGTTGTGTTAACCAGGGTTTTTCTCCCCCCGCAGGATTCTCTAACTTGGTGGCCTCTGTACCTAATACGCTCTCACTGTTCTGAATTGTGGTAATCAGGGTTTTTCTCCCCCCGCAAGATTCTCAAACTTAGGTGGCCTCTGTACCTAATACGCTCTCACTGTTCTGAATTGTGGTAATCAGGGTTTTTCTCCCCCCGCAGGATTCTCAAACTTAGGTGGCCTCTGTACCTAATACGCACTCATGTACTGGAGGTGCACTGTTCTGTAATGTGGTAAACTAGGGCTGGCCGCTCTCCCACTGCCTGTGTGCTCTTGTATCGTCTGTCCTCCTCCCCCACTCCCTCCTACTCCATGGTGCTCTCTATCTCACCTATCTTTTCTAACTGCTTCTCTATTGACTACCCTGCTCTCCTCACTAAATCTGGTAGGAAAAAGTTTAAAAAGGACATCCTGGTCTCCAACCCAGGTCTCCCTATCGCTGACACCTACAGTAGTGCCTGCTCCAAGGAAACTCTCACTGACATCCTCTTTTTCGTGCCTTCGCCTGACCTATGGACCCTTCATATGGTCTCTGTGCTCTCTCCTTTCTCCTCTTCTCCCATTAACGGTGGCACCCGTTGGGATGTCCTCTTGGCCTCCTTCCACTCCTCTAAGGCCATCATTAATGTCTACGCTAACGGGACCGTCTTGGTCCAAGGCCCTCAGGCCAACCTTCACCTCTTTGACAGACGCTTCCCATGCCTCATTAACTTCCTTTCCTCTCCTGCTGTCCCCCCTCCTCTGTCCTCGGCTAACTTGCCTCTACCCTGCCCTCTCTTGCTCCTTCTTCTACACCTCCACAGGGCGTACCTCTGATCTGGAAGTCCTTCAAGGATGTCAACCTTCTCCACATTGCCACTCTTAACTCTCGCTCTGCAATCAAGCATTCTTCTGATATCTGTCACCTTCTTGAGGAACTGGACCTTGACGTTCTCGGTCTCACTGAGTCATGGTTCACGGCCAGCTCTGTCACCAGCTTTGACACACTCCTACCTGACGGCTACAAGATCCTCTCCGTGCCCTGGCCCAACCGTGCAGGGGGGGTGCAGCCCTTATCTTCCCTGAGTGGATTCCTGCCACTGTCACTCCTACGCAGTCATACTCCTCTTTTGAATGCCTTGTCTGCCGTCTCTCTCTCTCTCCTAGCCATTCCCTTACCGTGGCTACTATCTATCGGCCACCTGGTCAAATCTCCTCCTTCCTCTCCGAGTGGGCTGACCTCTCCTCCTCACTCCTGTCCTCAACCACTCAACTCCTCTTTCTTGGTGACTTCAACATCCACTTGGATGTCTCCTGTCCCCCCACGGGACTCTTTCGTGATCTCTGCGACTCTCTCTCACTCTCTATTCTCCCGTCTGGGCCTACTCATTCTGCAGGGCACACTCTTGATGCTCTGATCTCTTCTGACCTTCCCCTCTCCGTCCCTCTCTCCACTCCTCTCTCCTCGAGTGATCACTTTCTCCTATCCTCCCACATCACCCTCCCTACCCCACTGACAAAGCCACCCTCACCACTGCCACCCACCTTCTCGGTCATCCGACCCATGAAGCGCGTGTCAGTTGAGGCTTTCGCTGCCACCTTCGCACCCCGCCCTCCCCATTCGGCTGACTCCCACCCTGACAATGCCCTCTCCATGCTCCACTCTGCTATATCTGATACTCTTGATATCCTTGCCCCTGTCATGAGAATCCGCCTGAAGCCTAAAGCTAAATGTAACTCCTGGTATGACTCAGAGCTCGTTACCCTTAAACGCAAGTGCAGGGTGGCAGAGAGGAAATGGCGTGCTTCATGTTCATCCTCTGACAAACTGGCCTGCCGCCTGCTCCAAAGGCAATACCGTCTCTCCGTTCTTTCCAAGAAGATAGCCCTTATCCAAGCCCGCATCTCTGCGGCATCTAAAAACTCGGCCGAACTCTTTAAAATCTGCAAGGAGCTTGCCAACCCTGCTGCAGTCTCTACCTCTCCTGTCCCCTCCCAGACCCTCTGCACTGCACTTGCCTCTCACTTCATCTCTAAAACTCATGACATCCTGTCCTCACTCTCCTCCTATCACCTCCCTCCCTCTCTTCCTGGCTCTTCCTCTGGCCCTTCTACAGCCACCCCTCCTCCCTCCTTCTCTGCCTTTCCCCTTTTCTCTGCTGATGAGGTTTCCACAAAAGTCCGATCTATGAAAGTCTCATCCAAACAGGTTCACCCCTGTTCCTCCAAAACTATCAAGGACCACATCGACGCCCTGGCTCCTGCCCTGGCTGACTTTTGCAACCACTCCTTCACCTCTGGAGTCTTCCCATCCCCCCTTAAGCACTCCCTTGTGCACCCTCTTCTTCTTCTTAAGAAACCCTCTTCTGACCCCTCCTGCCCGGCTAACTATCGCCCAATCTCCATCACTCCCTTCCTGGGCAAGCTCTTGGAGAAACTGGCCATCTCCCAGCTTAACCTCCATGCTGAATCTGTTGGCAGTCTTCATGACCATCAATCTGGCTTCAGAGCTGCCAAAAGCACGGAAACTGCTCTCCTGAACATCCGTGAGGACCTACTCTTGAACCTTGACTCCAACACTCCGTGTGTTCTCATTCTGCTCGATCTCTCTTCTGCCTTTGACACTGTCAACCATGCCATCCTGCTCAACCGTCTCCGTGATAACCTGGGTATCACTGGTCAGGCTCTGGCGTGGCTGACCTCTTTCCTTTCCAATCGACCCTCCCAGGTCCAATTGGGGTCCTTCCTCTCTGACATCTTTTTCTCCACCTGTGGTGTCCCCCAGGGATCAAATCTCTCCCCCTGGCTGTTCAACCAGTACCTGGCACTCCTTGCCCACCGCATTGACACTCTCTGCCCGAACTTTCAGTGCTATGCGGACGATACCCAGCTCATTTTCAGGCTACCCTCGGCCTCCTCCTCTCCTTCCCTCATCTCTGACTGTCTGTCGGCTATCCACGAATGGTGTGCTGCCAATGACCTCTGCCTTAATGCCAGTAAGACTGAGATTCTACTCATCGGCACACCCACTCCCTCCTTCCCTGCAGCTCTCTGGCCGGCCTCTTTTGGCCCTCTTCCTGCACCTACCTGCACGGCAAAAAACCTCGGGGTTATCTTTGACTCCACACTCTCCTTCTCTCCTCATATATCTGACGTCTCTAAGAAGTCACACTACCAGCTGCACCTCCTCAGAGGTATTCTTCCCTTCCTCTCCTTCCCCCAGAAGCTCACTGTCTCACGAGCCCTGGTTCTCTCAAAGCTGGACTACTGTAACAGCCTCTATCTTAATCTGCCTGCCTCCACTCTCCGCCCTCTGCAACTCATCCAGAACAGAACTGCGAGACTTGTCCTTGGCCTTAAGCCCAGGGACCGTATCTCTCCAGGACTGAAGTCTCTACACTGGCTCCCAGTGGCTGCGAGGATAAATTTCAAAACCCCCTGCATTGTCCACAAGGCCTTCTGGGGCCTGGGGCCTAAATACCTTCAACTCTCTCTTCCTAAATATCTTCCTTCCCAAGCCCTTCGCTCATCCGTCTCCAACTCCCTCAGGGTCAGCCGCTTCTCAAAGCAACGAGCTGGGGGTAGATCTCTCTCCGCGGCAGGGGCCTCCCTCTGGAACAGCCTTCCTGCCTCCCTGAAACTTGAGGAGAACCATCTGCGGTTCCGGAAGCACCTCAAAACCTTCCTCTTTGCTTCTGCTTTCTCTCTCCCTCTCCCCTGCTAATTCTTCGCTGAATCTGCACCGAATCAGCAACTGGGCCACTCTCGCCGACCTCGGTCCTGGGCCCAGCCACTCTGCACTTGAACTGCCTCGCTGGCAACCCCTGCACTGCGGGACTGTCTCTGTATCCCTACAGCCCCCGTTCCCAGCACTTGTCTGCACTTACCTTGCACTTGCCACCAGCTGGCCCTATTCATTTTATTATATATACTTACCTTGTACTGCACTTGCCCCCTCCCCTCCTCTTGCGCTTTCTCCCTTCCCCTTTCCCCTGCACTTGCGCGATCTGAATGACACCTGGCCTAGTAGGATCGTTGACTGTCTTCCCCCGTTTCCCCCTCCCTGCCTCGTCGCGCCTTGAAACACTTGAAACGCTTGTGTATAGGCGCTTTGCAAATGCCATATCATATCATATCATATCATATCATATCATATTGTCTGGAATGGAATTATAAACATCTAAGTTCTGTTGTTCCCACAGACCCAGGGATACTAAAGAAACGCTCTCTGAGACATTCATGGGTTCCTCAGCCAGTAAGTGAAAGCTTCCACTTGCCATTGGTACTTCATTCTCTGGGGAGATGGCTAAGGAGACAGTGTGGACCCCTGAAGGTTTACCCTTACATGTGGTATCCCCTTTCGCATGGTCAGTTGAGCCACAAGCATAACATTTTCCAAGGGTGGCATACCCTTGTTATTTTTGTGGGCCCTCTTTTGGAGTGGAGGTATTGGAATTCTCTTTAGTATCTTTCTTGTGCTGCTTTCCGTCATCCTTCTTCTGAGTTGCCCCAGAATCCTTGTGAGTAGCCTTGTTGGCAACCCACAAGTCAGCAACCCTTGCTAACTTCTTTGGATCACTTTACTTAGAGTCAGCCAAGTGCTGTCTCAGCTCAGGAGAGCAGGCATCATAAATAGATTCCAACATAAAAAGATATCTCATACATTCATAAGTGTTCCCTCTGTAACCCTTAACCCATTCATCAAAGTTTTTCAAACATTCAGTCACCCAGGTTACCCAAGCGGTACCATCATGCTTTTTGAGGGTTCTAAACCTCTTAAGATACTGATAAGGGGTCTTCCTAAATCTAGCTATCAAACCTAGCTTCACAGTTTCATACGTCTTTCTGTTTATATCCCCCAACTCCATTACAACATCAGTTGCAACAGAGGGTAGCATAGAAAAAGCCAAGGAATCAACTGATTCCCTGTAATGTCTTGAATCCCATGGTTATATTCAAAAGCAGCCAACCAATCCAACATATCAAGCTTAACCTCAACAATACTTACTGCATCTTTGGGCATGCAAGGCCTCTTAGGACTCGAAGACCTAGAGGACTCTAGGAGAGAACCAGTTTCAAGAGACAACTTTTTCATTTCAAGTGCATGATTCAATTCCATTTCTCTGAGTCTAAGTTCTTGATGTTTGCTTTCAGTTTGAGCTTGGAGTCTTTTAAATTCTAAGTCCAGTCTCATCTTTTCAAGTGAGTCAAATTCAGGACATAGGTTTGGACCTGATGGGGTCCCTGTGGTCAAAGGTTGAGGCCTATGAGCAGGTAGAGGTATGACAGGGCCTTCATTCTGAGACTCTTCTGCCTTATCTAACTCATCCACATTATTAGAGCTGGGCTCTGACATATTATCATCCTCAACATTTTCCACATTTGCTGCATGTGTGGGGGTTCCTCAGAATTTGGTATTCTAACAACTTTTCTATCAATTCAACCTTATTGCCTTTCACAGTGAGATTCCTAGCTTTACACATATCTCTCACACAAAGCACCAACTAATACAGTGATTCAAATATACACTTACTTAAGGTTTCTTGGTAAAATAATATATATTTATTTACTCAGTCAGTTAGACAACATTACACTAGCATAAGCAGCTCAATATCACACACTAATAGGCCACAAAAATCCAATCGGTAAGTAAATGAACAAGTTTAGCTCCAAATGAAGTGGGAGCAAAATGGCACTTCACATACTTAATAAAGGAGGGAAAAGACAAGGTAATAAGAATAGACAGCACACATACATTCATAGGCAGGGCAAAGGGTTTCAGTTAAATACAACCAGCAATTCTTCTCAATACGCCTGGGCCAAAGTCAATGGTTCAGAGTCTTTTGTATAGGATAGCACAGTTCTGGTATGCAATGGTTAAGTCTTTGCCACAGAGTTTTAAAGGATTTGGCTAGGCAAAAAGTTTGACGAATGTTTAGAAAAGGACAAGCCTTTGAGTTTGAGGGAAGTTCCACGAACTTTCGCGATGGCCGAAAAGATTTCCAGACCGCATTTGCATAGTACTTTGTCAATGAAGAAAGCTGTAGCTGAGGCAGTTGTTCCTGGCAGATCCTGCAGACCTCACTGTTCCTGAGCTTCAGTCATAGGGATAAGAAGGAGGACGTTGGGAGGTTCGTGCAATGCCCAGGGAAGAGGCCAAAAGCTGTAGCAAGATGTCAGTTTTAAGGTGTGAGTGCCTGAAAGTCCACAAGCTGGTTTCCTTCCCTCTGGCTATCTGATTTACAACAGCATTCTGATGAAAATTCAACCAGTTGGGGACGGTGTCCAGATGGCTTGTGAGTTGGTTGGTCCCACCAAACTCAAGGGAAGAAGTTAATCTTGAAGGGCTTCACTGTCGTCGGAGTTTCAGGCAATTCAGACCTGGAGCAGGGCTTTACCGGTCGTCCAGGAGTTGCAGCAGTCCTCTTCCTTCCTCTCCTCTTCGGTTCTTTTGTTCCAGTGGTCGACCCTGCTTTCCAAGTCCCAGAGATCTGCTTTTAAACAATTTTCCCCCATTCATTCCAGCCTGGCTGTCACTCACACAGCAGGGTGGCTGTCCTTGCCGGACAGCTAGCTGGCCAATCACGCAAGAGTGCATTCAGGTCTCCTAGCACAGGGAGTTTCCGGCACCTCCCTTACATCCTGGCCACTCCAGACACTCAGGCACCAGAGGAGGGCTTCAGCACTGAAGCCTGCCAAAGGCCAACTAACAAAGGGACCAAACCTGGTTTGGCATGCAGAGACAAACATAAGAGGGACCTTTCCTAAAAGAAATGGTGAAAAAAGTTGACCGTAGTCCGTTTTTACAGATAGGTCTTGGAAGCCATATTGAAAAACATGGCTGACCTGATTTTTAGCTACCGCGCTTTGCGGTCAGGAAAAATCATGGTAGTTTGATCTAAACCGATGCCACCAGTCATTTCAAGTAGGAAAGGGTAACATTTGACTGTTTCATGAGTGTTTTGACTCATGGGAAGCTAGGCAACCCCTCCACCACTCTATAGGAAAAGAGTGTGTGCTGGGTCAGTAAATTTAAAGTGACTAGTAAAGTCAATTTAACTTTACATGCTCGGGGAGACAGTAGTCAGTCCCAAAGAAGGTATTTAAACCTTGGGGAGTCTGAAATACACCAGATGATGCCATGGAGTTTGTTTAAAAACAACATAACCAAAGAACGCAAAAGTAAAACCCACACAAAATTCATGGAAGAGTGGGAAAAAAAGGCTCACACTCTTCCCAGGTAGAAAAAATCAAATCCTAGAAATCCAGCAAAGTTTCTGGGGGTCTTAAAAGGTAAGGGAAATGAGCACATATTGAGAATTCTCCCTAACAGTTGCATGTTTTATTAGTTTGTGGACTCAACCCCTGTCCTATGGACACTGGCATGCATGCACACCTGATCCCATTGTTCCCCCAGATACCGTGCATGTCCGGACCTGTCTCCTTGCATGTGTCACACTTTTAATTAGTTCGGCGGCCCCACCCCTGTCCTACGGACACTGGCATGTATGCGTGCCCTGTCTCCCGCGCAATAGGTGTCCGCAGGACAGCCGTCCTATCTGCGGTCGTCCGGATACGTTTTCATGTGATTGCACCCATGCTGTGTGTCAGGAGTATTCACGGACACTGTCTGTGATCCGGGACAGTTTAAAACTGCATTTTTGGCCTATCCAGGTTGTTTTAAGCTAAGACCTCACCCTTGCAGAGGTCCTACACCATGTCTTACTTGATCTAGCGACTTTTTGTAACTTTTGGAACCCCATCTATGGATCAAAGTAACCACGGACAGTCACGCCGTCTGCGGACAGCCCCTCTAAAGGGACCCACCCACTACTGCTACTCATTGTTTTTCTGGTTGTCCAGGATCTGATTGGGATATTGCCTATCTCTGCTTTGTACTTTTTGAGAATGGCTTCCAGGACTGCTGCAGCTGCCCCACCACCACCACCACCACAATCTGGAGGGCCTGGAGAGGGGAACAGGCATGAAGATACAGAGGTGGATCATGAAGAGGATGAGGATGAGGAATTGTAAATCCCTCTCACCAGCTCCCAATGTGAATCTTGGGTGTGGAAGCTGTTTACGACCATTGGGAGGGGATACCTAAGTACCTAAGCCCTCAGTCATGGAAAACCGGGTCTGTATAGATATGGGACAATTCAGCACCACCCCAGATCAAATCCCAAGGGAGCAGTGTGAATGGTTGTACCTTTAGAATTGAGGAGTAGTTTGACATCCACTACCACACCCTCATCATCCCCTTCTGCTACCACACAAGAGAGAGAGACACTCCTGTGGAGCAGAGTATCCCTGCAGAAGCCTTGCATGCCATACATCCCTCAGTCGACCCTTACCCTTCGAGGCTGACAGTGCTCTGTATATACTGTGACACACCGCTCTGTTGGGGGAACAGTTTCAAAGTGCTTTCGAGGCTGCAGTCAGGGAGCATGATAAACACTGTCCCCTACCCAATTAAGGCCCACCCAACATCTTCCTCTCTCCACCTACCCCTTTGTCCCTGTGGAAGGTGCCCCTTCCCTCCTCTCCCTACCCCCTCCCTTGTGTCTCCTATGAAGAAAATCCAAACAAAATATAAAACACAAAAAATAAAAAAGGTTCTTTTTAGAGCCACCTTTCACAGTTCAAAAATAGAAGCACCAAAAAAATGTTGCTTCATTTTCCCAAATGTCTCCTTCATTTCAAACTGTAACGAAATTCCAGTTACATAACCTAAACAGTTCCCTCCACAATAAACAATGATAATGTCCAGATGTTGGAGCACAACCAAATTGACAAAAAATGGAAGCAAGTACACCCACTTCATGCTGCGCACCTCATACCATTCCACAATAACATCATGAAATCCAAGATTTTCATCCACTCCACACTGCTCTGCATACTGCTTCAACCAATGGATCCACAAGTCCCTCAACATCTACACACTTTGCCTCCTGAAAGACATAGCCACAGCCATCTACACTCCTCTCAAACACACCTTCTGCCAAACTCTATCCTTGCATACCACACCCAAGAAACCTTATTGGACAATCCCCTGGGCTGCACAGTCCCATTTCCATGTCTGGCATCTTCAGAAGACCCCCTCCTCCCTGGGAAGGGTGAGAATAGATTGCTTGGACCTAGGGGTCTTGTCCTGCCATATACATTTTTGCACTGCTAATTGGAGTTCCTTAAAAGTTGACTCTGGTACCTTCATGGGAAGGGCCATGAACAGGTACAGGAGTCTTGGTAAGACATTCCCAACACTTTTACTGCTGTCATAAGGCCATACCAAGACAGAGTCATGCTGCCCCAATTAGTTAAATCTGTTTTAATGGATGACAGTACTGGGCTAAAGTTACTTGCTGCCAAAGCTGTTACATCCCTGGTTAATCTTACCCCTAAGTATTGGATCGCTACCTTCTCCACTTTGACCCCTAGGAGGCTTTTTACCGGGTCTAACTATGGGTCGGCTTCTCGGAGCGCATCAGCTGAGATTTTGATTTATTAATTCTTAGACCTGAAAAGACCCCGAAGACGTCAAGTTCCTTTCCCCTTGCCCAGTGCATTTCCTGGAGAAAGAGAAGATCAAGTTTGGCCCACCTAAATTCTCTGCCCAGGAGGGACCTCTCCGTTGGTGAGTTCATCCTCCTGGCATTTAAGGAGCCCATCTCCAGAACAGGAAGCCTATCAGCCATTAGGGTATTCAAGCCTCTCTCTAACCTTGCCTTTGTCTTGCGTTCCCAGACTACTACCGATACCAATTACATCTTGATATTGTCTCGTTACCCAAGTTTTCTGTATACGTGAAACCAAAAACACCACTCCCCCCCTTGCCCAACACTCTCCAACCCAACCACACTGGTGAAGTGCCCCCCCTTTCTAACAACGTAACCCCTAGACCCACCCCTCCTCAACCCTCCTCCCCCTTCCCTCGGGGCTTAGCCAAAGAGTTTGACCATACATGGTACTTGGCTGAACCACCGGTGTGCCCATTCCCCCCAGACCCATCCTCGTAGTCACCTCTTTGGTAGAGCACCCCCAAGTCATGCCTCCAACCCCAGAAACTTTACCTCCCAAACCCCCACTCCTGTTTTCTCAGAGTGATTTTTGCAACGTCACCATGTTACCTGCTGCATGAGATGCCCCCCTCCATTTTGGGTGGAGGGAGAGGGCCACCCCTCTTTCCTTTACCATTTTCCCTGGTGGTTTAGGGTGCCCTTCAGCCCCCCACAACTGCACCCACACATTTTGTTTTTTTTGTTTACCAAAGTTCCCTTGGGGCAGATGGGCCATTAGTGTGCTCATCTGCCCCCAGGGTGCCCTAAACCTACTGGCTCATCCATTGGGAGGCCTGTCACATGTTTTGTGGTGTAAGTGACTTCAATCCAGCAATCCAAATAAGTCAATGCTTAGGATGGGATGCCGAATGGAAGCCCTTTTTATATATTTTTATGTCAAAGTTCTTTAAATCTGGATGATGAACCCTTGTATGACGCCCCTCTCTTTGAATCCCCCTGACCTCACTGAGCCAAGAAGTAGGTTTGTTTTGCAAATTACAAGGGGAATATTACAAAATTGACAATCTCTTTAATCACGTAGGAGTATGAATATGAAGGATACTGTAGCAGAGAATACCTTATGTGGTTCAAGGAAATGCAATAATGGGAAAGAATGCAACACAGAAATAGACTCAATATGATTTAAATCAAAAGATACTATGGTCACTTTTTCCTCTGTGATTACTCACTTCTCACCTATGCAATATGAAGAGAATTAAATGAGTGCACACAGGTTTCAGGAATACAATCAAGAATGCAGTTCAATTCCGGTTCCCTCCAGGAAGCTTAGCGAAAACAGGTATGATTTTAAACAGGTAAAAATACTTTTGAATGTGATTGCAATGAATGGGAAAATCTGCTAAATTGATTTTAATTCACTAAAGGAAATTCAGCACTAGTGAGAATTACTTTGGATTGGTACAGGTCAACACTAGCAATGATTCATGAATGATTATCAGATTAAAAACGAAATTCAGCAGTGGAAAGCAAGAAGCAGCTATGGTGAAATGGAGCTAAATTGCAATTCGCAGCAATATTTCCGCGTGCGTAAATCGCGATTATGGAAAAAGTAAAATGAATTGGAATGTTGTTTTGTTGGAAAGCTTAGGATATTAGCTTTAAAATGACAGTTAAATGTTGCTTCTAGGACGTGCGGTTCAAAAGTTACAGATGTTTTTTGTGAAGGTAGATTTTGCAGAAATAAACAGGATGGACACAAGATTCTATAATGCAGTTCTGAACAAGTTGAAATGGATGGAAGAGGATTACTTTAAACTAAGAGATTGGTTATGGACAGTTCTAGACTAGATAGGCACTCCTAGGCTTGGGAATGGATGGGCCTCATCAAAGATCTGGTCAAGGGGTTTGGCTTCACTCTACACCACTGCTTTCTGGGTCTGGATCTGGGTTCTAGCACAGGGTTCTTAGCTAGAATAGAACAGCTCAGCCCGGCTGTTGAAGGTGAGAGAACCTGGGGGTTTAGGGGTTAGAATCAGGTTTACAAAAGATTCTGAAGCCTGCTGAGAAGAGTTCAGCTTTTGATTTAGGCCTTTCTGCTTTAAAGTTCTGGATTCTGGGTTCTGGAGGTTGGTTCTAGAGTCTGGTCTCTGGATCTATCTGGATTCTGGAGTCTTCCGGCAGAGTGCTGCGCAGGAATCGGTGAGTAGTGGAAAAAAGTGCGTGTCATCTGGGTCTCAGCAATTCCTGTTTTATGTGTTTCCAAAGGGGGTGGGTAGGCTGATTCTCTATGCCCAACCCCCTAAGGATTTGATAGGTTAGAGGATTTTCTGTCTTTTGACTGGAGAAAGGATCAGCGTGTCATGAGGTGTCATCATGATGCTACCATTTACCCTCTAGGGAAGAAAATCCCCTTTGCTTTTACTTAGAAAATCATTTTTTCATAACAAACATATTTCCCAAGTGCACAACCTATTCATAATACATACACACATCACAGATTAATTAAGGCATGTCTCTGTTCAAGTCCCATGTTCATACGAGCTTTAGTTCCGAAATGACAACTTATTTGCGCTTTTGGTGAGTTTCCCAATATTGGTTCTGCACCAAATTTGATACATGCATGCGGATCCTCTCAGGACATATTACTGTAGGTTCTTATGTTCATAGCAAAAACACTGCAGTTACAATATTAATAATTCCGGGATTTGGTCTCAGAACATCACACGGTGTCCAGCTTAGTCTTGAACTGTGAGTGAATTTGTCATTTTAAGAATCCCAAAGTTTCATATTTTTGTCAGCTTGGTAAAATTTGTTATACGCATATATATATATATGTTTATAAAACATATATTTGCTTTCAATTCAATACACACAACGGTTTGTCTCCGCCCGCAGAAGCTTGGCTGCCTCAGAGGTCACATGTCCGGTCTCTCCCAGAGCAGTTGTTGACCAGTCACACCCAAATCAGCATATTCTATTTATCCCAAAGAATCCATTGTCTTGACTGAGAGCAACATGCCAGGGTGCCTTGGCTAGTTCCTGTTCACACCAGTCTGTCAATCTCTGGCCAAGGACAGAAGGAAGCTTCTTTTTTCCAGGGAAAAGGTGTGGAATCCGTTTGATCCCAGTGTGGGAACACTTTTTAACTCTGCAACCAATGTCTACAAATTGTCTCTTCTTACAATATAACCCACATTTTTAATACATACATTAAACAATTGCTTCCTTCAAGTCATTTCAGAATATAGTTTTACATTGTCTCGACACCTCAGCAAGTCTTTCTTTGGCATAGTTTGGGGATCCCTGTTCAACTTTTACAAAGAAATAGTTTAAAATGCCGGATTCTGGTAGTGGTGAGTACCAGTATTGCACCCATTTTTGACATCTGTCTTTTCGTCAGTATCTTTAAAATAGGATTTTGCTTGATAGCATATGATTCTTGCTGACATTGTATTGATGTGGATTCTTGCAGTAGAGTAATGTGGAACACCCAACAAAGAGGTTGGACCTTTTAGGTGATTTGTGAGCCATGATTTTAGCATTTTATGACAATCAAGAACATTTTTTGGAAGCTAGCTCTGTTTCTTTTGCATTGCTATTTTCAAGTGGTTTCAGGCTGCTTTGTGGGTAGCCCAATGGTGGTTTTAGGCATTGATCTCCTGTGCTCACTAATATAGGCAAAAGTGGATGGCTGCCTATTTTTCAGGTTTTCACTGCGCATTTTCTGGTGATTTGGAGCGAGCAGCATGTTTTCCAGTGGCCATTCTGATGTTTCAGCTGCCAGCAATGCACGGTGATGTTGCAGGGCTTGGAGGAGTGGGTTAATACATCCCGCAGTGGTGACCCTCTCCCCCCACCCCAAATGGATGAGGGGGCATCTCATGCTGCCCTTGCTGGGGTCAGATGCCCCTTCCTAAGAGCAGATATATGCCCCCAGGGGGGCTGCATGAGATACCCCACCTCCATTTTGGGTGGGGGCACCCCAATTTCTTTTACCATTATACCTGATGGTCTAGGGTGCCCCTCAGCTGTCGTCAACTGCGCCCAAACATTTGGATTTTGTTTTTTGTTTATCCATCTTCTCTTGGTGCAGATGAAAACATGAGTGTGTCCATCTGCCCCCAGGGTGACCAAAACCTTCTGCCCCGTCCCTGTCCCATGTTTTGTCGTGGCCCTCTCCCCCTGACCCCCAAATGGATGGGGAGGGCATCTCATGCAGCCCTTGCTGTGGTCCAATGCCCCTTCCTAGGAGCACATATCTGCCCCAGGGGGGAATGCATGTGATACCCCCCTCCATTTTGGGTGTGGGCAAGAGGGCCTCCCCTTTCCTTTACCATTATCCCTGGTCATTTAGGGTGCCCCTCAGCCCGCCCTGAACTGCGCCCACACATTTGGAATCAATTTTTTATTTCGCCAACTTCCCTTGGGGCAGATGACCACATCAGTGTGCCCATCTGCAATCAGGGTGCCCACAACATGCTGCCCCATCCATTGGGGGGCCTTTCCCATGTTTTGTGGTGGCCCTCTCCCCCCACCCTAAATGGATGGGGGGCATCTCATGCAGCCCTCGCTGGGGTCAGATGCCCCTTCCTAGGATCACATATCTACCCCCAGGGGGGCTGCATGAGATGCCCCCTCCATTTTGGATGGGGGGAGAGGGCCACCCCCTTTCCTTTACCATTTTCCCTGGTGGTTAAGGTGGCCCTCAGCACCCCTCAAATGCGACCAAAAATTTTGAATTTGTTTTGTTTTGTTTACCCAAATTCCCTTGGGGCAGATGGACACATTAGTGTGCCCATCTGCTCCAGTGTGCCCTAAACCTACTACCCCATCCATTGGGGGGCCTGTCACATGTTTTGTGTGTGGCCCTCTCCCCCACCACAAATAGATGAGGGGCAATCTCATGTAGCCCTCCATCAGAGAAGATGCCCCTTACTAGGGCAAGAAATCTGCCCCAGGGAGGTGCTACATGAGGTACCCCCATCCTCTTAGGGTGGGGGGAGAGGGTCACCACCCCTTTCAAGGCACAAAAAAGCCTGGTGGTCTAGTGGGCGCCCTTGGGTCCCCCACTCAAATCATTTTATGTATTTGTTTTATTTTTATTTTTGCCCCTTCCCTAGGGGCAGATGGGCACCCATCTGCCTCCAGGGGGACCTACACCTGCAGCCTCATGCTTTGGGGGGCCTTTCTGGTGACCCTTTCCCCTCCACCCCAAATGGATGGGGGCATCTCATATAGCCCTCCCTGGGGGCAGATGCCCCTTCCTGGGGGCAGATGCCCCCTTTTACTGTAAAAAAAGATCTGGTGGTCTAGTGTGGCCCCCCATCCAAAACACCCTTTCTTTTTTGTACCCCGGGGGCAACCATCTGCCCCCAGGGGGTAATACTGGCTGCCTCATACTTGGGGGGACCTACACGAATATTTCTGGTGGCCCTCTCCCCCCCACCCCAAGTGAATGGGGGGCATCTCATGTAGCCTGCCCTGGAGGCAGATAGGTGCAGATATCTGCCTCCAGGGAGGGCTAAAAGAGGTGTCCCCATCCACTTAGGTTGGGGTGGAGAGGGCCACTCCCCTTTCACGTGGAAAGAAAAACCTGGTAGCTAGTGGCCCCCCCCACACCCAAATCGTTTTTTTTTAATGTATGATGTGCCCCCTTCCCTGGGGGCAGATGAACACCCATCTGCCCCCAGGGTTCTCAATACATGTGCCCCCATGCTTTGGGGGACGGGGGGGAGAGGGCTACTTACATAGTAAGCAGCCCTCTCTCCCCTCCACATCACAAATGGATCCCTGGTGGTCCAGTGCCATTGCTGGCCATGGATCGAGCGCTCTGCGCCCGATCCACGAACATCAATGCTTTCAAAAAAGATGTCGTTGGAAAGTGGAGAGTCTCCCCTTTCCAACAACACATCCCTCGATCTCTGGCTTGCAATACGGCCGCAGATCGAGGGAGAGGGAGAAGGGATCTTACCTTCTCTATTCAACGCGGCAGCCGAAAATGGCAGTGAATTTACTTTCAGTTTCATGTTTTCATGCTTTGCAGTGATCGCTCAAGGCAGAGTACTTAAAAGGACGAGCTGTCACGTCCTTGGCAACCCGGAGGATATTCCAAGGACGAGATACCTCGTCCTTGGCACTAAAGTGGTTAAAGAAGGTATGAGTTATGTAGCACTTGCATGTCTACGCACACTCAAAGGAATATTTCTAGTCAATTTTTATGCAAACAAAGTCAAGGCTGACATTCTTGCATCATAGAATATAACAGACTACGTGCACTCTACACACACATTCTCGATATGTACACTGTTCCTCAAAAAGGTAAATTTCTTAAAATGCAATGGGCCTCATTACGACCCAGGAGGTAAGGGGTTAACTGTGCCGTAAAAGGTGGCAGCGCCGTTAACCCCTTACCGCCTAATTACGAGGTCCCTTTGCGGGTCCCTACCTTAACGGCTGAAACCAGCCGTTAAGGATTGGTCCCACAAAGGGACCTTGGAGGTAATTACGGTACCGCAATTTGCCGTAACTACCACCTTCCCCATTTCCATTGAGCCCTATGGGGGCAAAAATGGGAATGGGGAAGGGCCAATGGTGAATGGGGAATTACCACCCCCGCCAACCTTGGAATAGGGCGGTAATTCCGCCATTCACCATGGCAGAATCGGTAAAATACCGGCGGCAACCATGGCGCTACCGCACGGGTCATAATGAGGCCCAATTAATGCAAACAGAACTTATAAGAGATCTCCCAACAATATCACCAAAGAAACTAAAAACAACTGCCACTCCATGAAGTAGTGCAGCCAAAAAACGATCTAGTGCAAACACAATTGCACATCATTTCTGCCGAAAAAAAAAGAAATTTCTCTTCTAAGAAACCAAGTGGAGGCCCACCAAATGACACAGAGACAGAACTCCAAGGTCCATTTAAATTTTCCAACACAACTGGTGTAAATTGTTATGCAAATGTAGCAATCAACCTTCTGTTCCAATTGCCACCAATTGTTCAAAACCTTTACTTGAGCGGCTCAGACCAGTTGTGTTTACAAATGCTTGTCCTTCAGAGAAATGTCACAAATAACCCTAACAACACTTACAGTGTCTCAGGAATAAGTCAAGAATTGGACTACTGTGCAGGAATGGTGCAATTCACTATAAACACACAGGAAGATCCACACACATTTCTTATGTACTTACTGCAAGTAATGGAAAACAAAAACATACCTATAAATGAAATTGTCCAGATTTCATACACGTGAAAACATATATGCACTCTCTGCAACCATGTTGCACAAAAGCACATCCCTAGTGAACGATTTGTTTATTTATCTATACCAAATTGTGAATCCATTCAATTTCATCAGCTGGTACAAAATGCAAATCATGCCATACTATGCACTGTTTGCAATTCAGACAATCGTTCCACCTTACACATAAACTCACACAGCCAATATGTAATACTAATGCTTTTAAGGTACAGCGCAGATGATACCAAAAACAACTGCAAGCTTACTAGCTTCAGCACACATGCAACAATCTCTTGGCAAGAAAACCTTCACAACCGTTGGCATAATCTACCACACCTCGTGCCACAACCACTGCAGGTCGCTATACTGCATACATTAAAAAAGATGTGGTTGGTTTTAATGCAATGATACTTCCGTTACTCTAAAGCAGAGAATACCAGCAAATCCAACAAATGCCTGCTTAATATTCCTTACACCTAAATTTAGTTACTGACCTGTGAAACTATCAACTATTACAATACCCCACCTGGTATCTAACTGCAGCCATACTAGTACTGGAATAGCAAAATAGCTGCAATACACCACCAGGTATCAAACAACTTCAAAAAATACCCTTCAGTACTATAAAACTATGAACAGTTAGAATACACCAACTGGTATCTAACTACATCCATAGTGCTGCAATGCTAGTTTTGCAATGGAAAACTCTTTCAATACGCCAACAAATACACATTTAGTACATTTTTCATAATTCTATGCAGATTTTTTTTTTACAATGACCCAATGATTATGCACACAAAAACAACAAATGTGCAAAACACACACTACTGTTGTTTTAACCGTAGTGTCTAGAAAGTACTAATTATGAGGGTCTACACAGTTTAGTCACTGAACTATCAACAGTTAGAATATGCCACCAGGTATCTAACTGCAGCCATACTACTCCAATACTACTTTTGAATACAAAATAGGTAGAATACACCAACAGGAATGAAACTGATTCAAAATATACCCTTCAAAACTGTAAAACTACCAACAGTTAGAATGCGCCAACTGGTATCTAGCTACATCTATACTACTGCAATGCTCCTTTTCAAATAAAAAAAAAACATAGTTTCAATACACCAACAAATATCTAAATACTTCAAAAATACCTTTAAAAAAAAAAGAGTCCACCAGCACTTTCAAAAAGTAAAACACTTAAAGCATTACAATTCTTTCTACTGCAACACTTATTTGTGCACCTTAAACACTCCTTTAAGTACTGCAAACTTCAAACAAACATGGTATGACCCACAGTGTCAAATAAATGTAGTTTTTTTTAAAGAAATCCTGTATGGATTTCTTTTCCCAAAGACCCAAATGATTATGGTAACAAAAACAGCAACTCTGCAAAATGCACACTAATGTTTGTTGAAGCATAGTACTTGGAATGAACTCATTATGAGTGTCTAAAAAGTACATGAATATGTGAGTCTGTATGGAATTCGACATTGTAAACTATCTTTACTAACATATTATACTATGTTTTTTTAACAGAAAAAGAAGCAAAGATTTCTCCTTCATTACCATGTAAAACAAAGTCAACCTGTACCCCCAATGGTACATCAATCATACGTACCATTTGCACTTCAATTGTATTGTGTCACCATGTTATGTATACTATACAGTGCCCACACATGATGTGTAATTACTATACACATATTATTATAATGGTTGTTTCCAATGGCCAGATTCCATTTCTGTAGACATATTATTACATTGGTTTTGGCCAGTGGCCAGAAGCTTGGGTTCATGGTCGTGTTATGCTGTGGTGGTTGTGGCCAGTCCCTAGATTCTTGGGTGGATGGCCTATGACTTATGGCCTATGGCCATGCACCCAAGCATCTGGCCACTGTCACAACCACCACACCATAACTTGCCCTCAACTTCCCAATTTAAATGGCATCTGCAGACATCGAAATGGATGGGCAAAACATTTTTTCACTTATGCCAATACCCCCATATCATCTAGATTCCACTCCCTACCCTGACCAAGCCCTCTTGCAGACACAAGATAATACCAAAGGTGTATCTCAAGCTGTCCACCCAAGCCCTCTTTCAGTCACCAAATAACCCATCCTGTCTGCCCAAACCCTCTTTCAGTCACCAAATAACCCCAAACGTGTTTCCCAAACTGACCACCGAAGACTTATTATTACAATGGTTGTGGCCAGATTCTTGGGTGAATGGCAATATTATACTGTGGAGGTTGTTACAGTGCCTAGATAGTCAGGTGCATGTCCTATTTTTCACCTATGCAAATATTCACATGTCATTTTGATTACACTCCCCTACCGTAGCAAAGCCTGCCTGCACACAGCAAATCAGCTGCCCGCCCAATACTGTCCATGGACTTTCGTGGTGGCCACAGACTGCCGCACCCCATACTCTCTTCTTCCACCAAAACAAATAACCCCGTTTCATCTTTTTTCACCCCCACCCACCCTTCCCTGTCCCTGTTCACAACACCAAATGACCCAAAATGTGTTTCCCAGCCATGTTCCCCACTGTACTGTCCGCAGACAGCCACGACTATCCACAGATACAACATGGTGGGCATTTTGGAAAAATATGACGCACCTCACGCTTTTCACCAACCAATCAGCGGATGCGTCGGGTGTCCGCAGACTTCACACCACCCTCTAGGCCAATAGGAGGCCCGTCTCCGTGAGGCCACGGACCAAACCAAGATATCACTAATTATTTTGTATCTACTTTTAGCCTGTTTTAAAGAAAACTACTATATAGATTTGCACCATATTTACAAAGGAATGCTTTTGGACCAAGCCACCACTATTGCCAGAAATTTGGTAAAAATCCGTCCATCGTTTTGGGTTGTAGGCGTGAGGCAACTTTTTTTCTCCATTGCGTCTATGGAAAAAATGATTTTTGGGGAACCCCCTATAACTTTGCCCCTCACCTTGATGAAACCTCACCAAAATGTATGAATAATTCAGACATGACCATATGCTTTTTTTGCAAAGTTTGGTAAGTATTCGTCCAGGGTGAGCGAAGTTGTAAGCCACACAAAAAGTGTTCTTCCTATGGGTTGAGCAACTTAACCATAACTACAGGGCAGCTACCGCAGGCCCTGTAATATATTCCCTTTACGTACATCTTTTCCCACTACCTTGGTCTCCCTATCGCTGACACCTATTCCAGCGCTTCCTCTAGAGAGACACTCACCGACATTCTCTTTGTCGTTCCTTTTCCAGATCTATGAACTCTTCATATGATCTCTGTGCTGTGTCCTTTCTCCTCCACTCCCATTGTTGGTGGCACCCGTGGTCCCCTAAGGTCATCCATCATTAATGTCTACCTAAATGGCACCGTCATGGTCCAAAGCCCTCAGGCCAATCTCCTCTTCTTTGATAGGCACTTCCCTCACATCACCAATTTCCTTTAATCTCCTGCTATCCCCTCTCTCCCCGCTCTGGCTTCCTTGTCTCCCCTCACTGCCCCCCTTGCTTACCATGCCCTCTCTTACTGCCTCTTCTGCCCCCCCTCAGGCTACTTCATCACCTCCGCAAGGAGTACCTCTGATTTGCACCCCTCCCCGGAAGTCCTTTAAGGCTGGCAACCTTCTTCATCTTTCTGCTCTGCTGTCAAACACTCCTCTGACATCTGCTGCCTCCTCAAAGAATTCAACCTCAATGTCCTCGGTCTCACTGAGATTTGGTTCACAGCCAGCTCTGTCACAAGCTTTGACACTCTCCTCCCTGACAGCTACAAGATCCTCTCAGTACCCAGATTCACTGTGTCCATAGGGGGTGTAGCCATGATTTTTCCTGAGTGGATTACTGCCTATATCATTCCCACACAGACTTAACCCTCTTTCGAATGCTTTGTCTGCTTTCTCTCTCTCCTGTCCACTCTACTATCTATTGGCCTCATGGTCAGATCACCTCATTCCTCTCTGAGTGTATGCACCTCTTCTCCTCCCTCCTGTCCTCAACCACTCACCTCCTCTTTCTTAGTACCTCAATATCCATCTATATTCTCCCTTTTCCTCCTCTGTACTCTTTTGTGACCTCTGTGATTCCCTCTCCATTTCTATCCTCCCCTGTGGTTCGACTCACTTCGCAGGGCACACACTTGACGTTTTGATCTCCTCTGACCTCCCCCTCACCATCCATTTGACCACTGCTCTCTCCTGGAGCGACCACTCCCTCCTCTCCTCCCATCTCTCCCTCTCTACCCTCTAGGCAAGCCAACCCCAACACTGCTACCTACCTCCAGCCCATGAAGCGTGTGTCAGTTGAGGCTTTCAACGCCACCTTCTCTCCCCGCCTTCGCCTTTGGCTGACTCACATCCTGATAAAGCCCTTTCCTTGCCCTACTCTTTTATCTCTGGTACTGTTCATGCTCTTGTCCCTGTCATGAGGATGCATTTGAAGCCTAAAGCCAGGTGCAATTCTTGGTACAACTCTGACCTAGCTACCCTTAAACGTATGTGCAGGGTGACTGAGAGCAAATGGGGGGCTACTTGTTTATCCCCTGACAAAATGGTCTGCCACCTGCTCCAAAGGCAATACCTACTCTCTCTCCATACTAAGAACAGAGCCCACATCCAAGCCTGTGTCTCTGCGGCATCTAACAACTCGGCCAAACTCTTTAAAATCTGCAAGGAGCTGGCCAATCCTCCTGCAGTCTCTACCTCTCCTGTCGCTTCCCAGGCCCTTTGCACGGTCCTTGCATCTCACTTCATCTAAAAAACCCAGAACATCCTGTCCACCCTCTCGTCCCCTCCCCCTCTTCTCCCTATGCCTTCTGTGAAATCTGGCCCTCCTGCAACCATCCCCACTCTCTTTCTCTTCCTTTCCTCTTTTCTCCCCTGATGAGGTTTCTAGAAAAGTCTGATCTATGAATGACTCATTGAAACAGGTTCTCCCCTGTTCCTTCAAAACCATCAAGGACCACATTGACACCCTTGCTCCTGCCCTGGCCAATTTATGCAACCTCTCCTTTGCCTCAGAAGCCTTCCCCTCCTGTCTGAAGCACTCTCTTGTGAACCCTCTTCTCAAGAAACCCACAGCTGACCCTTCTTGCCCAGCAAAGTATCGCGCGATCTCCATCACTCCTTTCCTGGGCAAACCCCTGGAAAAGCTGGCCATCTCGCAGCTTAACCTTCACTCCGATTCTGTTGGTTGTCTCCACAACCATCAATCAGGCATTAGAGCTGCCAAAAACACAGAAACTGCTCTCCTGAACATCCGTGAATATGTGTTCTCCAACCTTGACTCTAACATCCCTTCTGTCCTTATCCTACTCCATCACTCTTCTGCCTTCGACACAGTCAACCATAGCATCCTGCTCAACCGTCTCTGTGACAACCTGGGACTCAATGATCAGGCTCTGGCCTGGCTGACTTCTTTCCTCTCTGATTGCCGCTCCCAGGTCCAACTTGGGTCCTTCATTTTTTCTATCTCCCTCTCTACCTGAAATGTTCACCAGGGGTCTAACCTCTCACCCTGACTTTTCAACCAATACCTTGCAACTCTCGCCCATCGCATTGCCGCTCTCTGCTCCAATTTTCAGTGCTATGCGGATGACACTCAACTCATTTTCAGGCTTACCTTGGCCACCTCTTCTCCTTCTCTCATCTCTGATTGCCTGTCTGCTATTCAGGAGTGGTGTGCCACCAACAATCTCTGCCTTAATGTCAGCAAGACGGAGATCCTCCTCACCGACGCACCTCCACCCTCTTTTCCTGTCACTCTCTGGCTTGCCTCCCTTGGCCCTCCTCCTACCCCCACCTGAGAGGCTAATAATCTCGATGTCATCTTTGACTCCATGCTTTCCTTTTCTCACCACATCTCTGATGTCTCTAAAAAGTGAAACTTCCAACTGCACCACCTCAGAGGTATTCTGCCTTTCCTATCCTTCCCTCAGAAGCTCACAACAGTCTCTCAGGCCATGATTCTCTCTAGGTTGGATTATTGCAACAGCTTCTTTCTAAATCTACCTTCTTCTACTCTCTGCCCTTTTCAACTTATCCAGAACATAACTTTTTTCTGCACTGATCAGACACCCCTGGCTGTGCCTTAAACCTAGCACTTGCCACTTTTTGGCTGCACTACCACTTGTTTTTTATTCCTTTGCTCAGCACTTTCCACCTCTCCTCCCTCCGCCCTGCATTTTCTCCTTTCCCTCTCCCCTGCACTTGCATGTTCTCAATGTCAGATCGTTGTTTTTGTTCTCCCTTGTTCCCCTCACTTGTGTATGAGCGCAATACAAATAAAATATCAATATCAATACCATACAAAGCACACGTGAAACATATTCCAACAGAGTGACTAGTCAGGATAAGAGTCATAATCTTATCTTCCTGTAGCACACACTCTACGGCACTTTTTTCGTATGAGACGTAACGTAAATGGAATTTGTAAAAGCCTTGTGTAAGCCTTTCATTGACACCACAGCTCATGTTTGTATGTTTTTATGGTGAAGAGGAGGGGCGGAAAGCAACGTATGATTCTGCTCTGTCTCTTTCTTTGCGCCAAACAAATTCTGGTGATCCCTATGGGTCCTTGGGCTTTCTGCACCACCCTAAAGCTGAGGGACTCCATAGGGATCCATTATAAATGGCACCTGTCATGAGCACATGGCAGCCGGCATTTACATAATTTATGTGCCAGAGTGTAAAAGTACAGAACAAAAGGCGGCGTACATGCTTGTACAAAGCCTTCAGCTCTGCACATTTGAAATTGTGAATTGTAAATGACCAAAATGTGTTGGCGGGGTGTAGTTTATGTTTGTGTTCATGCAACACCTCCCTGCTGCCAAATTACAGTGACTTACCAAATGAGCCCTTCTGTATTGCAACATTACAGCGTTAGTCTTTAGGGCATCGTAACACAGTGATAGGTTGTTTAAATATGTATTCTGCTTAAAAGTAAGTTTTCCCCAATGGCAGTGATTGCAGAGTGAAGGAAAGCAAGAATACAAACAGAAGCCATAAACGCATATTTAATTGAGGCTGGTGCCTCCCTTTGGAACAGCCTCCCTGCCGCCCTTAGACTTTAGTCAGACCTCCTTAAATTCCAGAAACTGCTCAAAACTCTGCTTTTCTCTATCTCCTTCCCTCTTTCCCTTCCCTGATAATCACCCCACTGCCGCTGAGACCGGCGGCCTGATCCTCATGAGTCTTACAGCACACAAGGCCCTTCTACCAAGTCGATACCAGCACCCCCACACTGTACTACCCCTGCGGGCCCCTGACTGGCTTCTCTACATCCCACCCTTTGGAGTCGCCCACACTAGCACTTAGTCTGAGGCCCTCTCCTTGGCTCCCCCTTGGTACTTCCTACCCAGGCCCCGACTAGCACTTGTCCATTCCTTGCGCCCCAACCATTCCTAGCTCCATCACTTCTCTTCACTGCACTTGCATGTCTGAATACCACAAGGCCTAATAGGGCCACAGCTTTTTATTTGCTTTTTTGCCAATGTTTTTCCCTTCCCATTTAGCCTTATGGTGCTTGGAAACTCATTCTGTTGTATAAGCATCAAACAATTGCTCAATGCAATGAAAACACATTTTAAAACGGCAGTCTGCATTAAATAAGAACATATCTTGTGGGCTGAACAATCACTGAAAGGGATAGTTGAAGTGGATTCTTGGGGTAACAGAGTGGCTGGAGTAATTATGTCTGGAGTTTTAGTAAGTGAATTTAGATCTGAAAAAGTACTTAAGAGTAGTTAGGAAAGGAATAAAGATAAGGCTGTAAGCAGGAGCACGATGGACCTGCAATGTCAAGAGAAATACAAAATCAGTAGAAAGCTTTAGGGAAGATACAAGTGATACAGTGTTTTAGTCAGGTCGGAAACATATTAGATACTCACATATATCAACACAGAAAGAGCAACAAATGTATTCATGGTGTGGTTGCAGACATCATAGATAGGGCACTATTATAGGCCCGGAAGTTAGTTGAAGTATTGTTGTGACGTAGGATAGTGTGATGTGCAGGAAGGATTGAATTAAGCAGAAGATCAAGTCAGCAAGGTAGTGTCGTAGAAGCGAGGGCGGTGTATTAACTTGGCAGAAGTGTCGCCATTTTTGATGTTAAGGCCTAGTACACAATGAACAGAAGAAACCACAGGCCTTGGTGTGAAGCTGCGGCTCTGGTAGTGCAGCTCCAAAAACAAATCCCCTTTTTCGTTAACCAGTAAAGAAGCCAAGGTCAGAGGAACCCACGGTGCGCAGATAAGCACTAATTGTATCCAGCTGCGGGCCCTGAATGTGTTGGGAAGGGAATGATAGTTGATAGAATAGCAGGAAGGGATGCACCCTTTAAAGGATAAATTCATGAGAATAAGGCACAATGCTCTGTGTTGCCAATGGGCCAGTTGAAGATTTAGAACATAATGCCCTCACCCCGTGGCGGACACACCGTATGAATTAAATCTAGACACACAGCTTAGGCACACAGCTCAGACTTGAGAGCGGTGCCCTTGTCACATCATCACTGGGCACCTGGGTCTGGGAGGAGATCAGGGGGGAGTCTTGTCTGGAACTTGTGATTTGGGAAGAAGGAACAGAGGTGATGGCAATACATTTAGTACAAGGTCAGGGTTGCAGCTCTTGTGCGCCATGGCATCTGGGTTAATGAGGAAGCCTGCTGTCTCATCATAAGCAGGGTTGGCCTCTGCAAGTTACTTTGCGTCTGGGACAGGATGGTGCACATCACATGATGATCTCAAATGTATGAACCTATTGATTTGATAGTGATGATGTAGGGGACCATATATCTAGAGGAATGGGGGTAGCATAGATGTGGCTGATCAGTCAAGTGACTTTAGGGGGTATTAGCATGTTCTATAGGTGGTAGCCAATGAGGGTGGTGGGATTATGCTGTACTCATTATGAAGAATAGTATTTTTATTTTGCAGAAATGTCCACTATATAATCTCTAATCCTTTGAGATATGATGAGCTTCATGTCAGCTTGGTTCTACGGAAAGTCTCAGACCCTTCTTGCAGATAATAAATCTTGTTTTCCTTTGCAAATAGGTGCAGTGATTATTTTGTCATTTTGGATTGTTTTTATTCCTGTTTTCTGGGATGGCATCCTTTCACTACCAAATAAGCATTGTGAAGCTATATCAATTTTTAAACCCAGCCAAACAAAGCCAAACCCTCAAACATGCACTTCCTCAGAGAAATTCTCCCTTTCTTCACCTTTCCCCAGAAACTCAATGTCTCCCGAGCTCTGGTCCTCTCCAGGCTGGACTACTGCAACAGCCTCTTCCTGAATCTGCCTAACTCCTCCCTTCACCCACTTCAACTAATCCAAAATAGGACTGCAAGTCTTATCTTTGGCCTCAAGCCCAGGGGCTGCATCTCTCCAGCCATACAATCTCTCCACTGGATCCTGGTTGCTGTGAGGATCAAGCTCAAGATGATCTGCATCATCCACAAGGATAGCAGGGCCCAGGGACCCTGCTACATCCAACTCTCCCTCCATAAATAGCTCCCTGCTTGAGCCCTTTGGTCTTTTAGCTTCAACTCACTGCAGATCAGATGTTTTTCCATGCAGAGAGTGGGGGGTAGATGTTTCTCTTCCGCAAGTGCCTTTCTCTGGAATGACCTCTCTGCCCCTCTCAGACTTGAGCTGGATCTCTTTAAGTTCTGGAAGCTTTTCAAGACCCTCCTTTTCTCTTCCTCCTTCCCTCTCCCCCTCCCCTGTTAATGCCCCCCTCTGTCTCTCGACTGGCTGTCAGGTTCTTTCAGATTCTTAGAGGGTTCCAGGCCCTCCTCAATCAGGCTACCCCTGCACCTAGTCTCCTCTGACTCCCCTCTCAACCTGCACTTGCCCTTCCGAGCTTCCCCCATGCACTAGCCTGGCTGGGCCTACACCCCTTGAGCCCTTCCAGCCCTGTGCTTTGCACTTAGCATGTGGACCTTCTTCCCCTGCACTCTCTGCATCCCCCTGCCTCTGTCCACCTGCCCTCCCCTGGAACCCGATTTACCAATGGGCCCTTCAGCCGTGACCAGCATTTCCTGCCTTTCCCTTTCCCCCTCACTTCTTGTTACTGCACTACACAATCTGACTGTCACAAAGCCTAGTAGGACAGTTTTTGTTTTTGTCATCCCTGTTCCCCCTCTTGTCTTGTTGCTCCTTGAAACACATTATGTATAGGCGCATTATAAATACACAATACATTTTTTAAAAAAAAGAATAAATGGTGTAGATCTATCCTAAATATAAAATAAATAGAAAAACGTACCATTTTAGAGAACCAGTTGTTAGTGACTGATGACAAGTTAAATACGAGGGACAAAAAACTGCATACGATTATTATAAGATTACTATAAAATCACTGAATGTGTCCATTTAATCTGAGTAAGTCATCAGGAAAATGTTTATGAGTTTGAAAGTAGGGAGGGTCATTATCAAAGAAAACTAAGCGATAATTAAGGAAACTGGAGGGAATGAGAGAACATTTCTGTCTCATAAGTCAAAACAAAACAATGAACTTGAAACTACCAACAGTTCACTAACACAAAGATGTTATAACTGTTAAAACTGACATAAGGTTAATGAAATGTATGGTAACCACAAATAAAAGTGAAAACGTAAACCTTTTAAGCAATACATGCACCCACCCTACAGGTTACCCCATTGCTGTTAAACCCCATAAGTGAAAACGAGAAGGAATTATGCACCTCATTAATGTAACAAATAATTGACCATATTAATACACTTTGTAATTAAAATCTCCAACCCCAAAGCCATATCATAATGGTAATGCTAGTCACCTGTGTGAGTAGTGGTCCAAAGTTTGTGCAATCACTCATGAGATGGCAGCATTTTATTCTTTGCTCAATGTCCTTCATTTGGTTGCACTTGCACCACATGATAGTGAACTTCTATGATAAGCAAGGGGGAGGTGTTGTAGCTGAATCTTGGATGGCTGAATCGTCTGTGATAAGCAAGGGGGAGGTGTTGTAGCTGAATAGAATGTGGAATGTTTGGTGGGTAGTACTTGGGAAGGAATGGAATGGAGAGGAGTCAGTTATGATATGGGAATAAAGGAGTTCATACATGCAGGCTGATTCCTGTCTGTGCCATACGATGCGCTTTGCCGAGTGAAAAGGTTTGAACATCGAGATTGCCTCTGTCTGTTATCTCTGATACTGTCAATGGTATTTAACTCACTTCTGTTTTCTATCTTGGCTACCTGCCTTTCAGTTCTTTCATACACTCGTGCCAACTCCAGGACTTCCTTTAATGAGAGAGGCACTCTTAGAAGATGTCTTTGAAGTTGTGATGACGTACATCCTTCAATGATTCTCAGCCTAATCACCTCATCATCGCTAAAGCTTGCAAATTCACAATATTCTGCCCTTCTCTTTAATCGTAATATAAATTGGTCAATTGTTTCATGTGGATTCTGTGTGCACTGATTAAATGCATATCGTTCGTAGTCCCGATTGGGAGGATCAACCAAACGCTCACCAATCACAGCGACCAATTGTTGATATGTTGTTCTTTCCTGAGTCGGAATGCTCATTACCACATTTCTCACCTCCTTTCCTACCAAATTAACAAATATGTCCATTTTGTTTGAGGCATCCTGATTCCCTGCTGCTCTCATGAAGCTCTTGAACTCCTCCATCCATTCCTGCCATCGTTGCCCCTGACTTTCCTGTGTGCCAAGTATAAATGGGTCTGGGCAATGTAGATAGTTCACCAGAATCCCCTCATTCTGGACTGATCTTGTATTCCCACATGTGATATTCGGGAACATGGTTACTCACTTCTGGCCCAGTTGCTTCACTCTTTCTTTCATCAGCAGTAGTTGCTTTTGTTGCTTGATTGCATAATGTTATTTCCATTATTGGTCAATATTATTTCATCTGTGCAACTTTCATTTGTCCAGTTCTATCTTGTTTTGTTGCTCTCGCACCAGGATAACCATAAATGAAATTATGATCTCTTTCTGAACAGTGTTACAGTATAAAGTTGCTCAGGCTGTTACAGTATAAGGTTGCTCTATGCACCCGTGTGTGAGTGCAAATGAGGCGCACCTTACAATTTAGCACCACTTTAAACACTTTATTTTTTTATGCAAATCCCTTGCTGGTTCACCTATGAAGTGTACTGTTCAAAGTCCTACAGCAATTGTGATTATATACAGGGAGATAGCAGACCTTGTGCCACTACCTTGTACGTGTAGCATTCCACTGGTTCACTTTCATCCAGATTCCCAGATTCACCTGCCGTGGTATGGGCTGTTCACTGGTATCTTTCTTTGCCACCTTAATTTTGTGTTATATTTTCTGTTCTGCAGCCAGTATGGAAAACAATTTCCCACTATGGGCACTTCTTGTGTTTTTGTTGCAGTCTATGCCTCACCACTTTGCTCTTTTTTCCACACTTTGATTTAATTGAACTTAGTTTCGATTTTGCACTCATGACACATTTTAGTTCATTTCACTGTTTGTTTTATTGAGTTAGTGTCTCGATCTTATGTTACTTATTTGACACTCTTCGTGCAATCGCTCATGAGATGGCAGCATTTTATTCTTTTCTGAATGTCCTTCATTTGGTTGCACTCACACCACATCACTTTCCTTTCAAGACCTTCCTTTAGTTTTGCTTCATAGAGTCCCAGCCAGTGACTCTGACATCTCCAACAGTCTTAGACCTCCCACACCCGTGAATATCACAGTTCCAGTTTCTCCTTTTTCTCTTTTTTTTTTGAAAAATACCTTTCCTGAACAACAGCCTGTTGGCAATCTTCTCTTTCATGTATTCATGTATGCCATATTAGCAAGTCATACCAGTCAATTCCATGCAGTGTTGCTCCTCTGTTCTTACTCTTTCCTTCCTTTGGCTTCTGTTTCCTTTATCTTTATTTCAGTCTTCTCATTCGCCTCTTCCACTGTATTTTTTCAAATAGTTTCACAGACTGCTTTCTCTTGACCATCTCTGTAGCTCATCAGTGTTTCAGTGGGTCAATCACTACCTCGTCACCAATTGTTTTGTGCCTCATGGACACCACTTTAATTATTATATCTTCATCAAATAATGACAGGAGTCAGCCTGCATGTCTGTACTCCTTTATTCCCATATCATAACTGACTCCTCTACAATCCATTACTTCCCAAGTTCTACCCACCAAACATTCCACATTCTTTTCAGCTACAACATTAGTGACCCGTCTTCACCATACAATTGCTAAACACATTTTACAGATATATAGACAGGAAACAATACAGTGATATACCGGGAATACAGAATGATTTATATAGGCCATCTACTTCCTGCTTCAATGTTTTCAACCACATAAGCGGGGGCTTGATGGCCAGAAGTCAGACATTGGGAATCCTCATTAAAAAGGTCATATGGGCTATCATTCTCCAAATCGATTATAGATAACATATTCGCAAATTACATAAAGACATGTACTGGGGTGGGACGTTGTAGATTAGTTCAGGATATTATTGAACCTTTTTAATCTATGGACCCTCAGATTAATCCTTGGAATGTCTTGAAAATACCATGGTAGAGCACTGCATGCCCTTAGATGTGACAATATAAGTCAACATTTGGGGTAAAGGTAGGTGGCCACAAAATAACCCAAAAATAATGCTAAATAACCCAAGAAGAGAGTGCACAGCTTACAAGCAAAAACAGTTATGTATTCCAAAAATATGGCTGGCAGAATCAGACAGCTACGTGGATCAGAACTGAGAACAATCTTGACACGCACACTCAGGGCTACAGTATTTAAAGTGAGAAACTGCAAAATCAACACGTTCTGCAAATGCAACATCAGTCTAATTCTTACATTTCCATTAGCTATTTGTCATTGAACCCCGAATGCACACCATACATTAAACAATATAATTGGATGTTTCCTTTCTCATGACCATCAAAATGCCACCCTTATGGGAGCATGACTTGCCACGATGCTGTGAGGAGGCACTGATTGGAGCTCCCAAAGCATATTCTTCAATGATCCTTTATACCTGCGCACATTGGCTGCTTTTTGGCGATAAGGTGTTTGAGGGTCTTTTGTGTGACCTGGCCAACACCTGGGCCAGTCGGTTACCTGCATCATCAGATATGGGACGGAGTTGAGTGCCACACTGCAACCAAGATGGCAGCCGCCCCTGACACTGAGCCAGCCTGAAGTACGTTGGTGGCTGGTTTCGCTGCGGGGGCCCGCACCAAGAAGTTAGTGTGTTTTGTGTCCTTTGAAGGAGTGGGCCTTTGAGCTTGCAAAGGGAACATTCCCCAAGAACTGCAACTGCGCGTGGGTGATGCACATTTTCCTGATGTGGAGACGGGAGGAAGTGCAGTGGCTTCTGACTCGGCCCTCAGACTAACTGGCCTCAATTGCTCCAGTGGCACCCTGGGGTCTGCCACCTCTTGCCACTTGGATACTGGGATGCAAATCCCGGTTTGCTGATCCTTGCTGCACCGTGTGTGCTGGCAAGAGCTATTTTGAGGAGTACACAATACCACAGTGGACGGCTGTGACAGTCACTGCTACCAAGGGCTCCTGGATGGATTGAGCTGCAAGACATATGAGGTGAGGGACATCCCGTGAGGCCCGAGGTCCTTTGGTGCGGTCTTACCTGTGACTGGTTGAAGTGGGACCGATTGTTCATGGCCTGCAGCCCCCAAGTTGTGGTGGGGTTACACTATGTAGGCTGTGCTCTGAGCTTATGGCTTGGAAGAAGGTGGGGGAAACACCTTGTCTGCAAATATTTGGATTGATTGGACTGGCCCAATGTGCATGCCCGACAGCTGGAATCTCTGTAGTCTCCTCACTGGCATGGGCAGTGGGGCACTTCTAGATGTGAACAATCCATTTCAAATGGATGGCTATAATATAGAACCACATTGATGTGCTGGCTGGGTGGAGTTCGTCTGGCAGGGTCTGGAAACCATAACGTTACAGAAGGGGTTCCTGAGCCCTATACCTGTTGCCTATAGCTGCTGAATGTTAGGCCATGAGTTCACCTACCTGGCCATGCCTGCTATCGTGGTCCACCTTTGGGGCACTCCTGCTGTGTCCTGGTTGAATGATCCCTTTTTGCATTGATATAGCACCCTCGCAGTACCACCTAGGAGCATTTCCGACTTGACATTGCCCTGATGCACTGCATGAGTGCCAGGGTTTGCTTCCTGCGCATTACTATTGGATCTTGTTGGTCAGGAGGTGGTGGCCCCGTTTGGTCCAGCATTGCTGAGGCCCAGTGTCATTGTCCATTACTTGATATGCCGGGCTCTAAACAAAAAGAGAACCCGAGGAAGAAAATCATGGGTGCCTTTGGCCACAAAGACTCCCAAAATGATTCTCCCCACTGGGACATGATGATACACTGCAGGATAGTTTTGCTGTGTCGCAGGACCAGGAAGACAAGGTTCTTGCAGACATTGCAGCATTGTGCACCTCTGTTGAATATAATATTGCTGCAATTAAGATTGATGTAAACCTTTTGCACTAGGATGTCCGCTCACTGGCGTCACGAGTGACAGATACTGAGGAGCCTCTTGTGTCCACAAAGTCTACCACAGAGTCACTGAAAACAATAGTAGATGATCTAATACTCAAGAACAAGGTCCTGGGACAACATGCTGAGGATGCGGAGGGCAGGTCTTGCCCCAATAATGTACGCATAATGGGGCTGCGCGAGGGAGCTGACCCCACTTTGTATATTGAGAACTTGTTTTTGCAGGAAATTGGTCCGGCATGCTCTCTCAGGGCATCACTGTTGAGAGAGCGCATAGGTCATAGGCGCGTTGCTCACTCCCGGGCGACCCATCTTGTCCTATTATTGAGCAGATTGTACATTTTCAAGACTGCAAGATGATACTTACATTTTCTACAGAAGGGGTAAGATGCAGCGTGGCTCTTCTCTGTTGACCCTCTATCCAGCGGACACCCCTCTTATGAAAAGGAACATGAACATGTATGTTTCAATGAAGGAAAAGCTCTGTAGTCTGGGTCTTAAATATATGCTCATCTACCCTGCTAAATGTAAGGTGCTCCTGAAGGGCAACTGATGTTCGTGGACCTCCCCAGCGACCAAATGCTTGGATGGATGAATGTGGATTAGCATCAGGGGCGGAAAGAAGTTCCGAAGACCCTGAAGTCAGTTGAGTGATGCCTCTACTATCACATTCTCGACAAGGGAGTGCAACGTTTTTTAATTATAATTATAATCATAAACCAGCCAGTAATGGCACTCCGGTCGAACCTTATGAGCGTGTGGTTATAAACTATTGATAATCCAAACTGCATTGGAAGCACGACATGGGGTTACTTGGCCAAAACTCTGTGCTCTCTGACATGCGCAACCTACATCCCGGGGTGAGAGTGCCACTGGGGGTTCTGATGTTCTGTATCCCCCTCACCCGCGGAACCCTGGAGAACACTGGTTCTTGGGTGGTGTGATTGCTTGAGCGGTATTATGCGGCATAGCCACTTGTTAACACCATTGGTTGATGTTATTTGTTGTTGTTTTCTTTCTAGGTTCTACGGCTTAGTGCTCGTCAAATTTGTGAGGTTAAAGGAAGTGGGTGACTGCATTGGATGAGTAAGGTCTACAAGGGCGAGTGGGTGCGAGATTGGGAAATGACAGGGGTGTCTTGCGAGAGGAAGGTGGTTACGGGGCAACTTGAAGAATGCCAACACTTAGGGTAATATCTTGGAATGTCCAGGGCATGTCCTCCTATTTGAGGCGACTCAGGATAGCTTCCTATTTGGGTAGGAACTGGATCTCCATAGCCCTCTTGCAAGAAATGTGCCTATCTGGGGAGGCGCTAACTAAGCTTACAACTAAATGGGGTGGTGCTGGTTATGGCTCTGTATATTCAGCATATGTCAGGGGAGTAGTGATATGGATTGCGGGATCAGTACCATTCAAACTGATTAAAACTGCATCTGATGATCAGGATTGTCCAGGGTTGCATTGAGCATAGGGAGGTCTTCATTGCCCTGAGCCCTGAACAATAATGCATCTGCTTCCTTCTGTTCCCTGTATGAGAAGTTGCCACATTTCTGAGGTCTTCTGTGGATTTGGGGAGGGGGTGAAACTTTAATTGTACACTGAACCCTGTAGTGGATGGGTCTGATCATATATTTATGCATCCATCACCAGCGATTAAGACTATACATACTATGCTGTAGGCCGCTCTCTGGTGGACGTTTGGCAGGCCCTTATTTGGAACAATAGATTATATTCTTATTGATCTGGACCACATAGGATCCATACTAGGATAGACTACCTCTTCACTGGGAAGGAATCCCTAGTTGATTTTGTGGAAGCCATGTGTATGGGTAGGTCTATCTCTGACCACTCCCTGCTTATTGTGACCTGGGTTCGACGGGGCTCAATTCCTCCTATGCGAACGTGGCGCATACCTGTACATGACCTTTTGGATGAGGTTTTCTGGAACCACTTGGATGTATTTTTTTGTTTTTAATGTATTTATTTATTTGTTTTATAGTTCATTCCTAACGTGCTGAATACCAGCAAGTGGTTTCTAAGCGTGGTATTGGGATTAGAATCTGTGTTGTGCCTGTTGTCTTGCTTCCAAGACAAAAGTGTTGCCCTTGATCATTGAGTTCCTTGATGTTAATGTCGGCAGTGTGGACAGGTGGAGCCTGCCCTGGGAGACTATTAAAGTAGTGATGCGTCGGGAGATGATAGCCAAGGTGGTGGAAAACTCTGATTTCTGAGCTGAATAGGCTGAAGGATAACATTCAGGAATAGGAGGGGATGGATAGTGGGACAGGTCCTGATGAAGAGGGACTGTTACCCTTGTACATAACATGTACAGAGACCTGGGAACGTCTCAGGAGATTTGAATATGCACTTTCATGTCCAGGATGCATAGGGAGGGAGATATGTTGGGCCAGCTATTGGTGTGGTTGTGCAAAAACGAGAGGCCTAGCCATATGATAATGCAGATCATGGGCAAATGGGGGGAGACTTGGAGGTCACAAGCTGTAATTAATGATGTCTTCTGCAGGTACTACCAATCGCTTTATGGTTTTCCTGCCCTAGAATCTCCCATCACTGAGGATGAGCTATGATGTGTCATATTGGCGCTTGCCACGGGCAGGACCATAGGGAGGGTGGGTTGCCATCGGAATTTTAAAAGACATACAATGATACATTGGTGCCTGCACTCCTCATAGCATTTGAGGAGGCATATGAGAATGGTTCACTACCCAACGGTCTGTGTGAATCCATGATACTTCCAGTGCTTAAACTGGGGAAGGTTCATGTCATGTGTGATTCTTATCAGCCTTTGGCAATACTTAACCAGGATGTCATGATATTGACTGCATTGTTGGTAGCTTGACTAAATTAATTATTTCCTCTCTGGTCCACTGTGATCAGACCAGTTTTGTTCTGCATAGAAGCACATCATGGAACATACACCACCTGCAGTATATTATCGATAGAACACGAATGCATGATGCCCCCCATGCAGTGATTTCCCTCGACACATCAAAGCTTTTGATTCTGTCTATTAACATTGGATGTATGCTGCTTTGGAAGGTTTTGGGCTTGGGGAGGTATTCGCTAGATGGGTTACACTCATCCACTCTAAGATCCCTGAGAGATATGTAGGGGCACCAGACAGTGCTGCCCCCTTTCACCAATGCAATACATATTGGCACTAGAACTGTTGGTGGTGTATCTCACGTCCGAGTTTGAAGATGCTGGGATATTGGTGAATGGGACACACCACTTAATTTCTCTATATGCTTACGATGGCCTCTTATATGTACATGATCCTGCATACAATCTCCCCATATTAATGGAGGTGTTAGATAACTTTGCAAAACTCACTGGTATCACCTTTAGTAGAGAAAAGTCTTGTGCATTCCCTCTGACTGGATTGTGTACCTGTACCTTAGATGAGTTGCCAACATTGGATATTAAGTGGGAAACGCAATCATTTTGATACTTAGGGGTCAACCTATGGGACCAACTAGAGTACATGCATGAGAACAATACTGTGTTGGTGCCATGAAAGGAATCTCTGAGGTGATGTAGTTCTGGAGCCAGTTACCGCTTTCATTGATGGGGAGAGTAGCCCTGCTCAAAATGATTATGCTGCCCAGTTTCTTGTATTTATTTATGAATGTCCTTTTTCTCATTCCAAGCTCTTTTTTAGATCGTTATACTCCTTAGTGAAGGAATTTCTTTGGGGTGGAAAAAGGCATAGAATTACTCTATTCACGCTTAAGCTGTGTTCTGAAAATGGGGGTGGGGTTAACTTACCATGGTTCGAGCTTTATTATTTGGTTGCTCAGGTGCAGTTTCTGTCCGGATGACTATCTGATGACGGGTCCCTAGACATCTCTCACATCTATGATTCTATTGGTTAATTAAAGACAGTTTGTGAATTACAGATAGCTGCCTCCCAGGCAAACCGTATATGTTGGGCCTGGGGTGGAGAATATGGCATATGATGCATAGAATTCTTGGTCTACGAAACCCTCACTCCCCGAATCTGCCCTTGTCAGCTAATTTGTGCCACAAAAAGAGTGATTTGCCCCAATTTAGGTGCTTGGAGAGGGCAGGCTTAGCCACCTGGGGCGGATACCTTCAGTAATGAACAGTTTAGGGATTTCACGAAGATCACTGGTGACTATGGCTACATAAGGGTCAATTTCTGGGCTACCTGAGGGTCATCAACTTTACTAACATGAAGTGGCCTGAGTGGCCAGAAGAACCCAAGTGTGCTAATATTCTGTCTACTTTTTATGACCTGTAGGATGAGCGGAAGCCTGTTACATGCCTATAGCGAAGCCTAACAGTGACTGCAAGAGTACGTGTCTCTTGCATTAAGAATGCATGGGAGGCTGATTTGGATTGTGGCTTTGAGGAGAAACAGTGGGACACTGTCCTGCTCTTTGCCAAAAAAGTGTCTAGGGAAGCCTGCTTCCGAATTTTGCATTTGAACGCCATCTATGGAATGTATATGACTCGTCATAGGGTTGCATTCCTCAATACGACAGCACCCTCAGGGTGCCCCTGGTGCCATGGTGAGTCTGCAAACTTTATGCATATGTTCTGGATGTGGGCAAAGGAGCGTACCTTCAGGACTAACATCCAACAGGCGTGTGAGGATGAATGAGTGTGTAGATACAAGTGGACCCCTATGGAATGCCTATTAGGCATATACCCCCAACTAGATAAGACCAGACATATAGCCAAGATTATGGACTTGGCTTGTATTCCAGCTAAGCAGAGGATTGCTATGTCTTGGAAAAATGATATGGGTCCTAACTACTCTGTGTGATGGAGGGACTTCTTGAAGTGGTCCAATGCTGAAACAGGAGAATGTTGCAGGGTCCTGCAGATGTGTGCGTGTGAGGCAACATGAACCTGGATGCCTGGAAATCGCTTCTACAGGTTAGATTTTACCACTCTGATGACATACCCCCCTGAGGTGGAGGTAGATTCCTATATGTGATACTGGACGTGTGTCAGACTAACCCTGACTGTTATGAGATTTGTGTGGTGCTGAGTTTCCTGAGTTGCCCCTCCCGAAATACCTACCTGATATTCTTTTACTCATTTGCTTTATTTATTTCCTTAGACAATGATGACGTGATATGCTTTTGTTTGAATTTCACTCTGTTTTTTGCCCTGTTTATGTTGTATTTCATTTATCCTCACACATGATATTTGATGTATGCTGATTGTGTATCATTAATAACAACGATTTCAAAATAAATCAAAATACCACTACTAAATAATTTCATAGGTAGCACAAAATGCATCACTTTAATTGGTTGGAACTTTTCATGGTGCAATTGATAGAAAAGCTCTACCCTAATTGGACAGCGACACCTGAGACAAATCGAACTCTAGCATCCCACAGAGACAGACCAATCGTCTAGTGAGTGGAAATCAGCATTGTCAAAACGTTGTTGCATCCCATGGAACACTGCAATCCCTTCCTCATAATTGCCATGCTTTGTTTCCCACCCCATGCACCTGCTCACTATGCAACTCCCATCCCAAGACATACTGCCAAATCTGCATGTAACCTTCTTGTTATCTCATCACAATGAATAGCTGCATGAAAAAAAAGCGTCTCAGGCCCTACATCTTGAAATTACTTTCTTGTATGTATTAGTTCTACCAAGGCACTTTTACCACTGCACCCAGTATCTTATCATTCAGTGGGGGCGATGTGTTCACATCCTACTTATTCAATGTGTCCTTCTTGACCCAGCCCAGTGTGGCTTCATACCCCTCAATGGAACTGAGTCCTCCCTTGTCTCAACTTGGGATGATTTGAAAAGAACAGCAGATGCAGAAGGCTGCACCACACTCATCCTCCTTGACCTCTGGGCAGCTTTCGACATGATCGTCAGACTATGCTTACAAACTGACTCTTCTCCTTCAGGGACTCAGCCCTTAGATGGATCTCCACCTTCATCTCTGACCGTTCCCAAATCACCTTCCTCCCCACTTTTTCCTCTGCCCCCCCGACCAGTCCCTCAAAAAGTCCCCCAGGAAGCATAACTCTCCCCTCTCCACATCAACCTTTACCTTTCCCTTCTCTCTGCTTGTATCCACTCCCACAATCTCACCTGTAACAACTATGCAGACAACATACAGATTATTTTCAAGATCCCCAACTCCCCACCTTCTCCGCACCCAGACCTCTCCGCCTGTCTCTCTAACATAAACTGCTGGATGACAAACATCACCTCCTCCTCAATCCAGGTCAATCTTAAATCTTAATCTGTGGCAAAACAGTTCTCTTTCCCCAACCTATCCCTGGTCACCTTCCGTAGGACCCCCACCCACTGCATCATCCTCAATAAAAAACATAGGATGCACCTATGCTTAGACCTGAGCCTCTCTCGCCACATCAATGCTGTCTCCAGATCCTGCAATTTCCACCTCTAGATTCTCACCCTGATCTTTCCTTACCTTTCATACCCCCACAGAATCGCTGCTAGCATGGCCATCATCCTCACTCGCCTTGACTACTCCAATTCCCTATATCTAGGTGATCCTGCTTTTCAACTCAAAAAGCTTCAACTGATTCAAATCTGTGCAGCAGATCTCCTCCTCGAACTGTCCCCTAGAGATCACATCTCCCTGTGCACTCCGGGTACTCTGTCAGCCGTCAGTCCACTTTCGAAGTCATGTGCATTAACCACTGTGCCATCCAAAATAAAAGATCTGAATTCCTCCAAAACAATTGTACACCTCAGCCCAGGTACGGCACACCTCCTGGTAGTCCCTCCTTTCAATTCATCCATATTAGTAGGCTCTTCCTTCTCCATCCTGGAAATCCCTCCCCCTCTCCCTCTGTCTCATTGAGGATCACCTCACTATTGCACCTTGAAACAGTTGTGTATAGGTGCATAATAAATAACCAATCAATCAATCAAACAATCAATCAATCACCTTCAGAAAGGCCCTAAAAACCTGTCTTTTCCCACTCACATCCTGCACCCTTCCACCTAACACATGCACCCACCAGTTTTAACCCCCGTCCACATGTTTCTGTCCCCTTTCCAATGCAGTTATTTTGATCCGCCCCTCAATTATCCTCTGAGCTCTACCATGCAGTCTTACTGACCCATGAGTCACTGTGGCCATATCCATCAAAGCAGCCAGGGTATGGCACCAAGAGGAGACAAAGGGGCATCCAGAATCTCACCCTTGAGAGAACTCTGAGAGTGGGCAAAATATTGCATTAATATGGTTTCTGAGGGCCGGGAATGGATTGAACTTCAACTTTCCGGCTGTGTGTGATAATTCTGCAGCAGGTTTTACCGCCGTGTAATTATGCACAGCTGAAATTATCAAAAAATTACAATTTCGGTTGCCCTTATGCCCTCTACCCACTGCCCCTATACCCCTTAAAATTACCCCAACCTACCTGCACTTACCTGCATTTGACTCCCTGCGTCTGGTTTCTCCCTGTAATGTGAGTTCCATTTTCAAATTATGGGTGCAAACAGATGCCTCAGGAACCCTTTCTTTTTTTTTCTTTCTTTTTTTTTTTTTAAAGTATTTTATTGGTTTTGAGACAGGAATTAATAAATACAAACTTTACGAACTGTAACAAATAAAAAAGAAGAACAACAAAAACAACATTCTTCGTGTGATGATACATTTAGAGTCCGGGATGGCTTGTGAATAACAGAATACTGATTGTTCGGGAAGTGAGAGGAAAACAGTTTCGGGGGGCATCGACTCTGTGATGGTGCAAAAGGACAATACTACAAAGCGTTATGGGTTCTCAGGGAGGCTTATGGTCTGCGTTGAAGCGCATGTCTCTCAGGAGGGCCTTCCAGGAGTCCAAAGTGCCGCTTGTGGCGTCCCCACTGGTTATGGTTCCTTCCTGCCAGGCTCTGGTTTCGGCAGCCGTCCATCTTTCCATCTCATGTAGCCACCGTTCGTGCCTGGGACCAGCAGGTGTCTTCCAGGCCATTGCTATGGTTCTTTTTACTAATATGCAAGAAAGGTCCATCAACTTCACAATATGTTTGAGTTTACTTGGTCTGGGGTAGGTTCCTAGTAGACATTCTCCGGGTGTCCAGTCGTATCTTTCCATTCCAGCGTCCTTGCAAGACTGTTTGGCTTTGGACCAGAGTGACATCGCCCTCGTACAAGTCCAGAACATGTGGATCATATCCGCCTTGTCGTTCCCGCACCATGGGCACGCCGGTGAGACCTTCTTGTTGAATGAAGCAACCCTTTGGGGAGTCATGTAAGTTCGGTAAAGGACGTTCAGCTGTATTTGACCAAATCTGGAGTTTCTTGACACCTTCTTGGGGTGTATTAGTGCTCTCTCCCATTCCTTGTCGGTGAGTGGTGTTTCAAGGTCTGCTTCCCATATCGCCTTCAGTGCCATTCCTTTGGGATTAGGTTCATCGATGAGCTTGTTGTAAAGCCTGGAGATGGGTCTCCATCCATCCGAGAGGCCATGCAGTTCCTGCAGCAGCGGATCTGGGGTGGGTTCCTCTGGCCAGCTGTTCCACTGCTTCTTGGCGGCCTGTTTGAGCCTGTGGTACCAGAGAAATTGGCCCTTGGAGAGTCCTTCAATGTCCTGTAGCGACTCAAAGTCCCTGAATCCCTCTTCTCCGAACAAGTCCCCCCACGTGTATATGCCAGCTTCTTCCCATCTCCTAGCTACGGAGAGGTGTGCCCTAGTTTTGCACACATCCGCCACTATAGGGTTGTCAGGAGAGTACGGGTGCTTCACCTTCCTTATGTAGCAGGTCCTGGCCCATATCTTCCTGCCTAGCTCAACAATTAGGGGGATGTCCAAGGGTTGCCGGAGAGGGTACCACAGAGTTTCTTCAGGGATTAGGTTGGTGTGGTATTGTTTCAGTAGCCCTAATTCGGCCGATGTTTCATCTGATAACCACTTCGTGATGTGGCTGAGCTGGGCGGCCAGGTAGTAGAGCTGTAGGTCTGGGAGTTTTATTCCTCCCTCTTTATGTGGCAGAGTTAACGTGGCCAGTGACAGTCTGTGCCTGTGGGGGCCCCACAGAAAGTCCCCGATGATAGCTTCTAGTTTCTTGAAGAAGTGCGGCGGAACATAGTGGGAAATGTTCACGAAGAAATACAGGAATCTGGGGAGAATTATCATTTTGGCGATCGCCGCTCTTCCCACCATCGCTAGTGGGAGCTTGGACCAGAATTTTATAGATCTTCGGAGGATGGTGACTGCGACTTCAGTGTTGTGCTCATGTGTGAGCTGCGGAGTGTGGCCCACATTAATTCCTAGGTACTGGAACTTGTCTAGTTGCCACTTTATCCCTATGGGCGGGAGGTCGTTTGCTGGGATGTCTCGCAATCTGGCTAGGGGGAATGCAGAGGATTTGTGTCTGCTGAACTGTATTCCAGAGTATTTTGCAAAGTTATCAAATACCTCCAGTGCAGTCGGTGCATTGACCTCGGGATTCCTTAGGTAGAAAAGGACGTCATCTGCATATAGCGATATTATATTGTAGACGTTGCCCACCTTAATGTCAGCATCGAAGAATTGTCGCCGGAAGTATATGGCGAGCGGTTCTAGACCCAGTATGTATAGCATGGGCGACAGTGGGCATCCCTGCCTCGTACCCCTCTGTATTTCCCAGGATTCCGATAGTGTTCTGCCTGTCTTGACCCTGGCCGTTGGGGAGTTGTAGAGTACCTGGATCCATCTAATGAATCCTTTGCCAAAACCAAAATTCCTCAAGACCTCCACAAGCCACTCCCAATAGATGGAGTCGAAGGCCTTGATGGCGTCGAGTGACAGTATCGCTAGGTCTTCATCGGACTCGTAGGTTTCGGCCATGATGTGCTGTAGCCTCCTCAGGTTAGCTGTGGTGTTGCGTCCGGGAACAAATCCATTCTGGTCTTCGTGAATTATGGACCCCATCACTCTAGCAAGTCTGCTGGCCAATATCGAGGTGAGGATCTTGCTGTCATAATTCAGCATGGCCAGAGGTGGATAGGAGTCACAATCAGTGGGTGGTTTGTGCGGCTTAAGCATGGGGATGATTATAGTCTCTTTCATAGTGTTGGGCAAGATCCCATTTGCATAGGCTTCCTGATAAACTTTGTGTAGGATGGGAGTGAGAATAGATTCATATGTTTTGTAAAATTCCGGTGGGAGGCCGTCACTGCCAGGGGCTTTGTTGGTGGCGAGCGACCTGATAGCCTCCCTTACATCTTCGGGAGAGATCTCCAGCTCCAGTTCGTCTCTCTGCTCGCTGGATATTTGGGGTAGGCCTATCTCTTCTAGGATTTCTATTAATGTCTCGTGGGTATCTGGGCTTCATGGGCGTACAGTTTTGAGTAGAATTTAGCGAATGCCTCATTGATCCCCATTTGCGTCTTGTGGGATACTTCATCATCCCTTATCTCCGTGGGCAGGTGTTTGGGGTGTTCACGCCTGCACAGCCAGGCCAGCAGTCTGCCAAGTTTGTCTGACTCTTTGTGGGATCTAGTGGTGTATGTTGCAAAGTCAAATTTCTCCAGTCTATCCCAGGACTTCTGACATTTTTCACGGGCTACTTTCAGTTTCCCTTCGACCTCTGGAGAAATGTCTGAGGTGGCTTCCATGCGGGTGATCTCTGCTTCATGTGCCTCCAGGGTAGCCTTTAACTGTCTGCGGATGCCGCCAGCTCTGGATATGATTTCTCCCCTGGTAACCACCTTCATGGCTTCCCACAGTGTGCTCCAGGTGGACACCGACCCTTTGTTGATTTCGACATAATCCTCCAATCTGTCAGCAAGATCTTCTCTGAACTCCGGGTCATCTAGTGTCGCGGTGGGCATCCTCCACAAGAGAATCGGGGGTCTGGGTCCCCTTAGCTGCCATTGCATGCTCAGCGGGGAGTGGTCAGAGATAGATCTCCCCAAGTACTCGGAAGCTATTAGCAGCGGGACCTGTTCCCTGTCTATGAACAAGTAATCGATTCTTGTGTGGACTCCGTGGGGGGCCGAATAATGTGAGTAGATCCTGTCAGCTGGGTGTTGTGTCCTCCAGATGTCCACCAGGTTAAGTTGGTTGATTGTTTCCGTCAGGGTGCAAGTTGCGGGGTTGCTTGATTGGGGGGGAGGAAGGGATCTGTCCATGGCTGTGTCCATGACGCAATTGAAGTCTCCACCCCATATGAAGGTACGGCCACGATGGTGTGCCAACTTGGCATTTAATACGCTGAGGTATGACGGGATTCCGTGCTGTGGGAAGTATGTGTTGGCCAGGCAAATCGGCGTCTGTTCTATGGTGCCCCACATTATCACGAATCTTCCTGCCTTGTCGGATTCGCACCCCTGTAACTGGAAGGGCACGTTCGGGTTCACCCATATTAGTACGCCTCTCGCATATTTGGAGTATGGGGACCCACACAGAGTCCCTTCCCATCGGTCTGCTAGTCCGGACATTGCGTCCTCCGTGAGATGGGTCTCTTGTAACATCGCAATCGAGACTTTTTTCCTTCTGAGGTAGGATTGAATGCGATTCCTTCTAAGGTACGAGCCCATTCCCCTCACGTTCCACGTCATCACGGTGAGATGTGACGCCATTGGTTCAGTGTTCTAGATTTGGGATGAGATACAATCCCTTTGGCCTGATGTGGTGTCAGGCCGCGGATAATGGGCTGCATGCTGGCGGCCTCTGGTTCGCGATTACTTGGTTTATCACCTGTGTCCATCTTGTGTCTTACTGGCATTAGTGAAACGAAGACTGTGAAACTAACGAAACTAGTAACATAACTCAAACTGGTGCACCCAACGACTACAACACTGTCGCGGTGCTCAGGTGCACTCGAGCCGTCTGAACCCATCCGGGGATCGGGCGCGAGTTGGGTCGGGCGAAGAACTGGCCCGATTTTGTTTTTCGCTGGGGCTGGGGCTAGGGCTGGTGCGAGGCGGCAGGGCCGAACGAGGGCCGTTTCCTATGGCAAACTGTTGACTGGATTACCTTCTGGGGTCCGGCAATGTGCGTTTCATGTACGCTTTATGGCCGCGTGCAGGTGCCGTGAAAAGGTCTATGGGGTTTAGTCTTCCTTCCGTGGAGCGTCCTTTCCTTCAGCAAGGTTATTATCTTCTAGCCACATGTTGGCTGCCTCCGGGTTGTCGAGGAATACCACTCGGCCATTGTAGATGACTCTTAGGCGGGACGGGTAGAGCAGCCTATATTTGAAGTTCAGTTGGCGAAGCCTAGCCTTGATCGGGACGAATGAATTCCTATCCCTCTGCACCTTCTGAGTGTAGTCCGGGTATATGGAAATCTTGCAGTCTCCTCGTTCGATAGGACCTGTTTCCCTGGAGTATCTCAATATGATTTCCCTGTCCTGAAAATTTAGTATCTTGGCTATTATTGGTCGTGGGTGTGAGCTGGGGGGCGGCCGTTTCTGGAGGGACCTGTGGGCCCTTTCGACCGCGAATCCCTGTGACAGCTTGCCGGCTTCAATCTCTTGTATCAGCAGGGTTTCAACATAGGATGTGGTATTCGAGCCTTCGTTCCCCTCTGGGATTCCCAGGATCCTGATATTCCCCCGCCTGGCCGACCTTCGGCCTCTTCAGCCCTTTCCTCGAGGATTGCGACCTTCCTTTTTAAGTTCGAGACTTCGGACTGAAGGGCTGCGGTGGTCCCGGACGTTTCCTCTGCCGTATTCTCTAAGGTCGACACCCTCTCTGCCAAGTTGCGAGCATCCTGTCAGATGAGTTGTATATCTATCTTAAACTCATCGATCTTGGAGTCGATATGGGTTTTCAATGAGGCAATAGCGTCGAGGATCTGGGAGTGATTGCCACTGGCCTCCGCCTCAGTCGGCCGAGTGTTTTCGGTGGGGCTAGTTTTGGCTTGGGTGGGGGTCTTTGGCCTAGTTGAAACAAAGGAATCCATGGTGGCAGCTTTAGTTTTGTTTTTGGCGGCCATTTTGGGAGAGCAGGAGCAGGTGCACTAAAGTTCGAGATCTGTGTAACCGCCGGGGTAAAAAAAGTTGGGGGCCACTTATGTGTCCAGAAGGAGGTTCCCGAGTTGAGCGTACCCAGAGTGTTCGATGAGTGTAATTGGGAGAAATCTGGGGCGCTGGCCGCCAGTGATGTGAGTACTCCGGGCCTCCTCAAGCTTTTCCAGGCTCTCGCAATCACTGCCCCCACCGCGCTTGCACCCCGGTCACAGGCGTATTGGTATTGGGGCGTGTGGGGCACAGCAATGGAGGTGCTCCAGCCGAGGAGGTGGACACAGGCGGCGACAAGGGAGGGCGAACCAGGGGTCCCGCTAGCGGGTGTCTTGCGGTTGCACGCACCTTGTTCGCCAGGCTCCTGCGTCCCGTGTTCACTCTGCAGTCTCGACCAGGATCTGGGGTGGCTCCTGGGGTCCAAAGGCTGGCAGCATCGGCGCGTTCTTCTGTGTGCTCCTCCGTCCGGGTACTCGCTGTCTGGTCGTGGTGCAGGGGTCCACAAGCTCAGGAACCCTCGTGTGTTGCCTCGTCGGCGCGTAATGTCAGCCGGAGCAGGGCGAGAGCCTGGGATTCCGGCGCCTGTCTCGGTCGGGTGTCGCCAGTTGACGCCTCCTCTCCGATCCCGACTGGTGCCCAGGCCCGGGAGCGCAGAAGTGTGTGTGCTCCACACGGAGACCCCGCCAAGCTGTTCAGGCTGCCATCTTGGAGCCGGGCCCGGCAGGGGAGGGAGCGTGTTCCGGGCCCGCCACTGCTGTCCAGGGGGTCCGATAATCAACCCTTCGAGCGATTCTTGGAGGGAACCACTTCCCCCACAACTGCGTTCTTTTCAGCGGGTTGTTGCTTCTCGTATGCCGGAGAAAAAGGATCAGGAAACGGCATCTCGGCTGGAGCTCAGCGGATCAGCCGCTGCACGCCATCAGCTCCAGGCCACGCCCCCTTTTTTTTCTTTATTATCCCTGCTTTCCATGTAGTGAAATCCCCTAATGTCAAACAGTGCGAGCGGGGGACACCGCTGCAACCCCTGCTCCCCTTATTTTGACATTTTCGTTTTTCGTTTTTATGTCTAAGCCAAATTCGGCATTTTTTTACCATTCAGGTGTTTTTTTTCAAAATGTTTGGGTATTTCCAACTTTCCTAGGACACACAGGCCCTCATTACGACCCTGGCGGAATTCGGAAAACGATGGCGGAAATGCAATACCGCCATCGAATAGCGCTCGGTGCGACTATGACCCGTCACCGCAAAGTACGAAGCCATTAGCGACACCGTAGTGAACGCCAACGCTAACTGCACCAAGCACGCGCGCGCGCGCCATGCCAAACCGCAAACACCACCATGGTGCAAGGGTACGCCAATTCCGACCCTAGCGGACATGTACCTAACGCCATCAAGCATGGCGGAATGTACCATTCCGCCATGGTGAGAAGTACGGCATCGCGAATCAACCGTAAACGGCCCCACTGAGTGCCTGTACACCGCTCCCTGCCCACAAAGTACAACTCCCCGTAGGTGCAATGAAGTCACAATGCAACCAGTGAAATGTACAAGTCACCCATGCATGCCAACGAACAAAAGAAACACAAGAGGGGCCAATGGGAGCTGCAGGGCACAGATGGCACGAATACAGAAGCCATCCCAATGGACATGACCACAGTCCCCCACCAAGAAACGCACGCAAACACAGGCACCTGTGACCAGCAATATTCCGAGAATCACATCATTCCACCAGTCCACCTGGCTGACCGGCATCTGTTACACAAAACCCAATCCCCCGCCCCTGAGCATGACAACATTCAAACTGTCATATTGGCAGCCCCCATCCCTGACCACACGGGCTTCGTAGGCAAACGCGCCCAGTACAGTACCACGCAACTAAACTCCGAAGCTGGAACCCAATGCAGATCTCCTCACAATACATCGCCCCCCAAATAGGCATATGCCACATCACTTGCAAAGAAAAACGCTACACGGGCCAAATCAGAATAGAAATTTAATGCACATCAAAATCACCAAGCCCATACAGCCATCAGGCCATGAACTCCAAAACACTTTTCACCATTGTGGGCTGCATCCGCAAGAAATGACCAGCCACTACTTGTGTGACGCCCTGTTCCATCATGGTACACAGAGCCACATTCACGTACGAAAAGGCAACATGGAAGCGCACAGAACCGCAGGGCCGTCCCAATGGGGAGGCACTAGTCCAGCTGAAAGGCCGAAATGTTGCTCCGAGCCACCAGTACTGCGTAAGGGCATGTGGGCCATTGGCGATCGTCCCATAAGATCGTAATGCTGCTCCACTGATTAACACGAAGCAGCAGGTGTCGGGAGTAAAACCCATCTGCAGGAGTGGCATACAGATGGCAGTGGCAAAAGGGGAGGAGATACCTGTCAACCAAAAGAAAAGAAAAAGAACAGAATGGCCATCAGAACAACATTCCAACAACTCACTCCAATGATCACACTAAATCCACAGCCATATGCATGCTAGCCCACTCCAAAGGATCATCACCACCCCAAAACCACTTGCGACTCATAACCATCTATATCGAGGTGCAAACACCATCACAAACGAGTGTACCTGTGCATGCGTCTGTCAAAACAGAATCCATCAGATGGGAATGTTAACGTGCATGGACACAAGTGTCTGAGGGCGCGTCGAGACAGGGAGGGCTCAACAAGGCCAGATAGACGATGGTCCCACTATGGCAGCCCTGCATCACATAGCGTAGGGGAGGCGGATAGATCCCAAGAAGCCCTGTACATGGCAAACTCTGTATCAAATCACCTGCCCATGCATCCATTCATCATTCCCTCATCCCGGGATTAAAACGCCTGAATATTTACTCACATAACATTAGAAATATCCATTGAGTCTGTGCGTTATGCAGCCTGCAAAATCCACAGTGCCCCAGCCCGTAATTCCAGTGTAGTGAAGTAACATGTATTTGGGAACGTCCGGCCTCATCGCCCACGTCGCAATTGCGCATCCCAAACTATTCATATCAATCATTGCATCCTCGCCATGGCCCCTGTCTCAAGGACATTGAACAATAGTACGTTATATTTGCAGTCAGACCTGTGGGCATTTCCTCGCCGCTAGCTGAAAACCGAAAGCGCCGCCCTTCGAATTCCTCATTTGCAACATCACGTCGAAGAGGCATCTGTGGCCGTTTGAAATCACTAATTATTCCATCGAGTGCGGCTGTGTGTGAAAATGGCAACTGCCTTCACCCACAAATGGGACGCCCCGCCCGTCGTTGCAACTCGGTACAGTGATGCATGAGGGCCCACCGTTACTCGAGTACTACGTTCCACTGACCCTTCACAAGTCTGTTCGCGACTGCACAGATAGTATGTGAAACAATGGGACCACAGCAGAATGAACATATCAACCAATCTTACACGGCCATCGGGTACAAATACATGATTGCAATAGCAAGATGCCATTCCCCGAATTGCAGCGTTGTGCGCGGGACGTGCCCGGCCAAAGGGGAGAGCAGTTTGCACAGGTGGAATGAATCACCACAGGTGGAGGCCATACAGCCTGAAAACACATAAATTGCACACCCAGTCTCCTCCCACAACCACACCGAAATGCTACCGGCAGGACTCGCGATGTTGGCCCTGGGGGACCTGATAGCACTGCAAGTACTCCAACTCCAAGAAGAAGACGAACACCAACTACAACCGGCCGCACGGAGGAGACGCAGGAGGAGGAGGAGGCCAAGGCAGGGCCAGCAAGGGCCACCAGCACAGCCACTACCACCACGCAGGCAGCCCGCAATCCCACGCCTCCGAGCACATCCGTTCAACCTCACTGATGAGCAGATCCACAACCTCTACCGCCTGGACCGGGACACCATAGCCGCCATTGTGGACATGACACAGGCTGACCTTGTCAGCATGATAGATAGCCCAACCGCCATCCCACCCCTACTGAAGGTGGTGTCTGTACTCCACTTCCTGGCCACAGGCACCTACCAGCACACAGTCGGACAGTTGCATGGCATTTCTCAGCCACTGTTCTCACGGACACTATTTCAAGTGCTCGATGCCCTCCTGCAGCACGCAGACAACTACATCTCTCTACCACGCTCGGAGCAGGAAATTACCAACACAAAGGTGGGATTCCATGCACTTGCCGGCATACCGGGTTGCATTGGTGCCATCGACTGCACCCATGTGGAATTGGTCGTCCCACATGCCATGGAGGCCCAGTACCGCAACCGAAAACAATTTCATTCCCTGAATGTACAAATGGTGTGTGACTCCAACAGGATCATTACACATTGTTGTGCCCGATTCCCTGGATCAACCCATGATTCTATGGTCTTGAGGAACTCTACAATACCACGCTACATGGAGCGACACGCAGGGAACAGATCCTGGCTACTCGGTGAGTCTCATTACATGCATGATTATGTGGGGTATGTGATTTGGCAATGACCTGGCAGGAAGGGGGGGGGGGTGTGCGTACGTAGCAATGGCATTCCACATCATACGTTTCTCGTCCACATACAGGTGATGCTGGATATCCACTGAAGAGATGGCTCCTCACACCAGTCCGGAACCCACGGGACCAGCATGAGGAGGACTACAACCATGCCCACTCACGTACCCGTGTAGTCATTGAACAGGCATTCGGCCTACTGAAGGGTCGTTTCCGCTGCCTCAGCAGGTCTGGCGGGGCACTCCTGTACCGCCATGTGAAGGTTGCAAAGATGGTCATGGCATGTGTCATGCTCCACAACATGTGCGTACGTAGAAATGTGCCCATGCCCCCTGACGCAGAACTGCAAGCACCTGATGATGGTCATGATGAGGGTGGGGATGTGGCAGCACCTCATGGAGTCTGCGAGGCACCGGAGGCCCGTGACATTCGTCAGCATCTCATTGATGCATGCTTCTAGCACTCACGCCTGGTGGCTGATACATGGACACGGGACTCGTGGCACTGTGTGTGTCTGGGACATGCACAATATGGACTGTACGCCTATGATGGCCTAGTACACAAAGATCAATGTCCACACATCTCATTGGTTGATCGTGCACTGTTTATGGCATATGTGATATCATGTTAAACACCCTATCGACCCGCCACCCAAGTGAGCCCAACACACCCCCTTCACCCTCCTACCTCCCCCCCGAACACCAGTGTCCAAAGATGCTCATTGTCAGTGGGCTGTCGCTATTGCAAGCCCCCTCTGCGGGTATCAGGGGCACCCCTGCCTGTGGAGCGCAGGTTCCTCCCAGATCTACGTTGGGGGCTGCCCTGGACGGAACTTGCAACGGATGATGTCTCTGCCTGCTCACGTCCATGCATGTCCCTAAGGGTTTGCGAGAGCTCATTGAGCACACGGCGCACTGCGGCAAGTTCAGCACATACGTCCTTGGACGTCGCATGCAGTTCCCCCCTCAGGCTCTCGGTGCTTCTCTCCATTTGGACTCCCAGGCTCTCGGTGCTACTCTCCATTTGGACTCTCAGGCTCTCGGTGATACTCTCCATTTGTGCCCTTAGCGTCTCTGTACCTCTCTCCATTTCTGCCCTAAGTGTCTCAGTTGATGTTTCTATGTCTGCCTTAGTGCCCCCACATTCATCGGCATGGTCCTTGAGGAGCGTGGCCAGTTGCTGCTGTTGCACGATTAACTGGTCGAGGGACTGTTGCCTCTGCTGGGCCATGGCCATTTGCGGGGGTGTCACAGAGGGGCTGTTGTCCTCATGTTGCCTTGCCACAGGGCTTGTGGGGGATGGCCAGTCGTCGTCTTGTGGGTGCCCCTGCGTGGTATCCTCATGTTGTACGGGATGGGACAGACAGGGGGGATTGGGACAGGTCATGGATGGATCTGACTTCGACATCCCCGTTTTCTGTGTCCGAGCATGCTGCCATCAATGGGGTGTCACCTATGGTGCTGCTGCCACCAGAGGCAGTGCCTTCTGTGGCATCCATTGGGGGGACCTGTGGTGGTGGTGTTGTGGGCATGCTGGCTGCTGGGGTGCCTGTTGATGTTCCCTCCTCTGTGCTGCCACCTGATTTGTGCTGCTGCCGTGTCTTGATGCGTGCAGCTGAGGTGGAGGGTCTCTGGCCGTTGGTCTTGGCCCTCTTTGCAGGTGTGCTGGTAGGGGTGTCCTGTAGCTCGTCGTTTGGATCGGACCCTGTGGTGGAGTAAAGGAGGGCGAGGGTTATTGATGGGTCTGTGGGAATTGGAATGGCATTGTATCACATGCATTGGGGTGGTACCTGAGGGTGATTTGGGTCGGGGCCTTGGAGGTGCTTTCATTTGTGTGTGGAGTGAGGGTGCAGTTGTTTGGCAGCCTGCAGTTAGGGTGTGCCTGCTGCACGTGTAGTGGGTGTTTTAGGGGTTTTTAATTATTTATGTATTTATTGTGGGTTTTAACGTGCGCTATCAGGCCGATGTGTGTGGACGTTCTCCTGGACATGTGTTTCTGTTGCACTATGTGGACGCATGGTACTTCACATGGATGGACTGTGTGGATTTGGCATTGTTTTATTTGGCCCACCTACCTGAATCTTCGGATGTCTGCACTCCTTTCTCCATCCCTCCGACTCCCTCTATGCTCTCCATTCCGATGGTGGAGGCACAGATTTCTTCCCAGGGGGTCAACTTGATGGGTGATTCAGGACCTCCCCCGGTGGCTGTGGCAATGTTGCGGTTGGCAGAGAGTATGCTGCGGACGCGTATCCGCAGGTCATCCCATCGCTTGCGGCATTGCTGTGGGGTGCGGGGTGCGGTCCCCACCGCACTTACCCGCTGTGCCACCAGAGCCCATATGGCCTTCTTGTTTGCAAGTGCCGTTCTGGTCATTTGCGTGGAGAAGACGACGGCAGCATTCTCCTGGAGGGTCTCTGTTAGCACGGTGAGTTCCTCACGGGAGAAGTGGACCTGCCGCTTGCGGTCGCACGCTTTCTTCGCTACTTTTCCCATTTTTCTTGGTTTCGCTAGGGTGGATGACGGGTTGGGGTGTGTTTCAGGGTAGTGATTTTAGTGGTTGTGTGGTTTTAGTGGTTTTATAGGTGTACGGCGGGATGTTTCCCGTTCCGGGCCCATGTTTTTGCTTCCGTTTCCGTATATTTCCGGTCACCGTACTTTCCGGTAGGCGCACACTGCGGTGACCGCTAAGAGGGGTGGCGGTATTGCATCTATGGCGCCGTACGGCGGCGGTGTGGGCCGTTTTGGGGTCATTTCCGCCATCGCGGACTTTGCACTTCCGCCATGGCGTGGTGCTCGTGCCCGAAGGGTGGGAATGGGCTGCACTTTGCTCCTTCGTGCAATGGCGGAAACGCTATTTACGCTGTGGCGGTCCGGTCAGTCACTTTCCGCCAGGGTCGTAATGAGGGCCACAGTGTTGTTACAGCTGGATTTGATGTGCATGAAGACTTAGGGCCTCATTATAAATGCAGCGGTAAGGGGTTAACAGCATCGGTAAGGATGCCGGTGCCGTTAACCCCTTACCGCCGCATCCGGAGGTCCTTTAGCGGGTCCCGCTAAGGACTGCTGGTTTTACCAGCCGCCCTTAGCGGGAGCCGCTAAGGGACCAGAGAGCTAATAACGGGTCCGTTATTAATTGGCCCATTATTAGCTCCTTCCCCATTCCCATTGAGCCCTATGGGGGCTCGAATGGAAATGGAAAAGGGTTTTTTGAATGGGAATGTACCGGGTCCTCCAAGGTTGGAATGACCTGGTAAGTCCCCATTCAGAGAACCCGGACCCGGACACGACTTTGGAGGCAGCCATGGTGCTAATAGCACCATGGCTGCTTCCAAAGTCGTTATGAGCTCCTTAGTTGCTTTTGGATTGTTTGGATACCTGCCGTGTATCATACTCTGAAGCAGTTGATGGTGGGAACTGTTGCTGCACATGGACATTTAGAGTGGGAATTGTACGGCAGTTGGAAGGACATAGTGATGGGAAATAGATCGCACTTAGATGAACACTGACGGTGGGCATTGTATTGCATTGGATTTTGAGAATGATGATTGCCTTACGAGTAGTTATAATCCAGGGGGCGGGCAATATGTTTTAGGTATTGTTAACATATTTGTTTTCCACGTTCATGATTTAGCCGAAGGCACAGGGTCACTTCCGCATACATCTGCTTTTGCATATAACCCGAGAAACACTTTGCATAACACCACTGTCATAAGATTGCAGCTACCTTTCACAACAAAAATTCGAACTGTAGCTTCACATGTAATCAATCGACTGTGCTCTGGCACACACCCTCGAGTCTAGCTCTCTAGCGCACTACTCTCCACTCATCCACATGCCATTTAGACATGGGTGACTAGCAGGGACTTGGCCACCCCATATAACCTTAATGGCCAGAATGCACACATTATAGCACCTTCCTATTTCCCATACTTGGATTTCGGGCTCTCCGAGGTTGTTCAGCTGACAGCGCATTTGGACCATACCCATTGTGAAAGGCGCTATACATACTGGAGATGACAGATACACAAGAATATTGCTTATCTACAGTGCCCATTTTGTGAAAGCTTCAAATCAACATTTAAAGAACATGAAAGATTAAATTTTAGTATTGAAGACTTATAGTAAGCATTTCAGTATACTGTCTGGTGATTTTAATTCACGGTTGGCCAATGGTCTGGACTTTAACAGAGATGTACCCCTGATGTGGTAATTGACCCTGCATTAATTGAGAAGGGCACGGTATTCTGGACTTTTCTATTTGAACAGGACCTGAGACGAGTTAATGGGCAAAGTCCACATGACTCCCAAGGTTAGCTCCCTTTTGTTCACAGGGTTTATGAGAAGAAGAATAGATTATTTTATATTTCCAATATCAACCTGGAGGCTCATTGAGGACTTCAACTTGGGGAATCAATTTGAAAATTATCATAATCCAATGGACTTTACAGAGAGTTAAACGTCCAACAAATTCTCAAACATGCAAGCAAACAATGGAAGACATTTTAAATGGCTCTATTTTAACCTTGACAATACTTCCTAAAAAATAGTTAGTGAATAGAAATAACATTTGGGCGTGTTTTGCTCATTATATGTGGTACCTGGAAAGCGGGTTTTAGTTTCAATTTTACCTAATAGGAGATGTACGCAATGCAAATTTGCATTTTTGTATTTATTGTTTCTTCCTGATGCTTAAGTTGGCTTATGCGCTGCCAACTCTATTGTTTCTGCTTTAAGAATTAGATCTAAATTGACGAGTTTTAAATATAAGTTGTTTTATTTATTTGAGCTTTAGATGTAATATGTATATGTAGTAGCTTACTCTTTTGTTTTTGATTGTGCTATGTGTATGAGCATTTTAGTTCTGAAATCAAGTACAATTGAATTGATTTGTAGACATATTACTATAATGTTCTACCTCTTTACCCTTTTTGTGAGATGCCAAGCTGTGATTTCTAGAGAAAAACCAAGTACAGGGCAAACAGGGGTCAGCAGCTGGCATGTATCCTGCATAATTTCACCCCAATTGCCAACAGGCAATTCATTCAACAATGATGTAGCATCATACTCCCAAATGGAGAAAAGTGACATTCAATAAAACATAAAGAGGAGGAGGAGGCTCTGAGTTAGGTTGAGGACTTTGATTCTCCACTGGACACCATCCCATCCCCTGTGACGGATGACGGATCCCCAGCCCTCCACCATTACAATATGCCAAGTGCCTGGTCAGGGTGACCAAAACACAACCACCTACACCACTATGAAAATTGTCATCATGTGCCAACTTGTTATACAGCAGCTGTGTTCTGGGGACATCCCACAGGTGGTGGATGCCATTGGATACACCAGTACACAAGTGTAGCAAACTTTTCACCTGCCATTTAGGGAGGTTACTGAACCGCCTCCTGTGAACTCACTAGACCTAGGAACAGGCATCCAATCTTCCCTTTATGCCTCCTCTTACCTCCTCTACCAATTGTCACTATCAGTTTGCTGATAGTGTCTTGGCAAACATCTTAGAATAGACTGAGATCGATGGGAGTCCAGGGATAGGTAAAGTAGAATGGAAAGGCTCGGTTGGATGCATGTTACTTGTTGGGTTGTCTTGGGTCTGCAGGAGTACAGGGATGAGTAGTTGTTAAAGATCCTACTCAGACCCACACTTGCGCAATCTCAATGTCAGTAGGCCTAGTAAGATTGTTGTTTTTGTCCTCCCTCTGTTCCCCCTCCCTTGCCTCATTGCACCTTGAAACACTTGTGTATAGGCGCGTTATAAATGCCATATCATATCATATCACACTACTACTAAACCAGCTGCAATCCCAACCATAAAGGTGGAACAGGTAAAGCTCGACATGTTTATGTAATGCCTTTAGAAAGGTACTGGCCAGGTCTTTAATAAAATGAGCATAAATTCACGTGACTAATAAAAACATTGCTGTCCCACAGCTATAAGGCAGTCTTTAGAATAAATGGCATCTGAGTTTGTAGATTGTGGTGCTCCAGCAAGTTTTTCAGCAGCAAAATGTAAACGTTACAGAATATCTTTTTAAAACGTAGAGGAGACACTTAAAAGTCACAGGGATCTTTTAAGGAAAACCAGGAAGCAGGAACACGACGTATACCATTAATTTAATATCTTTCAGGTTTTTCAGTGTCAAGCCAGGAGTCTGGGAACTTCCGTGATGGGCTGCGGTCGTGTCGGGAAACAGCAGACAATATCAGGGCATCAGAGCCTGAACATTTAGTGGCCTTGGATGCAAAGAATGAGAGACTTGAATTTGGTGGTGAGTGGGCATGACTGGTTCAACACAGCATTAAGGTACTGCAGCAGTGATGGGTTGGAGCTTGAAGATGTTGGTGCCTAGGCAGTTGGTGTACACTTTGAGGTGGTGGGGCTCAGAAGCACAGAGACTGAAGCTTTTCCATAGGCATCAAGCAAATCTCCAGTTGGTCGAGCACTGATATCAAAAAGACCTAGGTAGTTCCCTTGCAGCAGCTTGGATGGCACTGGAGTTGCCTAAACTGGCATTGAGTCAACCTGGAGATTCAGGGAGGGCTCTGGGCTGCTTTGTTAGTCCTCCGGGTGCTGGGAGACCCAAACACAAGAAAGGACACAGTGGGGCCTTTTGTATGCCCCTCCCAATTAGTAGGATTTGTAGAGAATACTTGCCTGAGCGAGACAACAAATCTTGTGTTTTACTTTTCATTTTTACACACATGGAACTGACTTTGTAACGTCTAAATGTTAATACAGGTTTCAGAGAGAAATATATGGGACCAGAAGAGACAGTCCTACTGAGGCATTGCATGGGGACATATGAGAGCTCTGCCACATGTGCAAAAATACGTTTGCATTGGCCAAAATGATCATGCAGGATGTGTTCCATCATCTCTGTGTGCTGTCTAACGGATGTGCGTACAGTTGGAGGACGTAATGTAACATGGAGAGATGTGATGCCATGCTTTGTGAGGTGCCAGGGTTACGTGTACACAGCGAGCAGCCTTTCCCAGTGTATTCCAATTCCTCGAAAATGCTTGGCAGGTTCTTCTGAGCCAGGATCATGGATTTTTGGGTGGAGCCAGGAAGAGCGGATCTGCATCAAAGACTATCTGCCCATTGATGAAGTGCATTCAACTGTCTTTTAAGACCTACTTTCTTTTCTAGGTTGGTGCAAGTGTAATGTTGTGGAATGAGCACTGGAGACCCCATACCTCATTAGAACGACAATCCTAGGAAGCCTTAACACACCCCACACCACACTTAACATTGTTCACACCACATATGTCATCGGGAAAAAGATTGCGCAAAAAATCAGCATCCAGACCAGGTTCTCCCTCCTAATTCCAGCAAGATTTATAACAGGACTCCCCCTAACCACCAAGAGAACCTACTTAAGATGAACGGGCAAGCTGCAAATAAAAACACTGGAGGACCTTTTTGTTGATGGCACATTCATCACTCCGCAACAGGCCAGAGACAAAGGAGTAGACAACGCCCTGGACCTATTCATATACTTTCAACTACGCCACTCACTCCAAGCCATCTTCGCCACGTTTCCTCAGCAACCACCGACGTGGCAACTTGTTCATGGAGTGATACAATCGCAAGGGAACGGAAGACTGGTATCAGAGATACATAAGTCACTCCTGAATGACACAGCACCTACATCCCAAGCATCTAAAAGATGATGGGAAAAAAACCTTACAAACCATAATAACAGACGACGACTGGTCGTACATCCTGTATCAAACTCAACAAAAAGTATCACTCAACACACGCTACAAACAAATTCACTTCAATTATATACACCAAATATACTGCACACTGGCAAAACTCCACTCGCAACTGACAACAACCCCAGCAACATGTGAAAGATGCAAGGCCCCAGAGGCACATTTCCTACACCTAGCGTGGACATGCCCAAGCATAACCCAATTCTGGGACTCAGTACTGGGGAAAATCACAGCAATCATTAGTACTCAACTAGACCACGACCCAAATTTGGCACTCCTGGGGCTAACCAGACACCTACCGCCCCTTGGTCGCAAACTGGCAGACATATTGCTGGTCCTAGCACAGAGAAGAGTAGCAATGGCATGGGATGGGGACCGCCCCCTAACCTGCAAAGCTGGTTGAAAGATGTGACATATAGCCAGGATACGGAAACAAGCTTCATAAATACGCTGCCGCTCCATGAACGGCCGCCGGACATTTGGGGTCCATACATCGCATACCTGATGTCCACCACTAACTCACTAGGGGTCATTACGAGTCAGGCGGTAAGGGATACTGGGCACCGGCAAGGAGATCGGTGCCGGTAATCCCTTACTGTCCGATTCCGAGGTCCCTTGGAGCGAACTGTAAGGAACGTGTGGTCTGACCACACGTCCCTTACGGGTCCCGCTTAGGGACCAGGGCACTAATAACGGGCTTGCTAGTCACAAGCCCGTTATTAGCGCCCTCCCCATTCCCATTGAGCCCTTTGGGGGCTCAAATGGGTATGGGGAATGGTTTGTTCAATGGGGATTTACAGGTCCCGCCAGGGTCGGACTGCACCGGTAAGTCCCCATTGAACAAGACCGGTGCCGGACCCGGTATTGCAGGCAGCCATGGAGAAAATAGCACCATGGCTACCTCCAATCTAGAAATGAGGCCCAATCTCATCACAGAACTCATCCCCTGGCCCAGCCCCTTGAGGTTGCCAAAACGTCACAACCGTCACCTGTAAAGTATAAACTGAATGTATTACTGGAGGACTTGATCAATGTGAGGCCCGGAGGGAGGGAGTCGGGAGGGGAGGAGGAGGATTGTGGGCTGTAATCTGTGCAACGTTATTGCGTACTGTTAGGCAAAAACCAAAAATAAAGTTTAAAAAAAAAAGTGTAATTTTGAGAAAGCCGACCATGACATAGCATTGTACCATGATAGATTTTAGGGCCACAATGTCACTGAGAAGGACATGTAACATCACATTCATCTCATCATGGTGGTTAAAACATGTGAGATGACCTGAGAGAAGCAGGGCTGCTTAATTCCATGCAGCAGGGCTACAGTGTACTGAAATGTACCAGTGGTACGAAAATTGAGCACTTTGCCATGTCAGATGTTACAGACTGCCTGTCATTCTCAATGTAGCTGTCAATTTCTGGCTGGAGGCTGACGAGTTGCTGATTGGCTAGATTCTAGAGATGTTGCACATGCAGTACCAACTGCATGCATGTCAGGAGTCCCTCCAGATGCCGTGGGTTTAACAACACATTTGCTGGTGGTGCTGTAGATGTTGGACTATGATACTTTTTTTACCCGTGTGCTGTCCCGATGGCCTAATTGATAGTTTGTTCCGTGGGTGGCTCGCTACAGGGCCTGGAATGTTTTTTTACAGCTGATGTGGGCAACCTTTATCATTTTCAAAACAGTTCACACCTGCTCTGTTTCATGAAGTAAACCCAGGTTCTGAAGCATGTGTAATGGGTCTAAATACACACAGGGCCTCATTACGACCCTGGCGGTCCTGTAATGAAGGGTGCCGGTACAGGACTGGCACCCTTCACTATGGGAGCGCCTATTACGAGGTTCCCTTTGCGGGACCCGGAACAGACGTCGGGTAAAACCAGACGTCCTTTCCGGGTCCCGCGAGGGGAAGAGGGAGCTAATAACGGACCATTTGTAATGTTCCCGTTTTTACCTCTCTCCCCATTCCCATTGAGCCCTGTGGGGTGTCAAATTGGAATGGGGAATGGTTCTTTCAAGGAGGAATTACCGGGTCCGCCAATGTCGGAATGAGCCGGTAATTCCCCATTAAAGGAACCCGGTATTGGAGCCCGGTATGGAGGCAGCTATGGCGCTAATAGCACCATGGCTACCTCCATACTCGTAATGAGGCCCCTTTTGGGGAGGGAGGTAATAACAGGCACATTACAAGTGGTAAAACCAGACGTCTGATCCGGGTCCCGCAAACGGAACCTCGTAATCGGCGCTCCCGTAATGAAGGGGGTCGGTCCCGTACCGGCCCCCTTCATTACGGGAGCACCAGTGTTATAATGAGACCCACACTCTTGCTCTGCACAGCATGTGTGTGAGTTTCGCCACTCTGATAGTTTAATGTATGCAACAGTTCTCTTCTGTATGTTCTGTATTGGGTACTGATGCTACTCAGAACTTATTTCACTTTCACACGTCTGATTTTTTTAGCTGCATCCCACATCAGGGAATGCTAATGCATCCACTCATCCACCTCTTCAGAGTTTGGAATATAATTCCCAATGATGGGTGGGGAATAATATGGTCCCTTGCAATGAAATATTGATTGGGGTGGAAGACCTGTTGGCAGTGTTTTACATAGAAGAACGCCCTCTCAGGATTCCCGTTGTCCATTCTGATACAGGCGGCTCTTCTACAAACCTGCATACTGCTTCCAAATATCATGTGCATTGCTCAGAAATCTATTACATCATGTGCTCGTGCTTTATAAAACAGTTGAATAATGTTACTATATAGGGTCTTTATAAAGGCATGTTTCTGGTGCGTTCTTTTTTGACACATTGGTTGAATGGAGTATCTTGAGAGGAGATCAAATGTTCAGGGTCGGAAGGATGCTACTTTTCAAAATCATATTTATATAACCTGAAGAATGATCTGAGAAAGAAGCTAGTGTTTGCATCGCTGGATCCAGAATTACTTAATTTCATCTTTGCTTCAATTGATGAAATGTGTGATGGAGGGAAATGCCTCAAACTAAAATCTCAAACATTTTTTAAAGATGGCTGCGTCATTCCTCACAGAGACATATTTGATACAAGTTTAGACATAATCACAATAGATCAGTCGTTATTTTGGTGGAAACTACGATACAAGATTCGCATATTAGATTAATAGAGTACTTCAATCATTTGTACATTTATGTACATTTCCAGGTCAATAGTTAAAATGTGCAACATCCTCAGTGATTTAACATTAACACTTACTTCGCAGTCTGCCTCAGTAAAAAAAAAACGACCACAAATGTGACTTAATCAGTCCTGCTCTTTTGAAGTGTGATTATGTTTTGTAACTATTACAACCAATTCAGGATCTCAAGTTGTTCAATCTCAGATGATAAATGCACCATCATCTGTGCCTTTTAGACTCACATGATATCGCATTCTGGTACGTGTAGGCGTGTCATTAAGCCAATTTCTTTGATTAATACAAGGGCTTACATAGATTAAAAAAAAAAAACTGGACAGAAACACAACTTGCCAAGTGCTCAAAAGGGCTTGACTTACAGAGCATGATTAGAGAGTCTTTGGCCCTCATTACGACCCTGGCGGAGATCGTGGTGCAAAATGCACCATGGAGCACGGCGGAAAGCTGCCGATACCGCCATGGGGGTTGGCGGATTTACCGCCCCATTCCGACCTTGGCGGGGCGGTAAATCCCCAATCCCCATTTTACCCTTCCCCATTCCCATTTTTGCCCCATAGGGTATAATGGGAGTGGGGAAGGAGTTAATTACGCCACCGTAAATTACGGTGGCGTAATTAACGACGAGGGACCCGTAGCGCCATGGTTTTTTCCGCCCGGAAAAAACGGGCGGAAAACTCACCATGGCGCTACGGGATCTCGTAGTAGGGCGGACGGGTCCGCCGCGAATAACGCTGGCGTAGACCCACTCCGCCAGGGTCGTAATGAGGGCCTTTGTCATTTATGAAACAAGAGAGCCAATTAACAAGTTGTGTCAAAAAAGTGGCATTTATGAAAGGAGTGTGTGAATGGACTAGTTGAGTAGGCAAAGTGGGCAGCGGTTTTGATAGCTATACTAGCTTTAGAAACACTTCAAGACACGTGCGTCACATTTTCGTGCGTTTGGCCCATGGTACACATTGGAAGGAGGGGAATAACACAAATGCACCTTCACAATGGCTCACGTTCTGCTTCTTAAGTCCGGCCTGATTGAAGTAGCTCGCAGTGGCGCACAACTATCAGATCGAGGGAATGCATTGATCGAGCCACTGTCAGATACTTACATTTTTTACCATTTAATGTACAATTATATTCATGTTTTTTTTAAATCTCTTGATTAGAAGTTTATACAAAATATACAGGACATTTTAACAACAGCATTTCGAGCACAGAAAATACAGTTCATGTTTGTTCTTATGTCCGGCCACCGGTGTAGCCCCACACTGCAAAGTGACCCTGTCATTAAATCATTACGTTTGATTAATTAAAGGGTTTACACAGATGGCAGCAAGAAAATATCTCTCGGAAGAGAGCAGTCTACCATATAATAGAGCAGATCAGATCATGCTTCGATGCAGGACTCAAGGAAACGTCCTCAGAAACAAAGGGAACCGGAGAAGCTCTAGAGTGTTTGCGATGAAAAGTCAGGCTATATTTGCCATCTCAAAAATGAAAGAAATGGTGCCCTTGCCAAGTAGAACAGGACCGAGGTCATTTCATAGTAAGGCTAAATTGCATGCGGGGTTCAACCAACATGATCAGCACTTATGTGCTGTCCGTCCCCTGTATGAATTATTCCACATTTACAAAACAGAGCGGCCAATTAAATGGTAAAATCCTGAGAAATTGCGGTTTCATTTTACGTTTTGTATGAAAAGGTAAAAGCTGTCTGCAAATTACGCTATGCAGGTGGCATTTATGGGATTATTCATCTGAGGAATGCCAGCTTTCAGCAGTTGCTAAATGCAGGAGGACTCCATACAAACCACCAGGCAGCCTCATTCTATTAGCAATCTAAAATGCACGCAGGGGACCAACAACTCTCTTTTACTCTTCCATGTTTCTCCCCATCGTGTGAACAAGTAAATGCTGCATGCAAATCAGTGGCGTCACTATGGGCGGGCGTGGGGGCACCAGGCCCCCCCCTGTGAAACCCTGTGCCCCCCATGTGCCCCTCTACCTAAAACGAGCAGTGACCATGTTCTCCCCTTACTTTTGTCTGTGCCCCCCTACTTTTGTCTTTGGCACCCTCGGTGCCCCTCCTAAATTTGATTCCTGGCGATGCCACTGATGCAAATTACACTTTGCAGATGGCATTTACTAATGGATTCCTGTGTAATCCACCTGATTTTTATCTGGTGCAAAACAGATGTGGATTCCATAGGGGTCCATTAGTTTTATGGCTACATGAACATTCCATCAAGGCATGAAATTAAGTGGTCACACAAGAAGGTGAACAGGGCAGAGATCTTAGGTGAGCACGGCAGAGATCTTTTTTTATTTAAAATTGTCGGTCTTAGCAAAAACAGATATCATCCAATCAACACAACAATGCTATAACAACAAACAGTTAACATGTTGCACATATCTCAAATGATCCCACCCCATTCATCATAAACCACAAATAAGCAAGGCAAGGTAAAAGATGAAAAGAGCTGAAAAAAATGGCAATTAATACAATTAAAAACAATAACTTATCTTATGTTCCAGGTTTCCATCGCAATCCTCTATACTGCAAATCACTCTAAATCAGCTTCCAGAAAACTACTCCATATATTATCGAACATTTTGCCTCTTCTTTGCTGTTGCATACAACTTTCTCAATATTGCACATAGTGTACATTTCCAGCAACCACATATCTTTAGTTGGAAAGAATGCAGATCTCATCTCCTCTCTGTGGCGCACCTTCAGCACAAAAGTAGGGCAGCGGAAGATATGGCGATATGTTCTGCTTCGCTCTATTTATAATGAGGGTTATTATGTACAAAGTGTTTGCATGCAGTTAACCACCAATTTTATCACCTACATGCCATTGGGTCTCCTGCATGCAATGCTCAACTTTTACAAAACTGTGTTAAACAATAAAGGGTAAAAGCAGGCAAATTCGCCTATACTATTTACTTTTACTATTCATTTTTGTAAAAGATGCAAATTCCACCCAAAAGCAGGCAGATTCCATAGGACGTCCTTGCTTTACCACCTGAACGAAATTCTCATGCAGGAGTAAAAGCATGCAACCTTTAAAATCAGAGGAGGAATGCACAGCTTTAATGTTGTTTCTTTTTTGTGCTTCTTCTCTGACACTAAGATCCCTGTAGGGTAACGGAAAGGACTGAATGGTTAACACTGTGCTTTAATGCTTTACCGTTACACTCCAGGATTCTAAAACTCTCCCTTTTAGTTGTATGCCAAGGAACACGCACCTGCTAGTGTAATACAGAGATGTTTTGAAGAGTGTTAGGGAGAATTCTCTGTAAAGGCTGATTTCCCAAACCTGGTGAGTCCCCCAGCAGCTTTGCTGGATTTTTGGGGTTTATTTTTTTCTCCTGCTAAGAGTGAGACACTTTTACTCCCACTCTTAGACATGATTTGAGGTGTTCCTTTATCTTTCCATGTGTTTTATGGGCTATGGGGTCTTTTACTCCATAGGGTCTCATGTGTTTTTGATGTGGGTTACACAGCACCCTCCGTGCCGTAACCCAGGGGTGTCGTAGCAACCCCCCAACATAGACTCCATACCGTGGGACTGACTACTGTCTGCCAGGGCATGTAAAGTCACCATTGGCTTTGCTAGTCCCAAATTATGAACAGAAACCAATATAAACCATCATATTGTGGACGTACTGGTCGGGGCAATTCGATTGCCCCGGGGTCTGTTGTTCGAGGGGGCACGTCTTCATCCCCCCTGATCGAGTTTTGGCTGGTGGCAGTGGATACTACTTTTTATATTCGACCGCAAATATATCTCTATGGGATTTTCCCATTGTTTGAGGCTACCAAATTTAATTATCTAATTCTTATAACCTTGAACATACTGCCGGTTTATTTATTTAATATTAATTCACCGGTTGGTATTTTTTGCCAGAACTCGATTCTAAAATGGCGTTTGTGTTCTCTTCTGTGAGTCCAACCCAAGTCGAGCCCTTTGTTCCACTTTTTGGCAGGCTTCTCCACAGAAGCCTCCAAAAGTGGTGCCACTCTGTCTGCATACCACATGAGGTGTGGGAGAGGGTTTGGGCACCCTGGACTGAGTTGCCTTGGCAACTCAAGTCGGACTCTTGTGTGATTGGCCCAAGTGGTGAATCGGCCGGCTCACCACTTAGCATGTTTGATTGACAGCTAGGCTGAATGAATGGGGGACGGCTGCATAAAAGTAGGGCTTTGGGGACTGGAACTTCAGAAGTCGCCACAGGACCTAAGAATCCGAAGAGGGAGAAGCTGAGCCGACCTGAAACGACGACACCACCGGTGGAGCCCTGCTGAATCGTCTCACCACTTTTTCCGACGACAGAGGAGATCTCCAGTCCGGAGAGTCTTGTTCCTTTGACTGGTGGGGATAACCAGGTTTGCCTTCTTTTCACCTTCCTGGAGCATCTCGTGGCTGCCTTGCCCGTGCCAAGCACCCCGGCAACCGGACTACCATGGCTTACCACTACCGCGAAGAGAAGGGTAGTACCTTTTAACCGAAGAACTCCGCGACTGGTTTCTTCCCTGGCAGTGCAACGACCTTCAGCTTTCCTCCACGGCGAGACCTCCTCTTCATCTGGACAAAACACCGACTTGCACCCGCTGCCAGGAACAACTGCCCCCGGTGGAGCTTCCTTCACACTTAAGGTACTGTGTCCCGCCTGGCTTCCCTTGCGACAGATCGTTTGGGGTGACAGTAAAGCCTCGACTTTCTAACCTGGGCTGCCCTGGGACAACCTAGCTAACTTTTCCTGACTTTAATTTCATCCTTTTTGTGCGAACTATCTACAAGACTCTTTGGGAATAACCCCACTGTGTGAACCTGGACCCCTTCTGCTTGCTCTCTCCAAGAGCTGGGCCTTGCAGTTGACCTCCTTGCTCTCCAGTAGAACTCTGCCTATCCTGCCTTACTGTGGTTCTTTTAAAAGTATTGAAACTTGTGTGCTTCAATAACTCTGCCTTTTTCTCTCCCTTTTGTTATAACTTATTAGAGTGCCATCTTATGTTAAGCGCTCACCTCTGTCTGAAAATAAGTGGTGTTTCCCACTAAGACTTGTCTAATAAGTAATTAGGGTTGTATATCTATGTAATAGTGACTGTGTGCTGAAGTTACTTACCTCTTTTGTGCTAGTGTAATTTTTTTTTATTTTTTTTATTTGATTTGATTTAGTTGAATTCAATCAACTTTTCAAACTTACATATTAGTACCAAATAAATCAATAAACAATCAATAAACAATTCAAACTTCAATAAACAATTCAAACTTCACATTGGGACCAAAAATATTGAAGGACAAAGAGGGACATGCGAGCAACTTAAAATTACATGTATACATAAAATACACAAAAACACATGTGCATATAATATCTTCTCAGGGGAAACCAAAAGGTGATTCATCCATGTTAGATTAAAAATGTTAAATAAAAACACATCAAGTAGGGTACAAACGTATCTATATGGACTTATAATATAACATAACACATCTAAAAATGAATTTCCGTTGGTAAAATGGTTTCCAAGAAGTGTACCATAGACTTTAGGATCGAAAATCTAGGACTATTTACTAAAATACTCCATGTCTCGCCTTCATCCCGTACCAAATGCAAATTTGTTAGCTCAGTGAATTGTTTGAGGCGTAAGGCATTTAAATAAGGACATGTTACTATCAAGTGCTGAAGTGTTTCTATGATGGTAGCAGATTCACAAAATCGACAGTATTTTTGCTCAGCGGGTATAATTTTTCGCCTCACCAGGACTTCCCTCGTGGGCCATAAATTCAATCTTACGCGTAAAAACTGATTCCTAATTTTTGCCGAAGGACACTTTACAAGATAACCAGCCATTTGCCCTAGACAGTTAGAGCCAAAGATCTTTATGTTAAAATCTCTGTACTTTGCACAATTTGTGTAATTTACAAGTGTCTTTAAATAAATAATTATATACTTTTACACCAAAGCTCTGGTCAGTGTTTGCTTGTGCTACTGTATCTCTGTACCTATTGTATATACTTTATATATTGCCTAACTCTTCTTGAGGGAAGTCTGACTGCTCAGCCACAGCTACCAAGTGAATCTGTGTGGTACAGACTGCTACCAAGTGGGTTTACTGCCAAACACCTGTAGTCTTAAATCTTTTGCAGTGGTCCCTAAGGGAACTGCACAGGTTTCTGCCTAACAAAGATGGAGTGGGAAGTATGAAGAGGACATTTTTCTCCCAGTCTGCCTTCAAAAGATTTCTAAAATCTCCCTGAGCATTACCTCAGTATTTGTGAGAGATATATTGAATGCATATAGAATGCATCTTTCTTTTGTTTGACATTTGCCAGTGACCGTGCACCTTCCTGTAGCAGTCTTACTTGCCTGTGCAGCACTAATCATCCCTGGAGGCGATATCTATTGTCGTTAGGAAATGTTCTATTCCAGATCCAGACACAATGCCAGCTCTCAGAGATTAGCTATATCTTCAAGTGAGGATATAGTTCGAGGCTTCTCCTCTGATTACCAGTTATCAGAGGCGATCATTGTGATGTTAAAGTAGGAATTTGTCTCGCCCGTCACCATTAAATAGGAGAACTTCTGCGAGGAAACATAAAGAACCTATACTACTATTACGAATTAGGTTAAATACCTTGGCAACAGAAGTTTTTCTGAAAAGGAAGAAATTAACAGCTAGTTGTAGATACTGCAAGGAAAGAAAATCAATTGAAACCATTAGACACTGGATGCTGGGATGTCCTGGCCTAAATAAGATAAGGGAAAAGGAAATTAATCTCCAGGCTCAGGATTACGATTCTAAGGAGAAGGAAGAAGTGTGGGAGAACATTCTAACAGCAAATAGATTAGGTCGGACAATTCATGCACTAAAACCTGTAGAGAAACTTCTCAGCAAGACCACCATCGAGGAACTCATTTGACTTTAAATAGAATGATCTGACAAAGGTTTGATATAGAGGAATACTAATGGATAAAGAAAGGCTGATAATAATGTAAATAGGATATGTGATCATGTTAAAGGTTGAAAATCATTTAACCAATACAACATTTTTAAAAGAAAATACCAGTTATCAGAGGCAATCATTCTCAAGTTAAAGAAGGAATTTGTTTCGCCGGTCACCATTAAATAGGAGAACTTCTGTGAGGAAACATAAAGAACACAAGTCAGGCAATGCACTGGAAACAGGTGCACCTAAAGTCTGCAAGCTGTCCATGAGGTGTCTTTACTGAAGAATCTGAGATCAGCAGTTAAAGACCCACCATCTATTCTCGATTTGATGCTGTAAGAAGACCTGAACATTATGCGGCTGACAGAGCCACTCTAATCTGTCCTGTATCACTGCGATGAAACTGCCGGGCTATAACAGCTTGACACAATGAAGGTCAGACAGGAAGGCTGTAGTCATTCCTTTCACAAACAAGAGTTTACAATTACAACTATGTCATTGGCAGGCCTTCCTCAAAGGGATTGTTACTAGCCCAAATTATATTATTAGTACATCCATTAGCTACAGACCTCCAAGATCCACATAACAGATAGACGTGATTAATGTGTAGCTGAATTAATTGTACACAACTTCCAGCTAGCAGTACAGGGGGCCCTACATGTTTAATGCAAAGGCACTAAGGACTGTAATACATTCAAGTTATTTGACTCCCTCTTAATATGTGGATTATCTCCACTGATTGTCTGCCACACCCATCAAGTAAGCCATTCACTAGACAAGATGCTCACTTCTTTTGCAGCTATTGGTTTAACCAAATACTGACAAGCCCTATGGTCCGATCCTTTGGGATGGTCTTTGGTGTTCCAGCAAGCAACACCATAATACAAAATAATCACACTTCGTAATCTAATAGCAGATAACCCTGGAAACTGTTAATTAATACGAGTGTTAGGCTGGATACTCTAACTCTTCCATCCAACAACATTACACACATTCATTTGATGATATTCCTGGTTCACTAACAGAATGATTGCATAATGTGTTGGAAACCTGAAATAAGTTGGCTCCCATCATCGAACTGCAACTTGATGATTTATTAATACAAGTTACATCAATACAGCTCACAGCCATCCAGCCTCCTTCATCACATAACGGCAACAACTTGTTCTGGAACTCCAGCTACCTCATAGATTACACTCACACATGCCACACTCCACGTTCCCCATACACTCTTCTCATGTTCTCCAACCTATGATATAACACACCTCTCTTCCTTCCTCACTCTTCCCATACCCATCTCTGCACCACCTCACTTTCACCACCCTACCAAAAGTCCAGACTTGACCACCTCTGATCCTCACATCCCCCTAAATGACCTTTGCCACTTGCACAAGCTCACTATACAAATGGTCCCCCTTCTTTCTTACAACCCCCTTATTTATCCTCACCCAATCACACATTGGTGCATTTCAAACGCTCCTCTTTATTCCAGTCATCATTCTGCATTTCATCTTCAACGCTGATCTCTGATTATCTCGCCTTCCTAACCAAGGAGGACATATCTTTGTGTTTGCCTTCCTTCCTCTCATCATCTCTGATGGACTCACTCCCATTGATGCATGTGGTGACATTCTTAAAGTATACATTTGTTCTCGCACGCACTGCTTCTTTACTTTTGCCACATGCAACAGAAAAACATACTCATAACCCATCCCACAAACTGGGTTCCATTATCAGTAAGAACACTCCCCGAATATCCTTCCCTTCCAAATATCTCCTCCAAAATAACAGTCACCACAAACACACTTACTCCCCGCACAATTTTAAATACAAACCATCGGGACAATAAATCCAACACCACCACAATAAACTTTTCATAAGTAACCAGGCCCTAATACATCCATATTTATCTCATCCCACAATAATTTTGGCATATCTGTCTTAACCAAAGGTTGGGTAATCACATTCATGCCCTTTCCTGCCTCCTCACACTCAACACTTCTTTTCAGTGTCTTTTCAGTGGCCCTAGCAAAATCCAGCCACCAATAATTTTCTCTCAACACAGCTTTATTCCTTGAAATCCATGTGTCCCACATGGACCATATCAACCAATTGTTGGTTCAATGATTTAGGCACCACCACTCTCCCCCAATGATATAATGAACCACCCTCAGCACTCAACTCTTCTCTCACTTACCAAAATGCTCACCCTTCATCTTATAATCTCCATTTATGCAGCAATCCAAACATCACGCTTTGTATCGTGCATGAAATGTCCTTATCTTCCTTCGTGCCTTGTTACCATTCAGCCCTTCATATGACACTGTCATGAGTTATAAATATCTGCTGTTATTTCTTCTTTCACACCTTCTTCCCTTCCACCCTGCCAAGACAAAAGGTCGGCCATAATATTCCTTCCCCCTGGAATCACTTCCAATGTGAACAGTTGACTTTGCATTCTTGAAACCCAAATGGCAACTCTTCTTGACACCTTATCAGACTCTTCGATTTAAATATTTCCTTTAGAGGCCTATGATCAGTTCTCAAAACAAATTCTGCACCTCATACAACATTTCAAAAATTTCCAGTGCCCAATGGCACCCTAAAGCCTCCTTCTCCAACACAGAATTCCTTTAATCGGGTCCTCGCAACACTCCTGAGGCATGTGAAATTAACCTTTCCTCACCATCACTACACATCTTATTCACCACAACTCCAACAACCAAATCACTGGCATCAACCATTATTACAGACTTCCGATCCATGTCAAATTGTTCTAAAACCATTGCCATATCAATCTCCATTTTATGGCACAAAATTCACTTTCACACTTGCTGTTCCATACAAACACCTAACACTTCCTGAAAAACCTGCTCATCTCACCCACCATGTCTGAATTTTTTTTTCACAAAATGTTGATATAACTCTATCACCACTAAAAACTATTGTAACTCGCCTTTTCTGTGTGGCAATTCAATCTTACTGTAACAAACCATAAGTTCCCCTTTTCATTCTCACTCCTTCTGCCTCTATGTTGTGCCCTAAACACTACACTGATTCCTTCAGAAAAAACACACCTTTCCTTCCTCATTGTCATTCCTCTCTTTTGCAAAATATCCAATACTCTTCCCAGTATCCACTCATGCTCTTTCAACGTATCTGCAAAAATCAGAATGCCGTCCTGGAAAGAGTGGATCCCCTTTATCTGAACAAACAGTTTGTACATTATTTTCTGAAATATAGACGCAGCTGAAACCAAACCAAATGGCATCCTACAAAACTGAAAAATTCCTTCAAGCATAATTAATGCAGCTAGTTTCCGTGACTGCTGTTCTAATTCCACCTGATGTTAAGCTGATGGTAAGTCTAATTTTGTAAATAACCTACCTTTGCCAATCATTTCCAGTGTATCAGGGGTCCTCCACGAGCACGTAGTCAATAAGATACCAGAAGAAATCCAAAAAGGAGCATACACAAGGCAAGAAGTAACACTTTTTTTACAGCTGGGCAAGCACAAATCAAACAGCGCAGTGGAACAGAACTGATTGATAGGAGCTGACAACACGACCCACTGTGGTCAGATCTTGTATATGGCTTAAACATTATTTATATAGTCAAAAACAGTTGTGAGTAATGTTGCAATATATTAGACATCCTACTAAGCTGATTGGCGGCACTTCACCAGTCCCCTATAGCTGGACATGTGTTAATCAAAGGTTATTAGATTAAGCAATATTGACCTCTATGTTCATCACCTCCCCTGTTGCAACACATTCCTACCCACTCCGTCCCACATGCTTCTCCTCATGTGTAATACATAAGTGTGCTGTCCTCCAGAACTTCATTATCCTGCCATTGGTCAGCACACATAAGAAACACAAAACATCCTGAACCTGTGGGAAGGAAAACATTCCCTCGGCATTCAACCAATGAGGGGCCTCGCATACATCTGCAAGAACACAATATACTTGTTGCCTTTCAGGGACACCAAAACTCACCTTCTGATTGACTCCTTCCTGGTTCATCCTCTCGTCCTCGTCCCACATCCTTATTCCCAGTCACACCTGCCAAGGGTCAATTTGAAACTGCTGATCATACTGTGGCTTTGCCTCACCAAACACGTTTTAAAGAGTTTAATTTTCCCCGGACCCAGCGAGCGTCTGAGAGCCTGGCTTGAGGATCTTATATGTTTCTGCTGGTCCCGGTTCCCAGTGACTGCTTCCTCCTGGTAACAGCCAGCTTGCATCATTCTTCTAGCATCCTGTTGCCTCAGACCGCTCATGCAATTTTATGTTTGCCCGCAATGCAGGGCCTGTCAGTGTTAAACCCAAGTGATTTACTTACCTGTGGTTCTCACCTCATAATGGTGAGAAGGTGGTTCTCCTCTTATTATGTTACCGTATTTATCATGTGCTCCTACCCCAAATTCCAGAAGCCCCATTATATTCCCCTTTCAGCACTGCCTCCCCAATCGTGTCCCCAGACTTCTCGAGCTGCATGTGGGCCTTAGCCACCTTTATTACAGCTGTCAATGATATCCTGTCCCATCTAGTGGTGCTCCGTCCTGCTCCCATCATTCCCTCAGCTGGTAGGTATGCCCCCCTTGACAGTGCTGAATCAGCACCACCACTTTACCAGAATCCCTGTCATATTAGGCAAAATGGATACCTTTCATCCACCACGAAACGGTTAAGTCGCCTAAGAATCAAACACAAAACAACTCTCCACTCTGTTCCACTCTGTTTTCTAACAATAACTAAAGGCAACACCCACTCCACACTATGCTAGCTCTCATTTACTCGATAGCACAAAGCTTGTTCAACTCCTATTTCACTCTTTACATAAGACCATAGGAACAGGGTGTAATGTTGCCACCACCGGAAACCACCCTCCTTCAAAACTATTTGGTGTCTCATGCCTTTAATTTTTCGACCACCAGTCACAAACATTGATCCATAACTATTTATATCTCTCACCACACCATTCAGCCCCACATAAAGAACCTGGTCATTCCTGTTTGGGTCCAATCTTATAAGCAACTACTTTTGTTCATGCCATCCTAACAATGTCACACCTTTCTTAGTGACATACATCCTCCTATCCTTTGAATTCAAATCTTTCCATGAAATAACCTAAAAGCTCTATATTGTCCACATTGTACCATCCATGTTTTATGTCCAGAGGAGACAAGTATGACACCCTTCCCAGTATGACACTCACAAATACCTCTGTGACATAAGGGATACTTTTGCACCGGACTAACATCATCTTTACTTTTCTCTCATTCACCTTCACCTCAACCTCAGGGCTCTCAAAGCCTTCTTAATCCGCACATCCACTGACCATATTTACAGTAGTCATGTTGATATCCTCATCCTCATCGCGGTCTGAAGAATCATACCCATCACCATTCAGAAACAACACACTTGGAAATGTTTGCAACAATTTGCAAAATGGCCCTATCTCTTGCACTTGGAGCAGTTCACTTTCCTTCCAGGCATATCGGTGCAACCAATCAAATGGTTGTTGCACCTACATCGGAAACACAAACGTTCCTCACAAGAGCCTCTTTTTCTCTCCCTTCTCCATATGTCGATCAACCATGCATTCTCTGTCTTCCTTCAGGCAAAATTGCCCCCTTTACTCTTCTATTTAGCCTTTTCATCAGCACCAATCTTGAGGAGTTCAGGCACTATTTTGTTGCTCTCAGATTTGTCCAGTTTCGGAACACACCCCACCAAGTGTTCACCCCTTTTTGCAATGCTGATAACTTTCACCTACAATTCCGCACTGCTCCTACTTCTGCTTCAATGGACTATGAATTGATCACAAATGTGTTTGTCTAATTCCCAAAGCTGCACATTAAAGCCAAATGTACTCTTCCACACTTTCAATACTTTCTTGATGGGGAACCCCAAAGTTTTAGTGTTGCAAAGGTGTGTACTAGTCGGGTTGAAGTGGTCCCCCAACTTTAACATGGCCATGTCCAGCTCATTCATGGTTCCCATGTCCATAGTATCTGTCATATCTGGTAAAGGTTAAAATATACTGCCGACCATAGGCTAAAAAATGCATAAAAAAGTCACCTTTCTGTCTTTAGCAAAACCACTTCCGCAAGCTGCCCAGACATAATGTAAAAATCCATTCTTCCAATGGCCCCCTTTTAGTTTTGATAGATCCGGTGACCCCATAAAGAATGGTGGGATGGCACACTTTGCAAGGCCAACTTTCATTCCTTTTGTCTCTCTCTCCCGATCATGGGAGGATGTTAATATTTAATTATTATTGTTTTTAATTTATTTTATTGGACATTTGTAAGGCGCCTATACAGAAGTGTTTCCAGGTGCCACAAGACTGAGAAAATGGGGACGGGGAAAAAGGAGGAACAAAACAGTAAATGGTCCTATTAGGCCTTGTGACATTTGGACCATGCAAGTGCAGTGAAATAAGTGCAGGGGGAGGGATCAGGACAGAACGGAAAGGCTAGAATAAGGGAAGGGGAGGACAGGACGGGACGGAAAGGCTGGGATAAGGGAAGGGGGAGGGGATATGTAGAAATGATGGGGCTCCAGGGGCTCAGCAAGTGCCAGGGGAAACAGGGTAGAAAAGTGCTGAGGGGAACCCAGGTGGGCAAGTGTCAGGACAAGGATAGCCTGTCTCCTGTAAAGCAGATAAGGTACCAGGCACCAATCAGAGCGGCAGGGGGACATTCACAGGGGAGTGGGAGAGGGAAGAAGGAGGAGAAAGGAAGGATTTGAGGTGTTTCTGGAACTTAAGAGATCTGGCTCAATTCTGAGAGGAGCAGGAAGGCCTTTCCAGAAGAAGGCTCCTGCCAAAGAAAGAGATCTACCCTCCCATTCTCTGCTTGGAGAAATGCTGATCTGCAGAGAGATGGAGCTACAGGACAGAAGGACTCTAGCAAGGAGGTATTTAGGGTGGGCAAGTTTAATGTAGTGGGTTTCCAGGCCCCAGAAAGCCTTGTAGATGCTGCAGAGGATCTTGAATTGGATCCTTTTAGTCATGGTGAGGAACCAGTGAGCAGACATTAGGGCTGGAGAGATGCAGGTACTGGGCCTGAGGCCAAGGATAAGTCTCACAGTCCTAATCTGTATTAGATGAAAATGGCAACAGGAGGAAAGAGGCAACTTGAGGAAGAGGCTGTTGCAGTAGTCCATCCTAGAGAGAAACAGGTCTTGGAGACATTAATCTTCTGGGGAAAAGTGAGGAAAGGGAGAATGCCTCTGAGAAGGAGCTGAAAGTTGGACTTCCTGGCAAGGTCTGTAATGTGAAGGGAGACAAAGAGAGTGGAGTCGAAGATGACTCCACAGTTTTTTGCCTCACAAGAGGGTGAGGGGAGGAGACCCAAGGTGGGCGGACAAAGAGCGGGAGGGAAGTCCGGAGCAGGCGTCCCAATGAGAAGGATCTCAGTTTTACTGGCATTAAGGCAGAGATCATTTGCAGAGCACCATACCTGAATAGGAGTCAGGCAGTCAGGTATGAGAGATGAAGAAGAGGAGATAGGGGATGGAAGTTTAAAGGAGAGATGTGTGTCATCAGCATAACACTGGAAGGAGAGCAGGAGGAGATCAAGTGGGCCAGATGGGCAATGTAGATATTGAAAAGCCACAGTAATAGCCCTGAGGGATGCAGCAGGTAGAGAGTGAGGTGGCAGAGAGGAAAGGGCCTAGTTGCACCTGGGAAGGTCATTTAGAAAGGAAGGAGGTCAGCCAGGCTAGTGCCCAGTCTGTGATGCTGAGGGTATCACAGAGACGATTTATGAGGATAGCATGAATGAGCATGTCAAAGGCAGAGGAAAGATCAAGAAATATCTGGATGGAGGGAGAGTTGAAATCATGATTTTAGAGCAGCTCTTCATGGGTGTTCAGGAGAGCAGTTTCGGTGCCTCTGGATGCTCGGAAGCCAGACTGGTGGTCGTGGAGACATCAAGCAGATACGGTGTGGTGGGTCAGTTGGGGGCTGACCAATGTCTCCAGGAGTTTACCCAGGAAAGGGGCGATGGTGATAGGGCGATAGTTAGCCAGGCAGGAAGGATCTGCAGACAGCTTTCATAGGAGAAGGTGCACAAGGGAGTGCTTGAGGGGTTGTGGGAAAGAGCCAGTGAGAAGGGAATAGTTACAGAAGTCAGCCCAGGCAGGGGAGAGAGAGGATATGTTGTCCGTAATAGTTCTGAAGTAGAACGGGAGCTCCTCTTTGGATGAGACTTTCATAGCGACCTCATACGGGAGAGAGCAAGAAAAGTAGGAGAGTATGGAGAGGGTGAGGGGGGGACAAGTGAGGTAGGAGTGGTGGAGGGGTAGGAGTGGCAGAGGGGTGGGCGGGGCAGGGGAGTAAAGGAGAGTGAGGACAGGATGTCCTGAGTTTTGGTGTAGAAGTTGAAGGTCAGTGCAGTGCAGAGAGGAGGAGACTGCAGTAGAATTGGCAAGTTCCTTGCAGATTTTTAAGAGTACAGCCACGTAGTTGGTGGCCCCAGACATGGGGTCTTGGACATGAACCCTCTTTTTAGAGCATACAGAGAGGATTGGATTGATTAAACAACTCAGCCCAACCCCCTTTGCTGGGCATTCGTATTATCATAATAGTTTTTGTTATACCTTGATCCTGATGCTAATGCTTTACTTCTTGACACTCAGAATCTGTTGTTCTGCTGTGCTGTGATAAAGGGACAGTCTATTTGGCAGCTGTGATCTGGCAGTATCACTCCAATCCACACCCACAGCTGTCCAGTGCACTGTGCTCGCTGGTACAGGCATTGCTCAGATCCAAGCTCCACGTTGCCAGGGCTATGAGGTCCTGGCAGGAGTCATCCGTCTCTATCTGTACAATGTTACTTATAATGTGTTGCGCATTGTCAGGGTTCACCTGAACTCAGCAACCTCTTTGTCGATGCAAGAACACACCTTAAACGTCCACCTGTTACTGGCAACCAATCACCTTTTCTTCACATGATTTGGGCCAGCTCCAGTTCCTGAAAATGAGAGTGAAAATGGCAGCAGAGGACACAGTATGGAGTATGGAGTACGGAAAAGGAGACCCATGGCTGACCTTATTCAGACCATTTCTCATAAGTTTTATTCAGTCTGAGGCAGTGGTTCTTTAAATTCAGAAATGTCTTTCTCTATCTCTTCTAACCATTTCTTAAATATATCCAACAGTACTTTTTATGTCTTCTATTTGAGAGATTGAGACAATACAGCACAGATCTAGCTCATTATGAGTCAGCATTAGAGGACAAGTATCCTCCAAGAGTGATTAGATTGGCCCTAAAACGAGCTGTTAATAATCATAGAGAAGCATTGTAGGGTTAAGAAATCAATACAGAATACTAATGATCGTCTGATATGTGTCTTCACATATTCACATCTTTCTTTTGAAATCAAAAGTGTGATATTAGAACATTGCAGCTGCATAAGAACAGTCAAGGTCAGTGCACCTTTGGTGCCTCACTTTTTATTGACAAACCATCAAGAAGATGATTTATCTTAGACAATGGGCCTCATTACGACCCTTATGCTCCCGGAATGAAGGGGGCCAGTACGGGACTGGCCCCCTTCATTCCTGAAGCGCATATTACGAGGTTCCCTTCGGAATGAAGGGGGCCAGTACGGGACTGGCCCCCTTCATTCCTGAAGCGCATATTACGAGGTTCCCTTCGCAGGTCCCAGTTCAGACGTCTGGTAAAACCAGACTTCTTTTCCGGGTCCCGCGAGGGGAAGAGGGAGGTAATAACGGGCCAGTTGAAATCTGCCCGTTATTACCTCCCTCCCCATTCCCATTGAGCCCTATTGGGGCTCAAATGGGAATGGGGAATGGTTCCTGCAACGAGGATTTAGCAGGTCCTCCTATGTCGGAATGACCCGGTAAATCCCCATTGCAGGAACCTGGTAAAGGAGCAAACTCGTAATGAGGCCCAATATTATTATAAATCCAAGGGCCCAATGACCAAAAAAGAATAGAACGCTGGGAACAGCATCGGATTTTCGTAACCAAATGCCATACTAATCACATTAATGAAGAAATAAAATGGCTAATATGATAAGAATATTTCTTTTTCAGTCCCAATCATGCTTTGGGACACTTCATTTGAAGTTAACATATTTGAATAGTTACTCCACATACAAGACATCACAAGTCACGATATACACCAATATGGCTGTCACATTTGCTATGTATTCTAACATTATACAAGATTGTTTTTCATCTACACATTGCCATCATGTACGTTAGATTTATTCAGTTGATAGGAATCAATCTCCATTCAAATGAGCCCCATGTCCTGCTGGTTCATCATTAACATTGATTGGTGCCTAGTAATTGCCTGCCACCACACACAGAACTATACAGATTATTTTCGCACTGGCTATTAAGTCTCAGGAGGATAGCTCAGGGGCAACGTGCTCGCCTCGGAAGCAAGACGACACAGAGCAACACAGGTTCGATCCGCGGTCGCGCTTAGAAACCTCTGGGTATTAAGTGCATTATAAATATCATATCATATTTCAAAGCAAACTTATGAATACTTTCAAAAATGTATTTGTGGATTTGAGTTTTCAGAAGTGTGGTGGCAGTGATGCAACTCTGCCCTGAGTGCATGCAATAAACGGGTCATGCCACGGATCGCCAGTGTGACTGTGGTGCCCGGACAGAGAGCATCATGTCTCATGTGCTCTGCATGCTGGGGGGTGCTCATAGGACCGTCGGGGCAAAACAGTGCCAATGAGGTTGCGTGGTCGATCCGATGCGCAAACCCACAAAGGCAGTGAAAATTCTTGGGGGCTTTTTCTATGGATTTCCATGCTGCGGTGTCAGCGAGTTCTATGCGGGCGGCCCCATTTTGTCTGCATGTGGTGGTGAGGCTTATGGCTCCTATTGGGAGTGCTTGTGCGCCTCCCACGTGAATTTGTGGACCCCCCTCATTTGTCCCTCTGTTGCTGGAAACTACTTTTGGAGGGTTTTGGACAGTGTTCTCTTCAGGATTGAAGTGAGGAAAGGGGTGAGACCTAGAGAATGTCTTTTCTTTTGTCTCCCTTTGTCCCACCCAGCACAATTTCTGAAAACTATGGCCTGTGTGCTAGGGAATCTATTCCATATTCCTGGCTGTTTGGACATTAGTGGAGGGACAATCACTACAGCAAGCCAGAGGGTGGTTTGGTGGCTCATTTGCACGTTCAATTTTTTTAAACATTTGGCCTGTGCGCTGTCGAGTACATTTCTGGTTGTTTGGACACTTTTGGAGGGGGAATCACTACAGCAAGCCCAAGGGTGGAGTGTTGCTAATGCTTTACTTCTTGACACTCAGAATCTGTTGTTCTGCTGTGCTGTGATAAAGGGACAGTCTATTTGGCAGCTGTGATCTGGCAGTATCACTCCAATCCACACCCACAGCTGTCCAGTGCACTGTGCTCGCTGGTACAGGCATTGCTCAGATCCAAGCTCCACGTTGCCAGGGCTATGAGGTCCTGGCAGGAGTCATCCGTCTCTATCTGTACAATGTTACTTATAATGTGTTGCGCATTGTCAGGGTTCACCTGAACTCAGCAACCTCTTTGTCGATGCAAGAACACACCTTAAACGTCCACCTGTTACTGGCAACCAATCACCTTTTCTTCACATGATTTGGGCCAGCTCCAGTTCCTGAAAATGAGAGTGAAAATGGCAGCAGAGGACACAGTATGGAGTATGGAGTACGGAAAAGGAGACCCATGGCTGACCTTATTCAGACCATTTCTCATAAGTTTTATTCAGTCTGAGGCAGTGGTTCTTTAAATTCAGAAATGTCTTTCTCTATCTCTTCTAACCATTTCTTAAATATATCCAACAGTACTTTTTATGTCTTCTATTTGAGAGATTGAGACAATACAGCACAGATCTAGCTCATTATGAGTCAGCATTAGAGGACAAGTATCCTCCAAGAGTGATTAGATTGGCCCTAAAACGAGCTGTTAATAATCATAGAGAAGCATTGTAGGGTTAAGAAATCAATACAGAATACTAATGATCGTCTGATATGTGTCTTCACATATTCACATCTTTCTTTTGAAATCAAAAGTGTGATATTAGAACATTGCAGCTGCATAAGAACAGTCAAGGTCAGTGCACCTTTGGTGCCTCACTTTTTATTGACAAACCATCAAGAAGATGATTTATCTTAGACAATGGGCCTCATTACGACCCTTATGCTCCCGGAATGAAGGGGGCCAGTACGGGACTGGCCCCCTTCATTCCTGAAGCGCATATTACGAGGTTCCCTTCGGAATGAAGGGGGCCAGTACGGGACTGGCCCCCTTCATTCCTGAAGCGCATATTACGAGGTTCCCTTCGCAGGTCCCAGTTCAGACGTCTGGTAAAACCAGACTTCTTTTCCGGGTCCCGCGAGGGGAAGAGGGAGGTAATAACGGGCCAGTTGAAATCTGCCCGTTATTACCTCCCTCCCCATTCCCATTGAGCCCTATTGGGGCTCAAATGGGAATGGGGAATGGTTCCTGCAACGAGGATTTAGCAGGTCCTCCTATGTCGGAATGACCCGGTAAATCCCCATTGCAGGAACCTGGTAAAGGAGCAAACTCGTAATGAGGCCCAATATTATTATAAATCCAAGGGCCCAATGACCAAAAAAGAATAGAACGCTGGGAACAGCATCGGATTTTCGTAACCAAATGCCATACTAATCACATTAATGAAGAAATAAAATGGCTAATATGATAAGAATATTTCTTTTTCAGTCCCAATCATGCTTTGGGACACTTCATTTGAAGTTAACATATTTGAATAGTTACTCCACATACAAGACATCACAAGTCACGATATACACCAATATGGCTGTCACATTTGCTATGTATTCTAACATTATACAAGATTGTTTTTCATCTACACATTGCCATCATGTACGTTAGATTTATTCAGTTGATAGGAATCAATCTCCATTCAAATGAGCCCCATGTCCTGCTGGTTCATCATTAACATTGATTGGTGCCTAGTAATTGCCTGCCACCACACACAGAACTATACAGATTATTTTCGCACTGGCTATTAAGTCTCAGGAGGATAGCTCAGGGGCAACGTGCTCGCCTCGGAAGCAAGACGACACAGAGCAACACAGGTTCGATCCGCGGTCGCGCTTAGAAACCTCTGGGTATTAAGTGCATTATAAATATCATATCATATTTCAAAGCAAACTTATGAATACTTTCAAAAATGTATTTGTGGATTTGAGTTTTCAGAAGTGTGGTGGCAGTGATGCAACTCTGCCCTGAGTGCATGCAATAAACGGGTCATGCCACGGATCGCCAGTGTGACTGTGGTGCCCGGACAGAGAGCATCATGTCTCATGTGCTCTGCATGCTGGGGGGTGCTCATAGGACCGTCGGGGCAAAACAGTGCCAATGAGGTTGCGTGGTCGATCCGATGCGCAAACCCACAAAGGCAGTGAAAATTCTTGGGGGCTTTTTCTATGGATTTCCATGCTGCGGTGTCAGCGAGTTCTATGCGGGCGGCCCCATTTTGTCTGCATGTGGTGGTGAGGCTTATGGCTCCTATTGGGAGTGCTTGTGCGCCTCCCACGTGAATTTGTGGACCCCCCTCATTTGTCCCTCTGTTGCTGGAAACTACTTTTGGAGGGTTTTGGACAGTGTTCTCTTCAGGATTGAAGTGAGGAAAGGGGTGAGACCTAGAGAATGTCTTTTCTTTTGTCTCCCTTTGTCCCACCCAGCACAATTTCTGAAAACTATGGCCTGTGTGCTAGGGAATCTATTCCATATTCCTGGCTGTTTGGACATTAGTGGAGGGACAATCACTACAGCAAGCCAGAGGGTGGTTTGGTGGCTCATTTGCACGTTCAATTTTTTTAAACATTTGGCCTGTGCGCTGTCGAGTACATTTCTGGTTGTTTGGACACTTTTGGAGGGGGAATCACTACAGCAAGCCCAAGGGTGGAGTGTTGCCCAATAGCTGCATGCTCAATTTTTTGGTTTATTATTCCTGGAGGAGGGCCATCACGAGTTGTGGCCTCAAAATCCACGTGGGGTGCTTGTGCACTCACCACCATGGTTGACCACGATGATGGTGCAGGAGCCCAGGTGTCGGCAGGACTAGCGGCCCAGTGGGGGTGCATGCACCAAGACATCAAGGGGCGCTTACATTGATGCATGAGTTTGATATTTCCGGGGCCCCGTCGAGCCTTGGACCAAGGTGGAGGCTCTGGATAGACCGGCTGGACATGTTCTTCCAGGCCTCGGGTGAAACAGATAAGGATAGCAAAGTGGCTATCCTTCTATACTTGGCAGGACCAGCAGTGCAGAAAATCATTCAATAATTACAGCCAATGAATGCTTCATACACAGCAGCCAAGAATGCAGTGCATGAGCACTTCATGCCATTAGCCAACTTGGACTATGAACGCTTCGTCATCTGTAGCACCAAGCAGAAAGATGATGAGTATCTGGACACGTTCTATGCTCATCTGCATGGGATGTCGATGTCGTGTTCCTGGGAAAACCCATAGTCCATGGTCAGGAACCAGCTCATACAGGGCTGTTTGTCTGGCAAGCTGAGAAGGCAGGTGATGCGGGAACTGGGATTCAGGCTACCCCGCATACTGGAGCTAGGCCGGTGCCAGGAGGTGTCTGAAGTGATGGCATCGCAAATGGATGCGGCCATTCGACCAACCAAGATGGAGAAGGAGTGTGCTGTGGGCCGAGGTCAAGGAGGGAGAGGTGCCCGATGACCAAGTGGTGGCCAGCGTGACAGAAGAAGCAGGTCTCTGGAGACATGTCTCAAGTGTGGTTATGATCTTCTGCATCCTACGGAAGGCCCTGCACAGGGGACAGCGTGTAGATGCTGTGGGACGCTTGATCACTATGCCCAGATAAACACCATTACCAGTTGTGTTGCAGCAGGGGCCGGTCAGGGCAGGTTTTTTTAACAACAGCATCTACCCAACATCTCCCAGATGGATAACGGGGAAGATGGCGTGACTCATGAAGAGGAGGAAGAGGATTAGGAGGAAAATATCTTCTTTATATCCAGTGTCAGAGTGCTGCGCGCCACCACCAGGCAGCAGCCAAAGTGGCTCGTACAGGTCAATGAGTCGATGGTACCTGTGCTGGTGGACACAGGGGCATCAGTGAACATGATGGCAAGGGTGCACTATGATGCCATGTTGGTACCGCCCACATTGCAGAAACCGAATAGCGTTGATATTCACGTTTGGTGGCGAGCAGCCCGTTTCATTGGCCAGAGCATTTTTGGCAAACGTCGAACATGGAGGGACATCCATTGAATCTCGGTTCTATGTGAAGAGTGTCAACAGCAATACTCTCCCGAGCTGTGCAGTGGCAGAAGCATTGTGCATGTAAGTGGAGGACATACAGGGACTTCTCACATAGTACAGCCAACTTTTTTTTGGGGCTAGGTAGCATGGCCATTAAACTGGTGAGGCTGCATGTCGATGAGTCCATACAGCCTATTGCGCTCAAGCACCGCAGAGTCCCATTCCATCTGCGGGACCTGGTAGACAAAGAATTGGATAATCTGGTGGTGATAGACATCATCGAGAAGGTGGATGGACCTACCCCGTGGGTGTCACACATAGTCACTGCACGGAAGCCGAAACAACCTGACTCTGTGAGGATCTGTGTGGATATGAGGCTCCGCAACAAGGCCATCAAGCGAGAGAGACACCTCACACCCATGATCAACAACATCATTGTGGAACTGCAAGGGGCCCGGTTCTTTTCGAAGCTTAACCTGCAGGCAGGCTATCATCAGGTGGTGTTACACCCGGACTCGAGATACATCACCACCTTTGCCATGTACAGGGGCCCCTGCTAGTACAAACGCCTAAGCTTTGGGATGTCATCAGTGGCAGAAGTGTTCCAGCATATCATCTGTGGAGCCCTGGCGGATCTCGAGGGTGTTCTCAACATCAGCAATGACATTATGCTGTTTGCAAAGATGGAGGCTGAACACATGAAACGGTTGGTACAGACTCTTGAACAGCTGCAGGCACTGGGGCTGGCCTTACACAAAGAAAAGTACAAATTCCTGAAAATAAATTGAGTTTTTTGGGTGCATATTGTAGGATTGTTTAGCGTGTTTTGGGAACACAGAGCGCAGCACCACTGCACAGGATCAATGTATAGCATGTGTTTTGAAGTGGGTTTGGTGCATTGATATAAGGTGGTACAGCAAGAAATGTGTTATTGAGCATTTTTTTTTATGCAGGGCCACTGCATGGGTTTGATGCAATTGCTTCAAGCTATGTGTTGCCAGTGCAACATATGGATATGTAAATGAAGACAGGCTACACAGGTTAAAAACAAACCATTTTCTCATTTAAAAGCACATTTTATTTTTCATATTCAAAATGCACACAATTTTTTTTTTCTTTTCATCTGAAATGCCTATGTTGCAAGAGACACATTTGAAGATTAATGAACTAATATAATTAACCGTACTAACATGATTCTAACTTCTTAATAATATAATGTGCTCTCCACTGCAAAATGAGGCAGGCTGAAACTCATTTCAGACTGTGTGCAGATTTTCTTTTTTTCTTCTTGCTTCTCTGTGCTCTGTCCACAGTATTTGCAGGAAGCAAGGATTCGAATAGCAGGAAAACAGTTTTGTTACAGTTGCGACTGTAAAAGTGAGCCATTGTGTAAAGAAGGAGGATAGGACATGATGGATTTCTATTGGGTGCATGTCACCCTGGGGGCTGAAATGAGAGGTTTCCTGTAGAATCTCGGGGAGGGAGAAAGGCAGACGACATCTTGACACAGCTCGGAGAAGGACTGGGTTGATAGCTGGGGATGCCTAATTCCTAAAGCAGATTCAATACTGCTACAGAGACTGGAATTTCCAGTCACCAAGTCGCAGTTTGAGAGACAGCAAATGCTTTTCCTTGCTGGGTGAACCCCTCCAGAAGGCGACCAGCCAAAGAAGTTACATGCTGAACAAGCCTGGTAATTATCTCGCTGAAGTGTGGGGGCTGTGTGTATATGTGCGAAAATATTCAGTCAGAGTAGGAGAGGAGATTCCTGTGTTTTAACCACATGTTTAATCTTGCAAATTGAATTCTTGTTCCTCGCCACTCTCTTTTCATTTTGTTACAGATAATGTTGTTACTATGAGTTTTCCATTTACTTCTGTAAAAAAAGAGTAAGCTTGTGTTGAAATGCAAGTTTTATAATACAAAAAAAATTATCTGAAAGCAGGCGGGAAGAATGTTTCATTTTTATCTTGTCCTTTGTGCATCTATCATTATAACACTGGTAATATGGGAAGATCTTTGCACAGTGCAATTGTCATTTTTAAGAGTTGCTAAAAGATAAGACATGGCGGTAGCTGTGTGCATGAATCCATTCAGTGTATGAGTGTGTGTGTTTTCTGAATGGAACATAATAATAACAAAATGAAATAGCCTGCTGCCGAAAGTCTATGAGTCAGCAGAAAGAGAAGCCCTGGACATAGCTCACCAAACATAAATAAGTTGGTGATAAATACCACATATAACTCGCTGTCGTAGATAAGTCAGTGAGAACAGCCCATGGTGGCACTCCAATTGGAAATGTGGTGTTTCTGAAATGCAAGCCTGAGGTCTCTCTAGTGATCACACGAACAAACTAAACAAAAATAAGGGGTTCTGGATATTGTGGTCACATATATAAAACAAAGGATTTATGCTCACCCATAAATACCACCAATAACGCATACCAACATAATGTATACCACTAAATGTATCAGTGTGCTGAAATAATGTATGTATACTATAGTACTATATACCAAATCTAATCTGAATGCAAAGAGTGATTATACCTGAATTATTTTCATTTTGGCAGTAAGAAAATACTGCTAGGCCCCAGATCTATACAAAATACCCAACATATTTATGGTGCGTTGCAGGCCGGGAAAGTGATCACAGAGCACCTACTGTGCGTGGCAAGTGTGTCTCACACTGCCATCTGTACATTAAGGGAACACATTTTATAATAACAGTGTTGTACTAAAAACGGATTTCAGAATGTCACAAAGGGAAACCACATTCTCATGCCTAGTGCAATATTTAGAGGCAAAGTTGTTTGCACATGGGACGTGGTCATCGAACAGTACCTTAGAATGGCATGACCGCATTCAGGGTGAGGTGCAGAAAGAAAAACTAGACAATATTTTTGCAGAAGGCAGCATAATTCAGGTCTGCCTTACAAGGTTATTGAATGCAGCCGATAAAACTGCAGAGAAAGACTGTTTAATACGGCTATGCGCCAAGATCTGGTTTATTTTGAATAGGTCCCTGCAAATGCCAGAAAATGATAACCAGCTAATTAACAGGTTAAAGACTGATTTAGATGGGGCAAGCAAAAAAGAGGAGATGTTAAGAGCAGAATTGGATGTATGCCAAAAAGACAGGCAATTAAAATGCAGAGATTTTGATGCTCAGTTGTCCAAAAGCAAGAAACAATTTGAGGACAGTGAGCAAGAATTGGTAAACTTAAAAGCCTTAGTGGACCACATTAGACAGGATAAAGATGAGATTGTTTCAGAAATGCAGATTTTACAAAAAGAAAATTTTGAAAAAGAAAGTGATCTCCAAGGTGCAGAGCAAGAAATGGTTAAAATGATTCAAGAAAAAGACAAGAGAAACAAAGAATTCAATGAATGCCAAATGCAAATGTGCGACATGCAGGAGGTAATAAATAAAATGAGTGATGAAAACAACTACCTGCAAAATGAAGCACGCAGACTCCTTAAAAAGTGCAAAGACTTAGAACAACAAATGTGCATTCCCAGGTCCCAGGAGAGGTGGCAGGGTACTACATTCAATGGAGTGGAGGTGAGTTCTGCCCAAAGAGCTAGTGCTCCAGTGACTGGGCCGGTGACTGAACTTGGTTGCAGCGCCCTTGGGGAATTTGATACTCCCATTGGGGGCAGCCACCAATCCCATACACCTGAAACCAGGATTGAATCACAAAGTGGTGCAATTCCATGTATTGCAACAAGTAGCCCCATAAAGATAATGAAATCCATTAAAGCCCTGATCAAACCATTTAAAAGAGGAGGGGAATGCTGCATTGAGGATCACTTAGAAGCGGTTCATGACATTTTTAAAGCACTCCAGATACCTAAGGAACAGTACAGACAATATTTTCATTTAACTTTAGATGCTCCAACGGCCAGCATCATAAGGGGATTAAATGAACAGCAGAATATGACATGGGTGGAGTTTGAAAAAGAAATTAGGTGTAATTTTTCTCCTTTTCAGTCATTGCAGGAGGCAAAGAAAGTCGCTTACACAATAACTGCTGGGCCTAACACATCCCCTTGCCAATTTTTACAGGACTTAAAAAGGGCATTTTCTCGCTTTGATGTATCTTTTGACCCCAATTCCAATGAGTTTAAAACTGCCTATTTCTATGGGCTACAGAAAGACATCATATCACAATTGGTCCGTGAATTTGACCGTGACAAGTCCCTTGAATGGATTGTACATCAAAGCACACAACTATATCAGGTACTCTATTGTCAGGGTAGATAAAGTGATAAAATGAAAGATATTAGACCTAAATCTAAAGAACCCTCAGCCACAGTGATGGAAATCAGGTCAGCCAAAATGTCCCTTGAGTCTGCTCAAAGACCAGGCAAAAATAATTCGGCACCTGAACAAAGGGTTAATCAACAAAGGTCATCACACTCTGCACCAATGTTCCAATCACACGATCCTAGTAATAGGGAGAACTACATCAGCCCTAGGTATTTAGGGGATAGGCCCCGGGCAGGATATCGGCTTGATATGTCAGGTATGAATAATAACCAGAGACAAAATCAAGATCAAAGAAATGATGGTCCCTACCAGACATTGGGGACACAGAGCAGATTTGATCCCAACACCATGATATATGGTAATCAGGATAGACCCCGATATGTGGATCGATTTGCTGATAATGGGAATCAACATAGGGGTCAGTACCCACAACATGAGAGACAGGACATGAGACAGAACATGAATTATACTCCACGTCAGTACAATGATTCCCCACCAGGGGACTACAACCAAAGGATGGGTGCACCCCGCTCCCCTCCACAAATGAATCAAGAGTTCAGGAACCATCCCAATAGAAATCACTCACCTGAGAGGTATCAGAATAGATCCAATCAGGGAGAAAACAACCAATATTGATCTAGGCCACAGAGAGAGGATTCTAGAGAGATGGAAAGGTTCCAGTGCCTCGAGGCCCAAGTGAAAATGTTGGCTGAGCAAATAGGGAAGCTCTATACAGCACAAAAACAACCATCCAAAGAGGGGGCTGATGGCCATAGCAATGACCGGGGGGCTTCTTCTGGAAAGTGACTAAGTACTCATGATACCTACAGCGCCGAAAAGACAGATTGCCCTAATGTAATTTTGCATAATGACTCTGAGCTGCCTAATGATGTAAAAGTGAAAGCACTAATGAATGAACATGTAATGGAAAGTGCAAATAATTCTAAAAGAGAGGTACGGTTTAACCTAGAGCTAAATCAAACATTGTAGATTTGTACAAATGAAATAAGAAAACCTGAAACTCCAAGAGAACAAAGAGACAGATTTAAGAAAAATGACCCATGCATGCGGAATACTAGTGAAGAGGGAGTAAGTGGGGATGCTATAGCTCCTTCCCTGGACAGTCAAAATGGTGAACAAACACAGACAGAAAAAGGAAATACTCAAAGGGAGGGTACAAGTCAATCACTTGAAGAATCCTTTGAGCCACATATTTTTGAAGAAGCTGAAAGGGCTGGTAAAACACTAAATGATCACAAATGCACAGAATTAAACAATGACAAATTACGAAATGATGTTGTTACAAATACTCAGTTGGAAGGTTGTAATGTGAGCCCTGATGATACCCAGATGGGTGGGCGAACAGTGGCCACACTCCAAAAAACCTCTGAACATGGAGAAATGAATAAAGTCTCCCGCGCAGAAATGGGTAAAGAGGAGGAAAAAATGTCTTTCCATTTACCAATGTGCTTAGCCAAAAGTGAAAAAGGCCTGAGAAAGGTGAGCCCTGAAATCAGTAAGAATTCACACTTCTTATGTGTATTAGAGGAAGTTGAGGACAGATATTATGCACCCATCACTGTAGAAGAAAAATGCCAAACATTTGCTAGGATTGCCACAATTATGTCCAAGGAGCTGGTAAAGAGTATCAATGAACGGAGACCCCCATAGAATCAGATCACAGTGAAGGAAAATCAAGGTCCAGTGCATAACTTTAATGGGGAGGAGGTGCCCATCATAGGTGCAACTGAGGTTGACATAAAAATAGGAAAGCACAGAATGAAACAAGAGTTATTGATCACATCTATTTGTGAAATTCCATTTCTGATGGGGACAGATTGCCTGAAAAGATTGTCTCCTCTCATAGATGGGGTGAATGGAGTGCTGTGGTCCTTAACCAAAAAACCATTGAGACCTAAGAAACTAAAATCACAAAACAGCAACATAAATGAATGTCACACCGTTGCCAAAACAAATGATGCTGTGGAGGTATATCTCCAGAATAGTTGCATACCTAGTGTCACGGTTATATCAATGTGTCAAGACAAAATGCAGAGCGACAATGAAAAACTACCTGTACAAATATACTTGGACCCAAGGAAAAATTGGCAGACTGCCATAGATGTGCACACATTATGTTTTTATTTAAAAGAGAAAACAATCAAACAGAATTTTGCTCCTAAAACAGATTCAGAAAAACACATTACCACTCTTGCTGAAATACACATGGAAGATGAGCAACCATGGGTTCATGTTGGTATAAATGACTGTTTTAAAACAATAAAAGCCACTTTAGCGCTTGAACAGGAGAGGAGCTTCATTAATGAGAAATTGTTGCAAAAATAATGGAGAGGGAGGAAATCCCAAAATTTAGGATTAAAAACCAATATGTTTCTGGGTTGGACAGTCCAGACTTTGAAAACCGAATTGCAGGCAGATGCATGCTTAAAATTAGCATTGGGCAGAAAACAATTTACCATAATGTATGGATAGTGAGTGGAGCACAAAATGACTTTTACATGGGCACTGACATCATGCACAGAATGTGTATGGTGTTAGATTTCCTTAATCAAAAAATATGGTCACGCCTAGGTGGGCCAGCACCTGAATTTGAAGACAAAAGAAGGGCTTATCATTGTGCACAACTGGTTCCTTATGCAATCGAATTACAAATGAGGAAATATACTATTATTCCTGCATTTACAAAACAGTTTGCAATAACACTGAAATGGACAGCAGATGAAAGACTCTGATCCATTTGTATGCTTGAATGAATCCATAAAACAGCAAGGGCTGGATTATGAATACATTCCATTGGTAGATATTGGTGAAGGATCTGTAAACATTATGGTAAATAATAAAGGTTGTCAGGATATTAATTTAGAGGTAAACTCCCCATTAGGAATGGCCATACAAAAATCACATTATACGGCAGATCTAAATAACATGGTGATTGGAAATATTCCTGAAAAGTATGTAGATGCCAAGGGTGAGTTGCCAGAACACCTGGACTCTCAGCCCAAAGGAATATTTAAAATTCATTCTGTGTATCCTTATGATTCAAATGAGACAGTGTGCTGCCATCAAGAGGATTGCATAACATTTAATTTAAATGAAAATGAAACAGAAAATCAGCCCACTGAAGTGGAAGCTGATATGCCAAAATATTTAAAAGTGGCAGCTTTACAAAAAGACATAGCCACAAAGTTAGAGGAAAGCGCCGAGATTCCCTTACCAGAAGATTTTCCAGAATTTTCCAAAATGGTAGAAGAGCAGATCTCCTTAGCGGATGCATGTGACAACAATGAGGATAGGAACAAACTGAGATATTTATGGAATTTAAAGATGTATTTGCAAAAGATGCTTATGATTGCGGTTTAACTGATTTACATGTGGCCTCACTTCTGGAAGGGTGTAGCAGAAGTCCAGTATTTGTACGCCATTATAGACTACCTCTGGCATGTTTAGAATCATTAGCAGAGATTATAAAGAATTTGGAAGCTCGGGGAATCATCAGGCCCATTCACAGCACATCCAATACACCTATTTTAGGTGTGTTAAAGCCAAATGGTCAATGGCGGCTATGTGCAGACTTGAGGGAGTTAAATAAAAGAGTGCCAATATCCAGATGGCCACTGCCATTCATTGATCAGGGCCTAGCTCAGGTACATGGTTCAAAAGTGTTTACCACATTAGATCTCACCTCTGGATATTGGTGCGTGCCATTGGCAGTGGAGATACAGAATTTATTCTCCTTTACATTTGACAGGACTCAATACGCCTGGCTTATAGCTCCGTTAGGGTACATCAATAGTGGGAGTGAATTTGGCATATTTTTGAGAAAGGCCATGCCAGATGCAGCGGAAAGAGGAACCATAGTTTATGTGGATGATGTCCTGATAAAAAATGAAAGCCTGAAAAGCCATTTTGATGAAATAAGACATGTGCTTGGCCAATTGCAGAAAGCAGGCGCCAAAGTGTCTTTACAAAAAGCACAATGTTGCAAGAAAAAAGTGAACTTTCTAGGCCATGAAGTGACTGAACATGGGCTAAATCCACAAAAGAAGAAAATAGAGGCCATACAAAAACTAAAGGGCCCTAAAAATGTGAAAGGGGTAAAAAGTTTATTAGGGATGACAGGCTATAACAGAAAGTTCATTGAAAAGTATGCTGAAATCACTCAAACATTGACTAAACTGCTTAAACTGAATACACCCTGGATATGGGAAAAAGAGCAGTCTGAGGCAGTAGCTAAATTGAAGGAATGTTTTGTAAAGGCACCATGTTTAGCATATCCCATAAAGGGTAAGGATTTCTTTATAGAAATAGGGTTCTCTGAACATTGTATGTCAGCAGTGTTATCACAATAACATGATGTGAATCACAAAACCATTGCATATGCAAGTGAAGCATTTTCCCAAGTTGAAATGAAATTCAATGAATGTGAAAAGGCCCTATTAAACACTGTGTGGGTGTTACAACTTTTCCGCCCTATTGTTAAGGGAGAAAAGGTGATTATTGAAACAAATCATCAACCTTTGCAGTTTTTAGAGAGTAAAAGAATTAGGTCAGGTAATCTAGCGCAGTCCAGAATCACTTCATGGACGCTGGCATTACAAGGATTTCCTGTAGAAGTGAGATATGGACAAAATAAAAAGAGCCCAATTGCTCAAGGGTTAGCTGACTTACATGACTGTGCAGCTGAACAAGTATCAAACGAAATGGAAGTGGAACCTAGTTTGCAGGAATTTGAACAATCACCACACAAAGCTTTTGATGAAAAAACATGCAAGGATCTGCCAACTGTATATGTGGATGGTTGTGCTTTTCACATTGAAAATGACAGTAATAAACAATTAGTGTCAGGAATAGGGAATGTCTGGTTGAAATGTGAAGGTGTCCCCAGTGTAGGGATGAGGATTGGAGCTAGAAGCAGTCAAGTGGCGTAATTGTCGGCCATTTATAAAGCAATTGCTACTGCAGTTGATAATAAATTCAGTGACATTGTCCTGGTGACTGATTCTGACTACGCACGAAATAGCTTTGTGGAGTATTTACCTGGCTGGAAAGCGAGAGGCAAGGTTACATACAACAGAAAGCCACTTAAACATGGAAAATGATACAAGCCATAGACAAATTGGTGTCAGAAAATGATTTGACAATATACTGGAGAAAAATTTGTGGGCATTTAAAAACACCCGGAGAGGATAAGGAGGAAAATGATAAGGCAAACCACCTGGCTAAAATTGGGGCTGTGATGGGAGAATTGCTACCTATAGTCGATTTACTGGGTGAAATACAAATTGATGCAGTAACACGTTCTAAAGCACCAAAAGAGGTAGATCAACCAGTGGTACAGTGGGGTCATGATATGCCAGACCAAGATTTGATTGAGGCACAAACGAATGATCGAATTTTGGGAATCTATTATAATCATTTGATAGATCCTGAACAAAACCCTTTAACAGAAAATGATTGTATGGGAAAAGAAGAGTTGAGGGTGCTATTAAAGAATAAAAAATGAGTTACACTGCAGGATGGACTCATGATTAGAGAGTCCATAACAGGACAAATACAGTGGGTGGTACCCCTTTCATTCAGAGGGCTAATGCTACAACATGCACATGATGCAATAACTGCAGGCCACAGAGGTTCACAAAAAACATTGGAAATAATAAAAGATTATGCTTACTGGCCACATATGTCCCAGGATGTGGAATTATATACTAGAGGATGTCTAGTTTGCGCCCAATTTAAACCTGCTTCACCAATGCCTAGAGCCCCATTGATGAAAAGAGGCCTAACTCTTCCATGGTCATATTTGCAAATAGACTATGTAGGCCCTTTAAAAAGGTCGAGCAGAGGAAACCGTTACATTTTAAGTGTGATATGCTTGATGTCGAAGTGGATTGAATGTATTCCTGCACCAGATTGTAGTGCGCAAACAGCAGCCACATTGCTGGTGAACCATGTGTTCTCAAGATTTGGGTTGCCACAAGAATTGAGTCAGACAGAGGAAGTCATTTCACAAGTACTCTAATGAGTAAGGTATGGCAAATACTGGGTGTGAAAAGGAAACTACATATCACATATCGGGCAGCCTCTTTAGGTGGAGTTGAACGGAGCAATAGGTCTGTTGTGGACATATTAAAGAAATTTGTGGCAGAAGCAGGTTCCAGCTGGGATTTACGTTTACCGTTGGTTTTGATGGCAATCAGATCAACTCCTGCCAAAGCAACAGGTATTAGTCCACATGCGGTCTTAACAGGTAGGAAAATGGTGTTACCACAACACCTACTATACAGAACACATGAGCAGACAGTTGTGAGTGCATCCGCAGTTCATGAGTACATTGATGAATTGAGGAAGCATTTGCAACATGCATTTGCTTTTGAGCAGAGAAATCTAGAAAGAGCTGCTGACAGTGCAAAGTCATACTACGATAAAAGAACATCAGTGAGAGAATACAGTGTAGTGGATCAGGTGTATAAGTTTAATTTTGGAAGAAGTAAACAGAACAATTCTAAATTTCTAGCAGCCTGGCAGGGGCCATTTCAAATTATAGATAAGGTTTCTCCTGTAGTTTATAAAATTTTAAAGACTGAAGGTGAAACAACAATAGAGCAATTTGTGCACGTAAATCAGATTAAGCCATGCCATCCCAGACACGAGATCAGGCAGCTTGAGCATGTAGAAACAGATAAAGTCCCTTGAACATAAAAAGGTGGAGTGAATATGTCTAGTCAGGAGGCAGTGACAGAGAAGTTAAAAAAAAAAAGATGGTTGAAATGCTACATAAACACTGTAATATATGTAAATATATATAAAATATAGATAATATAAAAAGTAAATAAATTAAAAAAAATAATGGAAGCTCATGGTCAGTGTGCAGAATGAAAATGCATTGAATATTGAATGTTGTTTTATGTATGCTTATTCTCTATAACCTGTGCTTAATTTCAGAAGGCGAGAGAAAAAGGGCGAACTATTTTACAAAGCATGTTTAATTTTTGGCAAAAGGGTGAAGTCGGTATTGTGCTATAAACTTAATCTGTTTCTTTTCTATTTTATTTAGAATATTAACATATTTGTACCGGAGGTCACGGGAGACGATGGAGTCCTGGAGCCCACGTGGACGGATTCCGGAAAAGCCCCGAAGGGGGGCAAAGACCAAGGCTGCAAAGCGATCAGCATTGAAGATGACACCAACAATATGGTTAATGATGATGATATTCATAGGGATCTTAAAAAATTCAGAAGCACAGAAGCACAGGTTGTCATTGAACCTGGACCGGCATCTGGTATCACGGTAGAAGAGGCACCAGGATTCATCATGAGTGATAGAAGGATGATTTTCCAAAATATCTACATACCATTGAATCCTGAGATTTTGATTGAAAAACATTTGAACATTTGAACAATACCGGAATTAAGATTGAACAGACTAAAGAGTGGCTGGAAATAAGAAAAGAGGTCAATAAGAGATATATTGATGCAATTGGAGAAAACATTTGTGAATCCAGCAGACATTAAGAAGAGGAGAGGAAAGAGAGGAGCAGCGATCTCATTGGTAATGTCTATAATTGGAGCCATAATAGGTACCACGATATCAACAGCCAATGCCATTTCAGTAGGGACACTAAGCACTAAAGCACAACAACTGAGTGTTGACCTAGAAATAATACAAAAAGCATTAGATGGAATCAGAGGGGGATTGGATGAACAAGTAAGGTTCATAAATGAAACTGCGATCATATTGAATGAACAAGCGGATGTGATGCAACGAGCAACTAAGTTAATTATTAAGCATGACAAAACACTCAGTGAGATTTTGAATATAATGAGTCCTGTGGATAGACTATTGACAAATTATATGAGAGAAGTTCAAGCTGCAATTTCACAATTGATTCAAGGACGTATACCATTGTATTTTGTTTCACAGGATCTTATTCATCAAATGATAGAAAGGTTGACCAGGAGGGAGATTGATGTGATACAAGTAAAAATTGCATTTGAAATGGGTAATGCAATGCCATTATATGTGGACTTGGAGAGGTTGGAGATGGGGTTTTTACTATGCATCCCATATGTGGCTCCTGAACTTATTTATCAGACCAAGTGGGTACACAATGTGGGATTTTGCCAAGAGGACATATTTATTAAGATTAAGACTCCAGAAGTAGTGCCATTTCAATCGTAGGAACCTGAAGTTTACTTGATACCAAACTTGGAAACGTGTGTCAAATTTAAAGAACAAAACTATATGTGCCCGGGTAAACCGTTTGTTCCTGATGCCACAGACGCTATTTGTGGTTTGAGATCTGACCCAAGTTTATCAGAAGGATGTGAAGTGATCATTAGCAATATGGGGAGTGAAGAATTGACACAGGCTAAGATGGACAGAGGTAAATAGTTAGTCAGCACCTATTTAAAGAACATGACAATAATACATTTGAATCATGGAACATATTTGGTTAAACGGGTGAAATATAATGTTTTTTACTTGGAGGTTCCGAAGGATACAATTGTGTCAATTGGAGGGTTAACATTGTTTCATGTAACAAACGATATTTGGGAAAGCCAAGTAGAAAATATCGATTTTTTTCAAAGGGACACATTTCCAATAGATCCGGATGTGGAGTTTTTATTGAATCACAAAGAAAAACATGCAATGTGAATGAATTTAAGGAAAAACAATATTACAGTTAGTAACCTGGGTATAATAGAAGTGGAAAGATTTAATTTGGGGACCTGGGGAGAACGCTCTATAGTGGATTTGGCTGTCCTGGTGCTAATGATGGGTGGATGGTTTATTGTACTATCAGTAAAAATGAAAATGTTGCTAATTTTAGTAGCTGCGTCAGGAAGAGAAAGATGTCCCAATACACATACATTTTGAAAAGAAGAAAAGAAGCAGGTTGTTTTTTTTAAAATTGGCTTGGATCGTAGCCAAGTTCTAAAAAAAAGGAGGGTATAGGTAGGATTGTTTAGCGTGTTTTTGGAGCACAGAGTGCAGCACCACTGCACAGGATCAATGTATAGCATGTTTTTTGAAGTGCAGCGCCACTGCATGGGTTTGGTGCATTGATATAAGGTGGTACAGCAAGACATGTGTTATTGAGTTTTTTTTTTATCCAGCGCCAATTGCTTCAAGCTATGTGTTGCCAGTGCAACATATGGATATGTAAATGAAGACAGGCTACACAGGTTAAAAACAAACCATTTTCTCATTTAAAAGCGCATTTTATTTTTCATATTCAAAATGCACACCATTTTTTTTTCTTTTCCTCTGAAATGCCTATGTTGCAAGGGACACATTTGAAGATTAATGAACTAATATAATTAACCGTACTAACATGATTCTAACTTCTTAATAATATAATGTGTTCTCCACTGCAAAGTGAGGCAGGCTGAAACTCATTTCAGACTGTGTGCCAATTTTTTTCTCTTCTTGCTTCTCTGTGCTCTGTCCACAGTATTTGCAGGAAGCAAGGATTCAAATAGCAGGAAATCAGTTTTGTTACAGTTGCGACTGTAAAAGTGAGCCATTGTGTAAAGAAGGAGGATGGGACATGATGGATTTCTATTGGGTGCACGTCACCCTGGGGGCTGAAATGAGAGGTTTCCTGTAGAATCTCGGGGAGGGAGAAAGGCAGACGACATCTTGAAACAGCTCGGAGAAGGACTGGGTTGATAGCTGGGGATGCCTGATTCCTAAAGCAGATTCAATACTGCTACAGAGACTGGGATTTCCAGTCAACAAGTCCCAGTTTGAGCGACAGCAAATGCTTGTCCTTGCTGGGTGAACCCCTCCAGAAGGCGACCAGCCAAAAAAGTTACATGCTGAACAAGCCTGGTAATTATCTCGCTGAAGTGTGGGGGCTGTGTGTATGTGTGCGAAAATATTCAGTCAGAGTAGGAGAGGATATTCCTCTGTTTTAACCACATGTTTAATGTTGCAAATTGAATTCTTGTTCCTCGCCACTCTCTTTTCATTTTGTTACAGATAATGTTGTTACTGTGAGTTTTCCATTTATTTATGTAAAAAAAGAGTAAGCTTGTGTTGAAATGCAAGTTTTATAATACAAAAAAAAATTATCTGAAAGCAGGCGGGAAGTGTGTTTCATTTTTATCTTGTCCTTTGTGCATCTATCATTATAACACTGGTAATATGGGAAGATCTTTGCACAGTGCAATTGTCATTTTTAAGAGTTGCTAAAAGATAAGACATGGCGGTAGCTGTGTGCATGAATCCATTCAGTGTATGAGTGTGTGTGTTTTCTGAATGGAACATAATAATAACAAAATGAAATAGCCTGCTGCCGAAGGTCTATGAGTCGGCAGAAAGAGAGGCCCTGGACATAGCACACCAAACGTAAATAAGTTGGTGATAAATACCACATATAGCTTGCTGTCGTAGATAAGTCACTGAGAAAAGCCCATGGTGGCACTCCAATTGGAAATGTGGTGTTTCTGAAATGCAAGCCTGAGGTCTCTCTAGTGATCACACGAACAAACTAAACAAAAATAAGGGGTTCTGGATATTGTGGTCACATATATAAAACAAAGGATTTATGCTCACCCATAAATACCACCAATCACACATACCAACATAATGTATACCACTAAATGTATCAGTGTGCTGAAATAATGTATGTATACTATAGTACTATGTACCAAATCTAATCTGAATGCAAAGAGTGATTATTACTGAATTATTTTCATTTTGGCGGTAAGAAAATACTGCTAGGCCCCAGATCTAAACAACATACCCAACAATATTCAAGGAAGGGGGTGTGTTACCGGCCCCCAGAAGGTCAAGGACATTGTAGAGGCAAGTCCTCCAGACAATGTAACTGAAGTCCGAAGCTTCCTAGGCATGGTCCATAATGCGGCTGTTTCATCTGGAACCTAGCCTCCAGGTCGGAGCACCTGAGAAGCCCCACAAGGAAGGATATCACTTGGCAGTGCAGCCCGCTAGAGCAAGCTCCTTTTGAGGATGTGAAAGGGGCGCTAACAGCAGAAGACACCATGGTGTTCTTTGATCCGTCATTGTCATCCGAGGTGGTGGTGGACGCCACCCCAATTGGTCTGGGTGCGATCCTTACTCAAATGGACACACGAGGAGAGTTCAGACCGATTGCCTGTGCGAGCAAGGCACTGTTGGAAACGGAGCAGTGCTACTCGCTGATTGAGCGGGAGGCCCTGGCAGTCTTGTGGTTGTGTCAGCATTTTTGATTATACGTTCTTGGACAGCCGGTGACAGTGGTGACTGACCACAAGCCTCTGCTGCCTATTATGGCCGGCTCATCATCAAAGCCCCTGGTCCGGATTGAAAGGCGGATGCTGGCACTCCTGGAGTATGGGGTTTCGCTGATGTATCGGCCGTGCAACAACACCGCTGCAGATTATCTGTCAGGGCATCCCAGAGGCCGTGGAAGAACGCAAAGACATCAGTGTTGAAGAGGCCGATGAGCATGTACAGCTAATTGTGGAATCAGCAACCCCAAACTCAGTGCTGCTCCAAGAACTCAAAAAGGCAGTGGCAGAGGATGAGTGTTGCCTGATACTGGAGACGGCCCTCCAGCAAGGTTTGTGGAAGTCAGTGATTGATACCCAGGCTCAAACGACACAGGAGGCGCGGCTGGCGCTGGAACAGCTGTACATAGTGAAGGAGGAGCTGACATTTGTTGAGTCAGGGCTCTTACTCAGGGAGGACCGCATAGTGGTACTTATGTGTAAAATCTCACAGGTCATTGAACTAGCGCACCAGGGTCATCAAGGGATGGCAAAGACAAAAGCGAAGTTATGCCAGAAGGTATGGTTCCCTGACCTGGAGAAATGGGGGGGAAGAGTTTGTTTCGTTCTGTGTGTGGTGTCAGGTGGCGCCCCGGCACAGAGAGAGCCCCTCATTGAGACGATGCCCCTAGGAACAAGGCCCTGGGAGAATGTGCATGCAGACTTTGGGTCCACTGGCAGAGACACTCACCTCTTAGTGGTGGTGGATGAATGGTCACGGTACCCCGAGGTCAAACTCATCAAATCTGTGTAATTCGATAAGGTGGCTGTTGCCTTTGAAAAGATCTTTGCCACTCATGGTTTGCATCAGACCCTGTGCTCCGATAATGGACCGCCATTCTAAGACGACAGCTTCAGTCAGGAAGAGTATGGCATACAACACTGAAGAATTACACCAGTCTGGTCCTGTGCCAACGGCAAGGTTGAGAGGTTCATCAGGACCCTCAACAAGGTATTTCTGCATTGCTAATGGCCAGGGTCACTGCCTGCAATGGGCACTATACCAGTTTCTGAGGGAGTATAGGGTTTCCCCTCATGCGTCGACTGGAGTAGCACCAGCGGAAGCAATGTTTTGACGGTGTCTGAGAGGGTTAATACCTGAAGTGAGGGAGCGAGAACCAACCTTGATTGATGATGCTCAGGTGGTGCAACAAAGGAGACTGAGGACTGAAGGAGAGAACACCAGGAGAAGATTCTGACCCTATCAATTGATTCCCGGTGATGAATTGCTAGTGAAGAACCAGCATCCACAAGGCAAGCTTCCACAAGGCAAGTAGTTGTGGCCTGCCCCTAGATTATTGGGGCAGGACACAAGTACCCAAGAGTTTGCCCACTGGTTGAAAGTGATGCAATAGTATGTGTACAGAAGTGGACAGGGCCTGTGGCGGCTGGCTTATGTGTGTGGTCTGTGGGTACTGGCCAGATTCTTCGGTGCCTGGCTTATTATATTCTGATGGTTGTGGCCTGCCCCTACATTCTTGGGTGTATGAGAGTCTGCACACTGTTTGCAAGAACAGCAATAGTATGTGTACAGAAGTGGACAGGGCATTAGGCTCCTGGCTTATGTGTGTGGGTTGTGGCCACTGGCCAGATTCTTGGGTGCGTGGCTGCATTATGCTGAGGTGGTTGTGGCCAGCCCACTAGCCAGATCATTGTGCATGGGTGTATTATGCTTTGGTGGTTGTGGCGAGCCCCTACACTCTTGGGTGCATGGCTAAAGGGCATACACCCGAGTCTGCCCACTAGTTGCAGGTACTGCAATAGTATGTGTACAGAAGTGGACAGGGCCTCTGGCGGCTGGTGTATGTGTGTGGGTTGTGGGCACTGGCCAGATTCTTGGGTGCATAGCTGTATTATGCTTTGATGGTTGTGGCCTGCCCCAGACTCTTGGGTGCATGAGAGTCTGCCCGCTGCATGGAAGAACTGTAATAGTATGTGTGCAGAAGTGTACAGGGCCTCGGGCATCTGTCTTATATGTGTGGGTTGTGGCCACTGGCCAGATTCTTGGGTGCATGGGCATATTGTGCAGAGGTGGTTGTGGCAAGAAGCATGACAGCAATAAGAATATACTCACTGTACATAATGTGCAGGTACTGCATACTTTTTGGAACGCAGTGACAGAATACCATTGGATTGGAAATAGCACTTTTGCATATGGTGACATTGCGGCCACACCTTTTGTTTGTTGCATGTGGACATGCAAGAGACATCTTTGTTTCATTGTTTCATTGGCTGTGAAAAGCAGCATAACATGGTAGGGAAGGTACTTCTAACTTTCGTATTGTACACAATCGCACCTATTCATGTATTTTGTGGACCCTCATAATTAGTACATTACAAGTACTATGCTTCAAACAATGTTACTGTGCAATGTGCTGGGTTCCTGTGTTCGATTGCATACGCGATTGCATACTCATTGGGTCTGTGGGAAAGAAAATCCATGCAGGATACAAACAAAAAAGAGTACATTTATGTGATGTTATGTGTCACACTATGTTTCATTGAAGTATGCAGCACCTACACAAATGTTTAAGGTGCACATCTACATGGTTTTCCTGTAATATGCGCTGTTGCAGTAGGAGGAATTGAAATGGTGTATGTTTTTTGCCTTTTTGAATTGGTGGTGGCATGGTTGTAGTTATATGGCAGTTGGTGTATTCTAACTGTTTATCCATTTTCACTTTTTAATACTATCCGTTTATGCAGAATCAATACTGAACTCTGTGCTGGATGACATTGTTCACCTTGTGGATAAGGGGGGTGTCGGAGCAGCCCTGTTGTTAGATCTTTCTGCTACTTTTTACACAGTCGATCACCCACCCTGATCTCCCGTTGCTCGGAGGTTGGTTTATCATGCCAAATTCTGGGGTCGTTCTAAGCCTTCCTTGCCGATTGCCCCCAGTCAGTCTCTCTCCCCCCATTTTGTTCCAAACCAGTTGTGATTTCCTGCGGAGTACCTGCAGGATCAGCTCATTCCCCTATATTATTTAATATCTATATTAGGCCTCTTCAGTTATTTTATCCTATGGCTTTCACTATTATTCATATGCTGACGACACACAAATCCTGGTCTGCCTGGATCTCACTCGATCTGATATGGTGGCGCCTCTCAGGAGGTGTCATGAAGACCTGGGGGACTGGATGGCAAACAACTGGTTAAAGTTAAATGGCAACAAAACTGAGGTATTGGTCATTGGCACTAACTCCCCTCTTTCCATCTGGACCACTGACATTTGGCCTGCCTCCCTTGGTCCTTTTCCCCTGCCATCACCCTCAGTCAGGAATATGTGGGTTAAGATTACCTCATCCCTCTCTATGGATGAGCAGGTCATGGCAGACTGTAAAACTAGCCATTTTAAGCTGCGTATTCTGTGGAAGGTTCTTCCCTATATTCCGGCCAAGTGTCAAGCCCCGGTGGTGGCTGCGCTTGTCCTTAGTATGGTGGTCTATTGCACCTCACTTTACTTAGCCCAGCTTCGTTTTCTCATCAATCAACTTCCCCTGCTTAAGAATGCTGTGGCCAGGGCAATTCTCAAGCCTTCATTTGGCGCCCTTATGTCTCCTTTATTGAGGCAGGCTTCATTGGCTGAGAACTGCTTTCTTTTTAAATCTATGTGCATTGTTCATCTTGCCTTTTATGGGCTATCAGCTCAATATTTGCAGGCAAAATTTCCACGCTTTGTACCTGCTTGTTGTCTTTGATCTCAGTCCACCCTCTGGGTGTCTGACACTCATGTCAGACTGTCCCGTATGGGTGGTTATGCCTTCTCTGTTGCTGCTGCCAAGACTTAGAACACCTTCCCTTACTCTCTCCAGGCAACTATTGATCACCTCTCTTTTTGGCGACTGTTGAAAACTCTTCTTTTCTAAGACTTTTTTATATAAACTGTTGCTCCATACTGCCAGTGCTAAGGTGCAAAACATTCAGATAACAAAACATAATATAACATTATGCAGTTTCATTTCAATTGGTGTATTGTAAGTACTGCACTATTGAAAACGAATATTGAAGTACTGTGGGGGCATTTAGATACCTGTTGGTGTATTCTAACTGTTGCTAGTTTGACAGTTCTCAAGGGTATGTTTTGTAGCAGTTTCATTGTTGAAGGTGGATTTTAGCACTTTGACCGCTGGAAGTAACATTGTTATACTGCGGGTTTACTCATGCAGGTGGGTGAACTGATATATCAGTTGGCGTATTCTGGCTGTTGCTTCTTAATAAGTCTTGAAGGGCTTCTTCAGAATTACTTCCATTTTTGCTCATGGATTTTAACTTTTGCAATAATGGGAAGTAATATTGCAGTATTATGGTTGTAGTTAGATATCTGTTGGCATATTCTAACTGTTCACAATTTCACAGTTTTGCACGGTATGTTTTTAAGCACCTTCATTGTTGTTGGCAGATTTCAATCTTCCACTATTGCTAAGTGCCATTGTAGTTTTATGGGTGCAGTAACATGCCAGTTGCCGTATTCATTGCAGTGGTATGGGCACAGTTAGACAGCCGTTGGCTTATTCTAACAGTTGGTAGTTTTACAGGTTTGTGAGGACAGTTTGTAGAGCCTCTTACTCAGTACTTTTCTTTTTTTTTAAAATATCAGTGTGTGCTTTCCATAGTTGTTGTTTCTATGCCTGTAATCATTGGGTCATTGGGGAAAAACTGTATAGCAGCCCAACTGATGTACTCACGGGCCAGTTGGTGTATGCTAAATTGTTACAGTTTCACAGGGCAGAAGGTTATTTTTCGCTTGCAGTTACATACCTGTTGGTCGCTATTGGGAGTAGGCTATGCTACATTTGTAGGTCAGTTAGTACATTTTGGTTTCAGGAATATTAAGTAGGCATTTGCAAGATTTGCTTGTAATCTCTGCTTCAGAGTAACAGAAATATCATTGCATTTAAACTACCCACATTTCTTTTGAATGCATGCAGTATAGTGACCTGCACTGGTTATGGCACCCGTGTGGTAGATTATGCCTACTGTTGTGAAGGTTTTCTTGCCTAGTAAGCTTGCAGTTGTTTTTGGTACCATATGCGTTGTATTGTAAAATCATTACTATTAAGTATTGGCTATGTGCAAGGTGGAACAATTGTCTGAATTGCAAGTAGTACATAATATGCCATGATGTCAGAAGTTTATTTCCTGACTGGAGTTCTGCTCCGGCAGTTGAACCCGTTGTGTAGCCGACGAGTTCTTTCTTCCAATGTACCTCTCCGGGATATATAAGAGATCGCCTGAGAAGTCTATTGACCCAAAGATGGATGGACGACACAGGATCCCGCTGACCAGCAAAGGAAAGTCAGGGTTAATACCACAATGTATTTTGAATAAACAATATTCAAGACCAGGTTTTGATTTTGAGTAACAATATTCAAGATGACGTTTTGTACCTTTGGACTAGCGGGAAGTGTCTCTGTAACTGGATTAGAAATTCTGATGAAAGTATAACTGGCGTATCCTATAAAGAGGATAACATCAATTTTAGGAAGCTGGGTTATATAACCAGTAATTATAACAGTAGTGTTAACATTACAGTAAATAAAGACAACAATCTTACAAACTACCCAGGAGTAGGGTTCCACAGAATGTAACATCCAGATTCAGGTTGGAAATGAAAAGAAAGAAACACCTACCACTCGCCAGCACGAGGATGTCTAACAGAGTTCCCAGAAGGCAGTCCAAGTTCAATCGATGTGAAGAAGTGCTCCTCCTAACACCCGCCGGCACGAGGACGCCTAACAGAGTCTAGGAGGCAATCAGGATACACGGGATGTGAAGAAGTCCCAATACCAGTGAGTTTGAGGAGTGAGCAGTGATTCTTAGAATAAATACGGGACGGGGTTTGAGTGCGGACAACGGACAACAGGTTAATGTTGTGAGGACAGAATAACAATGATTAGTAGTCAGGTGGGTTCCGGGTTGAGAAATGTGCAGGCAGAACTAAGTACAAAATCAGCAGACGTAGCAGGTCAATAGTATTCCAATAGTCGTAACAGGGCTTACTTGAAATCAGACGGGCAAGGAGCAAGGCAAAGGAAATCCTTGAGACGTAGCCTGGTAGGTAACCGAGAAAGCAGTATCACAAGATACAGTGAGGCCATAGAAGACGAATTCAGAAGCAGTGAATTACAAAAACAGGCGGGGCATAAGTAGGAAAACACTGAATCACATGACACCATGGAATTGGGCTAAAGTGAAAAAACATGTGTCCTGATGAACGCGGAAGGACCGCGTTTCCATGGCAACTCCCTACGTGCCGAACAGAAACACGGCGGATAGTCATCGCTTTGGGAATACGTAGATCAGATGCCTGATAGTGCGAGCAGGAGAGAGAGTTAGGAGACAGACTTCCTGCCTGTCTATGTGTTCATATACCCCCCCCCCCCAAATGTCTGGGCAGCCGCAGTTTCCTGACATATGATTTGCATTTTGAACCAGCTGTTGAAATTGAATGGATTAACAGTTAGGTGTAGATATATACATAAAGTGCTCTTTAGGGACTTCCTCCACTGCCGCATAGCTGCAGACAGTACATGTATGTTTCCACATGTATGAAATCTGGAAGATTTCATTTATAGGTATCTATTGATTTTGAGCACTTGCAGTAAGTACATTCGAAATTCTTGTGGATCTTCTTGTGTGTTTATGGTGAATATCACTATTCCTGCACAGTAGTACAAATCCTGCCTTTTTCCTGAGGCACTGTAAGTGTTGTTAGGATTGTTTGTTGCATTTCTATGAAGGAGTAGAATTTGCAAACACAACTGGTCTGAGCCGTTCAAGTAAATGTTTTCAACAATTGGTGGCAATTGGAACAGCACATTGATTGCCACATTTGCATAGCAATTTACACCAGTTGGGTTGGAAAATTTGAATGGACCAGACAGTTGAGTGTCTTAGTAATTTGCTGGAACTCCACTTGATTTTTTTAAGACATACTTCTCTATGTTTGTGCAGTTGGATGTGCATTTGACATTTTACTATATCCTTCTGTGGTTGTGCTAATTGATGGAGTAGCAGCTGCTTTCAATTTCTTTGGTGGTACTGTTGCGAGATTTCGTATCAGTTGTGTTTGCATTCCTTTTCTTTTACCAAGTTTTCCTTTTTGAGGAACAGGGAGCATATTGAGTTGGGGTGTGTAGAGTACATGTAGTCTGTTGTACTCTACAAAGCAAGGAATGTTAGCCTTGACTTTGTTGTTATCAAAATTGACTAGAAATAGTCCTTCAAGTGTATGTAGGCATGGCAGTGCTACGTAATTCATACCTTCTTTAAAGACTGTGCTGCCAATGTAAATCAATGCCTGATCTAGGGTTAGGCCTTGGAATTTATGAATAGTGTTTTAGGGACCTCTCGCAATCCGAGGTGAATCAAAGCCAACATTAGGTTGGACACCATGCTCACCTCATCTATTAGAGAAAACTGTCATCTGCATACACACATGTCTTTGAAATGAAGGAATTGGGCTGTTGAGTGTTCTATCCTTTTAACTTCTGAAAGTTTCTCAAAGTGGATGTTAACAAACTGAATGTTGTTGTCACGTGGATATGTCTGGAAGCCAACAACTGTACCAAGTGCTTCATTAACTAAACCTTGCTCCACGATAAGGTTACTCTACAGTTTAAACACAGTATTAACATATTCTCTAAACCAGCTCTGTTGATGTTTTCTAAGATATTTAGTCGTGTTGTGACTTGTTGACACATAAACAGTGTTATACCGTGCACTTCCAGTTTGTCTGTGGAGTTAATTTGCACTATTGGATGCATTTCTTTTTTCAACATTGTTTCATTGAATTGTGCACAGCTTGCTAGAGTTGGCATTGTTTTACATTTTTGTGTGATAAGTGTTCCATGACATCAGTAGCAGATGTGTTATGCCTGTATAGCTCATGGATGAGTCTACTATTTAAGATAGACTGTGCTTCCTTAGAAATCACACCAATCTAAATGTTTTTCAAAATGTTAGCATAGGTGAGATCTGCAGACTGATGCATGTTTTCAGTTAGTTCTCTGTATTGGAAATGTTGCCAGTGTGCTTCGGTTTGTGTCCTGTGGTTTTAAAACTAGGTTCACCATTCAGTGGTGTTAATTGAAGAAGATCTCCAAAAAAGATAACATATTTTCCTCCAAAGAGTTCTTCGTAGTTTGTTTTAAGGACCTCTCGCAATCCAAGGTGAATCAAAGCCAACATTAGGTTGGACACCATGCTCACCTCATCTATTAGGAGCATTTTCATTTGTTTCCGGAATCTGCGTAGCTCCATAGCAGCTTCTGGGGAAAGTTTGTAGTACTCTCATTTGTATTGGTGTTCTACTTGAATGAGCAGCAATCGGTGCAAAGTAACACAACCTACGTTGTAGGCAGCTAAACCTGTGGGGGCTGTTACAACAGCTGAAAGCTTTTTGTTTGTCTATTTGTGGAGGAACTTGCTGATGATTTTTATTAAGAATATTTTGCCTGAACCAGCTTCATCACTTACATACAGGGGTACAGGTTTATATTTTTTTGACAGCTACAAGCTTTATTTTTGTGCTGCACGCCATGTTCAATTTCTTTAGTTACTTCCTGGAAAATGCTAAATTGTTCATCATTCAGATGTGATTTCATCACATGGTGTTTTTTTCTACTTCAGTCATGGCTAATTCTGCTTCATTTACTATGAGTGGCTTTCCAAGTGGTGCTTGGCTTCCTGTAACAGAAGGTTGACTGCCCTCATTAGTGTCTACATTTAGTTGTACTTGAAGTTCTTCCTCTTGTCGGCGTTCATTCTCCAACATGTATTTGTACTGCTTGAAATGTATATCTGTTATACTGTTTTCACTTGCATTGAAAGCATCTGCATAGGAGTCATGGGAGTCCAATACATCCGGTTTTGGTAAGTTTAACAGGCTGTCTTCACAACCTTTGACTATGTATTTACCTTTTTTTCTCATCTGGTTTAATATTATTCTTGTATGAGAAATGTTGGGCTATGTTGTATAAACACATGGTTTCCATAGCAGTACACCTGTTTGGGTAGTATGTGTCCAATACATTGTTTAACAAAATGTCCTGGCTGTTGGGATCATTTTTGGCTATTTTTTCTACGTCTTGGTACAATTTGAGCACTCTTTTTCTGGATGCAGCAGGACTAAGGCTTAACCAGACTATGTTTTCCCATATAAGGCTGTGCCTGTTAAACAGTCTGAAGCTTTGTAGTAACCACATTCTCTATGGGAGAATATTTGTATGCCAAAGCTGTATAATTTTTGTGACAGTGTTTTGTCAGATGATATGTCATACCAGAGGTCTTTCAACTCTGTTTTTTCAGCTTTGGTAAAGTAAGCTTTGACATATCGAGCAACAGCAGTGGAATTATGTGCAATGTACTGCAAAGTACTGCACATCTATGTTTGCATTTCTCAAGAGGGCAATGATTGCATTGTAATCATTGATGTACTTTGATGCTTTGCTTCTTTTAATGCAGTATGGGCCTCAGTACGATCTCGGCGGTAGCCATGACACTATTGGCGGCATGGCTGCCGCCGAAATCGCATCCGGGTCTGGGTTCCCAGAATGAGGAATTACTGGGCCATTCCGAGTTCGCAGGGCCCGGTAATTCCTCCTTCTAGGAACCCGGGCCTGGACATTCCCCATTCCCATTTCAGCCCCCATAGGGCTGAATGATAATGGGAGAGGGAGCAAACAACGGGCCGATTATGAGCGGCCCGTTGTTTGCTCCCTCCTCCCCTTGCGGGACCCTCTCTGCACGTGACGTGCAGACCGGGTCCCGCGAGGGGACCTCATAATTAGGCGGTACGGGGTTGACGGCAATGGCACCTTTACTGGCACTGTTAACCCCGTGCCGCCTGGGTTATAATGAGGCCCCATGTGTTCTTAGGCAATTTTCCTTTCACACTGTGTCTAACAGAAGCTGTTTTTTGCTGAAACTGGTCTAGGGAAACCAAAGCAGCATTTGGTGTAGTATTTGCCTTTGTTTGTATATATGCATCGACAATACTTGACACTAGGGGTGTAACGAATAGTAGTTTCAGGTATTTGACCGAATACCGACTAGTTGGACAACTATTTGTCCGGAGCCGAATACATAACCAAATAGTTGCCTTTTTAATAAATAAAGTTATTTAGACAAGAAAAACACTTTGTAAATTAAAAACACACTTTAAAATATGTATATCCATTCTTTATTGCATTTATTTCTTTGTCTACAGAAGATGCAAGTCACTTTGAGTGCACAGGGGCATTACTGTTTTAGTCTGCCCTAATCTTTTGTTACTTACACGAAGGAGCTGCACATACTACATATTCACTTAAAATGATCATCCCAACTGTAATCAGTACACATGTATGACCCCTCAGAAAATTGAAAGGCTCAGTTGTCCTTGTCAGGGTCTGAAACCTGTGACCTGCAGATCTTACACACATCACAACAGCAATCGCTCAACCCACTGAGCTATCTCACTTCTTTAAGTAAGCTCTGCTATTAACTCCAGCACATAAAATGCCTGCATGAAGCCTTGTCAGGGTATTCCACCTCAGATTAAAAGTAACCCTATATTGTGACTGGTGAAGAAGGGTAGCATGGAAGGCAATGAAGAACACAGGCTGATAAGCAGAGGCATAGGGTAATGCTATCATGTACTGCTTCCGTGTAGCAGGTGGCTCTGATGCGTGGGAGGCCTGGTGCCAGCAAGCTTTTCCTACCCTCTGCCTGACAATGTCATGCCAAGGGGAAGGTCAGAGAGTTCACTCTCCAACGGATGTCTCCTGGTGGCCCCACTCATAGCCAAGCACTCCAAACGGGTCAGGATCAATACCACTCAGGGAGTCACTTTCAGGTGCCTAAGTGGGCCACTACGGTGCAGGCAGGCCTGTGGTCTGGGGGGGGAAGGGCAATATTGAGAGGAGGAGGAGGTTGTTGAGACCTCCCAGGCACCAGAGACATCTCATCTTCCATATAGAGCAGGTGTGCAAGGCCCATTTCATCACCACCATCCAGTTTTTGTGCGCCAGCTGCTATATCATATTATAAAGCAGTGCTCACATCTTCCGATGGGAACACACGGAGGCACACACAATTAGGGAAAGTAACTAAACGGTCACACACAGAAACCCGGACACAGTTTGCAGCAAAACAGCAAAGCGCCCTAAATCCGTAAGAGCACACAAGCAGCATCTGTGGCACTGCAGCACTACTGCATGCAATTGTTCAGTCTGAGCCCCGACTGTCCAGATGTCAGCCTTAAACATCTTTGTGGAAGCAATGAAAAACACTTACCACTCGAAAGTAGCAATTGAAGTTTCAAAATCCGTAGCCAGCCCTTGAAGACCAAGAAATAAATTGGGTCTCTTTTTCAGTCCAGTTAAGGAGGCTGAATCTCTTAATTTTGTTGGGATTTCAGCAAGAGAAATGTTAAAAGCTGAAACGCACACTCAAAAAACAGTTCGTAAAAAGTCAAGTCGGAGGAAATCGGTCAGAGGAAATCACACTACACAGGGGCATTACTGTTTTAGTCTGTGCTAATCTTTTGTTACTTATATAGCCCCCCGACCCCTAACCCCCAGTGGTTGGTTAACACAGTTGCCTCCATTCATAGTGAAACAAATCACTCCACCACCCCCGCTGCTACTGTTAAGTCTTTGTAGCTCCTTAAAGCTGAGTGTCATGTATTAGCATGAGGTGCATTGATGCCATGGCGTCCTGGAAAACATGTATCACACACCAGCTGGAGTCTCACTCTCAAGGCTCGCTTTTTCTCTCAGGATGCAGAGGCCCACTGATTTCCTTTGAATGGGTCTTGTTGTGGTAGGCAAGGCTGCAGGTAGGAAGGTCTGAACCTGAGAAGGGCATCCCTGTTGATTTTAAAGTCCCCTTTTTCTGATGCTTACTACGGGTAGGTGAGGCTTGAACCGGAGAAGTGCAGACATGTAAATTTTAAAGTCTATTCTCTGATGCTAATGACTGCAGGTAGGCAAGGCTGCCGTGAGATCAATCAGCCGAGCCTTGGATCTATTACAGGAATGTTCTGCTAATGTCTTTGCGGAAACCCACTCTCCGACTAACTGTCATTGCTCGCAAAGAATGATAATGGACCACCTCACTCAGGCTCTACTTGTTTTGCTCATGACATCAGGAGACAACGGCACAGCTAGTAGGCTGATGATGTCATGGACAGAATCAACAACGCAGGCACTCTGACTCACCTTTGATGCCAATCCATCTTACCATAAACATGACGCAGGTTGGAAAACTTCATGCCAAATTCCTCTTGTTGAGCAAGTGTCACCGAAGAAATATGGAATCAGCAAAGCGGACGGAATTCTCAAACTAGGTAGGGCATGTTCAGAACTTCGGCTTCGGGTAAGTATTAGGTAAGATTTCGGCCAAAGCCAAATACTTGGTTTTGAGCCGAATTTCGGCCGAATACTCACTCGAAGCTGAAATTTGGCACACCCCTATTTGCCACATTTATGTCTTTGAAACCGCAAAATATGGGCATGTAGCTCACTATGTGCGCTTTCTGAAGGGATTTCGCAAGTTACATATTTATGAATGAAATAAATAGTGGTGTCACTGTCCAGACCAAATTTAGGAGCATCTTTTATCCACAAAAGCATGTGGATGTGTGGTGCTCCTCTGGATAGATATTCTTTTCTCCTGAAGAAGTCTTGCACTTCTCTGAGGGGAGGAATTGTTTTATTACAAATGAAGTGCAGCATGGCAATAAAGCAGTGGTGGAAGTACCTTGACACATTTACAGGTTCAAGCGAGCAGAGTTCTCCTGGTGTTTTCATGTCGGTCCCTGCTTTGTTTTCATTTGATATGCGTAGGAAATCGTGCAAGTATTCCCATGCATACTCTGCAGAACTCAAAGTGACAAACCATGTTGGTGGGCCAAGGTTGCCTAGCATACATTATACATCTGAGCGACATCAGAACCAGTATTCTTTTGTACCATGCATGTTTGCCGAGAGTTTTGTGATACTTGACTGCAAAACTTCATCTTTGTCTTGCACCTTTTTAAGTAGTTGGGTAGCAGACATGTTTAAAGAACTGGAACCTGTTTTCAATGTGTGCAACTCCATAACATAGAGTTGCTTGTTCACTATCAAACAGGAGGTGGAATATGTATTTGACGTTTGTCTGAATCTGGGGGCTTCAGAATACATTCGTAAAGAGCGGTGTTCTGATGCTGTTATTGGTGTACATCTTTCATCATACCTTCCCCTTTTTCCAGTAGGAAAGAGTAGAGGAAAGGCTTGTGCTTCTACACTTTTTTTCCATATGCTGATTGGAGATCCTTTGGCTTGCCGCATTTGATATTTTTCTAGTGCATCATCTATGCTGTCTTTGGAGTGCAGTGGGTGAATTGTATACTGGTCTAAAATATTGGATGCTGTAATAGGATCTACAAGTTCAAATTGGCCAGTTAATGAGGAATCCTGAATTATTTCGGTGGTTTCTTTCAAGTTTTCTTCAATGTTTATTTCTTTGTAATATTCATTGGTCTCTTTAAGATATTGTAGGGCTTCTCTAAACTTTGTTTAAGTCTACTAGTTGTTGGATTTTTTTTGTCTTTTGTAGGTACATCATTCACTAGGATAATCAAAGATTGATTTGTTGGCCGTTGCACTCCCAGAGTGTCCACATTTTCTTTAAGATCTAATGGCAAATAAACTACTTTGCCAGGAATGCCTTTCATTAATTCAGAAGGGGGCAACTTGGCCTGTTTTCAGTTGAAGACGTATCATCGCTTGGAATGGGTGTACTGTTTGGATTATAATGCTTTCATTCAAATTAAGCTGTTGGGGTGGTTTTGGAAGTGGGAATATTTCCAAGGTATTAGTGATAGCCCGTGAAGGCTTTTGGTTATTATCAAGTTTTGCAGTGCAGTATGTGTAAAGTATTGAGGGGTTAGTAATTTCATATTTGTTTTCTGCTACAAGGTAGAGAGCTAATTGGAACCATTGGGATTCCTCATTGTCTTCGATTTTGTACGCTATATCTACACTTTTGGTGTTCTTTGCATTAATGTTTCTGCGACAACACCCACATACTTGGTTTGGTACTTCAGCAGATGTGCTTCTAAATGTTGCTATTTCTTTTCTGTACGTGTGTACTAGAAGGTTGGCATCTGTGAGGTTGTCGGTACTCTTTTAGAAAGTTACTGGATTTTGTAAGTGCTCTTCACTTCCAAAATATTTCTTTTAGATGTGGTCTATTTCTTCCTGGAGTTCTTTGGCTGTGCCATGTAGGAGAATGATTTAAATTCCCCAGTTCTAAAGCAGGACTATTTGCATAGTGCAGTCTATGAACAAGAATCTGTATAGTGAATGGTGTGTAGCTAAAATTTTGATGTGGTGGAAGGTGCTTCTGTAAGCAGGCCCGGAAATTCAGGCTAGTAAATGTCCTTGAAGTCCTGTGTAATTGCGCACTAGACAGGAGTCAATGGTTTGTCACATTTTCATTTTCATGTTCTCTTTCACTTTCACATAGTGATTAAGGAATTGCCATAAAGATTTGAAGGATTGTTTTCATATGTTACACATTGGGTGCAGGGCCATTTATAGATGGGACGGATTGGTTTGGTGGAATGGAGAGTTGATTGTAAGTTGGTTGGGGATATCCTTTCAATGAGCGTTTCCACTGCCATAATGGTGTTGTCTACCATTTCATATCCTCGGTCACTGCTATGCATGGCAATTGGGTTTCTCTGCTCTTGTTTGCATGCATCTTCATTTAAATATCGCTCTGTGCTCATTGCGTCGATCCACTCACCTGCCCAGAAGTTTGCAATTGTATTTAAGTCGATATTGTGCATGTAGCAAATTTCGTTTTGTAGTTTACTAATTAATTTTGTTAGCGGTTTCATTCCGTTTAAAATGAATATAAACAATTTTCTTTTGAGGAGCATTGCACTGTCTATGAGAGCTTCCAGGATCAGTTTTCTGCAGTAAGTTTTAAGGGTTGATCGTGATTTCTCTGCTGTTTTTATAAGGTTCTGAATGACTCTATCGTGGAACATGTTTTGTAAAATTAATTTTTGGGAATGCGTAGCTGTGGCTACGTTAACATTGGTAGATGCAGTGCTAGTGCTACTGGTAGTTGAATTCTTCTTTGCACATTGCTTGGTAGTTTTACATTTTGGAAGAGGGGCCATACTTTTTTCCTGCTAGCTGGTTCAGTTTTGCTCAGTGACTGTGTTAGCTCTTTTGTTTGAACATTTCATACAAACTCTGCTAGAGGCAGATGACTATTTTGCATGCTTTTAGTTTTATCTGCTCTTTATTTGCGTTGTTTTCTATAGAGTTGCTTTCTGGTAGGCATTCTCTTTTGTCTGTTGGAGAAAAAAGGTAAGTGTGGGTTTCAAAGTTGTGCAATGCATTTGCCTGTACTCTGTATGACAGTATAAACATCAGGGTAGGCATATATAGAGGGGTGTGTGATTATGCGATGGGCTATTACTTCTGGTTGGTAAGGTTGTATTGGTATCTGTGTGTGTTGATGTGTGAAATGTTTGCTTCAGTGTGCATGACAGTGTATTGTTCATGAATCAGTAAGGACATTACCATTTTTTCACAAAACCAGTGGGTGTTACGAGACTGGTGTTCACATGAGAATAAAAAGAGTGGACTTCCTGAGGTGCAATGAGTAGGAGTGAAGCAAATGCTGTTGAGGTGCATAGACTTTGCTAGGCTGCCATACAACAACACTGCACTGTGTGACTAACAGGAAGAATACTACTGCAGTACTTCACTTACTTTGTTAGAGTAGGTTTCTTCTGAGTTTTATCTTCTAGTAGAGACGTTTCTGTGTTTCAGGAGGCTATTCTTGACTTCAATTGTGAAAAAAGGAAGTTAGTGTGTATGTGTGTTAATGACACAATAATTGCAGTAGGAGAACATATCATTACACATAGTAGGAGAATTTGTTGGGAGGCAGAGTTAATAAGATTACGAATATGGTTGGAACACTGCTGATGGTCCAGGTAGGTTGGCACCGCATTCTTAACACTTGTTTGGCAGCAAGCTTCCCAGTGTCATTAGGATATTACAGGCCATGTTGGCCAGGAAAGTCAGTGTCATGGTCATCAGGCCAAGGATGCAAACATTAAAGGGCCACATACACAGGGGGCCCGGATGGACACAGTCCTGGCGCCTTTGGCACCAGGCTCATGAATAAAAGTAAGCAAGAACATTTTATTTGGGACAAGAATACTTTTATTTGGGACATAACATCTCATTTTGTGGGGGGCGTGGCCAAGCAGCCATGGAGTAGGTTGCGATTCCTTGGAGCTCTGTGATCTGACTTATTGATTTGAAGCAAAACGCATGTGTTGACGGCTGATTCCAACGACAAAAGATACTGGCCCTCATTACGACCCTGGCGGAAAGTGACTGACCGGACCGCCACAGCGTAAATAGCGTTTCCGCCATTGCACGAAGGAGCAAAGTGCGGCCCATTCCGACCCATCGGGCACGAGCACCACGCCATGGCGGAAGTGCAAAGTCCGCGATGGCGGAAATGACCCCAAAACGGCCCACACCGCCGCCGTACGGGGCCCTAGGTGCAATACCGCCACCCCTCTTAGTGGTCACCGCAGTGTGCGCCTACCGGAAAGTACGGTGACCGGAAATATACGGAAACGGAAGTAAAAACATGGGCCCGGAACGGGAAACATCCCGCCGTACACCTATAAAACCACTAAAACCACACAACCACTAAAATCACTACCCTGAAACACACCCCAACCCGTCACCCACCCTAGCGAAACCAAGACAAATGGGAAAAGTAGCGAAGAAAGCGTGCGACCGCAAGCGGCAGGTCCACTTCTCCCGTGAGGAACTCACCGTGCTAACAGAGACCCTCCAGGAGAATGCTGCCGTCGTCTTCTCCACGCAAATGACCAGAACGGCACTTGCAAACAAGAAGGCCATATGGGCTCTGGTGGCACAGCGGGTAAGTGCGGTGGGGACCGCACCCCGCACCCCACAGCAATGCCGCAAGCGATGGGACGACCTGCGGATACGCGTCCGCAGCACCGGGGGAGGTCCTGAATCACCCATCAAGTTGACCCCCTGGGAAGAAATCTGTGCCTCCACCATCGGAATGGAGAGCATAGAGGGAGTCGGAGGGATGGAGAAAGGAGTGCAGACATCCGAAGATTCAGGTAGGTGGGCCAGATAAAACAATGCCAAATCCACACAGTCCATCCATGTGAAGTACCATGCGTCCACATAGTGCAACAGAAACACATGTCCAGGAGAACGTCCACACACATCGGCCTGATAGCGCACGTTAAAACCCACAATAAATACATAAATAATTAAAAACCCCTAATACACGCACTACACGTGCAGCAGGCACACCCTAACTGCAGGCTGCCAAACAACTGCACCCTCACTCCACACACAAATGAAAGCACCTCCAAGGCCCCGACCCAAATCACCCTCAGGTACCACCCCAAAGCATGTGATACAATGCCATTCCAATTCCCACAGACCCATCAATAACCCTCGCCCTCCTTTACTCCACCACAGGGTCCGATCCAAACGACGAGCTTCAGGACACCCCTACCAGCACACCTGCAAAGAGGGCCAAGACCAACGGCCAGAGACCCTCCACCTCAGCTGCACGCATCAAGACACGGCAGCAGCACAAATCAGGTGGCAGCACAGAGGAGGGAACATCAACAGGCACCCCAGCAGCCAGCATGCCCACAACACCACCACCACAGGTCCCCCCAATGGATGCCACAGAAGGCACTGCCTCTGGTGGCAGCAGCACCATAGGTGACACCCCATTGATGGCAGCATGCTCGGACACAGAAAACAGGGATGTCGAAGTCAGATCCATCCATGACCTGTCCCAATCCCCCTGTCTGTCCCATCCCGTACAACATGAGGATACCACGCAGGGGCACCCACAAGACGACGACTGGCCATCCCCCACAAGCCCTGTGGCAAGGCAACATGAGGACAACAGCCCCTCTGTGACACCCCCGCAAATGGCCATGGCCCAGCAGAGGCAACAGTCCCTCGACCAGTTAATCGTACAACAGCAGCAACTGGCCACACTCCTCAAGGACCATGCCGATGAATGTGGGGGCACTAAGGCAGACATAGAAACATCGACTGAGACACTTAGGGCAGAAATGGAGAGAGGTACAGAGACGCTAAGGGCACAAATGGAGAGTAGCACCGAGAGCCTGAGAGTCCAAATGGAGAGAAGCACCGAGAGCCTGAGGGGGGAACTGCATGCGACGTCCAAAGACGTATGTGCCGAACTTGCCGCAGTGCGCCGTGTGCTCACTGAGCTCTCGCAAACCCTTAGGGACATGCATGGACGTGAGCAGGCAGACACATCATCCGTTGCAAGTTCCGTCCAGGGCAGCCCCCAACGTAGATCTGGAAGGAACCTGCGCTCCACAGGCAGGGGTGCCCCTGATACCGGCAGAGGGGGCTTGCAATAGCGACAGCCCACTGACAATGAGCATCTTTGGACACTGGTGTTCGGGGGGGAGGTAGGAGGGTGGAGGGGGTGTGTTGGGCTCACTTGGGTGGCGGGTCGATAGGGTGTTCAACATGACATCACATATGCCATAAAAAGTGCACGATCAACCAATGAGATGTGTGGACATTGATCTTTGTGTACTAGGCCATCATAGGCGTACAGTCCATATTGTGCATGTCCCAGACACACGCAGTGCCACGAGTCCCGTGTCCATGTATCAGCCACCAGGCGTGAGTGCTAGAAGCATGCATCAATGAGATGCTGACGAATGTCACGGGCCTCCGGTGCCTCGCAGACTCCATGAGGTGCTGCCACATCCCCACCCTCATCATGACCATCATCAGGTGCTTGCAGTTCTGCGTCAGGGGGCATGGGCACATTTCTACGTACGCACATGTTGTGGAGCATGACACATGCCATGACCATCTTTGCAACCTTCTCATGGCGGTACAGGAGTGCCCCGCCAGACCTGCTGAGGCAGCGGAAACGAGTCTTCAGTAGGCCGAATGCCTGTTCAATGACTACACGGGTACGTGAGTGGGCATGGTTGTAGTCCTCCTCATGCTGGTCCCGTGGGTTCCGGACTGGTGTGAGGAGCCATCTCTTCAGTGGATATCCAGCATCACCTGTATGTGGACGCGAAACGTATGATGTGGAATGCCATTGCTACGTACGCACACCCCCCCCCTTCCTGCCAGGTCATTGCCAAATCACATACCCCACATAATCATGCATGTAATGAGACTCACCGAGTAGCCAGGATCTGTTCCCTGCGTGTCGCTCCATGTAGCGTGGTATTGTAGAGTTCCTCAAGACCATAGAATCATGGGTTGATCCAGGGAATCGGGCACAACAATGTGTAATGATCCTGTTGGAGTCACACACCATTTGTACATTCAGGGAATGAAATTGTTTTCGGTTGCGGTACTGGGCCTCCATGGCATGTGGGACGACCAATTCCACATGGGTGCAGTCGATGGCACCAATGCAACCCGGTATGCCGGCAAGTGCATGGAATCCCACTTTTGTGTTGGTAATTTCCTGCTCCGAGCGTGGTAGAGAGATGTAGTCGTCTGCGTGCTGCAGGAGGGCATCGAGCACTTGAAATAGTGTCCGTGAGAACAGTGGCTGAGAAATGCCATGCAACTGTCCGACTGTGTGCTGGTAGGTGCCTGTGGCCAGGAAGTGGAGTACAGACACCACCTTCAGTAGGGGTGGGATGGCGGTTGGGCTATCTATCATGCTGACAAGGTCAGCCTGTGTCATGTCCACAATGGCGGCTATGGTGTCCCGGTCCAGACGTTAGAGGGTGTGGATCTGCTCATCAGTGAGGTTGAACGGATGTGCTCGGAGGCGTGGGATTGCGGGCTGCCTGCGTGGTGGTAGTGGCTGTGCTGGCGGCCCTTGCTGGCCCTGCCTTGGCCTCCTCCTCCTCCTGCGTCTCCTCCGTGCGGCCGGTTGTAGTTGGTGTTCGTCTTCTTCTTGGAGTTGGAGTACTTGCAGTGCTATCAGGTCCCCCAGGGCCAACATCGCGAGTCCTGCCGGTAGCATTTCGGTGTGGTTGTGGGAGGAGACTGGCTGTGCAATTTATGTGTTTTCAGGCTGTATGGCCTCCACCTGTGGTGATTCATTCCACCTGTGCAAACTGCTCTCCCCTTTGGCCGAGCACGTCCCGGGCACAACGCTGCAATTCGGGGAATGGCATCTTGCTATTGCAATCATGTATTTGTACCCGATGGCCGTGTAAGATTGGTTGATATGTTCATTCTGCTGTGGTCCCATTGTTTCACATACTATCTGTGCAGTCGCGAACAGACTTGTGAAGGGTCAGTGGAACGTAGTACTCGAGTAACGGTGGGCCCTCATGCATCACTGTACCGAGTTGCAACGACGGCCGGGGCGTCCCATTTGTGGGTGAAGGCAGTTGCCATTTTCACACACTGCCGCACTCGATGGAATAATTAGTGATTTCAAACGGCCACAGATGCCTCTTCGACGTGATGTTGCAAATGAGGAATTCGAAGGGCGGCGCTATCGGTTTTCAGCTAGCGGCGAGGAAATTCCCACAGGTCTGACTGCAAATATAACGTTCTATTGTTCTATGTCCTTGAGACAGGGCCCATGGCGAGAATGCAATGATTGATATGAATAGTTTGGGATGCGCAATAGCGACGTGGGCGATGAGGCCGGACGTTCCCAAATACATGTTACTTCACTACACTGGAATTACGGGCTGGGGCACTGTGGATTTTGCAGGCTGCATAACGCACAGACTCAATGGATATTTCTAATGTTATGTGAGTAAATATTCAGGCGTTTTAATCCCGGGATGAGGGAATGATGAATGGATGCATGGGCAGGTGATTTGATACAGAGTTTGCCATGTACAGGGCTTCTTGGGATCTATCCGCCTCCCCTACGCTATGTGATGCAGGGCTGCCATAGTGGGACCATCGTCTATCTGGCCTTGTTGAGCCCTCCCTGTCTCGACGCGCCCTCATACACTTGTGTCCATGCACGTTAACATTCCCATCTGATGGATTCTGTTTTGACAGACGCATGCACAGGTACACTCGTTTGTGATGGTGTTTGCACCTCGATATAGATGGTTATGAGTCGCAAGTGGTTTTGGGGTGGTGATGATCCTTTGGAGTGGGCTAGCATGCATATGGCTGTGGATTTAGTGTGATCATTGAAGTGAGTTGTTCGAATGTAGTTCTGATGGCCATTCTGTTCTTTTTCTTTTCTTTTGGTTGACAGGTATCTCCTCCCCTTTTGCCACTGCCATCTGTATGCCACTCCTGCAGATGGGTTTTACTCCCGACACCTGCTGCTTCGTGTTAATCAGTGGAGCAGCATTACGATCTTATGGGACGATCGCCAATGGCCCACATGCCCTTACGCAGTACTGGTGGCTCGGAGCAACATTTCGGCCTTTCAGCTGGACTAGTGCCTCCCCATTGGGACGGCCCTGCGGTTCTGTGCGCTTCCATGTTGCCTTTTCGTACGTGAATGTGGCTCTGTGTACCATGAGGGAACAGGGCGACACACAAGTAGTGGCTGGTCATTTCTTGCGGATGCAGCCCACAATGGTGATTAGTGTTTTGGAGTTCATGGCCTGATGGCTGTATGGGCTTGGTGATTTTGATGTGCATTAAATTTCTATTCTGATTTGGCCCGTGTAGCGTTTTTCTTTGCAAGTGATGTGGCATATGCCTATTTGGGGGGCGATGTATTGTGAGGAGATCTGCATTGGGTTCCAGCTTCGGAGTTTAGTTGCGTGGTACTGTACTGGGCGCGTTTGCCTACGAAGCCCGTGAGGTCAGGGATGGGGGCTGCCAATATGACAGTTTGAATGTTGTCATGCTCAGGGGCGGGGGATTGGGTTTTGTGTAACAGATGCCGGTCAGCCAGGTGGACTGGTGGAATGATGTGATTCTCGGAATATTGCTGGTCACAGGTGCCTGTGTTTGCGTGCGTTTCTTGGTGGGGGACTGTGGTCATGTCCATTGGGATGGCTTCTGTATTCGTGCCATCTGTGCCCTGCAGCTCCCATTGGCCCCTCTTGTGTTTCTTTTGTTCGTTGCCATGCATGGGTGACTTGTACATTTCAATGGTTGCATTGTGACTTCATTGCACCTTCGGGGAGTTGTACTTTGTGGGCAGGGAGCGGTGTACAGGCACTCAGTGGGGCCGTTTACGGTTGATTCGCGATGCCGTACTTCTCACCATGGCGGAATGGTACATTCCGCCATGCTTGATGGCGTTAGGTACATGTCCGCTAGGGTCGGAATTGGCGTACCCTTGCGCCATGGTGGTGTTTGCGGTTTCGCATGGCGCGCGCGCGCGTGCTTGGTGCAGTTAGCGTTGGCGTTCACTACGGTGTCGCTAATGGCTTCGTACTTTGCGGTGACGGGTCATAGTCGCACCGAGCGCTATTCGATGGCGGTATTGCATTTCCGCCATCGTTTTCCGAATTCCGCAAGGGTCGTAATGAGGGCCACTGTATCTGGGTGAATACTTCAGGCAGCAGATGAGCGTATCGGCGAGAGAAAGTGGACACAGCAGATTGCATTAGGCCACTTTGAGTCCTAATCCGAGAGCGGCGCAATGGCTACTAAGATGGCGGCTTGCCAACACAAAGGGACCCCCGGCGGCACTTGAAATCGGGTGCCAGGCGGGCAGTGAATGGACTGCAGGCGTGCAGCGCGGATGGAACAGTGAGTGGCCGACCACCGGAGAAAAGCCCACGAATAGCCCGAGAGGATGTACACAGCATTTGGCCACTGGGCCATGGGATGGGCGGCACGTCCTTGGTGCTCCCACTAGACCAGGACGATGTATACACGAAACATACAAGAAGGACAGCATTCACACAATAAGGTGGAAGCGTCGAGCACGTAGGGGTTACATCCCGAAGCCGCACCGAGGAGTGGATGAGCAAATACGGATACAATAAGTGGCGCCGAGATCTGTACGCCCGAAACAAAATGGCGACCGATCGAGAACAAAGGATTACATTGGTGGACCGTGAAGCGGCCTCATAAGGGTTGGGACGCAGCGAATGGGTATATGCATCTTGTAGGTGCCATCGGCCTTTGCAAGGTTGCATCATGTCGGTGAAAAGTCTGAAAACCAAGACCAGACAACCCACAATGGAGGTCTTCGCGAAAGCGCAGAGGACCCCCACATCGGAGCGGAGCGCGTCCACAACTACTGCCGAAGAAGTCCCAGAAGGAGATAAGCACCAAATCCTGGAGGCTATATCAGAGCTGAGCACCAAGTGGGGCGCAGCAATGGCGGACTTACGGACAGCCCAGGAGGGCAAAATCGATGCGGTTGAGACTGAACTTGCCCTGTTACGGCAAGATGTTAGGGGACTGGCAGAGAGAACAAGTGGGCTGGAGAGTGCAGTAAAGACCAATACTGATGTCAGCACAACTAATGCAAAGGAAGTTCATGTGCTCAAACAGCAGGTTGCTAACCTCGAAAATCGGGTGGAAGAAGCGGAGGGAAGAGCGAGGAGAAATAACATATGGGTGGTCGGCCTGCCGGAGGGGGAGGAGGGTCAAGACCCTACAAACTACATTGAAAACATGATCCTACAAGAAATAGGAGCAGATAAGCTTTCGCAGGGATTCACGGTGGAGTGGGCGCACCAGGCCTTGATGAGGAAACCGCGACCTGGGGCTCCGCCGCGACCTATCATCGCGAGGATCTTGAACTATAGAGATAGGGAGAAGATCCTGGAGTATTTTCGTAAAGGTGAGACAATACAGAGAGCATCCGCCAACATTACAGCATACCCGGATTATAAGATGCTGGTGCAGAGACTGAGATACAGCTACGTGGCAGTCAAGAGGAGGCTGCGAGCAGCAGGCATCAAGTACATGCTCCTGTACCCGGCAAAGCTGAAGGTACTACATAAGAGCAGAGCGCTCTTTTTTGACACTCCCGAGGAGGTGGTAACGTGGTTGGATCTGCAGGTTTGCCCGGAACAAGAAGTGGACCGTGACTGACAGGAACAGGACGGCTGAAAAACTGGTGCCACGGACATTGGGGGTACCGGATTATACCGGGAAGCAAGACTGGTCGAACACTGGATAGCATTCGGGCCTGGTGCCCATCATGGACTGGAATATAGTAGGTAAATTGCAATTGGAAGCTGGATAGGGTTAACACACTGCGTAATACATTTGTTAATAGAAGCAATAGGATGGAGGCAACCCACCCCCAAAATACTAATAGTTAAGTGGCCATTAGGGTGACTTTACCTTACTGAGCCCTGAGCATAAGTTTGTGCTGGACGGGGCTAGATGTGGGGGTGCCTGAGATCCAGGGATGGAGCTAGGCAACAGTTGGAGGGGGCGTTGTTGGGAAGGGGTTGGGTGGGGGAGGGAAGGGAGGTGGTAAGTTTGGGGTGTGCATAGTTTTGGGGAGTTTAAGTTTGAACATGAGTCTACATGGAAGAGTTGAAGGGTTGTATCTGCATAGCATGACCGGGAGGGTTCGGTTGGAAATGAGGGAGGTAGATATCAAAGCGTTATGGGAGATCTCAGGATAGTGATGTGGAATGTCAGGGGACTTAACAGTTATATGAAGAGGAATGAGGTCATGCTGTATTTGAAAAGGCAAAAGATAGATGTTGCATTGTTACAGGAGACGCATTTGACGCAGGAGAAGCTGGAGCTGGTTGGGAAAAAATGGAAAGGGATTGTGGTGGGTTCGTTGTACTCTGCTTACGCTAGGGGAGTGCTTGTCTGGGTGGCACCTCATGTCCCGTTTCAGCTACTGCAGGAAATGGCGGAAACTGATGGGAGGATGGCTATATTGAGAGGGCTGTTGGAGAATAAAGAGGTATGCATCGTGAATATGTACGCCCCCAACCATAACACAGCGGCATACTTCAGGACTCTGTGCACCAGTCTTAGTATGTGTGTGGGAAGCGTGGTTATTTGGGGCAGGGATTTCAATTGTGTAATGAACCCCAAGGTGGATAGATCTGACAGCAGGATTGATAGACCCACCTCAGCGGCCAAAGCATTGCAGGTGTTACTCGATGATTTCGGCTTGGTAGATGTATGGAGAGCAAAACATCCCAATGATAGGCAATATTCGCATTATTCTGCCCCGCAGCAGCTACACACAAGATTGGACTATGTCTTTGCCACGCCGGAAGTGGTGGCAGAGAGCACTCAAATGGAACACAAGGCGAGGGTCCTCTCGGATCACTTGCCCCTGATTCTTGGGAGGCAATACTGCCCCCCGAGGGCGCGGATCCCGACGTGGCGCCTCCGAGCGGAGGCACTCAAATATCCGGTCTTTCGTGAGGACATAAGAGATGAGATCATTAACTATTTTAAAATGAATACTGGTAGTGTTGACTCGGCGGGTACACTATGGGAAGCTTTTAAGGTGGTGATGCGGGGGGGCAGCCATTGCTAAGTCAAAGGGCCTGCAAGGTGGGGTTCTGGCTGACCTACAAAGAGTTGAAGATGAACTAGAAAGAACATTAAGAAGTGACAGTGTGGACACTGAGCTAGTACTTAAACTACAACAGCAATGCGCGGAACATTGGGAAAGGCTCTGTAACCTCAATTATAAAACGTATGTAGAAAGACAGCACGCAGGAGGAGATAAAACGGGTAGGCTTTTAGCATGGCTGTACAAGAGTGAGACCCCTAGACCCCCGAATAGGACAATAACTAGAGAAGATGGCGATGTAGTAGACACTCAAGAAGGAGTCAACAAGGAATTTGTGGATTATTATAGGGTGTTATACGGGGACAAGGATGGAAGTAGTCAAGAGGAGATAACCGAAACACTAGATATAGGATTACCTAAGATAAGTGATGAGGAGAGAGAAGAGCTTTATGCACCAATTACCCTGGAGGAGTTGAAGGAGGTTGTGAAGCAGTTGGCCACCAGCAAGACCCCAGGAGCAGACGGGTTCCCTAGCAAATTTTACAAAGTATATAGAGAAGAAGTACTACCCACAATGCTAGACATGCTTAACGAAGCGTTTGAGATGGGAAGGATGCCGGAGTCACTCAGAGAAGCGATCATAATACCGCTTCCTAAACCCAACCGGGGTATAGTTGTACCTCCCTCAGGCCTTTATCGATGCTGAACCAGGACAGCAAGATACTGACGGCTGTCCTGGCAAACAGATTGCGGAAAGTAATTAGTAAATTAATCCACCCGGATCAAACGGGCTATTTTCCGAACAGGAATATAACCCATAATCATAGGTGACTCCACCGTGTGATCGATTGGGCGATAGAAATGAAGGTGAAATGGCGATTGTATCCCTAGACGCAGTAAAAGCTTTTGACTCCGTAAAGTGGCCATGGCTGCTGGCGGCCCTGGGATGTTACAGAGTAGGGCCGGGGTATGTCAGGTGGGCGAAATGCTATACAGTGAGCCGTTAGCCAGAGTTTGAACGGGATCAGTGATATCCGAGAGATGGCAGCTTAGTAGAGGTACCAGGCAGGGGTGTCCCTTGTCCCCGATGCTTTACATTCAAGCCCTGGAGCCCCTAGCGATATACCTCAGGCAACAGTACGATACGATAGGTATTGAGGTTGGGGGGGAGCGGCATCTAATATCCTTATATGCGGATGATTTATTACTGTACCTGAAATACCCAGAAGAAAATCTTCAATATATCCTTGAAGTGATGGAGAAATATGCGGGGTTGTCCGGCATTGAGGTAAACCCTCAATAATCCAGTATATTCCCCCTAGGTAGCTATAAGGGTACCCCGAAGGAAAGGTTGCCGGTGATACAGATACCATGGGTGACTGGTTCTTTCTGTTACGTTGGCATAGATGTGTATCACACCGCAGAAGAGGAACATAAGCACAACACCGTGGTAGCTGTTGAGAAAATCTGGAAATGCATGAAGTTTTGGGAGAAGTTGCCCCTATCCATGATGGGACGGGGGGCAATGCTTAAGATGGTGGTCCTACCTAGGCTTTTACATTATTTTAATAATATCCCACATATGATACCCAAGAAGTTCTTCACTGAATTGAATAGTATATGCAGGGACTTCCTATGGCATGGTACCCGGAATAGAGTAGCGCTATGGAAGTTGCAGAACTTCTACGAAAAGGGAGCTATCAGGCTGCCCAATTTTGAGGTCTACTATATAGCAAGTCAATTACAATATGTGGCCGATTGGCTCTCCGACGAAGTGACCCCTGAACATAGGTTGTTTGGGCGGGTTTGCACCCCATTTTACTTAAGGGAAATGATATGGTTGCCTGAGATAAATATGAAGGAGCGCCCTAAAATGATGATGTTGGGTTGGAAAATGTGGCGTCGAGCGTGTCGGATGATGGAGGACCCATTCTCGTGCTCCCCGCAAGTACCGCTGGTCGCATTAGCGGGAGGGGACAAGCAGCTGAGGGTGATTATAAGAACCTATTGGGAATCGGTGGGACTGGTAACGTTAGGGGACATCTGGCAGGGGGGGACTATTAGAGATTTCGAAGAACTTGGGGAGGAGGTGGGATTACACACTGGCCAATATGTTACATACCATAGGATGGTTCAGAAAATTCAGAAAACGTGGCCTGAAACAGTGTTGGCAGAGGAACCAGATGCTACTGTGGGGGTAATATATGACATATCGGAAGGGGGGCATGAGATTTCTAGATTGTATGAGATGGTAATGACCAAGGTGGGGAAGGAATTGACACATCTGAGACTTGATTGGGAGGAGGAGGTGGGGGCCCCAATGGGAGATGGGATGTGGGAACGCGCCCTGGGATATCACAAAAAAGTGTCAAGAAACGCTAGACTTAAACAAATACAGCTGTACATAACGCATAGAGCGTATATGACCCCTCTGAGGATATCTAAGTTCCGGAACGCTGGGCGACAGGCGTGCCCTAAGTGCGACATGGAAAACGCTAACATGACACACATGTTTTGGTCATGCCCAGTAATCGAAAGTTTCTGGGGCGAAGTGGCACACAAATTTGCAACAAAAGGGGTCACGCTTATCATAGATATGGCCTGGGCCTGCTTGCTGGAAGGGTTCCCCAGACCACGGAAACTTAAACATGTTGGCGTGGCAGGCAAGCCAGGCCGAGTTTGCGTGCCCACGATCACAGCTATATAAGCTGCTCTGATCTGTGAGGCAGATTGTTCGCATTATTCTGCACTTCCATGCAGTGTAACCCTCACCGCCGCCTGGGATTAAACTTGCCTTTGGAAATCTTGCTTCCTGCTTTCGTACTTACCACCTGGGGAACCTGCTCTCACCTGTGCGTGTCTTCTTTGATCCTGACATTCTTCTTCAAATCTTCCAGAATGCTGACATCTTCTTCTTGGCACTGCAGTTCATCTTCAAGCCTTCCGGAACGCTGACATTTCATCTTGGCACAGCAGCATGACGCGCTTCGTCAGCGACAGCAACATCTGCAAGTAAAATGAATGGCAAGGTTAAACACTTAAAAGACATTGGGCCTCATTACAAGTAGGGCGCAAAGGGTTACCGGGCACCGGTAATGACACCGGTGCCGGTAATCCCTTTGCGCCCTACTACAAGTTCCCTTTGCGGGTCCTTCCTTAACGCCTGCTTTTAGCAGGCGTTAAGGACGGGACCCGCAAAGTGACACCGGGGTCAATAACGGTTCCACAATTTGCGGTACCGTTATTGCCGCCTTCCCCCTTCCCATTGAGCCCTATGGAGGCTCAAATGGGAATGGGGAATGGCCCTGGTGAATGGGGAATTACCGGTCCCTTCGACCTCGGAATGGACTGGTAATTACTCCATTCACCAGGCCGGAGTCGGAACGATTTTGGATGCAGACATGCCGCAAATAGCGGCGTGGTTACCTCCAAAGTCAGAATGAGGGCCATTCAGTTTAAGGTCACGCTACCACCGAACCTCACTCCATGCCTTAAGCCATCACTCACCTGTTGTCGTACATTGCGGTTTCATCCAGCTTCCTCCTGGCCATGTTCTGTGCGTCCACAGCTGATTTTGGGCTGCATTTCCATCTATTGGGAAAAAAACAGAAGAGAAAACATTATTCTGGAATTAACAGCAATATTGAGAGCAATAATACCAAGACAGAAAATGAGAAGAGGCAAAGAGAAAACAAAAAGGGAAATTGACAAGAAGAGAAGCATGGTCGCAGCTGGACTGGACTATTACTTACCGGGGATCAGTGAAGGAACTAGATCCCATCGACAAGTGCCTCTGCCAGAAGTAGCAGGACATAGAGCATACAATCAATAATGACATGTGAGCCATATGGGCCAGTACATGCCCACAGAAATCGCATCTTGGGTAGAAGGGTTTGAGAGGTACAATAGTCACCGACCAGCGCACTCACGTTTTTTCATATCCACGCAGGAGCAGTGTCACAAATTGCCGCCGCTCACAGTTTATCTGCAGAGGGAAAGACCTGATGGGGGTGATCTAACTCCTGGGATGGCTGCAACCGTGCCCCAGCGCCTCCGCAGAGACCAGGTTAGCGTAACAGAATGCAAAGCCTCTACGACTCTCTGCCTGGGCATTATGGAAACTTCAGAGACAGTCAAATTTGCCCAATTACTAGGGTAATTACGGGCTGAAGTACATGCTTCAAGGCAGGAAACTAGTGCATTAAGGATGGATTTTATTGTAACTCAAGAAAGAACTGACGACTTGGCAAGACAGATGCTACCGACACAAGCAGGGCAGGTTCCCTTGCCGAGGATAGATCATTCTTCCACACCACAGCAATCAACACCAGTTCAGGTGGTCCTTCCAGGAGCAGTGCCTCTAGCTATGCATGAACGCTTCATCGGTGATCCCAACAAGTTCACCATATTCATGAACCAATGTCGCCTTCATTTCTTTTGCAGAACAGGAGCCTTTCCTAACAATCAAGCCAAAGTTGCATTTGTACTCTCATATCTAGGAGGCAACGCAGCAGACTGGTCAATATCATTGGTAACTCAAGATGATCCTTTGCTTCGGAACTTGGGGAGTTTCAGCATGAGATAGAGAAATGGTTTGCCCGACATACTCAAGGACAAGCTCTGGACAACATATTGTTATCTCTCAGACAGGGGAATCAAGATCTATTAACCTTCATTGCCAACTTCAATCGTCTCATAGCTCAGACGAACTGGCTAGAAAAAAAGAGGGCTACGTGGAGAACTTAAGGATGTGTTGGCTCAAGTTGTGAACCCACCTTAGTGGTGTGCAGACTACATATACCGGACAATGCAACTCGATCATAGGTTGCAGAATAGGAAAATTGATTGAGCCAGAATAGAGGGAAGGTCAGTTTCTGTGCGACCCCATGAGAACCAGGCCAAACCACATGAACAGTCGGAACCAATGCAAATCTGGTTTATGAAGTCCTCTTACCAAGGCAGAAAGAGAGAAGAGAAGGGAGCAACATCTCTGCTTATATTGTGGTAAAACAGGTTACTTCCTTTGTACATGCCCGGTAAAACCACCCAAAAAAAAAAAATTGGAGCAATGTATAAAAACAATGAAGAAGTACAGGACTTGGGAAACTCCAATGCCCGACAAGCATAGGGGTCCACTTGTCGAGCGAGAAAAAGGAATCTGTGCAGAACTCACATCTAGTCCTTCTTGAACTTTTGGTGAATCATAAGCAACAGTCAAAGATACATGCCTTGGAGGTGTACATTGACAGTGGAGCTGTGGGAAACTACATTGACCAAGATCTGGCTATCCGAATAGGCCTTCCTCTCCAACAAAAGCAGAAATCGGAAAATGTCACTGCAGTGTATGGTTCTCCTGGAGGTGCATGGCCACAGATCTGGTCAATTTCACTCCAGTATTAGCAGGCTCACAGGAATTCAACCCTATCTGACTTGGAGCCCTCATAAAAAGGATAGGTGGCTGATTACGAGGGCACGGTTTGATTCCCTAAGGCTACATGGGAACACCTACAAATGGAAAGGCTTCCCTGATTCTGCAGGCTGCCCAATCTGTGGTCATCATCTCGAGGATCTAGCCCATTTGTTGTTTTTTTGTACTGGTTATGTCGGCATTCGTAGAGCGACCTTGATTCCTGCCCTTAAGAAGTCAGCGATACGTTCGCACAGGGCAGCTCTCGTGTTTCTATTGAGTGCCGACACGTCCTACACAGCGTGGGCACTGCTCATGTTCTTGAAGAGAGCGATGTTTTTTAGAAAGGGTCTATTATCAATGCAGGGAGATGCTAGTTAGCACCTTGGGATTTAAAGTTCAACTTTTTTTTTTTTTCTAACTGATACTGTCAGTGTTCTCATGGGTTTTAATCATTCATGTAATTATTTGATTAATGTATATGGCAGGTTTTCATGGTTACGAATGCCTATGATTTTACTACTAGGATGAGTTTTATGAATTGTAACTATATTTGTGATCAATTGTGTTCTTGTTTGTCGTTTAATGGATTTTTTATAATCCGAATAAACTTGTTTGACTGACTGACTGACTGCAGTGTATGGTTCTCAGTTATCAACTGGCCCGGTGACACAATACACCAAGAAAGTCAAGCTTCTGTTGCAGGACGGGCATCAAGAGGACATTACCTTCGATCTCATCGCTGCTCCTCAGTTCCAGATGATATTGAGAATGCCTTGGCTGGAGACTCACAATCCTAGGATCACCTGGCAAAAATGAGCTCTGGCCTTTCCTCAAGACTGTGCCGATACCTGTTACAACAAAGATGTTGTCAACCTGAAACCAAAGAAAGGAATCCTGCTGGGCCTCACTGGCTCTTTACCACTTGAATACCTGGATTACCAGGAGGTCTTTCAAAAAGAGCAAGCCAACGTTTTGCCCCCGCACAGACCCTACGATTGCCAATCAGACCTCTTACCCAAAGCCCAAATTCCCTGCAGCCAGATTTATGCTCTAACAGAGCAGGAAAACCACCATCTTAGAACTTACCTGGATCAGTATCTGGCAAATGGTTTTATCCATCCATCCAAGTGCCCTGCTTCCTTGCCCCTCTTCTTCTTGCCTAAAAAGGAGGGGGACTTAAGAACCTGTATTGACTACAGAGCAATCAATCAGATCACAGTAAAAAACTGATACCCCTTACCGCTTATACCAGAACTCCTGGATCAGGTGAAACACGCTCAGATTTACACAAAGCTGGAGTTACGATAGGCCTACCATCTTTTGAGAGTCAGAAAAGGAGATGAGTGGAAGACAGCCTTTCATACGAAGTATGGCCTCTTCGAATACCAGGTCATGCCCTTTGGGTTATGTAACGCCCCGCTGCGTTCCAATTCTTTATGAATGACGTGCTCCGTGAACTATTGGACATTTGTGCACTTGTCTACTTAGATGACATTCTCATCTACTCAAATTCCAAGAGGGAAGAACATGTTGGTCATGTCCGGGCAGTCGTAGCGAAGCTTCAACAACTCGAGTTGTATGCCAAGCTGGAAAAATGTTTCTTCCATGTGACCGAGGTCGAGTTTCTCGGTTTCATGCTGACACCACAGGGCGTACATATGGATACACGAAAGGTGGATGCAATCCTCCAATGGCCCTCACCAACATCCATGAAAGGAGTACAAAGTGTGTTCGGATTCGCTAATTTCTATCATTGATTCACACCTGGGTCCTCACAAATCGTACAACCAATTACTTCCCTGCTGAGAAAGAAACAGAAATTCCATTGGTCCACAGAAGCTGAAGAAGCCTTTCGGAAGCTGAAACTAGCATTTACCACATCACCAGGTCTTCGACAGCCTCGACCAGACCTGCCATACGTGATTGAAACATATGCTTCAAACGTAGCAATGGGAGCGGTATTGTGCCAATGGGACCCGGAAACACGACAGTTACATCCCGTCACATTCTGGTCTCGCAAGTTTTCTGCCCCCCAATTGAACTACGAAATCACGGATAAGGAATTTCTGGTGATTAAAGCAGCATTCAAGGCATGGAGACATTATCTTCTTGGGGCAAGACACACGGTTACCGTCATCACGGACCACCGTAACTTACAATACTTGAAGAACGCCAAAGCACAATCCTTGCGTCAACTTTGTTGGGCTCTCTTTTTCACAGAATACGACTTTATTATCACCTATAGACCTGGAGTACGGAATGGAAAGGCAGACGCACCATTATGCTTGAGTGAAGAAAAAGAGGCTTTTACAACATCCGATCCCATGGTTATTATTCCCAACTAACAAATCCAAAAGATTGCCGCCACCACATGTGTAGATGACTTAAAAACCAGTCTGCAATCCCAGATGAATCAGTCAACACAACAGGAATGGATTTAAACAGTCTACCATATTTTCAAGGATGTTTATATATCCAGGACAAGAAACTGCAAAATCAAATCACCACAAACTATCATGATTCATTAGTGGAAGCACATCCGGGAATAGCCAAAACTCAGGCTAAGGTAAAGCAAAACTACTGGTGGCCAACTTGGAGAAAAGACATTGCCCAGTTTATTGCAACCCGTGGTGTTTGCGCACAACACAAGTCTCAGAAACACATCCTTGCTGGCTTACTACGTCCCTTGATGGTACCGCCAACACCTTGGCATACTCTGTCAATGGACTTTATCACATATCTTCCTCCCTGCAATGGTTACAACACCATTTTAGTCATTGTGGATTTATTCTCCAAAATGTCCCATTTCATCCCTCTGAAGGGACTCCCAACTTCATCAACTCTTGCTACTGTGTTTTTAGAACAAATTGTCTGGTTGCATGGATTTCCATCAATATTAACATCGGATCGTGGAACTCAATTTGTTTCCGCCTTTTGGAGAAGGTGTTGTACAATTTCCAAAATTGACCTCCGGTTGTCCACAAGCCATCACCCTCAAACGGATAGGCAAACCGAATGAACTAATCAGACGTTAGAGCAGTATTTAAGGTGTATTTTACAGGACTCCAAGGAATCCTGGAAAAAAATACCCTGGGGAGCTGAGTATGCATAAAACAACTTTGTTCACACGAGTACTGGACAAACTCCATTCTATACTGTGCACAGAAGACATCGCGGGCATCAGTGTTTGATCCACTTGATACTTTGGAAATGCCAGCACTAAATACCTTGCATAAAACCATCACTCTTCTTGAGGAAGCGACAGAACATTTAACTAAGGCCAAAGAAAGACAAAAACTGTTTGCTGATCAGCACCGAAAAGAAGCTACCGATTACCAGATTGGGGATAAAGTCTGATTAGCATCCAGATACATACCATTGAAAGGACCAACGGCCTTCCGCCCCAGATATTTGGGCCCCTATACTATCAAAGCAATAATCAATCCTGCCGCCATGAAACTGGAGTTACCATCGCACATGAAGATTCGCCCAGTATTTCATGTCTCTCTCCTCAAACCAATGAAACCAATACATGGATTAGTCATCCACCAGGGCCCAAATTACTAGATGGGAACCTGAAGTTAAATCCATCCTGGACTCCAAGGTGGCTTGGTCCAAATTGTACTACCCAATATGGGAATCCAGTGAACACGTCCATGCTCCACATTTAATCAGGCAGTTCTATCGCAATAATTCCACCAAACCAGGACCGGGAGGAGGACCACACTTGAAAGCGGCCTTGAGGGGGAGTGCTGTCATGGTCATCAGGCCATGGCGCAAACATTAAAGGGCCACATACACAGGGGGCCCGGATGGACACAGCCTTTGGCGCAAGGCTCATGAATAAAAGTAAGCAGGAACATTTTATTTGGTACAAGAATGCTTTTTTTAAAATTAAATCTTTGTTTATAGTTTGGTTAACAAACTTTTACAACTTTTCCATATTCATTTCATTTTTCAATTTGACGTTTTGGCATTTACAAATAATTTTCAAATTCTTAACTTACGTCTTCATTTTACAAGGATATTCGTAAGAACGATGGAAAATATTATGTTAAAACATTTAAAACATTCTTTGACCCCAGTAATAGATCTTGTGAGAATGTTGCTGCAATAACGCTGTCCTCCACTTTTTCCACGTTTTGATTTCCCTAGGATGGTCACAAACATGCATGCACAGCCGCAGTTATCAATTTAACAATGTACATTATCACTAAAATCCACTTTGGTTGTTTAAAGAAACCAATATATCAGCAGAGATTGGGATTTTCCTAACATTCTATTGCTTATTTGTCTCCAAGCTACCCGTATACAAAACCATTTATTTTTTCCAGTTCAAGTTTCAATATGGCTAAGAAGCGCGTGATCCGTAGAACGGCTTTGGTAGTCGAGCCCCACATGCATGCCAACCATAACCATTATCTTGCGTTGAGCGATAAGTTTCCCATTTCAAGTTCAAAAATGTAATTGCGTTGTAGTTCAAAGAAGACACAGTAGATGATTAAATGCTTAAGCGTTTCCTTAAAGTTATACACTTTACAGAATCTACAACTCTCTCCAGACAATGTTTCTGGTGGTTTTATCCATTTTTTATTTTTTCTAAAGGATAAATTGATTTAATTTCAACCTTAAGTACAGGTCGCGGGCTGTTGGACATGGAAATTGCATTAGATATGGTTTGTGTGGAGTGCGGGGAGTAGCAAATTTAGCTGCTTCTTTGTACAATTTGAATTTCTCTAGGGCATTCATTGTTTTGCACCAAACATGGGCAAATAGGCGAAGTTTGACGTGTGCTTGGCGATATTCCAAATCAGCGGGAGTTAATGCTATCTCTTTCAATAAATCTTCAATTTTTCTATAAAAGTTTTTAATGGAGGAAGGATTGAGATTTTTAATCATTATCCCCAAATCCTCATATAAGGAATTGGACAGGGATATAACATTTTGCAAAGTTGGAGAGTTGCCGCCAGTTGTATCGTGCGGACAAAGATGTCAGTCCCAATTCCTGCCTTAATACCGCATTTGGGAGGGAGATGGCCAGACGCAGCACACCCTTCCAGATGCGTCCTCGTAGTTGGTCGAGAAATTGGTCTAGATTTGCTAGGCACATGTCAAGAATATCGTCTCAACTTTCAGAGTATAAAATTCAAACAGTGGAAGCAGGGAAAATTTGCAATATTTGGCCAATATCATGCACATTTGTGTTAAAAGGATTTTTGCTTTTTGATTCAGGATGCTCTTCCACATTTTGACTGCGTTTGAGTCAGAAATCGAGTAGCCCAAATACCTAAGTGTGGACGTTCTTGGGATGGTGGTGTGTCCAATTGACCACTGCCTTGGACAGGAGCTTCTCTTGAGGTTCTTGAATAAAAAGATAAATGATTTACCTGCGTTGAACAAAAAGTTATGAGTTTGACAATATTCCGCAAACAAAGATAATTTTGTTTGAAGTCCAACCGGCTTGCCATCGAGAATGACAATGTCATCGGCAAATGCCAAACAGTGGATTTTTAGGAGCCCCAGATGAGCGGGAAAGCTGATTTGTTTCACCCAGATGTCATTTATGCCACAAAGATATAAATTAAATAAGGTGGCAGCGATGTTTCAACCCTATTTGACCACTAATGAGATCGGAATTAGCCCCGTGGTGTCTCCAGTTTGATTTACTCTGATAAAGTAGACAGTATTGGTGTGCAGCTTGGCAATCAGGTAGATGATGTGAGTTGGTATGCCCATCACCCGCATTTTTTGCCAAAGGAGTCCCCTTACTACACAGTCAAAGGCAGCTGTTAAGTCGACTGAGGCCATATATAGTGGGCCGGTGTCAGGAATCTTTGTTTGGTTAAGCAAGCCTGCATTGCATCTAGATAGGACTTTGAATGTTGGCATGCCTGCAACTGGGTGAAACTTGAATGTTGGCATATGCCACACTTAGAAGATGTGTATATTGGCCTGCGCCGCATCTGGATGAGACTGTGAAAGTTGGCATGCCCACATCTTGATGGAATCCTAAGCATTGGCCTGTGCCGCATCCAGATAGTGTTGTGAGGGTCGCAGGTGCCACACTTGGACAGAACTGTGAATGTTAGCATGCTAAAGGTCAGGTAACCCACTAATCAATATAAGCTCAAACTCTGCATACTTATCTCACTCAAAAAACTCACACAACCATCTCTTGCACAACAAGCCTCACGCACTTCACAACACTGCAACAACACATAAGCCGGAGCAACAGCACACGCGGACTGACACCGATCCAATACCCGCACCAAAGCTCAGCATCTGGTGTATACCCAGCTGAAGCTGCCAACAGAACACCACTCCTCACTATCCTACTCCCTCTTCACCTTACTAACCCATCCCACCTTATCATTTACAGATCTGCCAGAGTGCCTGGGGACCAATTCTGTTGGTGACGGTGCGCAGTACAAATACCTTTAACATTTAACATTTAACATTTAACATAAGCACAGCGTTCAATGGAGTCCCCATCTGGGCCCGAAAACCGATCTGAAAGCGAGAGAGAATGTTGTGGTTTTTCAGAAAGGCTTGAAGGTCTCTTAATAATAAGATGGCAAAGACTTTAGCTGTAGCGTCTATGAGAGCAATGGGCCAATAGTTAGCAGGATTATCCCTTTCCCCCTTTTTATGAATGGGTACAATAATTGAGCCCATCAATGAAGAAGGAATGATCAGAGATCTTAACACATTATCGAAAAAGGATTTCAATAGTTTGGCCCAAGGAGATGGATTTTGTTTCAGGACACAGGGTGGAATGCCGTTTGGACCAGCTGCCTTTGAGTAGTTAAGGGCACTAATTGCACACTCAATGTCTTGATGAGACCACAATGGTATTGGTGAATTAGGAGTGGTAGGTTCCAGTTCATTGATATGGGAGTAACACCTGCGGGTCTCAAATTTGTATGCATAGTAATTTACCCAATTTGCTGCTGATATCGTAGACGCCTGATTCGTAGGCAATTCGCTTACATCGGACCTAAGGATTGCCCAAGTCGAACAACGGTCATTTCGGCATAAAGCACTCATTATCTCATGATTGACAAGATTGTAAGTATGTCTTTTTATATTTTTGCATTTGTTATGGTATGCGTTGCAGATTGTTCTTTGTAATTTGTGGTAATCTTCCATAGATCCAAAGTGATTTTTTGATAAGCGGTTGTTCCATCTGACTGAGAGCCGTGGGCGATCTGCTTCCAAGAAACCCTGATTAGGATCATTATCAAGGACAACTGCGGAGGTGTGGGTAGGCAATAAGATTAGCATGTGATCACCAAGTCCAGGGTCTATTATTTGTGTATGTTTGCAAGAATTTTGTAAATTTGACAAAATGGCAAAATGATCAATACAGGATGATAATAAACCCCTCTTCCAGTTGTAAGCTATGACTAGATTTTGAATAGGTTGAAATGCGATATGCCAAGATGCTAGATAAGTATTCCACATCCGACCTCTACCAAGGGATGGAGAGGCCGAGTCATTGTGCACAGCGGTGTCCATGGGCTCACAGCATTCGGCATTGAAATCTCCACCAATTATTATTCGACATGCTGAGTATTTTGTGAGTACTTTGTCAAACAGCATATCTAGTGAGTCAAAAGCGCTGGCACTTTTTTGTCTGATGGGATTATGGTATAGTGATACGCATAAATAATACTCCAAGGATCCTGTATGAAATGATATTACCAGAGCTAAAAATAGTGAAGATTCATGGACTTCATGTGTAATTATATTCAGTTTTGTATTAATACAAATGGCTATACCTCCATGGGGGCGACCATTTTGGCCACGCACCGCTGATATTTGAAATGCTGAGAAGCCAGACAATGTGATATTATGCATTGCCATGGTTTCTTGGCATAATAGTATGTCGCACTTTAGATCATCATGCATGTTGTTAACCCAAGAATATAAGTTTTTATATCCACAAGAATTCCATGAATAGATATTTAGTTTGTGAAAATTATTGCGAAGGGACATTGTCCATAGCGGGGTTCAAAGTTGAAGCAAGGGAGGTCAGCCATGACCAATCCTTACTAGCATTCGAAAGAGAAATCAGCTGGCTTATTGCTTCCAGTTGAATGCCACCCTGCTCTTTTGGAGCGGCAACCAAAGGTATACTTTGGGCACGTTGGTTCAGGGGGGTTTCTTTGAAGGCAATGGCGTCATCAAGGATTGCAAAATATATTGGTGTAAGCCCAATCATCTGCAAATCGTGCCTATATTGCCAGATCAAATCAGTGATGATGGTAGTTTGTACTTTACATACCATCCGATGGTTGAGTATTTGTGGAAGCGTAATCCGTTCAATGTCATCTGAATGGAGGGTTCGGAGTGCTGGGATTTGCCTAAAGGCCTTCATTAGTGCAGAGCGATTAAGACGTTTATTCCCGTAAATTGTTGGATCAGACTCCCAACCTAATGAGGTAGATGAAGGAGTTAATTCATTGTCTTTTGATCTAGGAGTATAAGTGTACTCTCGCAAGTGGTCTGCATCTGGTGTCTCTTGCACTTGAGTATCTACCTGCGGAGATTCATACTACGGATGATCACAACAAGGAGCTTTACCCTTGAAAGAGTTGGAGGGTCTGTGATCAGTTTGTTCGCCAGAGTTGAAGTGTGGAATTCGTGGCACTTCATGCTTGATAAGGGAGTTAGTTACCAGTTTCCCTGCTTCTATGGTTTTTGTGGCAATAGGCTTAAAAAAAGCAGATAGATGAGTTTGGGCACTAGTTGGTGTTTTATCAGGAACAGGAGTAAACCTGCCAGGGACTGCCTCCTGAATGGAAGGTCCAGTTGCATTCGAGGGGAGATTTTGTTTTTTTAGTTTCATTTTTCGTTTTTTTTTTAAGATTAGGATTTGGAAATTTGACCGCGGGCAATGATGTTTTTCTGTCCGTCTTCCTTTTTAGAGCTCTAAAAAAGAGTTGCTTCTATTTGCGAGAAGAGAAAAATTGACCAGATGTGGAATAGTCACCTTCTTTTTCTTTTGGAATTCCTGTCGTGACATTTAGGGGGTAATTCATAGAATTCAGTGCACAAGTGGTGCACGTGGCTGGCGTGCAGTGTGTGTGTGCGGCAGTCTGCGCCAGCCGCGTGCACCAAAATCCATTTCCGCGCACAGCGTATTCATGGATTTTAACATCCATAGCCAGCCATGGCGCAGAGTGGCGCAGTGACCCTGCAGCAGCACCAGTTACGCCCACAACCCCTTCCCGTGCACCATGAACAGTGCACAAATCCCGTACATGGCGCACAGGCCAGTGGACCAGCATACAGCCCCCAACCACGAATGCGAGTGGGGTACGTGTATTACGGGGTGTGCGTGGGGAGAATCACACGCGATTGGCCCTGTGCGAGCGGGCTACGTGTATTTCGGGCGTGCACGGGAAGTAATAAACGTGATTGGCCCTGTGCGAGTGAGGTACGTGTATTACGGGGGTGCGCAGGGAGAATCACACGCGATAGGGCCTGTGCGAGCGGGGAATGTGTATTTCGGGGTATGCAGGAAGTTTCACACGAGATTGGCCCTGTGCGAGCGGGGTACATGTATTTCGGGGGTGCGCGAGAAGTTTCACATGCAATTGGCCCTGTGGCGAGTGGGGTACGTGTATTTCGGGGTTGCACGGGAAGTTTCACACACGATTGGCCTTCTGCAAGCGGGGTACGTGTATTCTGGGGGTGCGTGGGAAGATTCACATGCGATTGGCCCTGTGCGAGCGTGGTACGTGTATTTCGGGGGTGCGCAGGAAGTTCTACACGCGATTGGCCTTGTTTGAGCGGGGTACGTGTATTTCGGGGGTGCGTGGGAAGTTTCACATGCGATTGTTCTTGTGCGAGCGGGGTACGTGTATTACGGGGGTGCACGGGAAGTTTCACACGCGATTGTCCCTGTGCGAGCGGGGTACCTGTATTTCGGGGGTGCGTGGGAACTTTCACACACGATTGGCCCTGTGCGAGCGGGGTACATGTATTTCGGGGGTGCGTGGGAAGTTTCACACGCAATAGGCCTTGGGCGAGCGGGGTACGTGTATTCCTGGGGTGCGTGGGAACTTTCACGTGCGATTTTGCTGTCTGAGCGGGGTACGTGTATCCAGTGGGGTGCGCGGGGTGTTACACACGTGAATTGTCAGTGTGGGTCCTCCCAGGTGTGCCCTTGACCCCCTCCCCAGCCCGTGCAGGCAGCCCACGCCACAGGGGACTACCCTGCACCTCTGGTCATGTCCCGCAGGCAGCCCATCCACCATGGACATGCACCCCAGCCAGCCCACATGTCACCTTGCACTAGTGATCACCGACTCATGTCCCTTAGCACCCCCACCCACCTAGCATTGACGGGCACCTGCCAGCAGGCCCCGACTCATGTCCCTCAGCTCCCCCACCCACCCAGCATTGACGGGCACCTGCCAGCAGTCCCCGACTCATGTCCCTCAGCACCCCCACCCACCCAGCATTGAGGGGCAACTGCCAGCAGGCCCCGACTCATGTCCCTCAGCACCCCCACCCACCCAGCATTGACAGGCACCTGCCAGCAGGCCCCGACTCATGTCCCTCAGCACCCCCACCCACCCAGCATTGAGGGGCACCTGCCAGCAGGCCCCGACTCATGTCCCTCAGCACCCCCACTCACACAGCATTGACGGGCACCTGCCAGCAGGCCCCGACTCATGTCCCTCAGCACCCCACCCACCCAGCATTGAGGGGCACCTGCCAGCAGGCCCCGACTCATGTCCGTCAGCACCCCTACCCACCCAGCATTGACGGGCACCTCCCAGCAGGCCCCGACTCATGTCCTTCAGCACCCCCACCCACCCAGCATTGACGGGCACCTGCCAGCAGGCCCCGACTCATGTCCCTCAGCACCCCCACCCACCCAGCATTGACGGGTACCTGCCAGCAGGCCCCCACTAATGTCCCTCAGAACCCCCACCCACCGAGCATTGACGGGCACCTGCCAGCAGGCCCCGACTCATGTCCCTCAGCACCCCCACCCACCCAGCATTGACGGGCACCTGCCAGCAAGCCCCAACTCATGTCGCCCCAACACATCATAAAGATGCACAATCATGGGCCTCATGTGCACCAAAATCCCACAGCACGCCACCCCAGTCTTGAGAGGCAATCAAGATCCCAATCTACCCCACACTGAAATGGCTATTCCATGACACAAAACGAAAGTGAACTATGTATATCAAAACATGTCCCTCACACACACACACTGGGTGCAAGTGTTGTCTAAATCCACTTTTTCACATGCACTAACCCAATGAGCGAATACCACACATGGAAGTAAGAAATGTATTATTAACAAAATGAATTAAATGAAATGAAAGCATAAAACATATTTCAAACGATGAAATGAAATGTATGTCCGAAACAAAATAAAAAAACATATGAAGAACCAATCCAAAGTGATGAAAAATAAACATGTGTCCAATCTCACGGTCCACCAAATGAAATCCAAAGGAAACGTACATTGAAAAATCCATTGATCTATGATGATTAATAAAATAAAATCCTCACATGATCCACTGTTAAACTATGTACACCGAGTTCATCCAGGGTCCATGAGCCCAACGAAAGAAATGAAACCTATCCAAAAAACTACCTAAGAAAAGAACTATATACAAAAGTGTGGGGCATAGTCCAATCACCCCAAAATAAAGCAAAACGAAAATGAAACCTAACACTAAAAACTATTTACAATGGCGGCAGGCTAGTCTGACATCTCACTTTCCGATGTCCCGGGCCAGGCATTATCGAACTCCTGCTCAATGTCCTGGAGGCGTTCCTCTTCCATGGCCCTGAGGGTTTGCAGGGACAATGCCATTTTGGAATCCAACTCCCTGCAAATAGCCTCGAGGTACTCGGCCCACCTCAGTGCCCTCTGCATGGAGTTCTCCGCCCTGACCATTGTGAGCTGTGCCTCTTCTGCCCGCCGCTGCTCCGCACCTATGGCCTGGCCCAACCACTGCCACATGGAAGACACTTCCAATCCTGGGTCCTCCTGCCCTGTGGCTGATGCATTCCCCTCCGATGTTGATGGCCCCGAGCCATCATCGCTCCCACCTTGTTGCTGCTGCTGTGCCCTGGCTCTTGCTGCCTGCACGTCCTCCTCCGGCTGCGGTGCAGTTGTCGTGGTGGCCACCCCCGCTGGACGGTCCGACTCCCGACTGTGGCAGGGATGTGTCCTCAACCAGCCTGGCCGCTGGGTCAGAGGCAGCTTCACAGGGTACCCAGGTGATACATGGGTGGGAAGATGGTATGGAGGACGACTGGCGCATAGGGGGTTCAGGTGAGGAGGGGGTCGGAATAAGGTCCAGCATACGGAGGAATCCAGCCCTGGTGATCCGTCCCAGTAGGTCAACGCGGTCAATGAGGCATCCGAGATGACGTGCAGTGTTTTCACGAAAACACTGCAGGTCACCTCGCATACCCCGTTGACGCAACGCCATCCCAGCCAGGACAGGCTCAACCCGGTCCTGGCCAGTTGTTGTGCGCTCATCCCCTCCCTGAAAACGGGTCTGGACGTAGGCATCCCTGCTGGTGCATGATGATGCAGTCACAGGATCGGGGACAGGATTACACACAGGTACCTCCGCAGCCGCCTCTGCTGCCTCCTGTCCCTGCCCCTGCACTGCACCACTAGCACCAGTGGAATCCCCACCTCCAGACCCTGTGTGTGTCCCTTCCACGGCCTCCTCCTCCACCAAACCCCCCACTAACCTGGATGACTCCATGCCTTCTTCCTCCGTCGGACCCTGTGGGGTCTCAGCTGCCCCTTCTGCTGCTGAGGAGTCCACCTCCCACCTCCGCCTCTTGGACATACCCTCGGCAGCTGCGGCCTGGGACGCAGCACCAGGCTCCTCACTCCCCAACGAGATGACAATGTGGGAGGGGAGCCGGGCCTTATGTCTCCCGCTGGTGGTGCGATCCCTGCTGCTTTGCTCCACAGCACCCTCTCCGCCCTCTTCATCAGTTGATGCTGCAGACAGGGAGAGATAGAACACAGGCATCAGGGCACTGTACAATGGACTGATACACACATGACAGTTGCACACGAGTGGCAGTGTAAAACTACAGACATGGCATCACACTCCCCATCACACATGTCATTTCAACTCACACACATGAGCAAATCAACAGGAATATTGCACCAGGCAGCACCGTCCATACACAAACAACAGCACGAGGAGCCGAAGGTGAGCCTGACGTCACATGAAACACAGGGAGAGCACAACACATGCACACACACCACCAGACTTACATGCATGTGTACATCTCCACCAACTGTCGCAGTGATGAGATCGCCATCCATGTCACATCTCGCATTCAGCCTTCTACATGTCAGTGTCACAATCATCCATGTCGCATCACATTTGCACACTTGTCAAATACACCCACATGCACATGTGCATAGTGCAGATACATGCAGCATGAACCAGCCTCCATGTGTGGCATCACAACCATGCCACAGTACATACTCATAATCCATTACATGTGTGCACCCACACATACATTTGCACAGCATGCTTACCAACACATACACCATCGATGTGTCTCACACTTGATAGGAATCACATGTGGCAGGTTCACGTCCCTGTACATACACAGCCATACATGTCCCTACAAAGACAAATGTGCAACCTGCACACTCCTGGCACACCACAACACGCACAGCGTCCGATCGGTATGCATGTACACTTACCGCTCGACTCCAGACGGGTCTGCCCCTCAAAGACCTGGACGTGGAGCGCTGGGCGTATGCGTTCCAGGACCCTCATCTGGTTGTTGGTCAGTTGGACATGGCACCCCTTGGCATCCGCTGCCTTCAAGAGGCGCCGGGCCTTGTTGAGGGTCCTGGACTGAAGTCCTCCCAGCGCTTCCGGACATGTTTGATCTCGCGGACTGCCACCCCCTCCTCGTTGATGGCAGTCATGATGTCCATCCAGATCCTCTTCCGTCCTTCATTGTCGGCACGCGAACTTCCAAAGAGGGCATCATACTGCCCCAGGTCTTGCTCCACTAGGACACCAACTTCACTGGCACTGAAGCTGGTGGTCCTCTGCCTCTCTGCCCGGGGGTTGCCAGTGGTGCCAGATGGTGTAGTGTCCGACATGGCAACCCCAGAGGCAGGTGTGGGTGGGCAACTGGGTCCTGGGGCTGGGCTGTCGAGCGATGGTATCCCAGTCGGGGGTCTTCAGTTCCAGCAGGGCTGGTCACAGCAACTGCACCCCTGGCTGACGTGCAGGCACCAAATAGCAGGGCAGGTGGGCAGCAGGCAGGCAGCAGCAGCAGATGGCAGGTGGGAGCGTGCTCGGGGATCTGAGGGGCAGGAACATGGCCTTCTGGGCAGGAGCGTAATCTTTCGTGTCTTTTCGCGTGGCCAGCTTGATACAGTGTGATTTGGCACGTGAAAAAAGTGCATGTCAGCGTGAAATCCGAGGAAAGGCCCTTAGCGCGTAAGCGCATCTGTGACGTTACGTGCACGGTCATTTCCCTCGTGAAGTGTGCATAGTGGTTCAGCGCGTGAAAAAACTGCACGTCCGCATGTGAATGCGTGTAATCCAAGGAAAGGGCCTACGTGCGTAAGTGACGCAACGCCCGTGAGCGTTTCCCTCAGCACGGGTTAAAGGTGAGCGGGGCCAGCAGTTCGCTGTACGTGCCTTTCGTGGAGACCGACGTGTGTGTTGCTACTTCGTGCTGTTTCGCTCGCCATCACAACTTCACATCGGATCAAGGACGTATCTCTTCTTTTGGCGGGGGTATTGGCTACGTGTTTTTTTTATCATCGCGCTAGTCTGACAGTGAGTAGCGCATGCTATTTTTCCCACTGCGGGTGCCCCTGTGTATCGCGTACCCTTTTTCGAGGTCATAGTAGCCTGCGTGTGCCATGCGTACGTGTTTTTTTCGTGTTCCTGGGTGCCACCGTGTACTGCAGGAGGTTAATTCCACGCACCTAGGCTGCAGGGGTTGCGTGCATGGTTTTACTGCAGTTTTGGGGTACCTGAACGTTGCGTGACCAGTCACTACATCACCGGGGTCGCATACAGCCTTGGATCCCACCTGCTTCACCCCAATTGCCAAGGACAATTGTGGTGTACACCTCCCATTGGCACTCCTCCATCTGTGCCGGCACTACTCCATCTGTGGCATGGTTGGGAGGCCACCAAAGGTGAGGGGCGCCTCAGCTGGGCATCCTCCTTGTGGCGGGTGTGGTCAGGGATGTGGCCGGGGTGACCAGGGAGTAGGGGGACTCCAGGGTGTCCAAGGTGGCCGCAGAGGGGGAAGAGGCAGGGGTGCACCAATTGTGCACGATGTTGTGCCATGTGTCGGTGCAGTCATGCCACCACCCCATGTGGTTCCGGGAGATACAGCTTCTGCATCTGGCACTGGCACCCATGTGACCCGGCAGTCCATTTCATCGACTGCCATGGGCCCAAGGGTAGTGGTAACTGCAGGTGCAGCTGTGGACACCACCACCCAGGCTCAGGGTCTGCCAGCGCAGGCTGCGTTGGCACTTGAAGAGTCCTTGGAAGATTTCCAACAGGGCAGGAAGGAAATCGTAGGTGCACGCAGGGCTGCCCTGACCGAGACACGTGTCCCTGGGGCAGTAATGTCATCTGCTGCCCTGACCAGCCGGGTGTTGGCAAGTGCAGGGGCAGATGCAGCCCATGACACCCCGGTTGTGAGTCTGCCAACCAGTACAATCGTGGTCAATGACCCTGCCACAGCGGATGTTGCTGCGCAGGGTCCATTAGAGGGCACCCAGCTGCCACTGATGCAAGTCAGGCCTTTGGTCATCCCTCGGCCTGCCACTCCCTTGGCTCAATCCACCGGTGCCACTGGCCATACTGATCATGGCGGCATTTGCCAGCCAGGGTCTGCGCCACAATCCAAGAGGATAGTGGGGCCTAATTGTCAGACTGCGGCTGCCCACTGTGATTCCCATTGGAAGCAAGTTGCGGAACATGTGAGTGCATTCGGCCATGAGGGGCGCACAGCGCAAGAGTGCAAAAAGTCTTGGAATGACCTCAAATCCAGCGCTAAGGCTAAGCGTGCCTCAAATTACAACTTGACTCTGGTGACTGGCAGTGGGCCTGCACCTGAGGAGGAAGACCTTACTCTGCACGAGTCACTCTTTGCGGAGTTCATACCACCTGAATCGGTCGAAGGAGTGGGAGAGATGCCGGACTTTGATGCCCAGTCCAGTGAGTGTTGCTGCATGTTTGTTGAAGACATGTGTGTTTTACATGTCTTATGTGTTGTGCATGACTGCCACTACATGCCATGTGTACATGGTTCTGATTTGCAAGTAATGCACTGCTTCACTGATGCATGGCTGCTCTGCAGGATGGTGGACATGTGGAGCCGACGGGGAGTGTCCGCATCATCACTATTGCACCCTACTCACATGCTGGTCACCAGGATGCCCCTCCGGTCCATGTGCCAGCTCACTCGCCCTTCTGCATGTAGCCTGGGGTGACCTTCCTCTCAGCCCTGGGACTATATCATAGCATGACTGACGTGCATGTGTCCTCTGCCTGCATGCGGGTACTCCATGTAGGTATGCTCGTTTGCCCCTCCACACCCCCTCTGCATCCCAAATCCACCTTTGCACTGGTCTGCTTCAATTTTGCCATTGAGTACTTGCCTGTTCATGCGTCCTGTGTACATGCTAACTTCCACCAGCCAATCTGCCAGACATATGCTGTGGGGTACATCCTTTGTACTTGATGCATGGTGTCTCACTTGGACTGTGCAGAGGTCAGATGCCCCGCAGGGACATGAGTGCCCATTCATGCTCCATGTGGATTCCATGCATGCCACTATGTGTCCCTGACTGGATTATCATTGTAGTACATGTCCAGGGTGACCTACATTGCATAGCATTTCATCAGCCTTCCCATGGCCACTGTGGCTCAGTCCTGCGTCGCACACATTTTTAGGGTGTGACAGTCTGTGTGGGTCACAGGCCTCAGCCTGTTTCATGGCCAATGACTCTGTCCAACTGGTGTAGTGTCTTCTTCACACGTGGGTGTACTCCAGAGGTTTCATCATGTGTCCTGCTTACTGTCCCATCATCATCTGCTGTGTTGTCACTTGACTCACATGATGCAATTGATGCTAGTCAACACTGTCTGTCAATACACAGGTCTATGGTGATCCTTTTGATACCATGCAAGGCATCCCTGCATTTGCACTTGGGGGAGGGGTGGTTTGCTTGTAGCCATGCTACCCATTGCATGCACATTGCACGTGATGGGTGAAGTTGACCTTGCACTGCCTTCACATTTTCTGATACACATCATGAAGTACTTGTACATGTGGATAGTGAGTAACGTACAAATGTGCTACACTGCATCGACCCACTTCAGAGCGATATAACACCCTTCTACATGCTTAATCACAGAAGCAATGTCAAGTTGACCCAGCATGCATGGCAGGTTCTCTTTTGTGTGTGACATGTCTACTTCATGTGTTTGGTGTCTGTGTGATGTCTATGTGTGTGTGTGTGTTGTGTGCTTCTAAAATGTGTAGTGACCTTTTTTTTCTCTACTTTTCAGATGATGATGCAATGGAGCCAGAGGATGGTGTTGTCATGCCAGGCACACGGTTGTTATCACTACAGCAACCCGGCACAAGTAGGGGTCGTGGGGTGGTAGGTCACGAAAACCCACATGTGCTACAGTCCATCTTGTCTCTGGCTGGCAATGAGTCCAGCCCTGATGACCACTCTGACGTCCATGATGAGTTGGATGTGCATCAGGTCCATATGTCAGGGGTGAGTGATTCTGATATGGGCACTCCTCTGTCCGTGACACCTGCACTGAGGGGTCAGACAGTCTTGGAACCTCCCCCTGTGGTGGATCGGGACGCAGGGTCACCCTCCACACCAGTCACTGATGTGCCTGGGCCATCACGTCGATGGGAGCATGTAGTCGTGCAGCCGCGGGCGGTGCCAACACAATGAGGACCCCCGGTCGTTGGGTCCCGCAGGTGTCAAGCCCAGTAACGCGGTCGCTGCGTGCAACCGCTGTATACTGAGTGGGAGCAAGACATGACTGCCAATTCTGAATGCCAGGGGGCAGCAATGGAGAACATTGCTGTGAGCATGGAGCGTCTGGCCCGATCCGTGCTCCCCCCTGCTAGGAAGGTGCTTCTCCAGCAGCAGGCGGCACGGTCCACGGCCCGCTCGCTCAGGCTGGGCATGGCGGCCTCAGACAGGGCACGCCAGGGTGAAATGTTGTCTCTGCGTGAAGCAATTGCTGCTCATGCAGAGGCGCACATGGAGGCCCTGAGGGAGGAGTATGCTTCCCTCAGATCCACTCTGGGTTTCCTTCTGATGTCCCAGAGGGAGCGGTCAGAGGAGAGGTTTGTGCAGCTTGAGCATACCATCTCGGCTGAGCTACATGCTTGCCGGGAGGTGCATCAGTTGTCCAGCCAGGCCTTGCAGGAGGAACTCCGTGTTACACGTGTTACCTTGCAAGAGGAAGCACGCGTATCACGTGAGGTTCTGCATGCAGACCTACGTGTCATTGCCGCACAGAACCAGGTTCATTCGTCCGGCAGACTTGCTGCCGATGAGGGGCAAGCTGCGGCTAGGCGTGGTCAGGCTCCTGTGACACGTCCTTCTTTCCAGGAAGAGCCAGACTCAAACGACGAGGTATCTCCCACATAGGTTTGGGCTGTGCAGGCGTTGAGCCCATGGAGGTTTATTTTTCCTCAACATCATCGCATGTGGGTGTTGAGCAGCACCCTGTACCTCCCCCTTCCTGGGTACCTTCCCCCTGTGTCGTATGTGGCCATTTTTGATTTTTCTTTTAGTTTAGTTAGTTAAGTTTCTTTTTGATAGTTAGTTTAATTAGGTGATGTAGGTTTTTGATAGTTAGTGTAATTAGTTAATATAGTTTAAAATTGCTTGTCTGTTGTGCTTTCATGTGACGGTGTGGTGCTTTGTGGCTTTTGAAAGCATCCACTGTCTGTTCCAGCTGGTCCCTTCAAGCGTGTCTCGTGTATGTGTTTGCAGCTTGGGGTCCTGACTCACATATGCCACTCCTGCTTCCCTTATCCATGGGCTTGCAAGGATGGTTCGGTATAACAGCCTATTACACAAGGGCTTTGGACTGTCATATCTGTGGCATGTCTGCTGCTGTACTACTTGTGTTGACACCCCTAGTGGGGATGATAGGGGTGATTTTGAGCTAGATGGGTGGTTACATGATTCATGTGTGCATTCATTGCTATACATTGTGTAGTGTGTTTCTTATCTTTTCTGTACATGTGCTTCATGCAATTCATGCTGTAAACAGTGGCTGACACACTTTGGCTGGGAATGTTGCACTGATGGAGTGATTTCAGATGTACGTCTCTGACATGGTCCACTCATGACATGCCTGAGGAGACACACACAGGGAAATTTCATGCATTAATCATGTGTTTTCTGCCCTTTCTGCAGGGGGATGAGCCTCCAGACCACCTTTCCCAGCAGACATGGCCCATTGAATGTCTGGAAGCTGGCCACGTTCGGTGGTGCAGACATGCCCATGTGTGCGCAGGCAGAGCCACAGGGATTGCGCTCATACATCATACAGAAGCTGACGTGTTTCAAGGAACTCCAGGCACGGTGAGCAGCACAAGGGGGCCACACCGCAGCCAACCGTCCACCAGGACAGTTGCACATGCATGCTAAGTAGCACCACTGACGGTGAGCTTGGACAGATATTGGTGTTGAAGCGCACAGTGTACAGCTAAAATGCGTTGGTGGAGTAATGGGTAGTTGATGGGAAAGTTATCAGTGGCACATGCAGGAGCAGTGGCACATATCCTCCGGTCCAACATGGTCCATTGAGGCAGTTGTATTAGCCATATAGCATTCCAAGACAGGGAAAGAAGCAGCTCACAGGGACAGACAGCGAGGGACAGACTCGTGTGCAGTGCATTTCATTTACAGGTTTGAATTTCCACATGCACTACCTATTTTATTTAGGTTATGCTGGAACACGACTTGTACTGAAGTCGTACCTTGCTAAATGCGTCTGGATGCTTACCCAGGGAACATTGGATGTTGTGTGAATCTTGACACATTGGTCTTACATTTGCCACGCACCCACCGGCGCATGACTTACTGCATTGACTGTGTATGAACCATCACGGGGGGAACATTACGTATGGGTACGAAGCACCACACCAGATAGTTTGTAGAGTATCTTGTTACTTTGGGGCATGCATGGTGGTGTGTGTGTGTGTTATGGGCACGCACAGATTAGTGACTCTGGCTCTAGTTGCAGCATTGAACTGCTCATGTTACCGGACCTAAGAGTGCACAGGCAGGAGGCCAGCACTCACCCCAGAGTTAAGTTTCTCTTTGACTTCAATTTCAGTAATTTGGTACTATGTGCATGATGTACACGTTTGGTCTGATTGTGTATGTGTTAATGTGATTATTATGTTTTTGTACATTCTCTACTTTCCCTTGTCAATCCTACTCCCCTCTCTTGCCCCTAATTCTGGTTATCCAGTATACGAATGCCTGTCCCGACTGCATATCCCTGACCCTCCTTCCCCACCAGGGTCTCAGAGGCCTGTGTGAGTTTGACCTTGCAGGCACCCAGACCACGGTGGGGGTGGTTGGTTCGTGCCACTCCTGCACCTGTACACGGGAGCTGTGACAGTACACATCAGTTCGTGGAGCATCATTCGATATTATGTACCACACATGGTACGCATCCTGTTGTGACATTGTTTTACTGTGCTACCTTGGTTGTTCCATCATTGTGCTAGTACTTGGGCTTTGTGACGTACTGCTACTTCAAGTCATCTACTGGAGGCTCTTCTGGTTTGTTTTGCTGCCTGCAGCTTTTTTGCTTGGCTTCTGTGTTGGCCTGCTTTGAGTTCTCGTTGATTTGGTGTTTTTGCAGGTCAAGGTGGCCTCTGAGGGTGCTGGACACTTTTTACACGCAAGGTGGAAGATGGAGACAAAGGGGAAGGGTGATCCTGTGGCCAGGTGAACTTCAAGGATGAAGGCTACATACCCCATGCACAGTTTTTCAGTGGGTCATGGTGATATGTGAGGGAGGGGGGGTATTTTGTTGTTGGACAGTTTCCTTGCCCCACAGTGTGTGGGCACCCTGACATTGTAATTGTGGTATCCTATGTACATGATGTATTCTGCTGATCAATGGCTGTTCATGTGTTGTGTTTACCTTTCAGGTGTGAGGGTATAGTTGTGGTTTGACATGCTGGGGTGTACACATGGGCAATGTTCACATCTGATGAGGACACTGATGGTCACTTGATTGCACATGCATGTATTGAGTGCATGTCCCTACTGACACACACACTCGCACTATGATCCACAACATGTACCACCACCCTTCCATGTCCACATGTGCACACAGTTAACCTTCTGAGGACCACTGTGTCCCTGCAGCACATGATCTATGACCATTTGTGGATCCTGTACATGCGTGATTTGTTTTTTTATTTAGTTTGTAATTTTCATGTGATGCTCAGGGTGTGCATCACACACAATGGGCCTCATTACACGGTAGGCGGTGAGCCATGGCGCTATTAGCGCCATGGCTCATGCCGGTAAAATACCAGCACCGCCTTGGCGGAAAGGGGATTTACCGCCCCATTCCAAGGTTGGAGGGGCGGTAAATCCCCTTTCCGCCATTGCCCTTCCCCATTCCCATTTCTGCCCCATAGGGCTCTATGGAAATGGGGAAGGCGCTAATTACGGCACCGTAATTAGCTCCGAGGTCCCTTAGCGGGTTGGATTTTAACGCCTGCAAGAAGCAGGCGTTAAATCCTCCAACCCGCAAAGGGACCTCATAGTACGGCGGTAAGGGTTAACGGTCACCGTTGCCATTAACGGTGACCGTTAACCCTTACCGCCGTCCGTGTAATGAGGCCCAATGACTGGTCACTATGCTGTGTGCTGAGCAGTGTGTTGCAGGAGATGGACACAGCACACGTATTATGCAGTGTTTATTTTGCCATGCACAATGTGCATGTGAACAGGCATTCATTGTTATGTTCAAGCTACAACTGTTGTATGCATTTTGGTATGACTTGCTTTGTGTGGGAGGTTGTTGATCAGTCATTTCATCTGATTCCATGTCAGGCATCATTGTCTGACGCCACTTTGCATTTTTCACATGTCAATGTGTACATTATTGTTATTGTGTTGGTGTTTTGCTATTGCTTGCCATGTCATGTTGTGGTTTTGGTGGCTTTGTGTGACATACCAGTGATTGCCATGGCCTGTTTTGCAAGTCTGTGTGATACACACCTTACATGTGTACCTTTTAGTCACACAGGATTGGTTAGGTTTGAGTAGCTAGGGATGCACACAATGTGGCACTTCCATGGCAACATTCTCAGGGTGGGAAGGTTGTGACAGTTGACTGTCTCTTTGTCATCATCGATTGTCACCTGGTGTGCACTCCGCAGGGGTGGGAGTTTAGGTGAAAAATGTGGCCACAAGCTGGGTTCGGGCTGCCTTTCCACTTGCCCTATCCCCTCCCATGGGCAGCGCCTGTGCCTGTGGTAGTGGATGTGGGGGCACCACCATGTCCACCGGTACGCCCTGCCGTGTTCCAACATTGTGCAGGACACATGCTGCCACAATGATCCTGCACACTACTGGGGGTGCATAGAGTAGCTGGCCGCCAGAGCGGTCAAGGGAGCAGAAGCGTGACTTGAGCACTCCGAATGTGCGCTCCACTATGGCCCTGGTTGCAATATGGGCTGCGTTGTATCTTACCCGGGGTGGTGTGGTGGGGTTCCAGATTGGCATCATCATGTGGTTGCTCAGAGGGTAGGCATTGTCCCCTGGAGAGTTGATAATAGTGTGATTATTGGGGTTTGTGTATTTGTCTGTGTGTGACATGCATGCATGTGCACGGTCATTTGTACTCACCTAGGAGCCATGTGTCGCCATGCTGCCCAGCTTCCAGGGCCCGGCTCAGGGCGGACATTCTGTATATGAAACTGTCATGGGTGGAGCCAGGGTAGTTTGCATAGACAGAGGTGACGATTCCCTTGGCATCACATACCACCTGCATGTTGATGGAATGCCAGTGCTTGCAGTTTCGGTAGATGTGCTCAGTGGCCCTAGGTGGACGTAGGGCCACATGGGTGCAATCTATGGCACCAAGCACTTTGGGGAAGTGTGCCACCCTGTAAAAGTCCTGGACGACGGCCTGCCTTTCTACGGGTGTTCTGGGCATGTATATGTGCCTGCAGACTGAGGGGCGCGCAGTCATGATTGCCAACACCTGGTGTAGGCAGCGTGACTGCGTGGCCTGTGAGACCCCCCCACTATGGCAGTAGCCTGCTGAAATGACCAAGTGGCCAAAAATGCAGGACATTGAGCACCTTCTCCAAAGGGCTCAATGCTTGGGAGCAGAGGGTGGGTGATGTAAGGTCATCTTCCCACTCCCTGACCAGGTCTAGGATGATACGAGGTGGAAACATATACCTGCCGTAGACCTGGTCGTCAGGCATCCCAAAATGGCTTGTCCGGGGGGAAAAAATGCGGGCCCTGGCTATTCTCCTCCTGCAGTGTCCCACGATCAGTGCTGCAACAAATGGGGCATTTATCGTAGCGGTATGTACGTGTTTGTTGTTTGTGTGCGCTTTTATACTGGGCGCGGGGACGCTTACATCTGCCTTCCTGTGGCAGACGTGTTGACGCCTGTGCCGTCTTTTAGCGTGCGCTTGTTTCCCGTATTCAAATCCATGAATACGAGTTGTTTGCGTGCGTGTGGGCGTTCCATGTATTTCCCTGCAGTACTTCCCCAGTTACGCCTTCTTTTTCACGCGTTGTTCCCCATTCCGTGCGTTACGCCCCGTGTCCCACCCCCTTTTTGGGATGTGGGTGGACGATTTGCGCTTTCCCTGTGTGTGTCGCGTACGGCGTTCGGGATGTTGCAATGACGTGTGCGCCCGTGTGTGTCACGCACGGGTTTGGCGCACATCCCGAGAAAAACATGCGCAGGGACTTTCATGAATCGCACGCGTGCATGTGTGCTTCCTTTTTCACGCTTGCACCTGCTTGCGCCAGCTTGCGCCACTTTTTTTGGCGCACATTTGTTCCATGAATCGGCCGCTTAGTTCACTGTTGGGTTCAAAAAACAAATTAGCCAGGGCGGACGGGCTGTCAGGATGGAATTGAGCATCTATTTCTACAGGGGTACTGCCCCACACAAATCTGGTATTGACCCCTCCTACTAAGTGGGGACATAATCAATTTAAATTACAAAGGAGGAGTACTCATCCTTAATATACATTGATATTGTCAGCTTTGAATATTTTTGAATTTTCTTGAATATTAAAATATGTTATATGGAACATTTTGTTGAAGCCATATACTGATGAGTTTTGAGTGTATGGGGTGATGTTTAGGTACCTATCATTTGTTGTGCAATCCTGACAATATCAATGTATATTAAGGATGGAATTGAGGCCATCTCTTTATCGTCATGAGCCTCAGCTTCCTCCGTAGAGCAATCTTTTAGGTTCTCTTGGGCGAAAAAGAGTAGTTGGACAATCTTTTCCGTGTTGATATTAACCATTTGACAAAGTTGGGCATGAGTGTAAATTGGGTGATGGAAGGGAGCGATGGGTGCAGCAATTGTTTAAGAAAAAGATTGTGCAAAGGAATAAGTGGTTGGTAAGGGTGGTAGCGTCGCGTCAGCGGCGAGCGCCAGTTCTTTATGTTCAGTTTGAGTCGCTCTGCTTACATGATCAGCCTTTATTATTTTTGCTATGTGGGTGGATGCTGTCGTCCCCTCCACTGATCCTGCACCTTCAGTGCGAATAGAATCAGCAAAAATGAATCCTTCAAGTTTGTTGAGTTTAAATAGGATTTGATTCAGGGAAGCTTTACAGTCCCTGAGTTCATAATTGGTGTAGTCATGACCTTTGTCCAATAGGTTTAGAATACGAGTTAGGACCGGATATGATGCCTCTAGGGACTGTAAGTCATCTGAAGGGTCCAATAAGTCCAAACCCAGTGGGGGGACAAAGGGAATGGGAGTGGGGGAAGAAGCATCACCAGATGTAAGAGGAATCAATTCTGACTTCACAGAAGGGAGCACTTCTTTGGGCGGGACTGCTGATGCAGGGAGAGTGTTATGGGACATCGAGCTCGATGATATATTGGAAATGTCAAACAAAACACTCTCACTGCAGTGTAAATGTACATCCGCTTTCTTGAAGCTGGGAAGAGTGACCGGGGTGGAGGGACCATCAGACAGTGGGACACGTTTCTCAAGAGCAGCAAGAACTGCCAGAGCACGTATTGAATTGTCAGAGGGAGAAGTGTTCAAAGGATCAGTGTTATTCGCCCCCGCAAGGGATGGCTCGTCCATCCTCATGCTCAGGAAACTTTTCCGAGAAGCGGGTGGTCATGCCATGTCCCCCTTGGGAACGTTGACTGTTGAATTCGGCAAGGTTAACGTAGCTAGTTCAGCTAGTGACCGTGCATATGCAAAAGCCATTTTGTGACAAATTATGTCATTTGTGAAAGCAGAATTCACGTTGGAAGTAGTAGATTACACCCCCTGTGTAGGCTCCATAGTTACAATCTCGACAATGGGATACAGGTTGGTATTTGCAGCTCTGTTTGGTTTTTTTGAGATTGTATTTTTCACCATGTGTTTACGTGGGGGACTGCCACTTCGTAGGGAATAAACCATTGGCGTCTTAGACCGTATGCGACCCAATCGGCCCTCACTAGTGATGCCCCAATTTGTTTGGTCCTGTATTCCGTTGTTAAGTAACCGAGAACACTAAACAGTTTGTTAGACATCTAGCAATTTAGTTGGTGGGGCGTCCAGCCTTAATGTGTCATTACACTTGAAGGACTACTGGAGTTTTTACAAATCTTCATCAGTGCCCCACATTAATGTGTACGCAATTTGCCCCATTAGTCAGACACAAGGTAAACAGGACTGAGCTGATAGAGCTCCAAAATTGAAGCTGAATTAATTAGCAATGCATTTGACACACTCGCCTACAACTTAACAATATTCCTCATTGCAATTTGAGGTAGAATGCATGTCATGCACATCGATGCTTACCTAGGACAATTGAGCAGATACCTGCAATCCTAGTAGGTTGCTATGGATTGAAAAGGTGTCTTAGCCATTCCGGGCTTTAAATAGTGGGCCCAGCGCCCCCACGCTCCGTGAACAGTCAAGAGTACTTCTAAAGTACTTCCACGGTGCACGTGCGGGTGCGCTGGGACGACGTGTTTTGTAGCACTCCGGAAGGCGTCACCACGCCAGGTGGGTGGGTTTGTGTGCCAAAGACACACCTACACAGGAGAAAGGAAACAAACAAGGGCATGTAAACGTAGGATGCTGCAAGCAATTGCTTCGAACAATGAGGCAAAATGAAGAGGCGTGGCAGATGCCACCAACGTGCGCACAAAACGTATGTTCACCAAACACAACGTACTATGTTCACCAAACACAACGTGCGCACAGAGAATAGTTCGGGCTGTATGAGAGTTCCATTCATGAGCACCCGTAGTAAACAGTCACCTCCTTTTGCTTTGGTAAAGTCAGGCAGATGGTGTTCCAAGTAAAGACGTCCTGATAGCTGTACTCCGTGCAGGGCTCAGTCTTAAGGAGGGAGTTTCAAGGCAAATCCAACATGCCAGCAAGCGGCACCCGCCCGCAGTCAAAGTACATCTAAAGTACTTCCATGGTGCGTGCGCGGGTGCGCTGGGACAACGTGTTTTGTAGCACTCCGGAAGGCATCACCACGCCAGGTGGGCGGGTTCGTGTGCCAAAGACACACCTCCTTTTGCTTTGGTAAAGTCAGGCAGATGGTGTTCCAAGTAAAGACATCCTGACAGCTGTACTCTGTGAAGGGAGTTTCAAGGCAAATCCAACACGGCAGCAAGCAGCACCCGCCCGCAGTCAACAGTACTTCTAAAGTACTTCCAGAATGCTTTTATTTGGGACATAACACCTCATTTTGGGTGCAAGGTGCATTTAACATGGGAATTTCCATCACTAAAGCAGCCCCACTTGTACTCTTGGGTGTGGCTGATGCTGCTACTGGGTTGCCTTGCATGTGCTGACTCTCTAGGAATGGCAGCGCATGGCAGGCAAGCCAGGCCTAGTGGGCGTGCCCATGATCACAGCTATATATGCTGCTCTGATCCTGGAGGCAGACGCTTCGTGTTATTCTGCAATTTCATGCAGTGTAATGATCACTGCTGCCTGGAATTAAACTTACCTTTGGAAATCCGGCTTCCTGCTTTCATAATTACCACCTGGGGAACCTGCTCTCACCTTTGCGCGTCTTCGATGATCCTGACATTCTTCTTCAAATCTTCCGGAACGCCAACATCTTCTTCTTGGCACCGCAGTTCATCTTCAAACCTTCCGGAATGCTGGCATCTTCATCTTGGCACCGCAGCACGACGTGCTTCGTCAGCGACAGCAGCAACTGCAAGTAAAACGAAAGGCAAGGTTAGACAATCAAAAGACATTCAGTTTAAGGTCGCGCTACCACTGAACCTCACGCTTTGCCTTAAACCATCACTCACATGTTGTTGGACATTGCATTTTCATCCATCTTCCTCCTGGGAGTGTTCTGCGACTCGACAGATGCTTTTGAGCTGCATTTCCATCTATTAGGAAGAAAATAGAAGAGAAAACATTATTCAGGAATTAACAGCAATATTGGGAGCAATAATACCAAGATAGAAAATGAGAAGAGGCAAAGAGAAAACAGAAAGGGAAAGAGATAAGAGGAGAAGCATAGTCACAGTTGGACTGGACTATTACTTACCGGGGACAGTGAAGGAACTAGATCCCATCGACAAGCACCAGTGTCAGAATTAGCAGGATGGAGAGCTTACCATCAATAATTAACAGGTGAGCCCTATGTGCCGGTACATGCCCAAAGAAATTGCACCTTGGGTAGAAGGGTTTGAGAGGTACAATAGTCACCAATCAGTGACTCAAGTTTTCTCATATCCACGCAGGAGCAGTGTCACCAATTTCCACCGCTCACAGCTTATCCACAGAGGCAAAGACCTGACGTAGGTGATCTAACTCCTGTGAGGGCTGCAACCATGCCCCAACACCTCCGTAGAGACCAGATGAGCATAACAGTCAGGTGTTGCCAAATATTAGGCAGTATGTGTGTGGAACTGAACAGCACTGCATAGGAATGGGGACTTGGTAGCATTAGCATCGTTGGTATGGGGGGCAGTGGTGCAGTGATAAGTATGCCCTCTTGGGTTGCACTTTTTCAAGTGTGTGAGTTACTGTTGCACTACTTGCATTGGAAATGGAGTAGTGCAAGTCCTAGTAGGGTAAGAAAAGGGTAGAATTCAAGAAAGATGTACAGATTGGAAAGACGTATTTGAGTGTAAGGAATTGGATTAACTTTCCCACACATAAATGATTGCTACATGAGTGCCATTGAAGTATGCTACAGAACTCCTTTGTGTTTCTTTCATTTATTTATCACAATTTACTTATAGCACTGTTTCCATTGCACACATGCATTTGTTTGCTTTCCTTCATATGGTGGTGAAATGAGTAGTGGTAAGCGGAGTGCATTTTGTTGACTATGCAATGTATGTACTTGCCATGGTTTGGTAACATAGATGCAGTTTTCGTTTTATGTCATTTTACAAAAGGTGTGTTAGTGGGAGAAGTGGTTGTAAAAGAAACAGAAGGAAAGAAGAAAATAACACTTTGCACCATAGAATGGGTGACATGGGCAAGCATGCCTGTCGTGGTAAGGTATTGAAGTTTCACTTAGGATCTGACAACTGCAATTGCTGTGCAAATGTTCCAAACGTGATTGTCTTTTTTTTTCTTTTACAAAAGAATCACAGAGAGTGCTGCTAAAAGTGAAATATGTGGTTTGCAACTGTTATGCAAGTGGGCTTTAACAGAAAACTTTGAAAGCAGACAGCATTGTAGGTAACTGCCACTTGATGTCAGGAGAGGGGACAGATGCAGTATGCCTATGAGTAGGTTATATACGGTAAGTGGCAGGCACTCTCTTCATATGCATTTGTAAAAGAGTTGCAAATGTACTCTACAAAATATTCATAACTGTAGTTTGTGTTGATGGATGCAGATGTGGATGAATCTGGAAGCAGAAATCTTGGAGAGTTTTACAGCACTTTTGCTGGAGGTGATTTGCAATTACAGGAGACCAGTACTCCGAGTGTTGAACAGTACATCTAAAGTGCAGAACTGTGATGACAGAGTTAGAGGGAGAGTTATTGTATGTGATTGGGGAATGGTTGTGTGCCTGCTTAACAGTAACCAATGAGGGAGTGCTGCAAAGAGTGAAGTGGAAAGGGAAGAAGGGCTGCCCATGTGCTAAGTGGTCCGCAGACAGCTAGTAGTCCACGGGCAGGGCGTAGCACATCCGTGGCTTCTCAGCATGCCTGGCATGGAAATGGGACTGTTGGGATTAGCCAATAACTTGTTCAGGTTGTTCTTCATAGGAAGAGAGGGTAATTGTGTTTAGCATTCCTGTCGGCAGTGAAGATGGTAGAGATGCAGAAAGTCAGGGTGTTGATTGTAGGCAACTCATTTGTAAATGATCTGGAGAGGTATGCAGAGGGAAGGGCATTCCTGCCAATCTTATTTTTGAAGGAGTGGAGGCTTTGTGGTCCAGTGTGCGTGGCTGTAATGTGCAAGGAGTGCTTGGTCTTTGCAGAGTTATGGCCACTTTCAGCATTCATGATATTCTAGTGGTGCATTTTGAAGCTCTGCATGTGGGTTACATCGTTGCTCCAAGTTTGCTTAGTGCACTGAAGGACTTGATGAAGGCACTGATGCTGCATTTTGCCAGTGCAAAGGAGGTTTTCTCACAGATACCACCTAGAACAGTATGGAACAATCCCATTGTACTCTGTCCTCAGCAAGATGCCAGATGGTGTCTTGTAAACAGAGGCATGTCTGAATTTGTGCACAGTGCTGGGATGTTCACTTTCCACAATGAGAACATTAATTCCCTTAGTGTGAACTTTTTCAGTGCAGATGGCATTTCTTTGTCCACCATTGGAAATACCATTTTCTTTTACAATATAAGGGAGTCTTTGAATAGGTTCATGTAAGACTGCACAGAAGAAAAGAAGAGAAAAGGCCAAAAAAAGGTGTTAGTTTACTAGCACCTAAAAATGCTCTTTTCAGGGCCATCACTGAAGAACAACTCTCCTACCCAAAGTTAAATTTCTGTCAACACCCCCTTGAGTTGGCCGATTTATCCATGAACACTGTGGTAGTTCACAGAGCGCATGTGCCACATCCGGGCTTTTGAGGATGGCAGGCATGGAAATGGGTTGGTGTAGGCCAGGGGATTAACCAATACAGTTTCCTGGGTTGGTGTGCATGGAGAGAGTGTGGCAGAGGGTCTATTTGGTGGGAGGAGTGCAGATGGCTATGGCTATGACTGTGTCTTTCAGGAGGCAGAGTGTCTGAATTTTGGGGGATTCATGGATACATTGGTTGCAGATGTATGGAGAGTAATGTGGAGGTGCCGCACATCTTGGATTTAATCATGTGGATGTGCACTTGTATGAGTGTGCAGCATGAAGTGGGTGGACTTGGTTCCCCGATGTGCCACTTTGGTGACATGCCATCATCCAGCCATTATTATTGTTCATTGTGGAGGGAACAGTTTAGGCCATGTTACCAGAATCTTACTGCAGTTTGCAATGAAGGAGGTCCTTGGGAAAGTCATGGAAGTGTTTCAAAACTCCTGGGTATGTTCTTCTCTTATAGCACCCAGAGACAGATTTGGCTGCACTTTTCTTCATTTGGTCCACAAATGGAGAAAGTGAGGCATAATGTCAACAATGCTTTTTGCAAATTTGTGAGAGATGTTGGTATGTCCTCCTTCCACTATAAAAACATTACATTTCTTAGCACCAACATTTTTCGCAGAGATGGAGTTCGTCTTACTGATGCTGGCAATCAGCTTTTCCTGCAAAATATCCAAAATGCATTGCAGTCCTTTTTGCAACTACAGCAAGCAATTTTGCGGTAGGCGTTGGCCACTACAAACCTTCCAAAACCAAACAAACAACACAAAAAGCCAGCCACCACTTTCTCCTGGAAAAGAGTGTAATGTTTTTGATGGTGCAAGCACGTCTTCATTTTTTTAATTTAAAAGTCTGCAGACTACCGTGCTGTCCGCGGACTTCATGGACTGCACAGGGGCCTGCACCATTTTTTTGGTATCCGCGGACAGGCAAACATTTGTGATGTCATCAAACACTTAGTTGCAGGGACGTTGAGGTGAGAACTTAATGCAGCAAAACCCTGGAAATTCAGCTAAAGCCACCTTAACTTTGTGCCCTCTGTTGCGCAGACTGGCAGTGTTCAGTGTTCAGTGTTGAGGTTTAAACCTGGGGACAATGAGCAGGTTAGCGTTGGAGGTTCTGGTGGGTCTGTTGGGGGTGTGTTTGCATATTCTGTCTGCCAGGTGTTCAGGCATTTGTGGGTGAGCGATTCTACTTTAAGCAGGATTTTGTCTGATGTGCTGAGCCAGTTATGGGATTTCCTGATGTTGGAAATGTGTTCCCTCCTGGGAATGTTGAGCGCTGCTTGTTTTGTAGCGTTTGAATTTTGTTGGTGATTTGCTTGCTGGCTCCTATGTAGAAGGCATTACAATAGTCCAGTTTGGATAGTACCAGGGCTCTGGCTAGTGTAATGCAACTCTGGGTGGATAAGAAGGGTTTGGCTGCTCTTATAAGCTTACATTTGTAGGCCGTGGAGGATGCCATCGAGCTAACCTGTTTGTGGAAGGTTAGGGAGGAGTCGAGGTATATTCCTAAAGTTTTCACTTCTTTGGAAACCTTGATTAGATTCCAGTCTATGATGAAGTTGGTGTAGTTGTGGTCGAGTGTGGTTAGGTTGGAGGTGGAACCAAGGATGATGAGTTCAGTTTTGTCATCATTCAGGCATAGACTGTGCGAAGTCATCCATACCTGGATGATGAGATACACCTTGTTCCCAAGGCCAAATCCTGATTGTAATCTCCCATCAACGGGATGAGGATCTGTGTATCATCGGCGTAGTTGGTGTAGGTGATACCCAGTGGGCGTTGATGGGGTTGGTGAGTTTGGTGAGGGAGTCTTTCTTGTTTTTAATTTTAGTTTGAAGGCCGGTGACTTTGTTGTTTAGTGCATTTTGGACGCTGGTGCACCATTGTTTGTTCTTAACGCAGGTATCTGGAATTATCACCAGTGTTTCCAATTCTTTCAGGATAGTAAATCATTCTTTGGTGCTGGAATTGGATTGTGAGATTCTCTGGTTATAGGATACTTGTTCGGCCGCTATGTTTTATTTTTTATAGTTGGCCGTTATTTTGTTGAACAGTAGCTTGTTATGGTCTGTCGGAGACTGTCTCCAGACTTGTTCCAGTTTACGTTTTTCCAATCTAAGGGTTTTAAGATGGCTGGAGAACCATTGGTTGAGGTACTTTTTTGATTTGCATTTTCTGAGTTTTAGTGGTGCAATGGCATCGAAGGCTGTGCGCATGGTGTTGTTATAGCCTTCTATGAGGTCATAGGGGTTAGAGTCAGGGAGTTGGTTGAGCGTAGGAAGAATGAGCGGGATCATTTTTTCCACTGTAATGTTTTTTTTTGCTTCTCGTGGGGATGGCTGCGGCTAGTGCCATATTGGTTATGGGGCTTGAGGCCTTGAGTGAGAAGGAAAGGAGATGGTGGTCAGTCCTTGATTGGGGAGAGTTGTTAGTGATCGATATGGCACAGTTGTAGTCTGCTATCCAGTCAAGGGTTCTCCCTTTGTTATGGGTGGGGCTGGATACTTTTTGTGTGAAGCCTAGTTCAGACAAAGTGTTACTGATGAGGGTGGCCTGATTGTCTTTGGGGTCTTTGTAACCTACACTGAAGTCTCCTAAGAGGAGGCATTGTGAGGAGTTTTTTTAGGTTGTCGGTGAGGATGGCACTGAGGTCTTCCTCGAAGAATCCCAGGGGTCCAGGCGGTCTGTATAGTAGGTGAATGGATATTGTTTGGGAGTTGGCAGTGGGTAGCTTGGCTGTAAGTGATTCGCATGATGGGAGGTGTGTAGCGGAGTTGAGTCTGATGTTTAGGTGAGTCTTGGCAATGATGGCCAAACCTCCGCCTCTAGCTTCAGTTCTGTCCGCTCGGATGATGGTGTAATCGATGGGGATGGCTAGCGAAAGGGCTGGGCCTGCGGCTACATGGAGCCAGGACTCTGTTATGGCTAAAATGTCTAGATCTTCAGCTAGGATGAGATCAGCGATGTCCGTGGCATGGGCAATTATGGAGCGAGCGTTAATGAGGGCACCTTTTATAGGTGGGGTAATGGTTTTGGGAGGGGTGGGGGTAGTTGCTGTGATGAGTGCTTTGTTGTTAGTTGTGGTGGTGTTGAGGGGTTTAAGTTTGGGTTTTTTCAGCGTAAGGTTAGCGCAGGTACTAATGGAAGTTTGGTTTGTGAGTTTGGATTGGGTGGAGTCCCTGGCTCGGGGCTTGGGAAGCCTGGATCGTAATCTGGTCAGCCTGTCCGAAAGGCATGGGGGAGAGAGTAGGGTAAGCATGATTAACTGAGCAAATTGCGCAGTAAACTGGTTTGAACTATATTACTTGTAAAGTACTAAATATGAGGGTAAAAAAATACAGAAATGTCTATTATGCAATACAATGACTCATTATGAACTACCTGCTTTAACCTATGATCTTTTCTTTTATCACAGAGATCGAGAAAGTATGTCTGATCCAGTTACCCATGTCATGAAAAAACTGCATACAACCACGAAAAACTCAACCAGAAAGTATAACATAAATACACTCACAAACACTGCAGTCCTTGCTACAAACTCTACAGTCTGCGCACACTGAAACTCCTTAGCACCATTTCTCAGAACACCCCAATCATACTCACACTTTAGACACAACTACATCCATTGAATAAAGAACACGAACCATTAACACCTCTGCTGCTTTTCTCATTGTATGTTTATATGTAAATTTATAAAATTTATGTAAATCTTTAAATATATGTACTGCATTATCTCCTTCCTCCCAAACTGTACACATGTCCTTCATTGTCACACTGTAATTATGTAATGCAATGTATAAGCAACCTGTAACCAAGCTTTGAATAACCATGCTGCTCATGCGCCCTCATACCCTCGGGTCTGGTGCGCAATACAAATGAATAAACTAAACTAAACTAAACTAATGGGTTAGTTTTCAAAATCATTGGTCTGTGGAAAATAAATCCATGCTGGATTAAAAAAAAAAAAACTTCAATGTTGTGGAACAATATATTTCTTTAATTGCTTTACTGTTTATTTCTTGTTTCCTGCTATTCTTCTATCTGTTGGCTTGTTGCAGATTTTTGGGGCAATTAGATACGTTTTGGCATATTTTAATTGTTTATTTCGACTTTTATGCTACTCATCTATCTGTTGGGTTGTTACAGATTTCTTGGGGCCGTTAGATACCTGTTGGCATATTCTAACAGTATATTTCTTGTTTGATTTTAGTGGTATTTATTTATCTGTTTGCTTGTTGCAGATTTTTTGGGGCAGTTGGATACCTGTTGGCGTATTCTAACTGTATATTTCTTGTTTGATTTTAGTGGTATTTATTTATCTGTTTGCTTTTTGCAGAATTTTGGGGCAGTTAGGTACCTGTTGGCGTATTCTAACTGTATATTTCTTGTTACATTTTAGTGGTATTTATTAATCTGTTTGCTTGTTGCAGAATCTTGGGGCAGTTAGATACATGTTGGCATACTCTAACTGTGCACAGTTTTGAAGTTAAAGCTTTGCTTATGTTCATACACAGATTACGTATTAAATTTTGGTTTTAAGAATATTAAGTAAGCGTTTACAAGATTTGCTGGCAATCTCTGCTTTAGAGTAATGGTACTATCATTAAATTCAAACTATCCACAATTGTTTTTTATATATGCAGTGTAGTGACCTGCATTGGTTGTGGCTCCTGCGTGGAAGATTATACCTATTGTTGTGAAGATTTTCTTACCAAGTGATACTTGACCATGTGTGAATCTAGTCAGCTTTGTTGTTTTTGGTACCATCTGCATTGTAATGTAAAAGCATTACTATTACGTATTTACTAGTTAGTAAATAATCTGCCATGGTTTGCATTTACAAGTTGCTGAAATGGAATGGATTCACAGTTAGGTATGGATACATACACAAAGCATTCATTAGGGACTTGTTCCTGTGGCATTGTTGCAGAGAGTGCATGTATGTTTCCACATGTATGAAATATGGATTATTTCATTTATAAGTATGTTTTTTTGTTTTCAAGTACTTGTAGTAAGTACATTAGACATTCTTGTGGATCTTCTTGTGAGTTCATAATGAATTTGACAATTCCAGCACAGTAGTCCAATTCTTGTCTTATTTCATGAACACTGCATTTCTATAAAGGACTAACATTTGCAAACACAATTGGTCTGTACTGTGTAAGTAAATGTTTTCAATAATTGGTGGCAATTGGAATAGAATATTTATTGCTACATTTGCATAGCAATTTACAACAGTTAAATTTGAAAATTTGAATGGACCTGACAGTTCTGTGTCGAAGTCATTTGTTCAGGGTGTGTGTTGTTTCTTTAAAGAAGTAGTTGAGTAACTTTGACCAGTAGATTCTTCTTTGGTTGTGGTACTTGATGAAGTATTAGTTTCTTTTTGTTTCTATGGAGGAATTGCTGTGATTTCCTGTATCTTTTCAGTTTGAAGTAGTTTTCTTTTACAACATTTTGCTTTTGTGGAACAGGATAGGTTTTTAAATGAGGGTGTGGAGTGAATGCAGCCTATTGTATTCTAGAATGCAAGGAATATCTGCATTTAGTACTATGTAAAGTTTACATCTGTTGCAGTGCTTTCATTTGCTTTGAAAGCATCTTCATAGGAGTCATACGTATCCAGTAACTCTTCTTCCTTTTCCATGGTTTAAAAAGTTGTAGCAGGGACATGTAATACAGTTCTCTATGTTGAGTAGTTTTTAATGACAATTTGATATGATTAATTCAGCTGTGTTTGGTAAGTTTCACTAAGCTGCCTTCACAATTTACAACTCTGTTTCTACCTTTCTTTTCATCTGGTTTAACATTATTTTTGGAAGTGAAGTTTTGGGCTACGTGGTAGAGACACATGGTTTTCTAAGTGGTACTATTGTTTCGGTAGTATGTGTCTTGTAAATGATTTTTCAAAATGTCTTGGCTGTTGGGATCATTTTTGGCTATTGTTTCTATGTCCTCATATGATTTGAGAACTCTTTTTCTAGATGTAGCAGGACCAAAACTTAGCCATACTATATTGTCAGATTTTCCATACAAGGCAGTACAGGTTAAACGGTCTGCAGCTTCATAGCAGCCACATTTTCTATGAGAGAGCATTTTTATGCCTAAACTGTACAATTTCTCTGATAGTGTTTTGTCAGATGATACGTCATCCCAGAGGTCCTGAAGCTCTGTTTTCTCTGCTTTGGTTAAGTAGGCTGTGACATATCGTGCGACTGCAGTGGAATTGTCTGCAATGTACTGCACATCTGTGTTTGCATTCCACAGGAGGGCAATGATTGCATTGTAATCATTGATGTATTTTGATTCTTCTGTTCTTTTTATGTAATGTGTGTTCTTAGGTGATTTACCTTTGACACTATGTCTGACTGAAGACATAAAGTTGTTTACTTGACCTGTTGCTGAAACTGGTCTAGGGAAACCAAAGCAGTATTTGGTGTAATATTTACCTTTTTTTTTAAATATTTGCAACAATAATATTTCCGGAATTTGTGTCTTTGAAATTGTAAAATTTGTGCATGAAGGTCACTATGGGCCTCATTATAACTTGTGCGGAATGGGTTTAACGGTGCTGGTAATGGTGCCGACGCCATTAATCCCACTCCTCACTATTACCAGGTCCCCTCTCAGGACCCGCTCTGGACGTCTGGTTTTTCCAGACATCAATAGCGGGTCCCCCGAGGGGACCAGGGAGCTAACAATGGACCTGTTTGTAATGGGCCCGTTGTTAGCTCCCTCCCCATTCCCATTGAGCCCTATGAGGGCTCGAATGGGAATGGGGTAGGATTGGGCCCGGGTTCCCTGAAGGAGGTAATACCTGGCCCTCCATACTCGGAATGGCCCGGTATTTCCCCATTCAGGGAACACATACATGATTTTGGAGGCAGCCATGCCCTTATTGAGGGCATGGCTGCCTCCAAAGTTGTAATGAGGCCCTATGTGTTGTTTGTGAAGGGATTTCACAAGTGACATATTTTTGAATGAACTGCAAAACAGTGGCATCACTGTCCTGACCAAATTTAGAGGAGCAACTTTAATCCATAATTGCATGTGGATGTGTGGTGCTCCTCTGGATTGGTATTCTTTTCTCCAAAAGAAGTGTTGAACCTCTGCGAGGTGAGAATAAAGTGTAGCATAGCAATGAAGTGATGATGGAAATATATTGATACATTTTCAGGATCTAGAGAGCTGAGTTCTCCTGGTGTTTTTATATCTATGTTTGTTTTGTTTTTGTTTGCTATGCGTTGGAAATCGTGTAAATCTTCCCATGCATATTCTGTACAACTTAATGTAACAAATGAAGTGGGTGAGCCAAGGTTTCTTATCATACAGCGTACATCTTTGTGACGTCGGAACCAGTATTCTTTTGCTAAAAGATTTGTAATACTTGACTGTAAAACGTCATCTTTTTCTTGCAATTTCTGTAATAATTGCATAGCTGACATATTTTGCAAATGGGTACCTGATTTTAATGTGTGTGCAACTCCGTAGTATAGAGTTGATATTTCACTTTCAAAGAGAAGGTGGTATATGAATTCCATGTTTTGTCTGAATCTGTGGTCGTCAGAATACATTTGTACATAGCGATATTCTGATGCTGTTATTTGTGTGTCTATCATCGTACCTTCCTCCTTTTCCAGTAGGAAAGAGTAGAGGAAAGGCCCGTGCTTCTATACTTTTTTCCCATATGCTGAGTGGAGATCCTTATGCTTGTCGCATTTGGTATGTTTCCAGTGCATCATCTATAGTGTCTTTAGAGTGTAAATGGTGAATTGTATAATGGTCTAAAATATTAGATTCTGTAGCAGGATTCAGAAGTTCAAATTGACCACTTTCTGGTGACTCTTGAATTATTTCAATGGTTTCTCTCAGGTTTTCTTCAATATTAATTTCTTTGTAGTATTCACTGTTGTTTTTTAGATATTGCAGGGCTTGTCTAATTTTATGTAAGTCCACAAGTTGTTGCCAATTTTTTTGTCTTTTGTAGGTACGCCATTTACTAAGACAATTAAAGATTGATCTATTGGCTGTTGCACCCTTAGAGTGTGTACATTTTCTTTGAGATCTAATGGTAAATAAACTACTTTGCCACGAATGCCTTCAACTAATTAAGAGGGAGGTAATTTTGCTGTTTTTGGGTAGAGGCGTAGTATTGCTTGAACTGGGTGCACTGTTTGAATTATGATGCTCTCATATAAATATACTGGCCGATTCATGAAATTAATGTGCGCTGAAATTTTCAGCGCAAGCGTGCAAAAGCGTGCGATTCGCAGTGCCAGTGCGAAAATCGCAGTGAAACCCGTGCACAGCGATTCATGGAAGTCCATGCACGTGTAAATCCCAGGATGTGTGCCAAAATTCTGCGTGGCGCACGCTGGCACACACGTCTCCAAACAGCGTGCGCTATGTGCACAGCAAAATTGCACATAGCGCGGCGCACACAACAAAAGTAGGAGGAACAGAGGGCATGACACGCGGAATGGGGAATAACGCGTGAAAATGTGGGCGTCACGGGGGAAGTACAGGAGGCAAATGCGCGGATCGCCCACACACACTTTCAAAACACGTATTCATGGATTCGAACAGGGCTAACGAGTGCGCCAAAAAAGACGCGCTAATCCAGAAACACGTACGCCAGCAGGAAGCAGGCGTACGTGGACCCGCGCAGCATAAAAGTGTGCACAAACAACAAACAAGCTCAGACACCAGGATGAATATACCTTTCCTAGTAGCAGTGGTCGTGGGATACCGCAGGAGGAGGAGGAGGATAGTCAGACCCAGAATTTTCACACCCAGAACCAGCCTTTTTGGGATGCCTGATGACCAGGTGTATGGGAGGTACAGGTTTCCACCTCACATAATACTCGACCTTGTCAGTGAGTGGGAGAATGACCTCACATCACCCACCCTGTACTCCCAAGCACTCAGCTCCCTGGAGAAGGTCCTCAATGTACTGCACTTCTTGGCCACTGGATCATTTCAGCGGACAAGTGCTATAGTGGGGGGTGTCACAGGCCACGCAGTCACGCTGCCTACACCAGGTCTTGGCCATCATGACTGCATGCCCATCAGTCCGCAGGCACATATATCTGCCCAGAACACCTGCAGAAAGGCAGGCTGCCGTCCAGGATTTCAACGGGGTGGCACAATTCCCCAAACTCCTAGGTGCCATTGATTGCACCCATGTGGCTCTACGTCCCCCCAGGGCATCAGAGCACATCTATAGAAACCGCAATCACTGGCATTCCATCAACGTCCCAGTAGTATGTGATGCCAAGGGAATCATCACCTCAGTATATGCAAACTATCCAGGGTCCACCCACGACAGTTTTATTTACAGAATGTCAACCCTAGACCGGGACCTAGAAGCTGGGCGGCATGGCGATACATGGCTGCTCCGTGAGTATAAATGCCACAGCACATGCATGCATGTCAGATACTGAGTAATGTCACAACCACACTAATGATACCCATCACCACCTCCCCAGGGGACAGTGCCTACCCTCTGAGCACCCACATGATGACGCCAATTCGGAACCCCATCACACCACCCGAGGTAAGATACAACACAGCCCACATTGCAACCCGGGGCATAGTGGAGCGCACATTCGGAGTGCTCAAGTCACGCTTTCGCTCCTTTGACCTGTTTGGCGGGCAGCTGTTATACGCTCCCCCAGTAGTGTGCAGGATTATAGGGGCAGCATATGTCCTGCACAACGTTGCAACACGCCAGGGCCTGCCCGTGGACATGGTGGTGCCCCCACATCCCCAACCACATGCACGCCCGCTGCGCATGGGAGTGGAAAGGGCACCGGGTGAGGCAGCCCATACGCAGCTGGCACATACCATCTGACAATCAATGATGATGACATAAGGGACAGTCAACTGTCACAACCATTCCAGCCTGAGATTGGTCACCTGGAAGTGTTACATTGTGTGCATCCCTTCCTACACAAACACCACCAATGCTGTGTCATGAAAAGACACACTTCTATGCTGCTAAATTCATTACCCCCTTGCAAAATGCAAAATACAACATGACAACAGTGCCATGTCACCCAACCGCTCCCCAGCACCGCCACCCAACACACCATGGCATGTCATGCTATGTGAGAGCAAACAAAGCAATCCCCAATAAATGACACAAGTGTCACAAAGTACAGTGTCCCTAATGGAAACTGGCCACACACAATATGCTCCCAGTAATGTAGAACTAACAACACACATGACCAAATACTTACCAACAATACAATGCAGCTACACAACCTCAAACATAGCATAAACATGACAGTACTAAGTGAAAGTAGTGGTAGTCTTACAACCTGATTATGCCAGCACATCGACCACTTCCAACTGTACAGTGCTGCTGCCACGCAAATGTGTAAGTGCACTGCTTACAATATGAACTCCATCTCCAAAGTAGACAGCCTTGTGAAGACATGAGGAATGAACCTGCAAATTAGGAGGAAGACATGGATGCACAAGCGCATATCAATACACCATGCAGTGTACAATACAACAATATCCATTAGGAATGTATACACAGTATTGACTACAGACTGCTCACACATCTCATGGGAAGCCAACGTCACTGTGTAAGTCACTGTCACTTGGGCACACCCTTTGCAAGCCCATGGAAACGGGAAGCAAGAGGGATGTGTGTCTCATGAACCCAAGCATCTAACCCAAACTCAGGACAAGACTGCATGTGCCCAGCCGGAATACAGTGGATGCCCACGGGAGCCACACAAGGCAACACACTGTAAAAAAAAAAATTAAAAAAAATAAAAAATGGCCATGTGGCAGCCGAGGGGGGGGGGGGGGGTGGCCACCCAGGAGGTTCGAGGACAGGGTGCGCACCAATAGCTACCTGTGTGGATGTTGGAGAAAAAAAAAACACCTCAATGGGCTCATGGCCTGCACGGCTATGCCATTATGGGAGAACTGCTGCTGTCACTCTCATCACCCTCTGCTGCTGCCACAGGAGGTGGTGGTGCTATGGGAGGCAGCCCACGCAAAGCCCTGGTATGTCCTCCATGGCAGCAAGCATGCGGGTGTGGTCTCGTTCTGGAGGATTATAGTGCAGAGATCCCCATGCACCACCTGACGTGATGCCCTGATCTCCTCCCGAGTTGTCTGCATCTCAGCTGAGAGCAAACGTGTGAACCGCTCCAGCTGCTTTTCTGTCCTCAAGTTAGTGGAGGCCTCAAGGTCAACAAGAGTCTCCCTGAGGTGATGGAGTTCTACCCTCCGGGCTTCCCTGTGGCCCTGGAACTCTATTGATATCGATTGGCGTAGAGTCTCCAGTGCCGCCCGTCTGTTCCTGTTGGACGCCAATATGTCCTCCCTGTGTGATTGGCAAATGGAGTCTGTTGCCTACTGTAGTTGCTCCATCTGCCTTTCAGGGGGGACAATAGAAGTGGCCACCCTCTCCATTGCTTGAGCCATCATCTCAACTGATGCTGCCTGTTGGGTTGCCATACCGTGCATGGATTATTCCCATGCGGTATTGCCTGGTGGCGTACGGCCACCGCATCAGCGGGCACCACACCTGTTTGGGGCAAGGCGATCTGCGCCATGCTGTGCTGGCACTGCCTGAGGCTGCAGGACTGTATTCCCCCTCTGATCTGCTGGCCCAGGAACAGGATCAGATGTTGTGGAGAGTGACCCTGCATCCATAACTGCCAAAGGTAGACTTAGCAACACTGACATCCCCATAGAGGGTTCTACGCCTGGTGCAGGGGGGTTGGACAGAACAGAATCCCTGCCAGAAAAACTTACAAGCGATGGCACATAGGTCTGATCATCTGAATCAGCACCTGAATAGAGGTCTGGGGAGGTGCACCCAGAGGCACCCCTGGACAGAATGGTCTGCAGCAAGATTGGGTTCTCACCAACCACCACACCACGTCCCCCACTGGTACCCGGTCGTGCCTGAGATCCCTCCTGGGTCTGCACCATCTCCTCAACCTCAACAGAATCAAGTGCGTCATCCCCTGCAAAAACATGAAAGACAAAAAATGGAAACAGGCATTAGCAGCATAGCACACAAATAGGCCCGACAAGCTAGAGAACCAGTACATGATTTACACATGTCCCACATGACTATAACCCTCCCATGCATGCACTGTTACTGAGTTGGAAGGGGAGGCACAAGGCAGACACTGATGACACCAAGATGGAAGAACAACACATTTGCTGCATGCTGGGTAGCACTGCCATCACACATTGGCCTGTGAGTGGCATGTCCAATACACATACATGACACATGCCATCACATGGCATGTACCATAGCCATGGTACATTCCACAAGTACATCCATATGTCATGTGAGATGGACATGATGAGATGAAAAATGCTACACAGTGTGACAAAATAGGCATGTGCCACACACTGCAACACATCCAGTGTACAAAAATACAGTGATTGCAGGCCGATGTACACATCAATGGTTGTGCACTTCAACATGACAGGAAACAACTATCATGTTCCACATTCAAACTGGCCCCAAAAATGTATGTGATCAGGCCAATACTCAATCAGCCTGAATGGTCAAATCATTCACCTAACAAGGTAACACATGTGGGCCAATGTGGGGTTCATCAATGGCAGAAGCATGTCACAAATGTGACAATAGGGCTGCGGAATGCATAGCAAAAGTGGGGGAATTGAAACAATCAGCTTGAACGAACACTGAAAAATACAAACAATGTTGTTGCAAGCTGCCACTTCAAGGGCAACTGCCGTAATGTTACGCTAAATTACTACTGTGGGCAGAAGGGATACTGTCACACCCAAATCCAAGGCCGCTGAATGTTTTGGATGAAGCACATGGGTGACCCATACCACTCAGGCACACACACCCTCACCTGGCACTCAATCAGAATCCGTCACCCAAACAACATACACATGCATTACACACACATTCATGGGCACTCACCGGACAATGCATCATAATCAGGTAGTTCTCCCACACCTTGGATCTGTTCCTCTGTGACAAAGGCCCCAGCAACAGACTCATGTTCAGTGAGTTTGTTGTCCTCTTGTGGAGACCTACCACCAGTCACCAGAGTAGCGGCATGATTTGAGGCCAGCTTGTTCTTTGCTCTGCGTTTCAAGTAATTCCACCGCTTGTAGCAATCATGAGCTATGCGCCTCACAAATCCAAGGGCACTTATGCGGTCTGCGATGGTCAGCCAGTGTGCCCTACATTGACCAGGTGTGGTCTTGCACCCTGCAGTCACCACCATTTCGCGGCTATGTGCTGACACATAGGCCACAAGTGCATCAAGTTCCGGATCATTAAAGCAAGGCTTCCTTGAGGTACTGGAGTGTGTAGCCATGTCTGGGGTCTCAGCCTGTCGTGCCAGAGCACCCTTCTTCCTCTTCTTTAAAGGTGGAGCAGAGCCAGAGTGGCTTACGCCGCTCTGGTCAGTAGGGGCAGAATCACCGGTGGACTGGGTAGTAGGAGTGTGGGAATGCACAATGACCACAGGTCTTGATGCAGGCATTGGTTGCAGGGTAATGTTGACAGGGGGAACGTCAGTTTGATGGACCTGGACTGACACTGTCCTGGCTGGGAGAGTCAGAGCTGGGACGGATGGAGCTGCAGCCGCCCCTGCAGCCTCCCCACCCTGCATACTTGGGGCAGCAGATGACATAGCTGCCCCAGATCCACGTGGCTTGGTGACAACAACTTGCACCGCCACACGTGGCTTAGACTTGCTGACCTGGAAGTCAGCCAGGGAGTCATCCTGTGCCAGGTCAGGTGCCACAATGGGCTGGTCCAACAGGGGCTGAGCTGGGATGGTGTCAGCCACGTTTCCCTCAACCATGGGGGGGGGCATGGGTGTCCCTGAATGTTCCTCCACACATGGGGGTATAGGGGCACCCTGCAAATCCCAGCCACGCCCCTACTGCGCCCACCATACCCACCTTTTGAAGGTCGGCCACCTTTGCCTCCCTTACCGCTTGGTCACCTCCCAACCATGGTACTGATGTTGTTGTGCGTATGGGAGTTGCAGTAAACTATTGTCCTGGGCATTTGGGGGTCAAAGGGGTAGGTTACCAGATGAAATTCGTACCCTAGTGCCATAACAAGGCTGTCTGTGACCCCTGGGGGAAGATGACGGGTCACGCAAAGCACAGGCAGCCCAAAATCAAAAATTAACGTGCACGCAACCCCTAGTAGACCACGTGCGTGAAAAAATGAACCCGCACCCAGAAACACAAAACTAAGCGTACGCGTAATACACGCAGCTTCAATGACCTCTGAAAGGGAACGCGACACACAGGGCAAGCACAGTTGCTAAGTACGTGCGGAACTCACCGTCTGCCTGGAAAAAGAACGTGAAAAATATGCGTGTGTACGTGTTGGCAACACCCCCGCCAAAAGAAGAATTGTACGCTGTCTGAGGAGACAGGACAAAAGGAGAAGTGAACTCTGTTTGAGGAAACAGGCTCAACAAAAATTCAGAAAAGAGCTGTCAGAGGTAACAGGGAGTATGAACTAGAAACGCTGTGAAGTAATCGCGTGTGAACCGGCAAGAAGTACAGATTTCACCCACTCACTCTCCACGAAAAGCATGTACAAGGAAATGGCGTCCTACACGTAGCTTTTAAACTGGCCCACACGTACACGTCAGATACGCGTGTATGCGGGTGCTTTCCTCCAATTACACGCGATGACACTCTGACGTGCAGTTTTTCCACGTGTGCTCTGTCATCACGTGCTATGAGGGAAACGCCTGCGTGCGTAATGTAACTTACGCGCTTACGCGCTAAGGGCCTTTGGTCCAATTAAATCGCGTGCGTGTGCTGACGCGCTAGCTTGCTAAGGCCCTTTCCTCGAATTACACACTGACGTGCAATGTTTTCATGTGCCAAATCACTCCGTATCAAGCTGGCCACGCGAAAACACACGGAAGACCACGCTCCTGCCCAGAAGGCCGAATTACTGCCCCCCAGAGCCCCAAGCACGCTCCCACCTGCCATCTGCTGCTGCCTGACTGCCGGGTCCCACATGCCCTGCCATTTGCTGCCTGCACGTCAGCCAGGGTGTAGTTGCTGTGACCACCCCTGCTGGAACCGAAGACTCCTGACTGGGATTCCATCGCTTCACAGCCCAGCCCCAGGACCCAGTTGCCCACCCACTCCTGCCTCTTGGGTTGCCATGTCCAGTACAACACCATCTGGCAGCACTGGCAACCCCCAGCCAGAGAGGCAGAGGGCCACCAGCTTCTCTGCCACCGAAGTTGGTGTCCTGATGGAGCAAGTCCTGGGGCAGTATGATGCCCTCTTTGGAAGTTTGTGCGCCGACAATGAAGGATGGACCAGGATCTGGATGGACTTCGTGACTGCCATCAACGCGGAGGGGGTGGCAGTCCGCGACTTACATCATGTCAAGAAGCGCTGGGAGGACTTCAGGTGCAGGACTCTCAACAAGGCTCGGCGCCTCGCTAAGGCAGCGGATGCCAAGGGGTGTCGGGGCCAGCTGTCGAACCATCAAATGAGGGTCCTGGAACGCATATGCCCAGCGCTCTACGTCCAGATACTTGAGAGGCAGACCCGTCTGGAGTCGAGCGGTAAGTGTACATGCATGTTGATAGTATGCTGTGCGTGTCGTAGTGTGCCAGTAGTGTGCAGGTTGCACATGTGTTTATGTAGGGCCATGTAGGGATGTGTATGAACATGGGCGTGAGGCTGCCAATGTGAGTCCTCTCAGTTGTGAGACACATTGATGGTGTATGTGTTGGTAAGCATGCTGGGCAAATGCAGGTGTGGGAGCACACATGTTTGAATTTCTGTGTATGTACATTGGCATGGTTGTGGCATGGATGGTGGTTCATAATGCATGTATCGGCACTGTGTACATTTGCATGTATGTGTATCTGACAAGTGTGCAACTGTGATGCAACATGGATGCACGTGACACTGATATGTAGAAGGATGAATGGCAGATGTGACATGTATGGCGATCTCATCACTGCAACAGTTGGAGGAGATGTAGACATGCATGTAAGTGTGGTGGTGTGTGTGCATGTCTAGTGCACTCATTGTGTTTCATGTGATGTCAGGCTCACCTTTGGCTGTTCATGCTGTTGTATGTGTATGGATCGTGCTGCCTGGTGCAATATTGCTGTTGAAATGTTCATGTGTGTGAGTTAAAATGACATGTGTGTCGTGGAGTGTGATGCCGTGTCTGTAGTTAAACAATGCCACTCATGTGCAACTGTCATGTGTGTATCAGTCCATTGTAGTACAGTGCACTGATGCCTGTGTTTTATCTCTCCCTGTCTGCAGCGTCAACTGAAGAAGAGGGCAGAGAGGGTGCTGTGGAGCATAGCGGCAGGGATCATCCCGCCAGCCGGAGACGCAAGGCCCGGCTCCCCTCCCAGGTTGTCATGTTGTCGAGGAGTGAGGAGTCCGGTGCCGCGTCCCAGGCCGCAGCTGCCGAGGGAAGGTCCAAGAGGCGGAGGTCGGAGTTGGACTCCTTGGCAGCAGAAGGGGCAGCTGAGACCCCACAGGGTGCGACGGAGGAAGATGGCACAGAGTCATCCAGGTTGGTGGGGGGTTTGGTGGAGAAGGAGGCCGTTGAAAGGGACATACATGGGGTCTGGAGGTGGGGATTCCACTGGTGCTAGTGGTGCAGTGCAGGGGCAGGGACAGGAGGCAGCACAGGCCACCGCGGAGGTGCCTGTGTGTAATCCTGTCCCCGATCCTGTGACTGCATCATCCCGCACCAGCAGGGATCCCTACGTCCAGACCTGTTTTCAGGGAGGGGATCCGCTTACAACAACTGGCCTTCCTCTCCCTGCGGACGTGGCTATCCGGGACCGGGTTGAGCCTGTCCTGGGTGGGGTGGCGTTGCGTCAACAGGCCATGCGAGGTGACCTGCAGTCTTTTCATGAGGAGACTGCACGTCTTCCCGAATGGCTCATTGACCGCGTTGACCTACTGGGACAGCTCACCAGGGCCGGATTCCTCCGTTTTCTGGACCTTGTTCCGACCCCCTCCTCAACTGAACCCCCTATGCCCCAGTCATCCTCCATGCCATTGTCCCACCCATGTATCACCTGGGTACCCTGTGGAGCTGACTCTGACCCTGCGGCCAGGCTGGTGGAGGACACATCCCTGCCACAGTCGGGAGTCGGACGTCCAGCAGGGGTGGCCACCTCAACAACTGCACCCCAGCCGGAGGAGGATGTGCAGGCAGTAAGAGCCAGGGCACAGGCAGAGGCACATCAGCAGCAGCAACAAGGTGGGAGCCATCATGGCTCGTGGCCTTTGACATCGGAGTGGCAGGCATCGGCCAGAGGGCAGGAGGACCCAGGACTGGAAGTGTCTTCCGGGTGGCAGAGGTTAGGCCATGCTATAGATGCGGAGTGGCAGCGGGCAGAAGAGGCACGGCTCACCATGGTCAGGGCGGAGAACTCCATGCGGAGGGCCCTGAGGCGGGCTGAGTGCCTTGAGGCAATTTACAGGGAGTTGGAGGAGAACATGTTGTCGTCCCTGCAAACCCTCGGGGCCATGGAAGAGGACCGCCTCCAGGGCATTGAGCAGGAGTTCGATGATGCCCTGTCCCGGGACATCCAAAAGTCAGCCGTCGGACTAGCCCGCTGCCCTTGTAAATAGTTTTTAGAGTTAGGTTTCCTTTTCGTTTTCCTTTTATTTGTGGTCAATGGACAATGCCACACAAATTTGTATATAGTTATATTTTTAGGTAGGTTTCATTTGTTTGGTTGGGATCATGGACCCTTTACATCCTTGGACAATGGATTGTATATAGTTTCATCATGTATTCATTTTTTTTTTGTTTTTGCATTATGGACATGGAGCAATGGATTTATTTTTTCCTGACAAAGGATTGTAAATAGTTGGACTATGGATTGATTTCTCTTTTTTTTTTATTATGAACATGAAGCAATGGAGATTTTTTACATTTCCTTTGGATTTGCGTTGTTGGAGGGTGACTTTGGACTGTTTTTCTTTCAAATTTTTTTGGATTGGTTTTCGTTTTCATTCAATCATCTTTTTCACATGCTTTTCATTTCATGTTTCATATTGTGGTATGCTTTCATTTCATTTTTGATTTCATGTACATAATACATTTTAAGTTTTTAGTTCCATGTGTGGAATTCGCTCATTGGGTTAATGCATGTGAACATGTGGGTTTACACAAGCAATGCCAACCAGTGTATGTGTGTGACGGACATGTGTTGATGTACATTGACTTTTGGTTTGTGTCATGAGATCGGCATTTCACTGCTAGGGGTGCAGGGGGACATGAGTGGGGGCATGCTGGCAGGTGCCCCTCACTGCTGGGAGGTGGGGGTACAGGGGTACATGAGTGGGACCTGAGTGGGGGCATGCTGGCAGGTGCCCCTCACTGCTGGGGGGCAGGGTTGCAGGGGGACATGAGTTGGTGATCACTAGTGCAAGGTGACACGTTGACTGGCTGGGGGGGCATGGCCATGGTGGATGGGCTGCCTGCGGGACATGACCAGGGGTGCAGGGTAGTCCCCTGTGGTGTGGGCTGCCTGCAGGGGCCATGGAGGGGGTAGAGGGCACACCTGGGAGGACCCACACTGCTAATTCACGTGTGGGGCTGCCCGCGCACCCCACTGGATACACGTACCCCGCACTGACAGCGAAATCTTGTGTGAGACTTCCCGTGCACCCCCGAAATACACGTACCCTTCTCACACAGGGCCAATCGCGTGTAAAACTTCCCGTGCACCCCCGAAATCCACGTATCCCGCTCGCACTGGGCCAATCGCGTGTGAAACTTCCTGCGTACCCCAGTAATACACGTGCCCCACTCGGCCAAGGCCTATCGCGTGTGATAGTCCCCGTGAACCCCCCAAATACACGTAGCCTGCTCGCACAGGGCCAACCGCATGTGAAACGCCCCGTGAACCCCAGTAATACACATGCCCCGCTCGGCCAAGGCCTATCACGTGTGATAGTCCCCATGAACGTCCCAAATACACGTAGCCAGCTCGCACAGGGCCTACCGCATGTGAAACTCCACACGAACCCCAGTAATACACGTGCCCCGCTCGGCCAAGGCCTATCGCGTGTGATAGTCCCTGCGCACACCCCAAATACACGTACCCCGCTCGCACAGGGCCTACAGTGTGTGATCATTCCAGCGCACACCAGGAATACACGTTCCCCGCTCAGCGTTTGCTGTGTAGCGGCCCTGTTAGCTGTTCCAGGGTTAGCGCAGCCCTTTGCGCTGGATTGGGATTTTGATGGCTTTTCCTTGCGCGAAGGGCGTTCTTGGGGGGGTAACTGGCACTGCGGGATGTTCTCTGCGCCAGGGCTCTTTTTGCCTTGGGAATTCCATGAATACGCGGTGCGCCAGAATGCTGTTTAGCGCACACGGCTGGCGCATGCTGGCGCACGATCCCTCTCTGTGCTGCTCGCGTGCGCTGCCTCTGTGTTGAAATTTATGAATTACCCCGTTAATGACTGGATAGATTGTCTGACTTTTCTAAAAACTCCACACTGGCCATAAAACATATTTATACATTTAACAAACTAACCTTCTGGGTAAGTTATTTTGATTTTGCATTTTAATTGCACTATATGTTTGTGTATCTACAACCTACTCTTTACTTGTTTCATATGTAAACAGTCATGAGCTTCTACACTCCCTCACACTCAAAATAATTTACATGGAACCATTTATGTAACCTAGCACTTATAGGGAACACTTGTACATATTAAAATATACAGTGTTTTACACAATAAAACAGAAGTAAAACAGAAGTTAAATGCTATTTTCTCTTCTAAATTATATAATCTTCACAATATTACCTCTACATTTATTTTACTGTTTTAAAAAACCATCCTATTAACAATCCATGTCCTACTTTACATAAAACACTTACTAGCCTATTTTTCCATTTCAAACTTTGATTTTGCATGTTTATATTCACAAAGAATATAAGACATATATTTTAAAACTTTGCTTCTAACAACATTAAGTAAGCATTCTTTAAATCATTTGGCAAGCTACCTTGGTGTGTGAATATAATCTGCTTTTGTACGCACCCATGTCGGTAAATGTACAGATTCAATCGATGTGCCCTTATGAAAAATAATTGTACACATTTTAAACATTTTCTTACTAACCGTAACTTGACTATCTACAAAATTAATTATTGATGTGCACATTTTCCAACCATCTACATTGTATTTCTGAAACATAATCAATACATATTAAAAATTAGATTTTGCAGGTTTGATTGTAAATTACAACCACAGTCACTGCAATGCGTGTCATGAAATGTTACACTTTTCTGATCAGGCACATGCAGATACACACATCTTTCACAGAGATCTGGAGTAGAATAACCTTTCTTACATTTTGGGCACATATGATTCCACTCCTATTTCCTACATACCTATCTACATTAAACGTTTACTTCACTAATAACTCAAAGAAAGTCATTAAACATTCTTGACTGTCTTGGTAAGGTATGGTAATGTTTCTTTATATAGCGCCTATACAAAGGCAAGACTTTCAAAGCGCTGAAGGAGGGAAGGAACATGGGGAAAAACAACAGTCGCTCAGAGCCCTTGAATGTCTGAGACGATAACAGTTTGCACAGGCAGATTAAGTGAATATGATACATTTAACATTTTAGATACAGCAAATAGGCCTGTTGTCGATGCTGTGGTTTTTTCAAGTGCACATTAAGAGGTGAAGACAAGGGAGGACAGACAGATCGATCATCAGGCAGGGCTGTATACAGATTGTGCAAGTACGGGAGGGAAAGGGAGGGGCAGGGGACCAAGTGCGCCAATCAGTAGAGAATGGTGAAATGTGGAGAGAAGCTATCCAGGTTTATTTCAGGTGCAGTGGGGTGCAGGGCCTTGCAGCAAGTGCAGAAGGACTTGTGGACAATGCACAGGGTTTAGAAAAGTACAGTCACAGCCACTGGGAGACACTGGCATCATCACAGTCTGAGGGAATAACAATCCCTGGCCCCAACTCTAATGGACACTTCCCACAGTCCTGGTCTGGATGAGTAGCAGAGGCAAGAGAGTTCACCCACCAAAATCAATTAAGAGTCTGTTGCAGTAGTCCACCATAGGTAAGACCAGTCCTCTGGAGACAGTGAGCTGCAGGGGTAATGAGAGGAAAGAAAGAATACATCTGGCTAGGTGACCTCTCAGAGACATCACAGATGTGAGTAGAGAAGGACAGTATGGAGTGGAATATTATCACAGGCTATCCACCATCACAGGTTGGAGCAGGAAGAGGACCACGAGAGGCTGCACAGAAAGTGACATAGAAGGAGTGATACCGTTGTCACGGCATGCAGTGCATCTTATGCATGCAGTCTACAGGACAGCGAGCACGTGTCAGTCCACCATGACATGCCCACCCATGGCAGTCAAGTAAATACAGGCAGAACTGCTGGACAATCACAGCAATCCATCCAAGCAACATACACATGTCATGGATGCACATGCATCACCACTCAGCGGACATGTCCTCATTAATGGGCAGGTCTCCCATGGCTTGGATCTGCTCCACATCAATCATATCACTGAGCTCATCGTATTCTTGTGGTGGCCCACCTCCAGTCACCAGAGTAGAGGCGTAGGCACTACCCAGCTTCTGTTTGGCTTGGCGTTGGAAGATATTCCAATGCTTCACTGCCTCAGAAGCTATGCGCCTCTCATTGCCCAGGGCATTGATTAGATCTGTGACATCATACGCTGAGCATGCATATGTGTGCTCGCTGCCTGCACCAGCATGCCACGTTCGAGGTCCCGTAGGTAGTCCACAAGGATCTTCAGTTTCTCATCACTGAATCTCCTCTTCCTCTACGTTTGCCATGGCTTGAGTCGGAGCCGGTCCAGCTACTGCACACTTTACCTTCTTGCAAGACCATGCAGACTCTGAGTGGTTGGGACCACTTGGTTCAGTAGGAGCTGGAGCACTGGTGGACTGGGCTATGACATCACCCACCGATGTTTGGACAGGAGGTTGCCTTTCAGGTATCTGTACATGTGTGCTGGTGGCCGCCACTTCCCCAACACGTCTCTTCCCCTTTGAGACAGGGACTGCTGCACCTGGGTCCCTGTGGACCTGTGCCTGGACCACTACAGGCCTGGCTGTGTGACCCTGAGCCTGGGCAGCGGATTCTGCAGCTGCCCTTGCAGCTTCTTGACTCTGGCTGGTAGGGGCAGCAGATGACACTGCTGCCCCGGGACCCTGGGAGCTGGGGACATCAGCATCAGCTGCATTTCCCTGACCCTGTTGGGTGGGGGGCACAGCTCTCCCTGCATGGCCCTGGGCACATCGGCCACCTTGGCCACCTCAGCCCCCCCTTCCCACTTGTTGCCCTCCCACTCATGGCACTGATGGAATTGTGCAATGGGAGACTCAGATATCAATTGTCCTGGGCAATTTCAGTGAGGGGGCAGTGTTTGTGATGTTAAACAAAACAGTGTGCTTCCGAACGGCTCAATGTAACCCCTGTGTAAAAATAAATGGGCCCCTCGTTAGCCAACGTCTACAGTAATAATGTAACGCAGTACGCTGTGGCTCCCAGCAACACAAAAATTGCGTATGCGAAAAACACGTAGGGTAGTATGACCTTGAAAATTAGGGTACACGAGACACGGAGGCACCCACAGTATGCAAGATGCATACGCGACTCACCATCAGCCTCAAAAACAAAGATCAAAATGCATGCGCATGTGCCCGGAGGCAAATCCCCCACCAAAAGAAAAAGCTCACACGCTGTCGGGAAGAGATCACGTGGAAACGCTAGAATCACAGAAGTCCACATGTCTCAGTCCGCTATCGCCAGCACAAGCATATGATGTTCTCCTATGCACTGATTTATCCCAATACTGTACGCTTATGCCCAACGTCCAGCGTGTGTCACGTAACTTACTCACAAAGGGCCCTTTCCTCTAAATCTATGCTAACATGCTGTTTCTGCACGTGCGGAGTCACTCTGTTTCCGGCTGGCCACGCAAGTAACACCGAAGACTCATGTTCCTGCCTACCAGCCAATTTACCTGCCTTCAAGTTCCCCAAGCTGCCTCCTATGAGCCATCTGCTGCTGCCTGTCCACTGTATGTGCCTGCTGCCCCGTGTGCTGCAATTTTGGTGCCTGCTGTACAGCCATTGCCAGTGCTCCTGTTATCGAACCTGTGACCACATCTGCTGATCCAGAAGACTCCCGACTTGCCAGACCACCACTCCACAGCCCTGCACCAGGACCACCTTGCCCACCCACACCTGCCTTGTGGGCTGCCATGTCTAAAGCAACATCATCAGAGGCAAGTGGAAACCTCCCTGCAGTGAGGCAGATGACTGTCAGCTTCTCAGCCAGGGAAGTTGACATCCTGATGGAGCAAGTCCTGGTGCATTATGATGCCCTCTTCCACAGACCATCGCAAGTCAGCAAGGACGGACGGAGGAAGATCTGGGCGGACATCCTGGGTGCCATTAACACGGAGGGGGTGGCAATCCGCGACTACATCCATGTTCACAAGAGCTGGGGGGACTTCAAAGCCAGGACCCACAACAAGGCCCGCCGCTTCCTCAGAGCAGCATGAACTAAGAGGGCCACAGGGGCAGGTTGACCACCGATAACAAGCGGGTCCTGGAGCGGTTCTACCCAGCGCTGTATGCCCATGTCATGGCCTTGGAACTCCGTCTGTAGTCGACTGGTAAGTGTCCATGTGTACTTGTCCACCACAGTGCATGTGCATGCTGATGTGTGGTTGGAGTGTGCACCTTGGCCCTATGTCTGGTATGCCTTTTGTACAGACGGCTGTGTGCATGTCCCAGACAGTGCTGCATGTGAGTCCATTCAAGCATGTGTCACATCAACTGTGTTTGTGTAGCAATGTGTGATGAGTGGCAGCATGTAATGACGTCCACATGGTTGATTTCACGTTTCTGGACTTGGCCATGTGAGAGGTGTCACACATGGTTGCTTTTGGCAACATCATGGACATGTATGGTGCATATGTGCATGTGTCTGAAGAGTGAGTGTGTGACTGGCCAACACTCCGGGATGGATGTCACTTGAGCATTAGATTGTGTGATTGACTCATGCTTCCAAATTGACCTCTAGTGCACTCTGACGTGATAGCTCCATGGCCTGCTTCGTGACTGTCAGCGTGTGTGAATGAGATGTGTATGTCCCATTGTGCATGTGAGGTGAATGCACAATTTTGAGGTGCTGACAGTGCTTTGTCCAAGGATGTGATTGTCTGTTGAGAATGCCATACATGATTGTGCATGTGTGTTAATTGCACTAACCTCTGTGTTGTGGACGGTGATGGTTATTGTAACCTTTGACAGTGCCACTCATGTACGTTCACTTTGTGCAAAACAGACATATGTTCAGTACCCTGATATTTGTGTTCTTTGTCTCTCTATCCACAGCAATGATGGGAGAAGAGAGCAGAGAAGGTGCTGTGGAGCAAGGCAGCAGGGATTCCTCCACCAGGCACTATTCGTGATGTGTACCTGTCCCAACCCCGGCGGCCAGTCTGTGGAGATCACATCCTTGCCAGAGTCGAGAGTCGAAGTTCTCGTGAGTCAATGTTCTCGCAGTAGGAGGCTACAGGACTCGGGTGATTCAATCACAGGGAGGCAGGTATCAGCCATCAGGCAGGAGGCAAACGTGGACCTTACACTCACTGTGGGAGCGTTTGGGCCAGCAGATCGGGCAGAGTGGCAGCGGGCACGGAAGGCCAGACTCACCATGGCCAAGCCGGAGAATTCACTGCGTCGGGCAAAGAGGCAGGCTGAGGTCCTTGAGGAGACTTGCAGAGAGTTTGAGAGGTGCATGTTGGTTTCCCTGCAAGCCCTCGAGAGCTAAGCGGAGGCCCGCATAGGGAAAGTTGCACGCAGTGTTCGATGATGTCCCCGCCGAGACTATGAGGGAGCGTGGTGAGGAGAAGGACTAGCCCGCTGCCATTGTATATAGTTATTTAGGTGTAAGTTTCATTTTTTTGGTTAATTTTTTTGGAGTTATTGGACTGTGCTCCACTTTTTGTAAACAGTTATTATTTGGTGTGTCATTTCATGGATTGTTTTTTCATGTTTTCATAATTTTTTTATTTATTTTATTTTATAAGCATTTAGTGTAAACAAATACAATCTTTTGCTTTACCATTCCCATATTAAAACCATAGCCAAACTCAGAAGACATTATAGCATAATGTGTTTCAGATTGCTGGTTCTATTATCCTCCTACCGATTGATTGTCCTGTTTAGAGGTTTCCTCAATTCACTATGTCCAAGTGACTGCTGGTTCGGCTATATATACACAAAGAAAGAAAAAAGTAAAAATTCCTCATTAATTTTGATAATTTTCATTATTGTCAGCTGTCGTCAACACCTGAGAGTCTTTTTACCAGCATTTCGAGAAAGATGACAAGGGCTCTGGTTGTCTTCTGGTTTGCGTCATCATACACAGCACCCCACCATAGATCGGCATCTAGGTCGCATGTTGGAGTTAGCACCTTGTGTAAAAAATGTGTTCTTTCCATTTTTAATTCCTTGCAAAACAAGATTAGGTGCCTTAACGATTCCTGTTTTTGGTTACATAAGAGACATATGTTGTCACTTGCTAATCCATATTTAATTACGTTTTTTTTCGTTCTTAGGATGTTAAGTCTAAAACATAGCATCAAATCCCTGTGTTTTGGGTTTGCGCTCTTTCTTAAGTATTTTGGCATGATTTTCGGGCAATTGAGAAGTTTTGTTGAGAAAGTGTGGAACTTAGTGGCAGATCGGGCACCTTCCGATTGGGCCAATCTATGGACAAGAGTAACCTTTTTACTCGCAATGGATTGTCAAGAAGAGATTGTGTGCTCGCACTTAAATTCTGTAAAATCTCAATGCATCTCTTTCTCCACACAGTTAATGGCCAAAAAAGAGATTTCCCGTTTAAATTGTTCATGATTTTGTATTGCGGTGGACACGCTGGTGATTCTATCTTCTTGTATGTAATCAGGGCTTTCCAGACTACGTTTACATGCATGGAGTGTAAACCTAGTTCATGGCGAATCACGCCTATAGGAAAAGAGTTTGGTATTCTGAGCACTCTCCTCCAAACCCTTGCATCCAGGTTATCCAAGGTTTTCCAAGGGATTCTCAGACCAGTATCTCCTGCGTAGGTTAATGTCGGGATTACTTTTAAATTATAAACGTCCACTAGAGGTTGCATTGAGAATTTGCAAAAATTCTTTTTAAGTCCTGGTAATTGGTCCGTTTTGAGTTGCAGATGTTCTATCCATGGTTTGTCTCCCCAATCTGCACTAAATATAGTTCCTTAATATTTTGTGTTCTTAGTTATTGGGATAGGGTTGTTGCCGAGACACCATTTAAATGTTTTTTTTTTAGTTTTACCTCCATTTTTTTGATTATTAGAATTTCCGATTTCTCTGCATTCCTTTTCTGTGTATTTTCTTCTACGTATTTCTCAAGGAGATCCAGCTTTCGCTGGAGACTTAGTGCGGTCATGTCCAGAAGGATTAGGTCCTCCACAAAAAGCAGGTGACCTATAGCAATCTCACCTAATCGGGGTGAACATGCTCCAGGTGGCTCAAGCTTGTCTTTGATGTCAGAAAGGTAGAAGTTATTCAGAATTGATGCCAGTGGCACCCCTGTTTTAAGTCTGTGGTTAAGTTGCCCTTCCGGTCTAGACGCATCTGTATAGTGGTGTCTGTGTGTAACGCTTTGATTGCCGCCATAAAGTCTTGGGGGCATCCTCTTTGCCTCATCTTTTCCCACAAAATGTGCTGGTCCACTCTAACAAAAGCAGAAGCTATGTCAATGAATGCCAAGAATAACTTTTGAATCTCATGTAAAGTTTTCATTTTCAGTAGATTGAGTATTAACACATTTAGGCCACAGTCCACTCTTTCTACAAAGCCAGATTGCCTTTGATCGTAGTTTCCAGTGGTTGCTATCCATTCTTTTAGTCTTTTTATTAAGATGCTGGCAAATATTTTGCCTAGCACATCCAGTAAAGAAATAGGACGATAATTTGCTGGTCTCGTTCTATCGCCCTTTTTGAATATTGGGATTGTTACCACCTTTTCCCACAACTCTGGTATTTGTGTGCCAATGGTAATTCTTGTAAATAGATAGTAGCACATGTCGGCCCACAATTCAGGAGCTTGTTTTAGAATTGCATTTGTTAGGCCGTCCAGGCCTAGGGCGTGGAATGCGCTTGCTTTGTTAATTAGAGTCAGGATTTCCTGTTTGGTAAATTCTATGGACCATGATTTGTTTTCTGGACCTTCTTTTGGAAGGTCCTTCTCTGATACTCCTGATATCCTTGCCTCTGTCATGAGAATCCGCCTGAAGCCCAAAGCCAAGTGCAACTCCTGGTACGACACAGAACTCGTCACCCTAAAACGGAAGTGTAGGGTGGCTGAGAGGAAATGGCGTGCTTCATGTACATCCTCTGACAAACTGGCCTGCAGCCTGCTGCAAACGCAATACCAACTCTCTGTCCTAACTAAGAAGAGAGCGCACATCCAAGCCCGCATCTCTGCGACATCTAACAACTCGGCTGAACTCTTTAAAATCTGCAAGGAGCTGGCCAATCCTGCCACAGTCTCTACCTCAACTGTCACCTCCCAAGCCCTCTGTATGGCACTGGCATCTCACTTCATCTCTAAAATTCAGAACCTCCTGTCCTCTCTCTCCTCCTATCCCCTCCCCCCCACTCCCTGCTCTTCCTCTGGCCATTCTGCAGCCACCTCTTCTTCCTCCTTCTCTGCCTTTCCCCTGTATTTCACAGACAAGGTTTCTAGAAAAGTCCAATCTATGAAGGTCTTGTCGAAACAGGTTCACCTTTGTTCCTCTAAAACTATCAAGGACCACATTGACTCCCTTGCTCCTGCCCTGGCTGATTTCTGTAATCACTCCTTCGCCACTGGAGTCTTCCCATCCTCCCTGAAGAAATCCCTTGTGCGCCCTTTTCTCAAGAAACCCACTGCTGACCCCTCTTGCCCGGCCAACTATCGCCCAATCTCCATCACTCCCTTGCTGGGCATGCTCCTGGAGAAACTGGCCATCTCCCAGCTTAATCTCCACACTGAATATGTTGGTTATCTCCATGACCATCAGTCTGGCTTCAGAGCAGCCAGAAGCATGGAAACTGCTCTCCTTAACATCCGTAAAGACCTGCTCTCCAATCTTGACTCTAACACCCCTTGCATCCTCATCCTGCTTGATCTCTCTTCTGCTTTTGACATTGTCAACCATGTCATCTTGCTCAACCATCTCCGTGATAACCTGGGTATCACCGGTCAGGCTCTGGCGTGGCTGACTTCTTTCCTCTGCGACCGACCCTCTAAGATCCAACTTGTGTCTTTCCTCTCTGCTATCTTTTTCTCTACCTGTGGTGTCCCCCATGGATCTAACCTCTCTTCGTGACTGTTCAACCAATACCTGGCACTCCTGGCCCACTGCACTGCCGCTCTCTGCCCTAACTTTCAGCGTTAAGCGGATGACACCCAGCTCATTTGCATGCTACCCTCGGCCTCCTCCTCTACTTCCCTCATCTCTGACTGTCTGTCTACTATCCAGTAGTGGTGTGCCGCCAATGACCTCTGCCTTAATGCCAGTAAGACTGAGATTCTCCTCATTCGCACACCCGCTCTCTCCTTTTCTGTAGCTCTCTGACCGGCCTCTCATGGCCCCCTTCCTGCTCCCACCTGTGTGGCTAAAAACCTCGGGGTCATCTTCGACTCTACACTCTCCTTCTCTCCTCACATCCCTGATGTCTCTAAGAAGTCACACTAGCAACTGCACCTCCACAGAGGTATTCTTCCTTTCCTCTCCTTCCCCCAGAAGCTCACTGTCTCCAGAGCTCTGGTTCTTTCCAAGCGGGACTACTGCAACAGCCTCTTTCTAAATCTCCCTGCTTCTACTCTACGCCCTCTGCAACTTAACCAGAACAGGACTGCGAGACTTGTCCTTGGCCTCAAGCCCAGGGATCGTATCTCTCCAGGACTGAAATCTCTGCACTGGCTCCCTGTGGCTGAGAGAATTAAGCTCAAAACCCTCTGCATCGTCCACAACGCCTTCTGGGGCCTTGGGCCTCAATACCTTCAACTCTCTCTTCCTATATATCTTCCTTCTCGAGCTCTTCGCTCATCTGCCTCAAACTCCCTCAGGGTCAGTCGCTTCTCCAAGCAACAAGTTGGTGGTAGATCTCTTTCTTCAGCCTCCCTGCCTCCCTGAAACTTGAGGACGATCATCTTCAGTTCTGGAAGCACCTCAAAACCTTTCTCTTTGCTTCTGCTTTTTCTCCTCCTACCCCTTGCTGACTTCCTGGCTGACAATGACTTTGCGCTGGTTGCCTGGCCGCCCTTTGATCTCGAGCCCAGGTCCCCTCGCCCGCCAGTCGCACTACTGCACTGCCCTCCTGGCAACCCCGCACTTGGGCACTGTTTCTGCATCTTTACAGTCCCACTACCAGCACTTGATACCTGTTGTCTGCACTTACCCTTGCACTTGCCATCTGCTGGCCCTACTTTACCTATTGTTATTTTTTCTTATTCCTTGTACTGCACTGTCCTCTCCCCCTTCCCACCCTGCACTTCTCCTCCCTCCCCTTCCCATGCACTTGCGCGATCTGAATGACACCTGGCCTAGTAGGTTCGCTGTCTGTCTTCCCTCTGTTCCCCTCCCTTGCCTCATCGCGCCTTGAAACAGCTGTGTATTAGCGCGTTATAAATGCCATATCATATATCATATCATGACCCACAGTACTGTTCAACTTACCATAGATTTGCTGGAAGCACGCTCTTTATCGATGGTAGAATCCTTAACAAAGTTACTGTTTTAAATTGTGCAAAGTCGACAAAAAAGTAATCCAAGGTTGCAGTTGCGTTGTGGGAAGACCAAGTTGTGGCTCTCTGTAGATCGCCACAGACGATTACCATTTACCAGGTGCAGGTTTTGAATTTGCATTTCATTCATGCCTTTCTTTGCTTGAGATTCTTTTAGATGTTTATAAAGTGGCAGATCCCCTAAGCTTCCTTCCTTGCAGCACTATATATTTAGGTCATCACAGACAAAAAAGAAGGGGATTTTGATGTTCTGCTCTTAAATCGTCTATTTGTGTCGTGACTGATTCTAGGAAGTCTTCTCTATCTTTTGCCTTAGGGTTCCAGTAAAGATTAAATACTATTTGAGTCGTTTTTTTCAGGCGTCCATTGTTGATCCTCTTGGATTATTATTATTTGGATTAAGGGTGAGGATGACACAGCTCGCACCACTGATCTACAAGAGTTTTCTTTTATAATGGTCAGTAAACCTGCCGAGGGTCTCCCTTTTAGACCCTTGTATGCTTTCCATAAGAGGCAAGTAAATCCATCCGAGGACGGAGTCTCTTGTAACCAGCATTCCTGTAGTCAGATAAGATCCGATATTAGCAGCTCTTGATTAATGTTTTCAAATAGATTTTTAAAGCCGTGTGTATTCCACGAGACAATCACTACATTAACTTCAGTTGTAGTTTTCTTTTGGTCTTGCCATCAAGTTTCCTTTTATCATCATATGTAGGGCATTTTACTTAGATATCCTGGCTGTTTCTGAAACCTGGCTCCATGATGCAGCCGGCCCAGCCCTCATGACTGCCATACCGGACAATTACAACATCCTAAGAGTCGACCGGCCTAACACTAGAGGCGGCGGCCTGGCCATCATAACTAAAACGCAGCTAGCTGCTAGACTTACCCCACACCCAGCAATCACATCGCACAAACTTCTCTCAGCCAAAATACCTATCTCAAACAATAGCACACTAACGATACTTCTAGTGTACAGACCACCAGGCCCACTGGGCAATTTTGAGGAAGACCTATCTAGTCTCCTTACTAACAGCATTAAAGACTCCACCCGGCTCTTTTTACTAGGTGACTTTAACCTGGGCTTTAATGCCGCTGACGACAAACAAGCCCAATCTATCCAATCCATTCTAGCCAAACACGACATCACTCAAAATGTCCTAGCTCCTACACACACAAAAGGACGCACACTAGACTGGATAGCTAACCATAACTGTGACATCATCATTTCTAGTATTCTACCTCAAATATGGACGGACCACTATCTCATATGCTTTACAGCCAGCATCGAGCCTCCCAAACCCAACCAGAATAAAATCGCACCCCCCATTCCAACGAGAAGCAAAAGAGAAATTACACGGAAAAATTACTCCCACTACTCCTACCAGCTCTCACCGCCAGATCCAATGATTCCAACCCTAGCGAGCTAGTTGAGTCATTTAACAAGTCCATGACCAAAGCTCTAGACTTGATCGCCCCTATCAAACTTCACAAAAGTAAACGTGACGCTCATCTTAATTCTTGGTTCACCCCCCAACTCAAAGAGATGCGCATCCAAAAACGCAAACTCCAAGCTATCTGGAGGCATACTCCCTCCGCTGACAACAAAACCACACTTGCCAACTTTGCCAATAGATACAAGAAGGAAATAATTAAAACTAAAAAAGATTAATTGAATGATAGAATTAGTAAAGCCAACTCGAACTCCAAAGAGCTCTTCACTATTCTCCAAGAATTGGAAAATCCAATTCCCCCTACAGACAATGTCCCCAAGGACAAATCCTGGTGCACTACCATCCAAAATGCCCATGCAAATAAAATTACAACCCTTCAATCTAAAATCGCTAAGAAAAAAGCCTCCTTGAGCCCTAGCGGAACTCATACCACCCCATGGAAAGAAACACCGAGCACACCCACCCAAAGCAACTGTAAACCCTTCAGGTTTACTAACATCTCTATATTGGAAACTGAAAAGGTCATTCTATCCCTTAAACCATCGAACTGTCAAGGCGACAGCTGCCCAGCGCAAATCATCAAGGATGCAGCCAGAGATTTAGCACCCTTCATCTCGAAACTTATAAACGCCTCCTTTAATACGAGCACTGTACCTACAAACCTTAAAGAATCTTGGGTATTGCCCCTACTCAAAAAACAGACACTTAACCCAGCAATCCCCACTAACTACAGGCCCATTACTACGGTCCCATTTCTCCTTAAAATCATCGACAGAGTAGCCTACCTCCAAATCCAAAACTATTTAGAGACACACCAACTACTAGGTTCACGACAATCTGGCTTCAGACCACTTCACGGTACTGAAACGGCCCTTATTGACATCAAGACGCAAATCGACAAGTTGAAGGATAAAGGTACTACAGCTATGCTCCTCCTCCTTGATCTATCAGCGGCCTTTGACCTGGTGGACCATGCAGTATTATGCAACCACTTAGCGTCTGCCGCCCATTTCTCAAGTGAAGCTATAGCATGGGTACAATCCTTCCTAGCTAACCGTACAATGAGAGTGTTCTCCCCTGTAGCGGCAGCGGACCCATTCCATACCACTTGTGGTGTCCCACAAGGTTCCTGTGTCTCCCCAACAATGTATAATATATTTACTAAGCCACTCTTCGACAAACTTCACAGATTAGGGGTAATTTACACCAATTATGCGGACGATACGCAGATTCTCATACCACTATCTGGCAACTTTGTTGAGGACACAGCTTTAGTAAACAATATTTACCTCCACATTCAGGCATGGATGGCCTCCCCACTGCCTCTGTCTAAATGACAACAAAACAGAGATACTGATCTTGGGTTCCGACTCCAATCTAAAAAAACGTAGTCCCAACTATAGCAATTTTAACATAGATGGCAACATAATGAAGGTGGCAACCGAGGTAAAAACTCTAGGTTTTTACCTCGATTCTACTCTATCCCTCAAAAAACAAGTTAACTCCTTGGCATCCTCCACAGCGTACACCTGCAAACTAATCAGGACCTGCAGACCGTACCTCTCCAAAACTAACTGCATCACCATAGCTAACGCATTAGTAATGTCCAAGCTGGACTATTGCAATGCTCTCTATGCAGGAGCTAATAAAAACCATCACAAATAAAATGCAAATCCTTCAAAATAACGCTATTAGAGCAGCCCTTGACATACCTCGTAGAGAACATATTTCCAACATCAGGAAAGACCTCCATTGGCTTAAAATCAGCGACAGAGTCCTTCTCAAGACACTATCGCTCACCCACAAAGGGCTCAACAACACAGCACCCCCCTACATTTCGGCCAGACTGACCAGAAAAAAGTCCAGACACTACACCAGGGCTACCAACCACTTCCTGCTTGAAACCCCCAGATTCAGACGTTCCAAGGCGGGCGGAGCTAGCTTCCCTGTCAGAGCTGCCCAGGCGTGGAACGCATTGCCTACTGCATTAAGGGCAACCTACCCTACACCAACTTCAGATGTAAGGTAAAAAACTGGTTCTGGTCCAACGACAACTAATTTGCACAGCACTTACGGCCATGAAACCCCTGAAACCAGTCCATGACTATTCTGCTTTTACCCATTCACCTTTTGTATACACCTTCAATACTGTAACATGTTAGTCTTTCATTTTCCACTGTTTGTAACCTAAGCTCAAGTAACCTTGTACCTGCTGCGCCTGGCAACCCCTGGGTTTTGTGCGAATTATCAAGTAATAAACATAAACACATAAACATTTGGACCCCGCAAAAGGGTGGGAGAAAATCTTATTGGTTTACTATTTATATCTTCCAATGATTCATCCTGTAATGTTGTTCGAGTATACTCATGCTCTTTCTTGTCAGATTCTTGCTGTTTACCACAATCTGTTGACAAGCCTGGGTCAGGTTTAAGATGAAACCCAAGAATTCTGAGCACATCTATAGCTGAGCACAGTAAGTTCATGACTGCTTTGGTAGCCAGATGAATACAGATATGAGCCGTTTCTGTTTCTTTTGGAAAGGCTACTATTTTAATGTCCTTTGGTTCCGCCACTCGTAGTTGGAGGACATTATACAGTAGCTTCATAAGGTTTGTCTGGTGCAAGATCAGCCCATCTTTGGCTTTTAGCACTCGCTCTAGGTGATTTTTGTGTGCGCTTTGTGAGTCATATACAGCCGCCCGTACATGATATTCTTGTTTTTGATCTTGGGAGGATAGCTCAGGGGCAACATGCTCACCTTGGAAACAAAATGACATGGAGCAACACAGGTTCGATCCCCGGGTCCGTGCTTAGAAACCTCTGGGTATTAAGCACGTTATAAATAACCTATCATATCATATCTGATTGATTAGAGTCTATATATGCTTGATGTCACTTCAGTGGTAGCTTCTCCTGTTTTGAGCGATCTCGTTTTGCTTCAAGAAGCTCTCTTTTTTCTTCCAAAGTTAAAAAGTGAGAAACCTTTGTTTCCACCTTTTCTTGATCTTCTTGCGTTTCCAGCTCTATGTGCGTATCCTCATTTGATTTTTTATGTTCTGACTCCAGGAAACTTTCATTTTTGTAAACTGAAAGGACCAATAGAGAATCTTGGACTGAATCGACCAAATCTATTTTCTCAGGCTCTGTTGTGGTCTGTACTGTTATAAATTGGTGTTCTCTTTCATGTTGTTTTATCACTTGATCCCTTACTTGTTTGTTTTCAGAGAGAGGCATTTGGTCATTTCCAGCGGTATGTTCTTTGAAAGAGTTAAGATTACAAATGAAGTTGGGAAAACCCCACTTGTTGTTGGTTTTGCCTTAGGCAATTTTTTAGGTTTTTTATTTTTATTCTCTGAAATTTTCCTTCTAACTTCCTGCTCTTTGCCATTTGAATTGATGGGGTTCTCTATCTCAAATATGGAATACACTTCCTTGTCTTGTTTTGGGATTTAAGTCCCTCCCATGTGCCCTGTGAGTGGATTAATACTGATTTTCGGTGCTCAGGGCAAACGGTTGACTTTGGTCCTGGTGTGTCCTTACTTACGCCATTCATTGCCAGTTCTTCAATTTGTTTGGGAGATTTATTTGACTGTGTGGTTGCAATTTCTTTTCTATGCTCATTCACTGATTGCAAAGTCCAAGGCCGCGGGTTTGACTCGTGGAAGTACTTTTATCCATTGTATTACCAGTGTTGTAGTTGGTTTCAGTTTTAAGGAGGTTTACAGTGTTGCTAAATCAGGACAGGAAGGCTCTTTTGTCTTCCTGTGAACCCTCCAATAAATCAATGAGCGTTTTGAAAATTACATTTTCAGAGTCCTTTTCCCTGGCTCTCCTTTACTTTGTAGCTTCGATATAGGTTTCAACGAAAATCAATTTTGATTGCATTTGTGCTAGCAACGTAGTTTGATCTTTATAATTCTCATGAAGAGCTTCATATAGTTTTAAGAAAGGAGCTAATGTTATTGCTAGCATGGAACCTACAGTGGCTTGCATATAGGCACATTGCTCGGGGTATAATAAAGGATTTATTTTGCTTCTTTAGAGCCTCTTGTCTGTTATCTAAGTCATTCGGTCTTTGATGGACTTTTTTGGAGGCTTCTTCATCTTCTTCACTATCTGAATCTGACGCTGAAGAGATGTTGCTTCGTTCTGAACTTTGATTTCCGTTTTCTCCTCTTTTAAACTGTCTTACGACGGGTTGCCTTTTGGTTATGGATCGCCTGTTCTTTCCTTTCTGTGGCGATTGGTGAACCATTTCCTCACCTCGTGAAGGTTTTGATTTTTTTCTGGCATCATTTGTAATGTAGATCTGTTGGATTCCACTTCTGTGATGGAACGTTTAACACTGCTATATTGAGGAGTCGAAGTTTTAGACGGCTTTTCAGGACCAACCGGGGAAATCGCTTCTGTTCCATTTTCTTCATAATTTATGTCTGGAGTCCTGTTGTGCATTTGGCTTCCATTTGTTTTGGTTTCTTGCTCGAGATCATGCCTTGTCCTGTGACTTCTTAAGCTACAATATTTTGTCTGTTGTTAGTCCCGGTAATATTTTATTTGATGATATTCTGTAAGGGTTCATGGTCCATGGCTAGTTGTGCTAGCCGTCAAGTCACAGCATCCCAATGCCAGTAGCAAATAATTATCAGACACTTCTTGCCACGCTTGTTGGTCAGCCAGGGACGTTTATAGCACTCTCTTGTTTTTTTTTATTGTTTAAATTTTGTGTTACAGTCTCTTTGGTCTTAAAATGCCATTTTATGGTTTTTACTTCAGTTGATGATTTAGCAGCGTGTCTCGCTTTTTGCCCGTATGTTTTCTTTTGCATCGCAATGGCATTACGGGGCACAGTCCCGTGTGTGGTACTTCGGGCCTCTGTAGATAGCCTTTTCATTTTTTGCATGAAAAACGATTTAGCTCCTACTGCAGGGCTATTTCTTGTTTCCCATTCTTGCCACTCTAGCGAATTATGAAGGCCGTCTCATGACCCGCATGGATTTCTGAAAAATCATCCCTAGCATAGACATGCAGGAGTGAGTCACCGCTGTCTAGGTGAATTTAATTTTGATCATGCTCTTTTTCTTTAACTGAAGTAAATTTTGCTGTTTTAAAAGTTGCTTCCTCAATCGGCATACATAATACTTCACTTGCCGCCTCCGTAGTGTCCTCTCTGTTGGCCTCTTCATACTCACCCCCTTTCGCCCACCCCCTCTGGGAATTGCAGGTGACAAGTTTCGCTCCAGAGCACAGTCCTTCACATGCGTGCGCGAGCTCCTCTGCCAGCGTCGGCTTCTGTCTGGGGTGGAGGAGAACTTACAGGGACCGCCAAGTCCATGCTGGCGCCATAACAAACGCTGTGATAGACTGGTGAGTGGGGCGGGTGAACAAGGGTGGAGCATGGTGGGGCTCAACTTGCACATACCTTGATCATGGATTTTGCGCTTGTCCTCGCTTGGACTCTGAGTAGGCATCATGCTTTGTTGACTGGTCATCTTCATTTTATTGGAAGTTGAGTCAAGTTCTTCCGTGTTTGTTGATGTACACGTATCCCAAGGGGCACAAGTGAGCAAGGAGGCGCCTATCACCTTCTCCATCTCAGGCACCCCATTTCATTTTCACTGCGGGTGCCATGATGCTTGGTGCTGCTCCGTGTTCGAGGGGCCTGGTTGTTGAGGCTTTGACCATAGCGGCCCTCAGCACCCTCTCTGCGAACACTTTCTAAACACTCCGCGGATGCTCTGCATCTGAATGGAGTATTTGTACACAGTGTCCGCCTTTGGCAATAGAAACAGAGGAGTTACTGGAAAGAGCAGATAAGCACACTGCTACAGGGTCAGCCACCAGCCACACTCTGCAAACACTCTGCGGACGCTCCACGTCTCAAATGGAGTATTTGTACACAGGGTCCGCCTTTGGCAATAGAAACAGAGGAGTTACTGGAAAGAGCAGATATCCACAATGCTACAAGGACAGCCACACTCTGCAAACACTCCGCCATGCATTTGGGACAATGGACCTCTTATACTTGTACATAGTTTTCATCTTTTTGGATCCTTTTGTGTTCACCATGATGGAATGGATTTCTTTTAATTTTGGCTTTCATTTTGAGAGTCATTTAAGGACATGGGCTGCATTTTTGAGTTTCACATATTTTTTTTGTGACCTCTTTTTTTTTCATTTGCACATGCTTACTTATTTTGGTGATTTCATGCACATTTTATTCATTTTCAGGAAATGATTTTGAATTTCATACATGTTTTTATATATTTTCATATTTTTACTACAAGTGGTGTTTGGTCTCGGATTTTGTGCAAGTTTGACACTTCCTTACGCTGTTCTGTGTCCCTGATGATGACCAATGTGGTTCATGTGTGTGCATACAAGCATGCATGTGTAATGGTTGACATCCGTTCTCATGGGTCATGTCCTGGTGTTCATGACCAGTGGATGGGTGTTAAGGTGGAGATGGAGTGTGCAGCGTGTGGTGGTCTTTGATTTCACGTACAGCATATTTGTGTCTTGTCCTCAGTGGTTTTGGGAGGGTGGTGGGTTGGATGAGTGATGGGAGTGTGTAATTTAGACATTTTTCGGAACAGGATTTGCTTGATACAGCGTAAGTGCAATCACAATAATTTATTTGTGCTTTAATTGTATATCGTGTAGTTGGATATCCTGCTTTGCTATTCCTATTTTCCTATTGCTAGGGTTTGAAAAATAGACAGACCAATGCTGCAGTATATGTTGTTAGGTAATGGTATGTTTGCCATGTATACAATCATGACTTGAGTCATTCCTCGGTGCTTGTGCTTTTGTTACTCCTCTGCCCTGATGAGGTCCTGTGGAAATCTGCTATGGTCAGCTGTGTACCCTCTGAACTTGTCACAAGGTCCCCTCGCACGCCACTTGCACACCAGCACTGGCTCACAGGCATGCACATTCTTTAGACTGTTTTTATGTATGCCAACAGACACCTCCCGACAGTTTGCAACTCCTGTTTTCACTTAGGCTTGGAATTGACACCGGCTGGCCAGATTAACTTTGTTGTCGTTTTGGGTGTTTTTCTTGAGGTGTCCTTCACATGTGCAGAACTTCCAACTCCGCAACCACATTATATCTATCAACACTTCCCAGGCATGGGCACCGTCTCAATGTCACCCGGGCAGAAACATTTCTAGTGTCTGTCTTCACTCAGTTCCCCCTCCCGGCACTCTTTGGCCCTTTGCACACTTGTGTACATGTGCATTGGGAATGACATGTGATTTGATTGGATGTCATGTCATGTCCCTCACACATGGGAGGGTCACTCGTGTGTTTATGAGGTAATAGGTTACTGTGATGTGTGCTCATTGAGGCTCATGCCATGATACGCCAGGCAAATTTCTCTTAATGTGACACAAATTGAGGGTGCAGTGAATTCTGTCACGGTCTGTGTATTTGTATATGTGTTTTTTTTACATTACTTTGTCAAATGGTATGCAGGGCCGCTCTTTGCCATACACTTTTTTGATGTGTATGTTGGGAGGTGGTTGTGGTCAGCAATTGTGTGTGATCAGCTGGAGCACTGATGCATGTGGACCAGGTGTTAGGGAGAATTCTCTGTGTAGGCTGAATTTCCTAACGTAGTGAGTCCCCCAGCAGCTTTGCTGGATTTCTGGAGTTTGTTTTTTTCATCCTGCCAAGAGTGAGACTCTTTTTCTCCCACTCTTGGACAAGATTTGTGGTATTTCTTTGAATGTTAATGTGTTCTATGGGCTATGGGGTCTTTTACTCCGTAGGGTCTCATATGTTTTGCTATGTGTGTTACACAGCACCCTCTGTGCCGTAACACTGGGGTGTCCTAGGTGACCCCCACCATAGACTCCACACCCTGGGACTGACTACTGTCTCCCAGGGCATGTAAAGTCACCATTGGCTTTACTAGGCCTAAATTTACTAACAGAACCAGTACAAACCATCCTATTGTGGACGTACTGGTAGGGGCAATTCGATTACTCCTGGATCTGTTGTTCGAGGGGGCACTGTCCGTCCCCCCTTGTCGAGTTCTGGCTGGTGGCAGTGGATACTACTTTTTATATTCGACCACGGATATATTCCTATGGGATTTTCCCATTGTTGGAGGCTAAAACTTTTTCTATGTAGCCTCGGTCATACCGCCGGTTTATTAAATTAAAAATAAATTCACTGGTTGTTATTTTCTGCCAGAACTCAGTTTTAAAATGGCGTATGTGTTCGCCTCTGTAACTCCAAACCAAAGGTTGAGCCCTTTGTTCCACTTTTGGCGGATTTCTGCACAGAAGCCCTCCAGAGTGGTGCCATTCTGTCTGGGTACCACAGGGGATGTGGGAGGGGGTTTAGCACCCTGGACTGAGTTGCCTTGCCAACTCAAGTCACACTCTAGTGTGATTGACCCAAGTGGTGAGCCGCCCCGCTCACCACTTAGCATGTTTGATTGACAGCTAGGTTGAATGAATGGGGGTTTTCTGCATAAAAGCAGGGCTTTTGGGACTGGAGCTTCAGAAGTCGCCACAGGACCTAAGAATCCGACAAGGGAGAAGCTGAGCCAACCTGCAACGACGACACCTCCGGTGGAGCCCTGCTGAACCGACTCACCACTTCCCAACGACAAAGGAGATCTCCCTGCTGGAGAGTCTTCTTCCCTTTGACTGGTGGGAACAACCAGTCCCTTCCTTTTTCTTCGCTTCCAGGATGTCTAGTGGTCGAATTGCCCGTGCTGAGCACCCCGGCAACCGGATAGCCACTAACCACTGTACCGCGGCCAAAAGGTGGTGCCTTGTGACTGAGCACTCCGCGGCTGGTCTTTTCCCTGGTGGTGCAACGATCTTCAACTTTCCCCTACGATGAGATCATCTCTTCTTCTGGCAAAGCCCCGACTTGCATCCACCACCAGGAACAACTGCCCCCGCCGGAGCTGTCTCTTCACTTTCAAGGTACTGTGTCCGCCTGGCTTCCCTTGTGACGGTTAGCGTGAGGTGTCTTAAATCCTTACCTTTCCACTGGGTCGCCTCCAGACCTTCTTAACTTATGTTCTAAAACTGGTCCAACCTTTGAGTGACATTTTGCTACAAAGACTTGAATTGCATTTCCACTGTGATACTTTTGGGACATACCGCCTCGTCTCTCTCCGAGTGGGCCTGGCCTCTGAACTTTGTGATCTACAGTAGACCCTGCCTTTCTTGCCTTGCATTTGCTTCGTAAAAGTGTTGGTACTGAGTTGGTTTCATACCCTGCCTTTTTCTCTCCCTTTCTAACGAATACTAGAGTGCCATCTAGGTTAAGCACTCACCTCTGTCTGCAAATAAGTGGTGTCTTTGAACCTAGACTTGTCGAAATATTGTTATGGGATTGATATATACTTATAGTAACTATGATTGAAGTTGTTTGCCATATTAGTGCCAGTGTGTTTTTCATAGATGTGTTTTTAAATAAATAATTATATATCTTAACACCCAAGCTCTGATCCGTGTCTGCTTGTTCTACTGTGTAAATTGCCCTATCTTGTATACTCCATATACTGCCTAACTCGTCTTGAGAGAAGTCTGACTGCTCAGCCACAGCTACCAGGTAAATCTGGGTGGTGCGGACTGCTACCAATAGGGTTTACTGCGAACTCCTGTAGTCTTAAACTTTTTGCAGTGGTCCCAGAGGGAACTGCACAGGTTTCTGCCTAACACTGGTGGCAGCAGTGGGATTTGTATCGTGTATACAGTTTAGAGTGCTTTTCAACACTTTAGGATAACTAACCACAAAGCTTAGCACTAAAAAGCAACTTTCAAAAACATGTCTACTATGGAAGTTTACAGTCAAGAGTCTTTGTCAGGTAAAAATACTGAGAGTTCATGAGCTCTCTGTAGACAAGAGAATCTTTCTGTAAAAGGCAAGAAATAGAACTGATAGCAAGATTGACGGAAAACCAAAGTCTGGGTACTGGTTCAGAGGAACCAACTTCTCCAGCAAATGTAGATAACAGTAATGGTGTTGATCTAAATCAAAGTTCTGATGATAGTGATGAAGAGGCTGAAGAGGAAGGAGAGGCTAATGACAATGTCTCCCCTACCCCTCTGTCTGCCTTACCAGCTGTACCTACTGGGCTTTTAGCAGGTCCCACACAAAGTCCTCAAGTCCTTGAACTAGAAAAAATGAAAATAGACTTGGAATTCAGAAGGATTACTGCTCAAACTGAACAGAAACACCAAGAAATACAACAAGGTCTTAGGCTCAGAGAAATGGATCTCAAGCATGAGTTAGAAATGAAAAAGTTGTCTGTTGAAACTGCCTCTGTCTCTGGCTCCTCTAGAAGTTACAGTCCCAAAAGACCCCGGATGCCTAAGGAATTAATTGGTATGTATGAACCAAAGTTGGATGTGTTGGATTGGCTGAGTTTGTTTGAATATAATCATGGGCTCCAGAACATCACAGGTAATGAGCTACTTACCTGGTTGTTCTCTAGGCTCCCCCCTGTTGCAATTGATGCGGTAATGGAGTTGGGGGAGGAGGATAGGAGAGAGTATGAAAGTGTGAAACTAGCTCTGATAGCTAGATTTGGGAAGACACCTTCCCAGTATCTTAAGAGGTTTAGATCCCTCAAAAAGCATGATGGTACCCCTTGGGCTACCTGGGTGAGTGAAGAGTTGAAAAACTTAGAGGGATGGATTAAGGGTACAAGGTGAACACTTATGAGGGTATGAAGAATCTTTTTATGTTGGAGTCAATTTATGATGCCTGTTCTCCTGAGCTCAGACAGCACTTGGCTGATTCAAAGGAATTGGATTCCAGGAAGCTAGCTAAGGCTGCTGACTTGTGGGTTGCCAACAGGGCTACTCATAAGGATTCTGGGGCAACTCAGAAAATGGATGAGGGAAAACAGCCTAAAAAAGACTTAAAAGATAATTCTAATAACTCAAATTCCAAAGAGGGCCCCAAACAAAACCATAAGGGTAAGCCACAAGGGAAACCACAGCAGAATAGTGTACCTTCTGGTGCCAAACCAGAGGGAGGCCAGAACAAGCCACCTTTCCAGAAAGCATTCGGTAAATACTTTGTTTGTGGCTCTACTGACCATGTGAAAGGAGATCCCAGATGCAAGGGTAAACCTTCAGGGGTCCAGCTTGTCTCCTTAGCCTTCGCTCCAGAGGAGGAAGTCCAAATGGCAAGTGGAAACTTTCTACTGCTGGCTGATGAACCCATTGGAGTCTCAGCCAGTGTTTCTTTAGTGTCTCTGGGTTTGTGGGAACAACAGAATGTAGATGTCTATAATTCGATCCCAGATAAAACTAAAGAGTATTATAAGGACAGTGTCCAGGTGAATGATCAGGAGAATCCTGCCATTAGGGACACTGGGGCCAGCATAACTGTGGTGGATAAATCTTTTTTTCAGGCTGAGGATGTTGCTAAGACACCCAAACGCCTCACCAAGTTAGCTGGAGGGCCTGTGCAGATGCTTCCCCAATTACCAGTTCTCATCCAGTGTAATGACATGACTGTGAAGATACCTGTCAGCATACAAAGTGAGGTACCAGGACGAGTTCTGTTGGGTAACGATTTAAAAACTCTTGGAGTTGTGTCTCATACCCCCAGACCTCCTAATAAACGGTTACAGGAGCTAACCAGACCTGCAAGTGAGAGAACCATGAGAGGTACTCCCAAGGAGATGATGAAGAAGGATATCACTCCTGCTCCACTGGATTTGTCAGCTTTTGTCTCAAAGAAATCAGAAGTGAAAGGGAAACCTAAAATTTCTAAACAGAAAACAAGCAGCCAGCACTTCAGTGCAGCCAACAAGGACTTCCCCTCGGTTGTCCAAAGTTACACCAGTAACTCCCCCTCCAGCTGAGGCTGAGAGGGTGGTACAACCCTGTGTGGTAGAATTAGACTCTGAGGAAGAGCTAATAGAAGGCCAGGAACTCATTGGAGATCTGGATCCTGTTGACCATCCTGAGCTGCAGTCGTTACTGGCAGAAGGTGGACCCGACAGGGCGGACTTCAGTAAGGGACAGAGAGAATGTCCAACTCTGAAAGGTCTTCACCACCAGGCAGAAGCTCAGGCTGAAGGGCAAGAGCCTGGGAAATACAGGTTGCACTGGGAAGATGGCCTCTTCTACAGTGAACCGACCGAGTCTGCACCTCGAGACTACAAACGACTTGTAGTACCCCAAGAGAACAGACAACAGTTCTTGCAGTTAGCCCACGAGATTCCTTTGGCTGGTCACTTGAGTTTCAAGAAGACTAAGGAAAGGCTCTCTCTCTACTTTTATTGGCCAAAGATGGGGGCCGAAGTAGAAAAACACTGCAGGAGCTGCCACACCTGCCAGACCTCTGGTAAGGTTGGCTCCAAGAATGTGGCACCTTTAGTGCCTCTCCCAGTTGTGGGAGTCCCATTTGAGAGAGTAGGGATTGACATTGTTGGCCCCCTTGATCCTCCAACCTCCTCAGGCAACAGGTTTATACTTGTTGTAGTAGACCATGCTACTAGGTATCCAGAGGCCATTCCTATGAGGACTGTTACAGCTCCGGCTGTGGCTAAGGCCCTCCTTGGTATTTTTACCCGGGTTGGGTTTCCTAAGGAAGTAATCTCTGACAGGGGGTCAAACTTTATGTCCCACCACATGAAAGCCATGTGGAAAACCTGTGGAGTTACTTACAAGTTCTCAACAGCTTACCACCCACAAACCAATGGATTGGTTGAAAGGTTCAACCGAACCATGAAGAGCATGATAGGTGCTTTAGAGGACCCCCTTAAACGAAAGTGGGATCTTCTACTGCCATGCCTTCTCTTTACTTATAGAGAAGTCCCTCAGGAGGGAGTAGGTTATTCTCCCTTTGAGCTTCTCTATGGTCATCCCGTCAGAGGTCCATTGGCTCTGATCAAGGAGGGGTTGAAGAGTGCTCTTTCCCCCAAGCCAGTCAGTGTGACTGATTACGTGATGGGTCTCCGGAGGAGAATGTCACACATGATGGCAGAAGCAAGTGATAACTTGAAAGCTGGACAAGCATTGGTCAAGCACTGGCATGATTAAAAGGCTAACATGGTTGAGTTCACTCAAGACCAGCTAGTTCTCGTTATGATCCCAACAAGGCAGAGGGACTTGCAAGACAAATGGATGGGACCCTTCAGAGTTGTGGGTAAACTTGGAGAGGTCAACTATCTGGTGGACTTGGGCAATCCCAAGGAGGCTCCAACAGTCTTCCACACCAACAGACTCAAAGCATATGTCTCGAGACCTGATGTAGGAGCGTTGCTTCTAGCATCATCAGAGGAAGAAGAAGAGAGTGAAGCTCTTCCTGATCTCCTCAGAGGCTTACCTTTAGATGAAAAGATTGAAGGAGTAAATCTCTCTTCAAATCTGACACCAGAGCAACAAGAAGAGTGCAAATCTATGTTGAATCAGTTTGCCTCTTTGTTCTCACTTTCACCAGGCTTGACCCCTTGGGGCCAGCAAGACATACTCACTGGTGACTGTCTGCCAGTCAAAAGCAGAGGACACAGAATGTCAGAAAATGTAAGAACCCACATCAAAGGTGAGGTCAGCAAGATGCTTGATCTCGGGGTAATAGAGCCCTCTACTAGTCCATGGTCTAGCCCAGTTGTGTTAGTACCAAAGGCAGGATCTAAAGAACTTAGATTCTGTGTGGACTATAGAGCTCTTAATGCAGTCACCAAGACTGATGCCCACCCTTTGCCAAGAACAGATGAGTTGGTGGATAGACTTGGTTCAGCCAAGTTCTTCAGCACAATTTACTTGACGTCAGGCTATTGGCAAATAGCCCTGACAGACCATGCCAAGGAGAAAACTGCATTTTCTACCCCAGTTGTCTTATACCAGTTTAAGGTAATGCCTTTTGGATTGAAAAATGCACCTGCTACATTTCAACGGATGGTAAACCAGGTTCTGAATGGGATGGAGGACTTCTGCATGGCATACTTGGATGACATAGCAGTGTTCAGCAATTCCTGGGAAGAACATGTATACCACCTAAGATATGTTTTGCAGGCTCTTGGATGAGCCAATCTGACCATAAAGGCGAGTAAATGCCAAATTGGACAGAGTAAGGTAGTCTATCTTGGACATGAGGTAGGAGGTGGAGAAATAAGGCCTTTGCTCAGTAAGATTGAAGCTGTGCAAAATTGGACAACACCTACTACTCAGACCCAGGTGAGGGCCTTCTTAGGTCTCACCAGGTATTACTGGAATTTCATTGAGAACTATGGGACCATAGCTCCTCCTCTGAATGTCATCTACTCTCCAAAATTCCCTAAGAAGATTAGATGGAATGAGGAGTGCAATCAGGCCTTTGAAAACCTGAAAAAGGCTCTTTGCCAAGCCCCAGTACTCAGAGCTCCTGATTACCACCAAACTTTCATTGTGCAGACAGATGCTTCAAATGTAGGAATAGGTGCAGTACTCAGTCAACTGGATGGGAAAGGTAGGAAGCACCCAGTTTGCTTCATCAGCCGCAAGCTGAAGCATCCTGAAACAAGGTGGGCAACAAACGAAAGAGAGTGCTTTGCTATTGTGTGGGCTCTGAAGAAGTTTAGGCCATACTTATATGGTTCTACTTTTGTCATTCAGACTGACCACCAACCCTTGAGATGGTTAATGCAAATGAAAGGGGAAAACCCAAAACTACTGAGATGGTCAATCTGCCTGCAAGGGTTTGATTTCACCATTGAGCACAGGTCAGGGTGTCACCACCAAAATGCTGATGGTCTCTCTAGGATGTATGTCATCGACTAGAGGTATGAGATTCATCCAGGAGTGGATTAAATCCTCCTGTCCCTTAGTCTGGGGGGGGGGGGGTGAGTGTTAGGGAGAATTCTCTGTTTAGGCTGAATTTCCTAACCTAGTGAGTCCCCCAGCAGCTTTGCTGGATTTCTGGAGTTTGTTTTTTTCTTCCTGCCAAGAGTGAGACTCTTTTTCTCCCACTCTTGGACATGATTTGTGGTATTTTTTTGAATGTTAATGTGTTTTATGGGCTATGGGGTCTTTTACTCCGTAGGGTCTCACGTGTTTTGCTATGTGTGTTACACAGCACCCTCCATGCCGTAACACTGGGGTGTCCTAGGTGACCCCCACCATAGACTCCATACCTTGGGACTGACTACTGTCTCCCAGGGCATGTAAAGTCACCATTGGCTTTACTAGACCTAAATTTACTAACAGAATCAGTACAAACCATCCTATTGTGGACGTACTGGTAGGGGCAATTCAATTACTCCTGGGTCTGTTGTTCGAGGGGGCACTGTCCCGTCCCCCCTCGTCGAGTTTTGGCTGGTGGCAGTGGATACTACTTTTTATATTCGACCACGAATATATTCCTATGGGATTTTCTCATTGTTCGAGGCTAATACTTTTTCTATGTAGCCTCGGTCATACCGCCGGTTTATTAAATTAAAAATAAATTCACCGGTTGTTATTTTCTGCCAGAACTCGGTTTTAAAATGGCATATGTGTTCTCCTCTGTAACTCCAAACCAAAGGTTGAGCCCTTTGTTCCACTTTTGGCGGGCTTCTGCACAGAAGCCCTACAGAGTGGTGCCATTCTGTCTGGGTACCACAGGGGGTGTGGGAGGGGGTTTAGTCACCCTGGACTGAGTTGCCTTGCCAACTCAAGTCACACTCTAGTGTGATTGGCCCAAGTGGTGAGCCACCCTGCTCACCACTTAGCATGTTTGATTGACAGCTAGGCTGAATGAATGGGGGTTTTCTGCATAAAAGCAGGGCTTTTGGGACTGGAACTTCAGAAGTCGCCACAAGACCTAAGAATCCGACGAGGGAGAAGCTGAGCCGACCTGCAACGACCACACCTCCGGTGGAGCCCTGCTGAACCGACTCACCACTTCCCAACGACAAAGGGGATCTCCCTGCTGGAGAGTCTTCATCCCTTTGACTTGTGGGAATAAAAAGTCCCTTCCTTTTTCTTCGCTTCCAGGATGTCTAGTGGTCGAATTGCCCGTGCTGAGCACCCCGGCAACCGGATAGCCACTAACCACTGTACCGCGACCAAAAGGTGGTGCCTTGTGACTGAGCACTCCGCGGCTGGTCTCTTCCCTGGTGGTGCAATGATCTTCAACTTTCCCCTACGACGAGATCATCTCTTCTTCTGGCAAAGCCCCGACTTGCATCCAAAACCAGGAACAACTGCCCCCGCCGGAGCTGTCTCTTCACTTTCAAGGTACTGTGTCCGCCTGGCTTCCCTTGTGATGGTTAGCGTGAGGTGTCTTAAATCCTTACCTTTCCACTGAGTCGCCTCCAGACCTTCCTAACTTTTGTTCTAAAACTGGTCCAACCTTTCGGTGACATTTTGCTACAAAGACTTGAAGTGCATTTCCACTGTGATACTTTTGGGACATGCCGCCTTGCCTCTCTCCGAGTGGGCCTGGCCTCTGAACTTTTTGATCTACAGTAGACCCTGCCTTGCTTGCCTTGCATTTGCTTCGTAAAAGTGTTGGTACTGAGTTGGTTTCATACCCTGCCTTTTTCTCTCCCTTTCTAACGAATACTAGAGTGCCATCTAGGTTAAGCACTCACCTCTGTCTGCAAATAAGTGGTGTCTTTGAACCTAGACTTGTCGAAATATTGTTATGGGATTGATATATACTTATAGTAACTATGATTGAAGTTGTTTGCCATATTAGTGCCAGTGTGTTTTTCATAGATGTGTTTTTAAATAAATATTTATATATCTTTACACCCAAGCTCTGATCCGTGTCTGATTGTTCTACTGTGTAAATTGCCCTATCTTGTATACTCCATATACTGCCTAACTCGTCTTGAGAGAGGTCTGACTGCTCAGCCACAGCTACCAAGTAAATCTGGGTGGTGCGGACTGCTACCAATTGGGTTTACTGCAAACTCCTGTAGTCTTAAACTTTTTGCAGTGGTCCCAGAGGGAACTGCACAGGTTTCTGCCTAACACCAGGTGTATGGCTTTTTTGTTGTTTGCTGCATGTTTTGTGGACAGGAGGTTGAGGGTGGTGTCAATACATGGCATGCAAGTTCACAGACATGCCATCAATGGAGTGTATGTGTGTCACTATGTCAGCATCCAGCATGGAAGTGGTGTCCAGTATAAAGGGCCTGCCTGCAGGTTGCCATGACAGGTGATGGGGGTTTCCCATGACACGGGGCATGCCTGCAGGTTGCTGTGATGGGTGTTGGGGGTGGGGGTGTCCCATGACACGGGGCCTGCCTGAAGGTTGCTGTGACGGGTGATGGGGGTGGGGGCAGGGGTGCATCATGACCCGGGACTTGCCTGCAGGTTGCCATGATGGGTACTGGGGGGGTCCCTTGTGGTGTGGGCTGCCTGTGGGAGGTGGTCACCAGTGATGGTGGGTCCCTTGTGGTGTGGGCTGCCAGTGGGGTGTGGTCACGGGTGATGGGTGCTGGTGAGGGTCCCATGTCGTGTGGGCTGCCTGTGGGGTGTGGTCACGGGTGATGGGGGTTCCCTTGTCCTGTGGGCTGCCTCTAGGAGTTGGTCATGTGTGATGAGTGCTGGGGGGGTCCCTTGTGGTGTGGGCTGCATGCAGGGTGTGGTCATGGGTGATAGGTGCTGGGGGGCTCCCACGTGGTGTGGGCTGCCTGTGGTGTGTGGTCACGGGTGATGGGGTACCTTGTGGTGTGGCTACCTGCGGGATGTGGTCACGGATGATGGGGGTCCCTTGTGGTGTGGACTGCCTGTGGATGTGTTCACAGGTGATGGGTGCTGGGGGATCCCTTGTGGTGAGGGCTGCCTGCAGGGTGTGTTCACAGGGTGATGGGGGTCCCTTGTGGTGTGGGCTGCCTGCGGGATGTGGCCACGGGTGATGGGGGTCCCTTGTGGTATGGGCTGCCTGCAGGATGTAGTCATGGGTGATGGGGGTCCCTTGTGTTGTGGGCTGCCTGCAGGATTTGCTCATGGGTGATGGTGGTCCCCTGTGGTGTGGGTTGCCTACAGGATGTGGTCACAGTTTATGGAGGTCCCTTGTGGTGTGGGCTTTCTGCGGGGTGTGGTCATGGGTGATGGGTGTTGGGGGGGCCCTTGTGGTGTGGGCTGCCTGCGGGATGTGGTCATGGGTGATGGGGGTCCCTTGTGGTGTGGGCTGCCTGCAGGATGTGGTCATGGGTGACTTGGGGTCCCTTGTGGTGTGGGCTGCATGCGGGATTTGGTCACGGGTGATGGTGGTCCCCTGTGGTGTGGGCTGCCTGCAGGATGTGGTCATGGGTGACTTGGGGACCCTTGTGGTGTGGGCAGCCTGTAGGGTGTGATTACAGGTGATGGGTGCTGGGGGTCCCTTGTGGTGTGGGCTGTCTGCGGGGTGTGGTCACGGGTGATGGTGCAAGGGGGGTCCTTTGTGGTGTGGGCTGCCTGTGGGGTGTGGTCACGGGTGATGGGTGCTGGGGTGTGGCTGTCCTGTCAGGAGGGATCTGCTTCCAGTGCATGTGCGTGTATTGTGGGGTACGTGCAGGAGTTTCCATGTGATTTAGTGGGGTGCAAACGGGGTATGCACTGAGTTTCCACGTGATTTGGCTGGGGTGGGGACGGGGTACAACCTGAGTCTCCATGGAATTTGCACGGTGCGGACGGGATACACGCTGAGTTTCCACACAATTTTTCTGGGCTTTGGCTGGGCTATGCACTGAGTTTCAATGTGATTTGGCAGGGTGAGGACGGGGTGCACGCTGAGTTTCCACGCGATTTTGCTGGACTGCGGATGGGCTATGCGCCGAGTTTCCATGCGATTTGGCAAGGTACAGACGGGGTACGCGCTGAGTTTCCACCTGATTTGGCCAAATCGCGTGGGAACTCAGTGCATAGCCTGTCCGAACCCCAGCCAAATCGCATGGGGACTCAGCACATACCCCATCAGCACCCCACCATATCTTGTGGAAACTCAGTGCATTCCCTTTCCGTACCCCAGCCAAATAGCATGGAAACTCAGCACGTACCCTGTCCGGACTCCAGCCAAATCTTGTGGAAACTCAGCGTGTACCCTGTTTGCACCCTGCCAAATTGCATGGAAACTCAGTGCGTAGCCCATCCACACCCCAGCCAAATCGCATGGAAACTGTTTATACCCCGTACCAGTGCATGAACCGATTTTTCATGCGATTTGGCTGGGGGGCTGTGTGCTGGACCAGGGATGGCACAGGGGCATGCGCCATGTTATGCATTTCACTAGTTTTTTACTGCGCATGGGGATGGGTTGGGGCTGCTTGATGTTCCTTGGGCCACGGCTAGTGAGGACTCGGGCGATCCATGAATACGCGTGAGATGCAATTGTCACACTCCTTCTCGGAGCGCGGCACTTGTGCCTTTTCTGCACTGGATTCCATGAATCAGGCACTCAGTACCTTTCACAGGATTTAATTGTAACAAGTCTCCAAAAACAAGCACATGTTTATCTCCAAACAACATGTTGAAGTCAGTTTTCAAAACCTCTTGCATTTGCAAGTGAATGAAGGCTAGCATCAAGTCAGACACCATAAATAATTAATCTACCATCAAGGTATTTAATTTTCTAAGACGTTTTTCTACTTCTAGTGCTGCACTTGATACAAATTTCCGATACTCTTTAATTGTATAATAAACTTCTTTTTGCTCTATATTAAGTTTACTAACAATTTGATCACAATTCACATCTGCAACTTTCATTTGTTGCATTGCAATTTCTACTTCCTCAATAGCAAGCTCAACATCAGTTTGAATAATTGTCTCACCGAGAACATTTTGATTTCCTGCTGCAGAACCTTGATTGCCCTGAGGATTCTCTTGCCAATTCAGCTGCCAAAAGTTCTTCTTGAGGTAGTTCTTTCTCCAGTAACTCCAAGTACTGCTCACATTTTGGATATGGTATTAAGCATTTTTAGCAAAAAATTATTTTTCAAAAGTTTCAAAACTTCAAAGCAAATCACTCTCTACACGCCAGTGAAGAACAGCTGCAAAAGACAAAAATAAAATAATGCCTTTTCCTCTGCATTTTGGCAAGACATTTTCATGTGGTTAGTGAGATTTACCATTTCATGTCTCACTAGATAACCACTACGTCCATGTACTTTAGACCATCCTTTGTCACTGTTTGCTTCAACTTTTCGATATGAATAGCATTGTGCTACTTCATATAAAGAAAAATCCTCCAACATGTCAGATCGATTTGGATAATAGGTATCAATCAGGTTGGTTTTCAAAATCTCTGTACTGTCAGGTGCTGCTTCAGCTAACTGCTCAATTTCAGTTAACGGTTTCAATGCCCAATTTCTAGTACTAGCTGGTCCAAGATGTAACCAAACTACATTAACACTAAGTCCATGCAAAGGCAAACTAGTAAGCTGATCTGCAGCTTCATAGCTACCACACTCTTTATTTGAAACCATCTTCAAACCAAAGCTTACACATTTCTGACTGAGACTATTATCTGTTGATAAATCTGCCCATACTTCAGCTGCATTGTACTTGTCTGCTGTTGTCATGTATGCTGTAACATATAGAGCAACAACTGTTGAATCATCAGAAATAAACTGTACATCAGTGTGAGCATTCCATAGCTAAAAAATGACAGAATTGTAATCAATAATGAATTGGCATTCCTTATTTATTTTTAAATGAAAGGTATTTCTCAGTAACTTACCAGTAACATGGTGTCAAACAGAAGACAATGAACTATTCACTCAACCAACTAGTGTGACACGACTTGTCAAGCCAAATCTCCACTGAGTTTAGTACTTGTTTTTACTGTTGTATTTTCTTTGACAGTACTTTCCACATGAATGCATTTGAAACTGTTCCAACTTGTTCCATAGATCAGCTAGAATAGACCAAGTAACATATTTTTCAATGAACTCCATCACAAAGCCATCACTTTCATTACCAAACTGTGGAGCATCTTTCATCCACAACAGCATATGTATATGTGGAGCCTGACATGCCTGGTATTCTTTACTCCAAAAGAAATGTTCCACAGGGTCTAGTGGACCATTTTCATTATTGCATATAAAGTTTAACATGGCTAAAAATATGTGATGAAAAAAACACCATGCACTCACAGGGTCCATAGAACTAGTTTCTCCTGGTGTGATGTGTTGTATACTGTTTTTCTCTGCATTAGTTTACCGAACCCACTCTGCAAGGTCATCCCAACTATACTCAGTGCAACCTAAAGTCACAAACCAGGTTGGAGATCCCAAGGTTCTGATCATGCATCTAACCTTGGAGTGTCTCCTATAGCAATATTCTTTAGTTCCTCTCATTGTAGCAAGAATATTCGTAATTTTCCCCTCTAAAACATCCTTTTTTTTGTTTTCACAGGTTGCAGCATCTCACCTGCAGAAAGATTATGAAATCTAGTTCCAGTCTGATGTGTATGAGCAACAGCATAACATAATGTTGAAAATTCACTTTCATACATTAAGTGATGGATAGATTCAACATTGGTGCGGAATTGTGAATCTTCTGAATACATTTTATTACAATGATTTTCTGAAGAAGAGATTCACACCTTCCGATCATCCAATCTCCCTTCACTACCATTTGGAAAAAGCATAGGGAAACAACAGACTTCTAATGTCTTTTCCCAGATACTAATTGGTGCACCTTTCGTTGCTTCCTTTTGATACAATTCTAAACTGCCGCTCATGACTTCACGTGAGTGTAGAGGATGAAGTGTGTAATGTTCATACAAACTATTACCTTCTACAACAGATAGTCACTGAAACTGACCTTCACTGCTTTTGTTTGTTCACTCAACATCAAGCATAGACAAGTCTGGTAAAGTCAGACTGCCTTTGTAGAAATCATTGTGCTCCAATAGAAACACCAATGCTTTTTTCACTTTTCCAATATCGATAAGATGTTGCAAAGGTTTATGGTGATTGCTTCAACAGCCAAACCATCGACAACCATACCCTTGACAAAAAAGCATTGACAAAAAAACCATCGAATGCATTTTTTTTATTTTTTATTTTCAATGGGGGTTCTCCCAAACCCCCTTTTTTAACATTTAAACCCCATTTTTGCTAAACTAAACCCTTTACCATTGAAAAAAATCAATTCAATGGTTTTTTTGTCGATGTACTTTTTCAAGGGTGTGCTTGTTGATGGTTTGGCTGTCGAGGCAATGACTGGATACCATTGCAAATGCTCTTATTTTTTGTGGCAACACAATTTACTGAAACAAACAAAGCATATGCAATGTCACACTTCACTCCTAAGTATTAAAATGTTATTCCAAATTCAGGGTTAAATACCCAACTTTGCCTCTCATACCTTGTGCTAATGACTTCTTAGGCAGATTTGACATCTGCGTTTGCAATCTAACAATAACTTGGAAAGGATGAACAGTTTATAATACAATCACTTCAAACATGTGCAATTTTTGAAGCACAACAGGGATATCAGACACTACCATATCGTTTAAGACACTTTGTGGTATAATACGTGTTTGATTATAAAATCCAACACAGTGGGCCTCATTATGACCCTGGTGGTGATGGTATTAACGGTGCTGGTAAGGCACTGTTCATACTGTCCCGCTGCATTAAAAGTTCAGCTCACGGGTCCCTGAAAGCCTGCAAGGTCTTACCTGGCAGGCTGCGCGTCACCCGTGAGCATAACTCGTAATTGCGCCGGCACCATTATCAATGGTGCCGGCGCAGCAATGCTCCCAACCCCCTATGGGGCAGAATGGGGATCGGGAGCCCATCAATACCGCCACCCGCGAATGGGCAATTACCGGCCCATTCATTTCGTAATGGGCCGGTTATTGCCCAATCGTTGCAGGCGGTTTCGGTAGCGAGCATGAAACTAGCCATGCCTCCCATACAGGCATGGCTACCGACATGCTCGTAATGAGGCCCATTGTCTACAAACATAAAGTGCCTCAATTGCATCAAATTACTCTTCTACAAACAAATACAGATAAAGTTATTTTCAAACATCTTCTACAGTGTGTTTACTTTTGTTCTCATCCTACACTGGTTTCACTTGAATAGAAGACAACTCAAACATTGCAATACTTTTTTAATACTGTTGAAAAATCTGATCCTTGGAAAGCATAGAATCATCATTTCCACTTCCCAGTAAGTGTTTCATCTACGTACACATACACTTTGAAATGTATAATTGTTATCATATGCATTGTAGAAACTAAACTTTCTACAGTTCCAGTCAAAAGTATTTCATGTAAAACTGCAAGAGACATACTTGATGTTTTGCACTCATACAATGTAACTAGATGGTATTTCATTTTAGTATGATATGGAAGCAGCATCCATGATGAAACTGACTCTTACATCTACTTTTATCAAAACAAGCTAGAGAGTATTTTTCATGATCTTCACAGTCATCTTCATTTGTAGCATCTTGATCTGTCTTTGAATGTTATCATTTTTGTGAAAAACTTGCAAAAATCTCTTTAAAACGTTACAAGAAAACATATCAATATTGCACAAAAATTGAAAGTCCATACCTAACAATCCTTCTTTCATTTCATTTTTGACTACAGTTTCCATTTCCGTATTATTATACTGTATACTTTCTTCTTCATAGCTATGTCCACTCTCATCAATAGCTAGTGGAACATTGTTTCCTTGAATGTAACTCTCCTCATTAAAAAATCTTTCTGTATGAGAAGTGTGTTTGTTTCCACTCTCCACCAAAAAGTCACATAAATTGTCTTGTGCAAGCACATTAACTGTTTCTATATTTGTATAGAATGGTGTAGTCACCTTAAGCAATTTCTTACATTTATTTAAAGGCATGGTCTAGTACAAATGTTTATTGTCCCTACGGGTCGGCAATGTTTTTTTAAGCCTAAGTGGCTTGATTTTAGAAAACTTTCCTATGGACCTTACCTGAGTTTTCGTCCATTAAACGCACGCGAATACAAGCACCAGGGAGCCGCCATTTTCTGATAATCCTATCTTTTCCCCGATCGCCCTGGCTGACCTGCTTTTGCAGCACTAAATCAATTCCCCCGCCCCTGAGCCTGTCATCAGCAGACTCGTACCGCCCATTTCCCAACGCCAAAGCACATCTCGTGTCAACATTCGCTGCGCTTCAGCTAATGACGTGTCGCCATAGAAATGGCAGGACGCCTCTCTCCTCAATAAGTATAAACAGACCGTTTCACAACACACAGCAGCCGATTTTCGATTCCATTCCTCTCACTGTGTTACTTTGAGTATTCTGTGACTCGTTTCAGTGCTCTGGTCAGCTACCTTCGCCGCTTGTAGCCCGGGTGAACAGATACCAGTACCACCGCTATAAATTATTTTAGTTTGTTTAACACACAATGGCTACAATAATGCCCTACATGTACGAGCCCGAGTATACCGAGGAGGAACTACTGGAAAGGGAAGCACGTGAAAACGATGGGGATTCGGATGGCAGTTGGCAGGACGAATCAACAGATGAAGAGCCTGGGCCTAGTCGAATGGACGGCGTCTCCACCTGGTGCACATGCAATCGGTGCAAGCTAATGCCAACTGAGGACGAGAACTGCTGCTGCCGAGAAAACTCGGGATGCCTGGCCTACATTTCGAAAGGCGAGCCACGACCGCAATGCATCACCGAGCTGCCAGACTTCAGGGCTGCCTGCCTCACACGGGCCGTGTTGAGAATAATGCTGGTGCTTATGCACGAACTTCGAGCAACTGTTCATCCTTGTAATCCGAGTAACGAGTAAGTATACTCTGCTTGTCATGCCTCTCCTATTTCATGGTCTTCTAATATATCCAAAATTACATCTACATATCATTGTAACGCATGTAAATCATTGAATAGTGTGCATTGTCTAGATAGCATTTGTCCGTGTAAAATGCCATTAGTTACAAGAATTGTCATTGACAACAAACGTTTATTAAACTTATCTTGGTCATTTAAAAACAGTTTGTTTCATTCCTTTTCACAAGTGGTACAGGCAGGTGGCCTATCGTTCCTTTACATGGTGGCTTCACGGGAGGCTTGGACACCGCGTTCGAAGAGTGATACCCGCCTGTGCCGTTCGTGCCATTAGAGAAACGTTCCCGAGTGACAGCGGTCAGTACAGAGGATTTTCTCTCGCTGTGCTGCAACCTGACCTGTATAATCTTTAAAATCTTGTATTTTTGTGTCATGAAAATAAGATACAAAATAAAACACCACATATATTTTAACAACATTTGTCTCGATTTTTTAAATGAATCAAGTGTGTCTCCATTCAAGGATGGAAGTCAGACATCTGTGCTCCGAATGGGTGAAGGTCTGGTTGCTGTGAAGCAGGGTGGTCACTATCTATCTAAGCTAACATCACATATTCTCGATAATGCATGCACTAAAACACACTTGTTCAAAGTCTTTCAGTAGGTTATGTCTCTATAAAAGTCACACATATATCTATACTAACATTTACCATTGGATTATACAGTCTTGACCACTATAATACACCAGTTGGCCGGTGGATGCGCGCTGGCATGGGGGGCTGCCAGGGGCGCGAAAGGCCAAGGTGCCAAACTACATGTACACTTCAAAATGTGTCCCACGCCAAGGGGCCATTGTTCACATGGTCTCCTCAGACCCCGTGTCTCCAGGCAGGCCTCCCCTGAGGCAGGCCGCCCCCCTGCAATCCACATAAGTGTGTCTCCATTCAGCAGTCTTCCTGTGCCTTATCTGCACGCCCCAGGGCCATCCATCCCACCCCCCTGTATCAAAGGAAGTTTGCGCCGATGGATGCGTGCTGGCATGGGGGGCTGTGACGGGCGCAAACGGCCAAGGTGCCAAACTACATGTACACTTCAAAAGGTGTCCCACGTCAAGGGGCCATTGTTCACATGGCCTCCTCAGACCCCGTGTCTCCAGGCAGGCCTCCCCTGAGGCAGGCCGCCCCCCTGCAATCCACATAAGTGTGTCTCCATTCAGCAGTCTTCCTGTGCCTTATCTGCACGCCCCAGGGCCATCCATCCCACCCCCCTGTATCAAAGGCGGTTTGCGCCGGTGGATGCGCGCTGGCATGTGGGGCTGTGACGGGCGCAAACGGCCAAGGTGCCAAACTACATGTACACTTCAAAAGGTGTCCCACGCCAAGGGGCCATCGGTCACATGGCCTCCTCAGACCCTGTGTCTCCAGGCAGGCCTCCCCTGAGGCAGGCCGCCCCCCTGCAATCCACATAAGTGTGTCTCCATTCAGCAGTCTTCCTGTGCCTTATCTGCACGCCCCAGGGCCATCCATCCCACCCCCCTGTATCAAAGGCGGTTCGCGCCGGTGGATGCGTGCTGGCATGGGGGGCTGTGACGGGCGCAAACGGCCAAGGTGCCAAACTACATGTACACTTCAAAAGGTGTCCCACGCCAAGGGGCCATCGGTCACATGGCCTCCTCAGACACCGTGTCTCCAGGCAGGCCTCCCCTTCAAGCAGGCCGCCCCCTAATACCACGACATACATACGTCATTCATTCACAAACACACCCCAGTTTCTAATACTTTAAAAACCACTCGATATGTCTCATGAGAACATCTTTGTGCTTTGCAAGTCAACTCCTGAACGTGCTATCTGGGAACCACTGAGATCTATGCTAATCTGCTTGTCGTCGTGCTATCCGTGAACTTCTGTGACCGCTTCGAGCATACCCATCAGTGCGCTACCTGTGGCCATCCACCTATTCTCCCTCAACATACTGCTCTGCTTGCTGAATCCAACTGTTTGTTGGTCAAGGTAAGGCCATGTATCCTGGTCATATTTCGCAGATTTTTAAATTTCTATCTATTTTCGAGTAGAGTACACAATAGTGCTATGTTCATTGGTCTCATTGGTATTGACTTGAGTTTCCATTGCTATGCCATCAATAGATCTATTTATTTTCATCTGTGTCTATTGTCGTTGAATTGCATCCTTCGGGGGTCCAGTCTATAATGTAAGCATGTTTCCTTCTCGTGCAAGACAGAACATCCAAGGGACGAGTCACATGTTCAGATTTCCGTCACATCAATTATACATTTCTGCAATTTATGCAAACACTAAGCAGCACATAACTGGTATAGTTCCTGCAACCAAAACAAACCTTGCATTGATCATTGTATGATTCATTTACTTTTGTATCAAATCTTTATTCTTGAAGATTGTATAATAATGTCGATATTTACTTTTCAGATTTATCAACAATGCCTGCCTGTTCGATTGGCGGTTGCCCTTCGAAGACCCATGCGAAATCTGAAGGAACTACAATGCATGTATTCCCGAAAACTGTTGATCGAATAAGAGAATGGGTCAGACATTGCGGATATCCACTGGATGAGCTGGAAAGTAGAGTCCAACAAGTCTTAGAGGACAAGAGGGGTGATCGATACCGCATCTGCAGCCGGCACTTTTCCTTTGACATGTACACAACTTCTTGGGTAACAAAGAAGAATAAACGGCGAACGACACAGAAATTGCGCGAAAACGCTATTCCCACTCTATTCGTCCACATTCCGCCACCGGTGAGTCAAGTGTCCGGATTTAGCTTTCGGCCTTGCGGTAGTGTGTAGCCGAATGGAGTAATTGATATTGTAGGCGTTCTATCCCTTGTAATAATTTCGATATTGATATGAGTGTATAGTTTTTTGAATAATGACATTTCTCAATATATTCTTTTTCGATTTCATAACCCACAAACGCAATGTATATATATATATGGGGACAGGGAACTGTGCTGTATTGAGCATGTTTCAAGTATTCTGTCAGCTTACATGGCTATTTTTAATATTGGCATTTCATTATCAATCATTAATTGACCTTTACAACTTCTTGACTATCCCTTGAATCTGAAGCAAGAACATTCTACATCCTTGACGTGGTCGCAGTTATCAACCACTTCTAGCGCTTATCAGGTAATCTTACTAGGCTAATCCGCTACAGACTTGTTTTATGCATGTCAAGTAATAGTTTTATTCTATCGTGTAATTATTTTACCGAATGTTTGGTTGCTGCTTTCCAATTGATATACACCTTAGTTATCGTCCACTGGTGTTTGTTTTCAGTTATAATTAGTGTTATCCATACTAATGCAAGTACTGTCTTTCAGGGAGATGCTGAAGCGTCTGCCACATCTACAACATTTCTAGATGTTTTTCAACATCAGGAGGTATGGATACTGACAGCTCCATCGAGCATCATCATCAGAGCTGGAATCCTTGTCGTTTGATTGTTCTACACAATGTTTCATACGTGGTTAGCCGTTGATATGTACCTGTGCTGTCAACCCCAGGTATGTGTTATGTTTTCACAATTGTAAACCTCACTAATGCAAGTACTATGTTTCAGGCAGTTGATGGAGCGTCAACCCCTGCACTTGATGCAGAGCCTGACATTCAAGTATACGAATCGGCGCAACAGCTTTCGGAAGTGCGCACTACATTTGCAACATCCATAGATATTCTTCAGCAGCACGAGGTATGGATAATGACAGCTTCATCATGCGTGATCATATAACGTTATTCTATTTGCTATACTTTCTTCCCTATTAACGCAAGTACTGTGTTTCAGGGAGACGACGGAGCTTCCACCACAATCACAACATCTCATTTAGATGATGCAGATGTAAAGGAATCGTTGAAATAATTGGATGAAATGTGATCATATTTGGATGTTCCTTGATTCTTTTGGACAATGCATCATTTGCGGTTATCTCTTTATATGTACCTGTGCCGTCGACCCCAAGTGTGTGTTGTGTTTCCAATATTGAAAAGCATACTAATGCAAGTACTGTGTTTCAGGGAGATGCGGATGCCTCCTCTCCAATATAACCATTCATGGCAGTCCATGCAGAGCCAGAGGTATGGATACTGACAGTTCCATCGAAATAGATCATCACTGGTCGAATACTTGTCGTTTGATTGTTGCACACAATGTTTAAATCGTATTTGGCTATTGAGATGTACCTGTGTGTTCGACCTCACATGTGTTTTACGCTAACAATATTTTGATACATAGTAATGAAAGTATTGTGTTTCAGGGAGACGATGGAGCCTCATTCCGTGCTGTCTATGCGGATACAGAAAATATAGTCGTTGCAGCGCAAGAGGAAGGGAGGACATGCGGAAAGGAATCGGAGCTACAGCGTGCAGATGTTGAAGTCAAAAAAGTTGCAAAGAAAAAAAACAAAAAAAGGTTAGTTACAAACAGTTCATAACTTTAAAAAAATGTTTGTGCTGGGGACTATTTTATGTTTTTTTCCAGTCAATTCTACTACACTCCATCTTGTGTTTAAACTGAACATCCCTTTTCCAATCTCTCTTCCAGTTACCGTGGGTGTCAGAACTATACACACACAGACAGTGAAGCGAACGAGAGATGTGGCTTGCCAGACCGTGTACACTATGGAGGAACTATTAATTGAGGCGAGGCGTGTTCAGGCTCGAGATGCTCATGTCCAATGGCCAGAACATGAATTAATTGTGTTTGGAGACTACAGCAAAGTTGCATTGGACCATAGCTACAGTGCGACCGCACCACCACAAGAAGATGTTATTGAATGTATTGAAGATAGCTCTGAAGTAGTTGCAGATCAATTTACACAATCTACACCCGCCAAAAATTTGCCACCAAAAAACCTGTCGACATTGTTGTGTTCTCCCATCAATGTTGAAGTAATAGATGTTGAAATGACAGAGAATGAACCAGCCGCAGCATCCATAGATGCATCAGAACTTGATATCAGCGATATTACTTTCCAATGTGTTGAAATCTCCACAACGTCAAAGGCCAAAACAACGTTGACGCAGGATGACAGTCTAATGAAAGAGAGCAAATACATTGTATTCGACAGTTGTTTGATGGAAATTATAAGTATGCTGAAATGTGTGCATTCCATTAGAGGGAAAGTATGTGGGAAGCCATTGATTAATGTGACTTGTCAAATAAAAGGCAGTAACGTCAAAATAAATGCCGACTGTAGATTAAATCATAGGTTCTCATGGTCTGCACAACCAATGCTGGGGAAACTGCCAGCAGGCAATCTACTGTGTGCAGCTGCATCACTTTTTAGTGGCTCCAGTTTTAGAAAGTTAGAGGCTTTCTTTCAGTTTGTGGGACTCCATTTCATTTCTAAAGCGCTGTACTACATATACCAACGTGATTATCTGTTTCCGGCCATTAGTGATGCTTGGAAAATTGAACAATTGTCTCTAGCAAGTACATTCGAAGGCAAACGATTCAGGCTAGCCGGCGATGGACAGTGCGACAGCCCTGGATTTTCTGCCAAGTACTGCACCTACCACTTTCAGGACATGGATAGTAAGAAAATGTTGAGTTCGGTGGTCGTGCAGGTAACACAATGTACATCCTCAGTGGCCATGGAGAAACTAGGTTTTATAAAATCAGTGGAATATCTACAATCGAGGGGAATGCACATCGACCTCATAGCCACGGGTAGACACGTTTCAATTGCCAAGACAATGAGAGAGCAGTTCCCACATATTAAACATCAATTTAACGTATGGCATCTTGCTAAATCAATCAATAAGAAAATCTCGGCTGCAGAAAAACAAAAAGGTTTTGAAAGTATTTTGCAGTGGTCACATTCTATCACCAACCATCTTTGGTGGAGCTCAAAAACTTGTGAGGGGTCAGTGGAAATACTACTTGAAAAATGGCGGTCACTGATGCACCACTGTACCAACGTTCACCGCTGGACAGCAAATTAACATTTCCACCAATGTGAACATGACCCTTTGTCCCCAGAGGAGGCACGGAAGAAGAAGTGGTTGATTCCATCTTCACCGACACACAAAGCCATTGAGAAGATTGTTTTCGACAAAACTCTATCAAGAGATTTTCGAGGACTGACAGAATTCTGTCACACAGGAGATTTGGAGGTGTTCCACAATATGTGCCTAAAGTACAGGCCAAAGCGCTTGCATTTTAGCTTTCGGGGCATGAAACATCGCACTCTACTAGCGGTCTTGGCCCATAACAGCAATGTCGGGCGTGATCAATCTAGGACTAGGGGTAAAGTAAGGATGCCTCGCTACATTAAGGTGTTTTCAAAACGAAGTAAGCAATGGGTGATCAAACCAGTCTATGATGAAATGCAGTTCGACTTTGTGAAAGGCCTTATTGTTGCTGTGTTAGAGAAGCACAGATATGGAATTTTGGACGTTTCTGTGCAGAGCAGTGATCCATTGCCACCGAACATTGCAACTGTGCCATGCCCACCCGAAGCACAGCTGATTGTGAAGTACAAATCCCGGTTTAAATAATTGCAATATGATTGTCTTTTTGTAAATAAATGTTATTGTACAGTGTACCTGTAAACCTAACCCCTACCTTCACCATCATGGGTGGCGAACAAGTTGGGTGTCATCTTTGAATTCTCTCTATTCACCTCACATATGTGTATGTATATATTTTTCTCATGTCTCATCTCATGTAAATGTAAATGCTGCGCACTGTTAACGGAGGGGAGGCTTGCGTATTGCAAATAATAAAACAAACAAACAAACAATAAATCTCACTTTTAACTCAACTCCTGTGGTACTTTATACTTTCCCTGACCTTCCGCCAAAAATTAAATGTCTCAATTTGGGCTCCTAAGCTCGCAGACAACGGGGACAAAATTGGGGCACTTAGAACGCGCCAGCCAAGCGGGCTGTGGCATTTGGGAGAGAAGCCAGTTCGCATTTGCACATTGAGGCGCACTACATAGACGGATTCTAAACTTCAAGTTCTCACAGATGCCTATACTACGTGATGTTGCAAATAAAGAATGCGAAGGAGAGCGCCCAGATGAGGCCCACAAGTCGCACTGGAAGTATAAGGGTCTATTGTTTTTTGACCTTGAGACAGGGACCATGCCGAAAGAACTGCATTTGAAGGGAGTGCGCAATAACGTAAGAGACGATAAGGCAGAAAATTCAGAAACTAGACCGAGTTTCAGTTTTAGGTCAGTATACGAAAAATCATTGTCAAGAGCACGGTCCGTTTTACAGACTGCATTACGAAGAGACACAATGGAAATTTCAAATATAATGTAAGTAAATCTTTACATGCTTTTATACCGGAATGAAGATTTAATGAATGGATGCATGAATAAATGAATGAATGAAGAGCTAGGAAAAGCAAGTAAAACTGTTCGTAGTGGGCACATGGGCATACAGGTCCACTGGTCTCACCGATCTCGCTCCTTGGCCCAGCCACTTTTCCCTGCACTACGGGACTGTCTCTGTATCCTTCAGCCCCTTCTCCCGGCATTTACCTTGCACTTGCCACCAGCTGGCCCTATTATTTAATTTGTATTCAACTAACCTTGTACAGCCCATCCCCATGCGCGCTCAGAAAGACACCTGGCCTAGTAGGATCGTTGTCTGTCTGCCCTTGTTCCCCACCTGCCTCGTCACGCCTAGAAACACTTGATTATAGGCGCGTTACAAATGCCATATCATATATCATATCATTCCTCACGCATGTAGACTGTCGTTTATCATTGTGTGTTGGCCTCGATTTATCTTGTTACTTTTCGCATTGATTTTAGAGACGAACATACTCCATTGAACTATCCTTGCAAGCAAATAGTTTCTGATCGGCCGTAATAAATAAAATGAGTAATATTAATGAAGTTCGGCTAGCGAGACTAATTATCATTTTTTTGTTTTCATAACAGGTATTTGATCCCTTACTGCCACTGCCATCTGTTTGAGACACCGGCGGATGGATTCTTCAGCAGACACCTGCAGCTTTGTGTCAACAACTGGAGCACGATCACCATTATGGGACGATCGCCAAGGGCCCACATGCCCTTACGCTGTACTAGTGGCTAGAAGCAACATATCAACCTTTAGGCTGGACTAGTGCCTAGTTGACGGAACAGCCTTGCGGTTCACCGTGCTTCCAAAGTGATTCTTTTTACGAAAATGAACACCCAGTGTACCATAAAGGAACAGCATGTGACTCAAGATGCAACGGAACAGTTATTGCGGATACAGATAAAAGAAAATAAATGGCTTCCGGAGTTCATATGGCAATTGCTGAATATTCTCTAAACATTTAATGTCAAATAAATGTACTTTACCAAATGTACCGTGTTGCTGTTTCATTTTAAAGTACTGTTTCATTTTAAAGTACAGTTTCATATTCCGAATTGTGGCGCGCTGTGTTGTGAGTTGATCTGTGTTGGTTTCCGGGTTCTGTGTTAAGTCGCGCAGAAGACGACTGGGCGCGTTTGCCTACGCAGCACAGTAACGTCACGGGGAGAGGCGGGGAATATGAATGTTTTGATAATGTCAGGCTCAGGGGCGGGGGAATTGATTTAGTGCCGCAAAAGCAGGTCAGCCAGGGCGATCGGGGAAAAGATAGGATTATCAGAAAATGGCGGCTCCCAGGTGCTTGTTTTCGCGTGCGTTTAATGGACGAAAACTCAGGTCAGCTCCATAGGAAAGTTTTCTAAAATCGAGCCACTTAGGCTTAAAAAAACATGGCCGACCCGTAGGGACGATAACATTTTTTACTAGACCATGCCTTTAATACGAAAAATAAACAATTTTCTTTTCATATCAAAAGCTTTCTTAGTGATTACTAGATTTTGGTTTCACAGATTTGTAAAAACTCAGGAGTTATACATTTTCCTATATATATCTTTATTCCTTTGTTTCAAATTGATAGCACATTTACTACTTTTTTTTCTATTCTAAAAATTACTAGCAAGTACCACATTTGATTATTTTTTTCTTGTTTTACTTTCAATAAAAACATTATCAGTTAGAGCAAAACGTTTTGGCATATCTATTATTTCAACTTCAATATTTTTTGAAAAATGATACTGTTTAAGTCTACTTCCCTGCAGACAACCCTTTCTTATAGCTCATTGACATTTTCTTGATGGCATTTTACAAAGAAAGCTGTATTAAAAATTAAATTTGAAATGATTAAGTTCACGCATTGTGTTTCTTTATATTTTCAATATAAAATGTGTTAGGCAGAAACCTGTGCAGTTCCCTCTGGGACCACTGCAAAAAGTTTAAGTCTACATGAGATAGCGGTAAACCCAAATGGTAGCAGTCTGTACCACCCAGATTTACCTGGTAGCTGTGGCTGAGCAGTCAGACTTCTCTCAAGACGAGTTAGGCAGTATTTAGAGTGTACAAAATAGGGCAATTTACACAGTAGAGCAAGCAGACACTGATCAAAGCTTGGGTGTAAAGATATATAATTATTTATTTAAAAACACATCTATGAAAACACACTGGCACTAATACGGCAAACAACTTCAATCACAATTACTGTAAGTATTTATCAATCCCCTAACAATAGTTTGACAAGTCTAGGTTCAACGGCATCACTTATTTGCAGACAGAGGTGAATGCTTTAACCTAGATGGCACTCTAGTATTCGTTAGAATGGGAGAGAAAAAGGCAGGGTATGAAACCAACTCAGTACCAACACTTTTACGAAGCAAATGCAAGGCAAGCAAGGCAGGGTCTACTGTAGATCACAAAGTTCAGAGGCCAGGCCCACTCAGAGAGAGGCAAGGCTGTATGTCCCAAAAGTATCACAGTGGAAATGCACTCCAAGTCTTTGTAGCAAAATGTCACAGAAAGGTTGGACCAGTTTTAGAACAAAAAGTTAAGAAGGTCTGGAGGCGACCCAGTGGAAAGGTAAGGATTTAAGACACCTCACGCTAACCGGTTCAAGGGAAACCAGGCGGACACAGTACCTTGCAAGTGAAGAGACAGCTCCGGCGGGGGCAGTTGTTCCTGGAGGTGGATGCAAGTCGGGGCTTTGCCAGAAGATGAGAGGATCTCGTCGTCGAGGAAAAGTTGAAGATCGTTGCACCACTAGGGAAGAGACCAGCCGCAGAGTGCTCCGTCACAAGGCAGCAGCTTTTGGTCACGGTACAGTGGTTAGCGGCTATCCGGTTGCCGGTGTGCTCAGCATGGGCAATTCGACCACTATGTCCTGGAAGCAAAGAAAAAGCAAGGGACTGGTTGTTCCCACCAGTCAGGGGAAGGAGACTCTCCAGCAGGGAGATCTCCTCTGTCGTCGGGAAGTGGTGAGTCGGTTCAGCAGGGCTCCACCGGAGGTGTCGTCGTTGCAGGTCGGCTCAGCTTTACCCTCGTCGGATTCTTTAGGTCCTGTGGCGACTTCTAAAGTTCCAGTCACAAAAGCCCTGCTTTTATGTATCCACTGCCACCAGCCAAAACTCGACGAGGGGGGCTGGACAGTGCCCCCTCGAACAACAGACCCAGGGCTAATCGAATTACCCCTACCAGTACGTCCACAATAGGATGGTTTGTACTAGTTCTGTTAGTAAATTTAGGTCTAGTAAAGCTAATGGTGACTTTACATGCCCTGGGAGACAGTAGTCAGTCCCAGGGTATGGAGTCTATGGTGGGGGTCACCTAGGACACCCCAGTGTTACGGCACGGAGGGTGCTGTGTAACACACATAGCAAAACACATGAGACCCTATGGAGTAAAAGACCCCATAGCCCATAGAACACATTAACATTCAAAGAAATACCACAAATCATGTCCAAGAGTGGGAGGAAAAGAGTCTCACTCTTGGCAGGATGAAAAAAACAAACTCCAGAAATCCAGCAAAGCTACTGGGGGACTCACTAGGTTAGGAAATTCAGCCTAAACAGAGAATGCTCCCTAACACTCGCCCCCCCCCAGACTAAGGGACAGGAGGATTTAATCCACTCCTGGATGAATCTCATACCTCTAGTCGATGACATACATCCTAGGCAGACCATCAGCATTTTGGTGGTGACACCCTGACCTGTGCTCAATGGTGAAATCAAATCCTTGCAGGCAGATTGACCATCTCAGTAGTTTTGGGTTTTCCCCTTTCATTTGCATTAACCATCTCAAGGGTTGGTGGTCAGTCTGAATGACAAAAGTAGAACCATACACGTATGGCCTAAACTTCTTCAGAGCCCACACGATAGCAAAGCACTCTCTTTCGATTGTTGCCCACCTTGTTTCAGGCTCCTTCAGCTTGCGGCTGATGAAGCAAACGGGGTGCTCCCTACCTTTCCCATCCAGTTGACTGAGTACGGCACCTATTCCTACATTTGAAGCATCTGTCTGCACAATGAAAGTTTGGTGGTAATCAGGAGCTCTGAGTACTGGGGCTTGGCAAAGAGCCTTTTTCAGGTGTTCAAAGGCCTGTTTGCACTCCTCGTTCCATCTAACCTTCTGAGGGAATTTTGGAGAGGAGATGACATTCAGAGGAGAAGCTATGGTCCCATAGTTCTCAATGAAATTCCTGTATTACCCGGTGAGACCTAAGAAGGCTCTCACCTGGGTCTGAGTAGTAGGTGTTGTCCAATTTTGCACAGCTTCAATCTTACTGAGCAAAGGCCTTATTTCTCCACCTCCTACCTCATGTCCAAGATAGACTACCTTACTCTGTCCAATTTGGCATTTACTCACCTTTATTGTCAGATTGGCTCGTCCAAGAGCCTGCAAAACATCTCTTAGGTGGTCCACATGTTCTTCCCAGGAATTGCTGAACACTGCTATGTCATCCAAGTATGCCATGCAGAAGTCCTCCATCCCATTCAGAACCTGGTTTACCATCCGTTGAAATGTAGCAGGTGCATTTTTCAATCCAAAAGGCATTACCTTAAACTGGTATAAGCCAACTGGAGTAGAAAATACAGTTTTCTCCTTGGCATGGTCTGTCAGGGCTATTTGCCAATAGCCTGACGTCAAATCAAATGTGCTGAGGAACTTGGCTGAACCAAGTCTATCCACCAACTCATCTGTTCTTGGCAAAGGGTGGGCATCAGTCTTGGTGACTGCATAAGGAGCTCTATAGTCCACACAGAATCTAAGTTCTTTAGATCCTGCCTTTGGTACTAACACAACTGGGCTAAACCATGGTCTAGTAGAGGGCTCTATTACCCCGAGATCAAGCATCTTGCTGACCTCACCTTTGATGTGGGTTCTTACATTTTCTGACATTCTGTATCCTCTGCTTTTGACTGGCAGACAGTCACCAGTGAATATGTCATGCTGGCCCCAAGGGATCAAGTCTGGTGAAAGTGAGAACAGAGAGGCAAACTGATTCAACATAGATTTGCACTCTTCTTGTTGCTCAGGTGTCAGATTTGAAGAGAGATTTACTCCTTCAATCTTTTCGTCCAAAGGTAAGCCTCTGAGGAGATCCGGAAGAGCTTCACTCTCTTCTTCTTCCTCTGATAATGCTAGAAGCAACGCTACTACATCAGGTCTTGAGACATACGCTTTGAGTCAGTTGGTGTGGAAGACTGTTGGAGCCTCCTTGGGATTGCCCAAGTCCACCAGATAGTTGACCTCTCCGAGTTTACCCACAACTTTGAAGTGTCCCATCCATTTGTCTTGCAAGGCCCTCTGCCTTGTTGGGATCATAACGAGAACTAGCTGGTCTTGAGTGAACTCAACCATGTTAGCCTTTTGATCATGCCAGTGCTTGATCAATGCTTGTCCAGCTTTCAAGTTTTCGCTTGCTTCTGCCATCATGTGCGACATTCTCCTACGGAGACCTATCACGTAGTCAGTCACTCTGACTGGCTTGGGGGAAGGAGCACTCTCCAACCCCTCCTTAATCAGGGCCAATGGACCTCTGGCGGGATGACCATAGAGAAGCTCAAAGGGAGAATAACCTACTCCCTCCTGAGGGACTTCTCTATAAGCAAAGAGAAGGCATGGCAGTAGAAGGACCCACTTTCGTTTAAGGGGTTCCTCTAAAGCACCTATCATGCTCTTCATGGTTCGATTGAACCTTTCTACCAATCCATGGGTTTGTGGGTGGTAAGCTGTTGAGAACTTGTAAGTAACTCCACAGGTTTTCCACATGGCTTTCATGTAGTGGGACATAAAGTTCGACCCCCTGTCAGAGATTACTTCCTTAGGAAACCCGACCCTGGTAAAAATACCAAGGAGGGCCTTAGCCACAGCCGGGGCTGTAACAGTCCTCATAGGAATGGCCTCAGGATACCTAGTAGCATGGTCTACAACAACAAGTATAAACCTGTTGCCTGAGGAGGTTGGAGGATCAAGGGGACCAACAATGTCAATCCTTACTCTCTCAAATGGGACTCCCACAACTGGGAGAGGCACTAAAGGTGCCAAATTCTTGGCGCCAACCTTACCAGAGGTCTGGCAGGTGTGGCAGCTCCTGCAGTGTTTTTCTACTCCGGCCCCCATCTTTGGCCAATAAAAGTAGAGAGAGAGCCTTTCCTTAGTCTTCTTGAAACTCAAGTGACCAGCCAAAGGAATCTCGTGGGCTAACTGCAAGAACTGTTGTCTGTTTCTCTTGGGGTACTACAAGTCATTTGTAGTCTCCAGGTGCAGACTCGGTCGGTTCACTGTAGAAGAGGCCATCTTCCCAGTGCAACCTGTATTTCCCAGGCTCTTGCCCTTCAGTCTGAGCTTCTGCCTGGTGGCGAAGACCTTCCAGAGTTGGACATTCTCTCTGTCCCTTACTGAAGTCCGCCCTGTTGGGTCCACCTTCTGCCAGTAACGACTGCAGCTCAGGATGGTCAACAGGATCCAGATCGCCAATGAGTTCCTGGCCTTCCATTAGCTCTTCTTCAGAGTCTAATTCTACCACACAGGGTTGTACCACCCTCTCAGCCTCAGCTGGAGGGGGAGTTACGGGTGTAACTGTGGACAACCGAGGGGAAGTCCTTGTTAGCTGCACTGAAGTGCTGGCTGCTGGTTTCGGTATAGAAGTTTTAGGTTTCCCTTTCGCTTCTGATTTCTTTGAGACAGCAGCTGACAAATCCAGTGGAGCAGGAGTGATATCCTTCTTCATCATCTCCTCGGGAGTACCTCTCATGGTTCTCTCCCTTGCAGGTCTGGTTAGCTCCTGTAACCGTTTACTAGGAGGTCTGGGGGTATGAGACACAACTCTGAGAGTTTTTAAATCGTTACCCAACAGAACTCGTCCTGGTACCTCACTTTGTATGCTGACAGGTATCTTCACAGTCATGTCATTACACTGGATGAGAACTGGTAATTGGGGAAGCATCTGCACAGGCCCTCCAGCTAACTTGGTGAGGCGTTTGGGTGCCTTAGCAACATCCTCAGCCTGAAAAAAAGATTTATCCACCACAGTTATGCTGGCCCCAGTGTCCCTAATGGCAGGAGTCTCCTGACCATTCACCTGGACACTGTCCTTATAATACTCTTTAGTATTATCTGGGATCGAATTATAGACATCTAAATTCTGTTGTTCCCACAAACCCAGAGACACTAAAGAAACACTGGCTGAGACTCCAATGGGTTCATCAGCCAGCAGTAGAAATTTTCCACTTGCCATTTGGACTTCCTCCTCTGGAGCGAAGGCTAAGGAGACAAGCTGGACCCCTGACGGTTTACCCTTGCATCTGGGATCTCCTTTCACATGGTCAGTAGAGCCACAAACAAAGTATTTACCGAATGCTTTCTGGAAAAGCAGCTTGTTCTGGCCTCCCTCTGGTTTGGCACCAGAAGGTACACTATTCTGCTGTGGTTTTCCTTGTGGCTTACCCTTATGGTTTTGTTTGGGGCCCTCTTTGGAATTTGAGTTATTAGAATTCTCCTTTGAGTTTTTTTTAGGCTATTTTCCCTCATCCTTTTTCTGAGTTGCGCCAGAATCCTTATGAGTAGCCCTGTTGGCAACCCACAAGTCAGTGGCCTTAGCTAGTTTCCTGGAATCTAATTCCTTTGAATCAGCCAAGTGCTGTCTGAGCTCAGGAGAACAGGCATCATAAATAGACTCCAACATAAAAAGATTCTTCATACCCTCATAAGTGTTCACCTTGTAACCCTTAATCCATCCCTCTAAGTTTTTCAACCCTTCACTCATCCAGGTAGCCCAAGGGGTACCATCATGCTTTTTGAGGGATCTAAACCTCTTAAGATACTGGGAAGGGGTCTTCCCAAATCTAGCTATCAGAGCTAGTTTCACACTTTCATACTCTTTCCTATCCTCCTCCCCCAACTCCATTACCGCATCAGTTGCAACAGGGGGGAGCCTAGAGAACAACCAGGTAAATAACTCATTACCTGTGATGTTCTGGAGCCCATGGTTATACTCAAACAAACTCAGCCAATCCAACACATCCAACTTTGGTTCATACATACCAATTAATTCCTTAGGCATCCGGGGTCTTTTGGGACTGGAACTTCCAGAGGAGCCAGAGACAGAAGCAGTTTCAACAGACAACTTTTTCATTTCTAACTCATGCTTGAGCTCCATTTCTCTGAGCCTAAGAATGTGTTGCATTTCTTGGTGTTTCTGTTCGGTTTGAGAAGTAATCCTTCTGAATTCCAAATCTATTTTCATTTTTTCTAGTTCAAGGACTTGAGAACTTAGTGTGGGACCTGCTATAGGTCCAGTAGGTACAGCTGGTAAGGCAGACAGAGGAGCAGGGGAGACAGTTTCATTAGCCTCTCCTTCCTCTTCAGCCTCTTCATCACTATCATCAGAACTTTGATTTAGACCAACACCATTACTGTTATCTACATTTGCTGGAGAAGTTGGTTCCTCTGAACCAGTACCTAGACTTTGGTTTTCCAGCAATCTCGCTATCAGTTCTATTTTCATGCCTCTTACAGAAAGATTCTCTTGTCTACAGAGAGCTCTCAAACTCTCAGTATTTTCACCTGACAAGGACTCTTGACTGTAAACTTCCATAGTAGACATGTTTTTAGAAAGTTGCTTTTTAGTGCTAAGCTTTGTGGTTAGTTATCCTAAAGTGTTGAAAAGCACTCTAAACTGTATACTCGATACAAATCCCACTGCTGCCACCAGTGTTAGGCTGAAACCTGTGCAGTTCCCTCTGGGACCACTGCAAAAAGTGTAAGTCTACAGGAGTTAGCGGTAAATCCAATTGGTAGCAGTCTGTACCACCCAGATTTACCTGGTAGATGTGGCTGAGCAGTCAGACTTCTCTCAAGACGAGTTAGGCAGTATTTAGAGTATAGAAAATAGGGCAATTTACACAGTAGAACAAGCAGACACTGATCAGAACTTGGGTGTAAAGATATATAATTATTTATTTAAAAAGACATCTATGAAAACACACTGGCACTAATACGGCAAACAACTTCAATCACAATTACTGTAAGTATAGATCAATCCCCTAACAATAGTTCGACAAGTCTAGGTTCAATGGCATCACTTATTTGCAGACAGAGGTGAATGCTTTAACCTAGATGGCACTCTAGTATTCGTTAGAACGGGAGAGAAAAAGGCAGGGTATGAAACCAACTCAGTACCAACACTTTTACGAAGCAAATGCAAGGGAAGCAAGGTAGGGTCTACTGTAGATCACAAAGTTCAGAGGCCAGGCCCACTCGGAGAGAGGCAAGGCTGTATGTCCCAAAAGTATCACAGTGGAAATGCACTTCAAGTCTTTGTAGCAAAATGTCACAGAAAGGTTGGACCAGTTTTAGAACAAAAAGTTAAGAAGGTCTGGAGGCGACCCAGTAGAAAGGTAAGGATTTAAGACACCTCACGCTAACCGGTTCAACGGAAGCCAGGCGGACACAGTACCTTGCAAGTGAAGAGACAGCTCCGGCGGGGGCAGTTGTTCCTGGTGGTGGATGCAAGTCGGGTCTTTGCCAGAAGATGAGAGGATCTCGTCGTCGAGGAAAAGTTGGAGATCGTTGCACCACCAGGGAAGAGACCAGCTGCAGAGTGCTCCGTCACAAGGCAGCACCTTTTGGTCACGGTACGGTGGTTAACGGCTATCCGGTTGCCGGTGTGCTCAGCACGGGCAATTCGACCCCTACGTCCTGGAAGCGAAGAAAAAGCAAGGGACTGGTTGTTCCCACCAGTCAGGGGAAGGAGACTCTCCAGCAGGGAGATCTCCTCTGTCGTCGGGAAGTGGTGAGTCGGTTCAGCAGGGCTCCACCGGAGGTGTCGTCGTTGCAGGTTGGCTCAGCTTTACCCTCGTCGGATTCTTTAGGTCCTGTGGCAACTTCTAAAGTTCCAGTCCCAAAAGCCCTGCTTTTATGCAGAAAACCCCCATTCACTCGGCCTAGCTGTCACTCAAACATGCTAAGTGGTGAGCGGGGCGGCTCACCACTTGGGCCAATCACACAAGAGTGCAACCTGAGTTGGCAAGGCAACTCAGTCCAGGGTGCCTAAACCCCCTCCCACACCCCCTGTGGTACCCAGACAGAGTGGCACCACTTTTGGAGGCTTCTGTGTAGAAGCCCGCCAAAAAGTGGAACAAAGGGCTCGACCTTTGGTTTGGAGTTACAGAGGCGAAAACATACGCCATTTTAAAAACCGAGTTCTGGCAGAAAATACCAACCGGTGGATTTATTTAAGACAAATAAACCGGCGGTATGTTAGAGACTAAGGGGAAAAAAGTATTAGCCTCGAACAATGGGAAGAATCCCATAGGAACATATTCGTGGTCGAATGTAAAAAGTAGTATCCACTGCCACCAGCCAAAACTCGACGAGACGTGACGGGACAGTGCCCCCTCGAACAACAGACCCAGGGGTAATCGAATTACCCCTACCAGTACGTCCACAATAGGATGGTTTAGTCCTGTTAGTAAATTTAGGTCTAGTAAAGCCAATAGTGACTTTACATGCCCTTGGAGACAGTAGTCAGTCCCAGGGTATGGAGTCTATGGTGGGGGTCACCTAGGACACCCCAGTGTTACGCCACGGAGGGTGCTGTGTAACACACATAGCAAAACACATGAGACCCTATGGAGTAAAAGACCCCATAACCCATAGAACACATTAACAATCAAAGAAATACCACAAATCATGTCCAAGAGTGGGAGGAAAAGAGTCTGGCAGGATGAAAAAAACAAACTCCAGAAATCCAGCAAAGCTGCTGGGGGACTCACTAGGTTAGGAAATTCAGCCTAAACAGAGAATTCTCCCTAACAAAATGTAACCTTCATGCCCAGGCTGAGAGGTGTAGATGGAGTTTAGCGCCCCGCCAACCCAGGATTTGTAGGGCCAAGTGAAACAAGACACTCACTCAAAGCTGCAGAACATAAAAGCCTTTGTCTGCCCATCAATCCAAGTGTAATCGTTATTCAGACCCTGGGATTTTCCTGGGTGCAGATGTATTTATTTATTTATTTATTTATGTATTTATTTATTTATTTAAATTTATATAGCGCACAGCAGCCTTGAGGCATCGTAGCTCTTGTTACAGATGGCTTAGTCTTACATTTTACACAATAGAGCTTGGTCAATATTCACAAAGAGTAAAGGACAGAAGTGCAAGTTCCTTGGTTACAGTGGAACATAGGATTTGCGACGAATGCAGTCAAAGATGGTTGGATCAGGATTAATAGAACAGATTGGTTTTCAACTTTTTGCGAAAGATGGAGTAGGAGTTTTCATTTCTGTGGGCGGTCGGTAGGGCTTTCCAGTTTTTTGGTGCCAGGTGTTAGAAACTAGCACCACCTGCTTTGGCTCTTTTGAATGGGGGAACGCAGATCTGGTTAGTGAGGTGGGATCTCTTAGGTCTGGAAGAGGTGCACAGGTGATCCTTTCAGATACGTATGGAGGGGCCTTGAGTGACAGGCATTTGTGTCTAATAGCCAGTGTTTTGAATAGAATTCGCTGTTTGACAGACAGCCAGTGAGCGTCTTTCCTGGCCTGGGATATGTGTTCGCACTTAGGAATGCTCAGTGCAGCTCTTACAGCATTGTTTTGGGTCACTTGTAGTTTTTGTAGAGTTCTTTCAGAGGTGCCCAGAAGGAGGGCATTGCAGTAGTTTAGTTTTGTGCTGATCGTGGCTCTGGCAATAGAAAGGCCATTTTTGGTCGATAAGAAAGGTTAACCTGCATTAATGATTTTAGTGGTGAGTGCAGCGGAGGAGGCTATGGCATTGACCTGTCGTGTCATGGAGAGGGTAGAGTCGATGTACACACCTAGAGTTTTTACCGCTGAGGATACTTTGATGATGGTGTTGTCTACGGTAAAGGTGCTGTAGTGAGGGGAGAGTTTGTTGATGGTCTCTTTGGTACCTATGACAAGAATCTCTGTTTTGTCTCCACAGAGAGCATTGGCTGCCATCTAACTTTGGATGGCGGTGTAGATGTTGTTAAGGGTTGTGGTATCTTGTTCATAGATGCCAGTGAGAGGAATTAGGACTTGCGTATCGTCGGTGTAGTTGGTGTATGCTATGTTGCGATGATCAAGATCATTGAACAAGGGGACGGTGAAGATGTTGTAGAGGGTGGGGGTGGTGCAAGAGACTTGGGGAACTCCACAGGGTATAGTGGTAGGTGGGGCACAGTCTGTGTCGGAGAATACTCTCATAAGTCGTCCACTGAGGAAGGAAGCAATCCAAGCCGAGGCTTGTGGAGGGAAATGAGCTGCGTTTTTTAGTTGTTTGCCAAGGATTTCGTGGTTGACAAGATCGAAGGCAGCTGAGAGGTCTAGTAGGCGGAGAAGTGCAGGTTTGCCTTTGTCCATAATGTCCCTGAGTTGAATTTTTAAGTCGAGGAGGGGTGACTCTGTCCCGTGGCCCTGATTGTCTCTTACCAAGAATTGTGTTCTCTTCTAAGAATTGCTGGATTTGGGTGTAAGCCACCTTGTCCAGAATTTTCAGCAGGAACAGTACCGTGGTAATGGGTCTGTGGGTATTGGCTAATTCAGGATGGAGAGAGGGTTTCTTTAGTAGAGGACGTACTCACGCTTCTTTTAAGCTGTAAGGGACAGTGTTGGAGTTAAATGAGGCATTGATGAAGGTTTTTAGGAAGGGTGCCAGTATGTCAGCGCAGTCTTTTACTAATTTGGCTGGGCAGGTGTCCCCTTTGCAGTGTGAAGGTTTGAATTTGTTGACAATTTTTTAAAACTTCTGGTATAGTAACTTCTCTGAAGGAGAAAGGGTTGATTGGGTGTGTGATAGGCATGGGGTCCGAGTTGGAGTGAAGATTGATGTGTTTAGAGAGGTCTTTGTGGTGTTTGGCCTTATTTTCCTGTAGGAGCTTGATTTTATTTATTAAAGCTGTTTGCACGTTAGTGCACCATGCTTTGTCTTTGACGATCTCATGTGATTTGGTGGCTGATGTGGAAAACCTTCTGAATATGGCAAAGAGCTCTTTTGATTCAGATGTGGCGTTAGTGATACTGTTGTTGTAAGAGGAGGATTTGGCAGTGATTATAGCTTTTTTGTATTTGGCTGCAATAGATTTGTAGGTAGATAGCGTAGCTTCTTGTGGGGAGTTTGCCCATTTGGTCAGTGCTTTTCTTTTTTGTGAGCAGAGAACCTTGAGTTCTTCCAGAACCAGGTGTTGCTGTGTTTTATTTTTTTGGCTTTTTTATTCTGCAGTGGTCGATGGTATCTATGGCATTAACCATTATGGTGTTGTAGGTATCTGCTAGTATTGAAGGGTCAGAGGAGTTGTGTAGGTGCAGTGTGGGTGTGTCGAGATAAGGGAGGATATTTTCCTTACTGAGGTTCCTGGCACTTCTGGCTAATGCCGGGGGGATGGGGTTAGGAATAAAAGGTGTAGTGGCGCCAGTTGGGATGAAGAAGCAGATGAGGTGATGGTCGGACCAGGGAATCATTTTCTATTCCTGACAAGATATATACTGAAGTGGAGTACACCTCCCATCACAAAATAAGATATACCACCATGATTTAAATCAAAAAGAGACTTGTTCCCTTTTTAGATGACAGTAACCATAAAATAACTGTTCCATATTGACCACCATAATTCAAAGAGGAACCTTTAAACTAAACTGTCTACTACTACTCAACAAAACATATCAGCATGTCCATCCACCCTCCACTACCCATCCCCACTATCACTACAATTTGAATGGCTAAGTCATCTAGAAGTGCAATAAAACAACCCTACCAAACCTAATCAGTAACACCGTAAACCTCACTATACACGTCTTAAATAATACCTCCAGTAATCTACAATTAACTTCAGAATACAATTCTCAAACGAATTCTTAATAGAATTTTTGTAACACATCTTTGCTTTCATTTACCAACCAACTATGAATTCATCTATGTTATGTTCTCACTTCAGAAATAACATTGTAAGAGAACATAGCACCAAGATAATGCACTGCCACTTAGTTGGTCCACCTGGCTTCAGTTTTCACACATCACAAGCTTCTACTTAAGAGCTAAACAACAACTCTAAGCACACAGCAATAAGTATGTAAGTGTTCACATAACTAGGCCCTACCACATCCTTGCTTCTCCCATCACCCATTTATTTACTCCTCCTTAGCCAACCTCAACAAAAAAACATGCACAATTAACTACCTCACCTGATTCCACCCATTTCAGCATAATAACACAACAGCCTAATTCACTATCCTGCCTTTACATACAAACTAATAACTACTACGGCTAATCAACAAAAAGATATCAGCATGTATGTCCTCCCTTCACTGTCAATCCCCACTATACTAAAGTTTCAATGGTCATGTGCCCTAAGCAGCCCCAGAAAACGTTCATAACAAAACTCATCAAGAATACTGTTTCCTCAACCCACTATGCACCCCCATTAATTTGAAATTGTATACACTGCATTACCCATTTCTTGCATATCATATTAATTCAACATCTACACCACATCTGGAGATAATGGGTGTGATATGTTGCAACCCAATACAAGGCATAACAGAGAAAACAGGATTTAGAAAAAAAGGATGTCGGTAACCTGACACAACAGATGCTGGAAAATCAGCCATTTGGTACAACTACAATGCCAAATATAGCACATTAAACCACCAAAATAACCTCCACCACAAAGGAGCTGGGCAGAACTGCCACATGCTCTGAAAGGAAGCCGGGGTGCATTCACTTGACCCACTGTGTACATGACAAACCTACCTGCACCTTAAACAAGACTCAGAGTACCATGCAACCTGATGGAACCCTCCTGAAGTATCTTGTGGAGCTGTCCCTACCAATTAAGGGCATGATAGCATTCATGCAACAGATGGTCCTGCAAGTAAAGAGGAGAACATTATGGCTACACTTACCCAGTGTCAGACTGTCCCCATAGAGCCAAACGAAGTAACAAATCAGGAGATCATATTAGCTGCACCAGCCCACCATCATCTACATAATCCAGTTCATTGAGAGACCTTGAATGCAAAGTAAACATACACACTGCCATGTCACACCATTTAAAGTTGGTAGCTACATGCCATTGTTTTGAAACAGGCTCCTCCCAATGCACTGTTGGCATGGTTCATGACCTGATACAGCCAACATTTCCAGACATGCTCACAAAGGTGGTAATAGCTCCCCTATACCCTGCATCAGCACACATGACTACCCAAAATACCAGGGGCAACAGATGATATAAAAAAGATGATTTTACATAATTACCCAGTTCCCAAACAACAATGGTTTCCAGAACTGTACGCATTTGCGATATGCCATGTGTGTCACCCATTGGGAGGAAGCATGTCTTGCACAACTGTAAACAATAGCAAACCCAAACTATACAGATTACATGTGATGCAGACATGACACCCACACCCTGTTTCACCAGGATCTTAGGTCCACACTGGACTTCATGGTACTGTTAAAGAGCACACTGGATGCATTTGTGGTCACACACATGAGACAACTGACATGTCTTCTTCTTGGTGAGTGAAACATGGAGAGTGACAAGGGAGCGACTGGGGGGTTTAAGAGTGAGTGCCTGCTTGAGGTGGAGGGCTGGAGTGAGAGTACCTGTGAGGCTGGGGTCATGGAGCAAGTCTGATTGGAGGTGGAGAGTCATCATATGACCTAGAATTATCAAATATATCCACAAGAACATCCCAAATGATATGATAAGTCATTATAACGTGCCTAGAACAATCCAAAACCCAGGCACATATCAGTAGGACATTTACTGGCCAGGGATTCACCCCGATATGAAGACCTTTTTCTAAACATGCACGATCTGGCAGAAAACCAGCACGCACATCCTCTTACCTGCCCCTCTGAACCTTTACCAATCATAGATATCCCTTTTTCAAGAATCGGGATAGACATCATTGGCCCTCTACAAAAATCCAGATTAGGCAACAAGTATGTCCTTGTGATTGTGGACTATGCTAACAGAACACCAACGCGTTCCCAATGTGAAATACTACTACACAGCAAATCCTTAAACATCTTCTACCGTATTTCTCCAGGGTCAGTTTCCCCAAGGAATTACTAACCGATCAAGGTTTCGAATTTTATGAGCAAGTTTATGGCAGAAGTCAAAGAGCTCCTCTACATTACCACCTTATGAGCTGCTGGGTACCATCCCCAAATCGATGGCCTGGTAGAAAGATTCAATAAAACACTGAAATAAATTCTATGAAAAGTCCAATGGGCCCTCTTTGCAGTAAGGAAAACCCCTCAGGCCTCAACAGGGTTCTCTATTTTGAACTGCTTTTTAGTATAAAGCCCAGAGAGGTTCTAGAGATGCTCTGGGAAACCTTGGGAGAATGGGAGCGGGCACCCATTCCCATCTCGCAGAACTCTGCTAGAATGCGAAAACATATGAGACTTGTTTGAGATCTTGTCTGTACTCAAAAGGAAAAGGCCCAGAGCCAACAAAAATCCACTTATGACAAGAAAGTAAGTCTAAGATCATTTTCCATAAGAAAGTGCTTGTCCTCTTGCCCACCTCAGAAAACAAGCTTGTCTCTAAGTGGCATGGGCCACACAAAATAGTAGAATGCATAGGAACCTGTACTTACAAAGTAGCCCAACCGGGCAGGAAACAAAAAGTCAATTTGTATTACATAAATCTCCTAAAGTAGTGGAAAGAGAACCCATTAGCAACCCATGCCAAAGTACTACCCTGTTTGGTTCCAAAGAAATAGACAGCTTTGAATGAATTCCTCCAGAGCTATTCAATCAACAAAAAGAAGATCTAAAAGATGTAGTGAACTTATTTCCTGATGTATTGTCAGAAAAACTAGGAATAATAAAAGGCACATACCACTATATTTGAACACATATGGGAAAGGTGGTTCATTTGAGGCTGTATAGAATCCCGAAAGCCCATAAACAGATAGTGGTGGAGGAAATAAAAAAATGTTGAAAGCCAATATTATCGAGCCTTCTTCGAGCCCATTGTTCTCCCCTATCGTATTGGTCACTGAGTATTGGACTGCAGTGCGGCTTGACCCGCTTGTCATGTGAGGATCAGTAAGTCTTGTGGTCCATTCCTCTAACAAGTACTGATGGACAACTGCCTGCTCCTGCGGTCCTGTATTCCGAAGACCCAGTGACTGCAATCTCGGTAGTGAACGACGATCAACCGGTCTCGAGTTCCAACCTGGGTATTGACCAGAGCGGTCCTGACGGTGCTCGATGAAACCAGAAGCACCACCAAGCCAGTGGTGGCAGTGGGAAAAAACAGTGGTGGCAGTGGGAAAAAAAGATAGAAAATACAGGCAAGGGGCTGCTGTGTTTGTGTCTGCCTAGGACAAGCTTATGTTCCAGCTTCTGTTCCAGCAGGATCAGCGGCGAGTGCAATCCGCACCTCTCTGCAACAGCTGGAATAGGGGTAGCCTCAACTGACCTTCATCTTGGGAAGTGGAGTAAATTGAAGCCGGTTCATGGTTTGTGGGCATGGCGGCTTGGTGGTGCAGCATTCTGTCACTGACAAAATCCAACTCTGTACTTCGAGGAGTTAACTGCAGTAGACACTGCTTTCAGATAAGTACATAAAACTCTGATCTCTTTTCCTGATGGAACTTGGAACTCGCTTAACTATTTAGTAGTTCTCCCCTCCTCCTCGCTGCTATTGTGGGAGTATGTTGTGGAAGTGTGATAACCCATTTTTATGAATTATCATTGCCCACCACAGACCGCATACTGTTATCAGCAAATAGTTTCACTACATGCTACTTCTCTTTATAAGGACTTCTTAAATTTGATTGCACTTTCGGTCCCTCTGATGCAACTTTGACCATTTGGTTATTGAGTTTTAATACCTCAGCATATTGTGCAGCCATGCTATTTCCCATCTGATCATAAGGAAACATGCCTGAGAAAATTAGTCTTAGGTCGCACAAGAATAAACAATTAAAAACTGCACCCTACCCTAAAACACAACTTGGAATTGGTGCCAGAAACCGTGCCAAGGGTAATAACTCCAACTCCTCCAGAGTATGAGCTACCAGCTCCCCTAAGGGGCAAGCAACACAGTGGATCTGCTTTGGGTACCACTGACTCTTATTTCTCTACAGAACCTAAAGCTAAGCACCCCCCTCAATGATACCCAATGCCACTTTGATGCCCAGTGATGAGAGAACATAATAGTTCCCACCTTGACCTGTCTTTTTCGCCTTTGGACAACAACCACTCCTATTAGCATTATGCTATTCCCTCTGTGATTCATTTGCCCCCCGTGATGTGTGGTACCAACAGTTCACTATCCTGGGGGAGCAGTAGCTCCAAAGTAACTCACCAACGGTGGAAGCAGCTGATGAGGAGCTAGCTATTGCAAAGAAGCCTGCCTTATTAGCTTGAGGTAATAGAGGAGACAGGCAATAGACTCTCTGCCTTGCCTAATATGTGCTCTATGGATGAAGCAGGAATAAATGCCGCCTCTAACGATTATTCAGGACACCTGTGTCCATCGTCAGCCCAACTGTCCACATTGCAGTTTGCGATGAATGTCCTGCTGAAGATGTGTGATAGGATTTTGGAGGAGGCCTCTGTGCTGACAACTCATAGCATCCCCATACCTAATGTCGACAGTACTCTCCATGAATTGATTACTGCAGCTGTCCCTTACATGTCTGAGAACAATCTATAAGCCCTCTAATAGCGAGAGAGGTCTCCCCCATCGACCTGGAGGCATCGGAAATACCCAAACTTCCTAGTGAAACTTCTACTATATTCCTGGTGCGGAAACAATGCAAGAAAAAGAAGTGACATGCCCTGAAGGCAAGGGCTAATAATAGACCTACTGGCCCAAAGCCGCAGCATAGCAGAAGATTGCATCATTGAACCAGTAATTAAAAATCCAACTAAGAGACTCAATGGAAATGGCAAGAAGAAAAGTTAATCAAAGGGCATAATTACAAGCTGGGTTTAAAACGATAAATGCCAAAGTGATGTAAATGTAGCGCCTCAATCCCCATTTACGCCATCTACCCCATCACCTCCTCTCGCTTCTCCACATTTCATTAATAATCCAGCAAGGGTCTCCGAAACTCCCTGTCACCCTAACTTACCATTGCCTAGCCCGGATGGCCCACATAAAGTTGCTCCCACGGTCTCTAATGCCACTTTGTTTGAAGTCACAACAAATGGGTCTCGAACAGTTACAATAAAAAACAAAGTCTGGGTTAAACCCAGACATCATCCACAAATAAACGGAGGAGACTGTTTGGCACTGACTCAGAACTTTCTTCCCTTAAGGGTGCTTGATACCAAGGACTTTGATTACATTGAACCCATCAAGGACCGTAACTAAAGGCCAACTAGGTCTCTATGTAGCCTTGATTGATTTCAAGGCTGCTTTTGATACAGTCAACAGGAATACCTTGTGTGGCAAGATGCCCCTACTAGGCCATCCACATGACTTGTTACTGGCTGTAAAGCGGCTACATGATAACATCTCAATACAAGTTAGGCTTGATAACAACGGCCTGATTTCATCGCCCATATCTACTAATCGGGTGGTACTGACTCAGAACTTTCTTCCCTTAAGGGTGCTCGATACCAAGGATTACATTGAATCCATCAAGGACCGTAACTAAAGGCCAACTAGGTCTCTATGTAGCCTTGATTGATTTCAAGGCTGCTTTTGATACAGTCAACAGGAATACCTTGTGTGGCAAGATGCCCCGACTAGGCCATCCACATGACTTGTTACTGGCTACATGATAACATCTCAATACAAGTTAGGCTTGATAACAAAGGCCTGATTTCATCGCCCATATCTACTAATCGGGTGGTAAAAACAGGGTTGCTCTCTTACCCCCCTCTTGTTTAACATTACCTATCTTAACTCCCCAAGGCTCTGGAAGTGGCTCAAACTTGCCCACCTAAACTGATGGGGACTAAAGATTCTTGCCTCTCATATGCAGACAACCTCATTACCTTTAATCACACTTTTGCAGGACTGAAAAGATCTATGGAAGTCTTGCAAAAATATTCTTCAGAACACGATCTGACCGTAAATCTTGATAAAACCAAGCTAGAGCACTTCTCACACAAAAGGATGGTGATGCCAACAATGATAACTGGTGGTAATGCCATTGAGAGAGTGCACAGTTATAAATATCTTGGGGTCAAATTTTCTACAGAGGTGGATTGAGCCGACCTAAAAGAAGAGAGGAAACGTAAGGCGATTTTGAAAATGAACATACTATATCAGATCCTCCTCTGGTTTTACCCTTAATGGGCTATTGACAATATATAGGCAATGCTTTTGTCCCTACATACTGTTTAGCTTGGAAGCCATTGGCATGAAGGACCTTGCATGGTTGAATATCCTGTCAGGAAATGTTTGGCATAGAATGCTGAAGTTGGGCCCTAGTGTCCGCATGGAAAGCATCTGTCTCAAATTGGGCCTTACCTCTCTGTTTGCCAAAATAATCAAAGGGAGATGCCTTCTTTTTTTAAATCAACACACATTGAGGAGTCCCCCAGATGAACCATTCAACAACTAATTTAATGGCCCAGTCTTAACTCATACTGGGTCCCACTCCATAGGCTATTTAAATCACCACACAGAATGTTACACACAGTGCACCGTATTTGTCATTTTCTATAAAATGGTTATAATTTTATTTCATATGCCATTGGTCCTACGTTAACACAATAAAAAGAACCACATACAAACATATGTCAATATGGAAGATGCATATATACACCTAATAGCATTTTAGTGATTTAATCATAAAACCCAAGGTGACACAGAAAAAATTCTCTAAATAGGAGGAAAGCGGGCACATGCACTGTCTTCCTGGCCCTATCTGGCTAACAAGTCACAGATATCCTCCATAAAGCGGTGTCACCTATTTCATGTTCTAAAATTGATTATACATGACGAAATAAATTATGCATGACCGAAAAAAACACATCCCAGGTCTACGTCCATGGTGGTGTTGATGAACCATGTAGCATAACTCGATGACACGGAGTAATGCAAGGGACGTTTCGGCAGGACATCAATTATACTGCCTTCATCAGGACCCCAAGGGAAATGGAGCTCTGTGGATGTGATAGATAATAATATTACTGTCATATAAAAACATATTAAAAACCCAGCAGCCAAAAAATGCAGCTGCTGGAAAGGTAATATGTGAAGACGTGAGGAAGAAAGAGAGATCCTCCACCAACAAAACACCAAACTACTGTGTGTAAGCAGAGGCCCGCACCTAACCAAGGTGGTGACATCAATATAAAAAAACAGCCTCCACCTGAACGTATCATTCGCTATACCCTTCCCCGTCACCGGGTGGAAAGGGGGCAGCGAAAAGATAAACAATCAAGGAAGAACGTAAGAAGGGAAATAAAAAACACATTAATATTAAACTCCCAAATGGCTGTGTATGGTGGTGCTGTGTCCAAGTGCCAGCATGCTAAGTGCCCCAGGATGCCGGGCCCAAGACTGAAAAAGTCTGCAGTGCCCAAAAACAGAGTACATGAAGGGCTATATAGGCCCTCAACTTACTTGAAAGGATAGAGTGATCCCCCAGAGGGATTTTCGCTGCCACGGAAGTGGCAAAGAGAAGAAAGAGCCTCCGAGCCTCCGAATGTGGAAACAAAATAGCCCCCTCCAATGAAAACCTATTCGGAAGGGGATGGCAGCATAGAGAGCCCGACCTAACACCCCCTTTATGCCAGTAAGGGGCCACACAGTTGCTCACCTTAGTCGGAGGGCTAGGCAGATCATGGGTAAATATCCCTCTAACGACGGTCGCATTGGTCAAAAGTCCGTATTGCCAAATGTAGAGGTGCGGGGCGACTATGCAGTCAAACGTCCTCAAATCACCGTTCTCAGGCTGGAAAAGGGAGAAAGGGACCAGAACGGCCAAGCCATAAATACAAGAATGGAGGATCTAAAATCCAGAAAGCTCGAGGTGGGTGACACTCCTCGGCTCAGAATGCATGTTCAGCAACATGCATGGGTGTCCACGCAGTACGTATGGTACAGAACCAGCCACCACGTGTTCCATATGTCAACATGGAATGACCACAACTCGCAGCATGTGGACTAAACACCTACCTACACATGCCTCCTAAGCGCCGCGTTGATGGCACCGAGGCTGCAGAGCCTTCGAGATTACAGCCCGCGCCTCGACCGTTCCATCGTCCGTGCAGACTGCTACCGGAAATGTGGTTTGTGCATCCCGTGAGTAGGAGCAGAGACACAGAGAAAGGACACCCGGCTACCTCAGGCCAGATGTCAGCGTAGGCAGCCCATTCATGGAGAAAGAAATGGGACTAAAAACTAAAGCCAGCCGCCAAGAATAGGCTGGTGGACTGAGACTTCAAAAGTCACGTAAGGGCCCATACTGGCCCCCTCAAAAGCGCTAATAGAACCCAAAATCGGGCCCCTCATAAGGCCAAGGGATAAATGGTAATAATGAGGCACTAAACAGGCTAAAATATTAGTCCAATGTCTCATGCCGCCGCAAGAATAGAAAACAAAAATAAATGGTAATCAGTCTACGGAGAACCCAAAAATGGGAGAATCCATGAAGAGAAACCAACCGTCAGAGGCCCCCAGAAATGACTCCGTAACCGGGAGGCTAACCCAAAATTTAGGAAGAAAACCAACAGAAAAAGGAGAAAAAGAGAGCGACCAAGGAAATAAAATAAATTAAATTAAGTAAAAGGACCTGAAGTGAAGAACACAGAAAGCGGCACCAAAGACCCACAAAATATGTGCCATGGCGAAACGCACTTAGATCATGAAAGGGGGCTAAACGACCTGTCTAAAGTAGAGAACAGGGGAAAGTCACCACCGTAGAGGGTTACTTTCATTTAAACCCTGTTCGATAGTATCAAGCCGATGTATACACCTGGCCTCAGCCAAGTTCAGGCTACGTGACAAGATATTTTGTCTTGGGAATGCTTCCAAGATCCACCAATATAGGTCTTCGGGGGAGTGACCATGTTCCATATAGTGAGATACTAATGGCGCATTGATGTTCTTGCACCTAATGCGAGATCTATGTTCCACAATTCGTATGTGAGTAGGTCTCGAGGTCTGACCAACATACTTAAGGCCACTGGATACAGTATATATCATTAGGGGTTTTGCAATTAGTCATGGCACGAATGTCCCATTTCCTATCTCTCACCTGAAACTCTTTGATTCTCTTAGTGTACTTACAGACTGAACAGCCTCCACAAGGGAAGTGTCCTACCAGCGGGCGGAGATCCCAACCTGTGGTTCTGTTTCTCGAAATCTGAGGTTTCGAATGCACAAACAGATCCCTCAGATTTTTCTGTCTGGTCATCGCAAATAGTGGCATAGGTTCATCACTCAGTTCCAATTTGACCAAAGGCCAAAATTTCTTGATCAATTTCTTAACTGCATAAGTGTGCGTAGTGTAAGGCAAGACACAGACAAGTTTTTCTTCCGTGGTGTGTACTTTGGGGTGAGAAGGCATTCCCTAGGGGTAAATCTCGCTCTTCTTGCCGCCTTGGAGACCAGTTTGCTAGGATAACCCCTTGCCACCAAACGTGTTTTGAGGTTGTCCGCGTGGGTGGTATACTCAGTAGTTGACGTGCAATTTCTGTGCAATCGCAGAAATTGGCCATACGGAAGATTCTCTTTCACTCCCCTCGGATGGAAACTCGAGAAATTAAGTAAATTGTTTCTATCCGTAGGTTTTCTGAATAATGAACATTCTAAGTTGCCATTCCTTACGTATATTCTGAGATCCAAAAACTGGATCTCTTTTGTGCTGGAACTGATCGTGAATTTGATCTCTGTATGTTGCCTTTGATCCACAGAAAGAATTCCTGGAGTGCCGAAGCCGAACCATGCCAAATTAAAAGAATATCGTCAATGTAGCGCCGCCATAGTTTAATGTGGCCCACAAACGGGTTGGTTTCAGAGAGGACAAAATGATGTTCCCACATAGCCATGTATAATATGGCTAGACTGGGGGCAAAGGCCGCACCCATAGCAGTCCCTTGTGTTTGCAGGAAAAACTGATCTTTATATTGAAAATAGTTCTTTTCGAGGGCCATCGTGAGAAGCTCCAAGATGAATTCTCCAGGAGTGTTCTGAGGCGATCTTTCAGTGGTGAGAATTTCTCGTACACATTGAACCGCCTCCTGTTGAGGGATACTCGTGTATAATGCACATATATCTAACGTGACAAGAATCTCTTCCTCAGTGTTAAATGGCCTACCTTCAACCAATTTAATCACTGAGGAACTATCACGTAAATAGGTATTAGTTTCCTGGCTAAGAGGCTGCAAAACATTGTCAATATATTTACATACAGGCTCAAGGACCAAGCCACATCCAGCAACAATTGGGCGCCCCGGAGGATTGTCAGCATTCTTATGTATTTTTGTAATTGCATAGAATGTAGGGGTGCGCCCTTCCGAAAGGTTCAGAAAGTCAAACTCATCTTTGGATAACCATCCCCGCTCGAGTGCCAGAGTTGTAACTGACTGTATGGCCTGACTGAGATCCATACGCGGGTTCTTTTTGATTTTCTTATAGCTGACCATGTCATCTAGTAAATTAGAGACCATCGTATGATATTGTTGTTGGTTAAAGATCACTATGCCGCCCCCCCTTGTCGGCAGGTTTAATTACCAATTCGGAATCCTCAGATAGAGTTTTAATGGCTTGTCTTTCCAAGTTGGTCAGATTATATCTGAGTTGCTGTTTGTTATGCTCTAAGTCCCGAATCCCCTTGAGGGGAATCGGGACTTTTTTCTAAAGGCTTGTATGTCTCCAGTTTGCCCCATACTAAATCTATGGCCGGGAGGATAGCTCAGGAGCAACGTGCTCATCTTGGAAGCAAGACGATGCGGATCAACACAGGTTCGATCCCCGGGTCCGTGCTTAGAAACCTCTGGGTATTAAGTGCATTATAAATAACTAATTACTCGGGCAAGTACTGGTTAAGTACTGCTTGGCTGCGAGTCCCCCTGCGCTTTTGTGTTTGCTGGTTGCTGGATCTGGCTTTCTTCGTGCTTCGTGTTGAAGTGACTGCTGTGTGCCCTTTAAGAAGGTGACTGGTGACTGGTGCATACTCACTGCTTTGCAGTGTTTGGACTTTGGACTTTGTTTGGACTTTGGATTTTGCTGTGTGCATTTTCCTGATTTGTTTTTTTTTCTATCCTAGAGCTCCGCCCTCTTTTGTCTGTGGATTGGCTCAACCCATAAATTTGAAACACACGCGCACCCGCGTGGCGCACTCGGGGCAAGTATTGGTTAAGTACTGCTTGGCTGCTTAGCTGCACAGCCAGCGGTCAAGGTTCTCCCTGTCATTTATTTATTTATTTATTTATTTATTTATTTATCCTCTCTTTCTTATTATATTGTTTGTCTTTTGTAAGCTGAGTATTGGGCAAAAAACCAAATATAATTTTATAACTTAACTGATTGATTTAACCTGATTTCCCCTGAGGTGCCTTTCTACGGTCTATGGCGTACTCTTTAAAAACTGGCATGCCTTTTTCGATGCAACAGAAAGGTCCGCTAACTCCACTTACACGCGTCTCATGCATGTCCCTTAAGACTATTACCTAGTCCCCCGTGAATGCTGCGGCTATTACAAAAGGAGTGATCTTGTCCGCGCACCATACATAAGTACGGAGATTGCGAACACCCCACCAGTACTCTTCCCGGGTGCTCCCGGGTGCTCCAATAGCTCCCCTCCAACAAGAGCTTGGCTCGAACTTCTCAGCGCTTCCCATTTCGGACAATACCATGCTTCGCACACCCCTCCCCTGCCTCCCTCTTCCAAAGAAAGGAGCTACGAATATACCGGTGCCCCAAACTTCTTCACCTTGCACTGACCCCGATCTCTCCCTATACGCTAGCCAGTGTGAGTCACCTACTTCCATGTTCACTGACACTGACAAAGGAATCTGCCATCTTGGTGGAGCACTCAGCTCTGATGCAAAGTAAAAGTAAAATTAAATGGCCCATGAAGGCACACAGGAGCAGCTCCACAACTATGGCTGTGGATGGTAAGTAGCTGTGTGGTGGTGGAACAGTTTAGCAGGTAGTGCAAATGCCTGGTCTCGATGAAATGCCAAATTAGAAATGAGAAAATCCACTGGGATGGCTACTAGTGAGATGAGGTTTTCTAGTATATTCATGAAGGAGTTCTTGAATGAGCCATGAGGAGTATGATCACTTTGGGCTAGCTGTGTTGGCAAGGAATCTGTGCTGCATTATGATAGTTATGGCAGTGTGGTCGCCAAATCCAGAGTTAGTTATTCACATCTAACTCTGTGAGAGTGGTGCATCCGAAATATGGTTTATTGTACATACCTCACTGACCAGCTAATCTTCTGTCAGGGGTTGTAGGACTCCTATGGAAGATGGTTACAAGTTCAAAAGCAGATACAACAATGACAGCACTACTAGGACCACCAGCAGAAACTCCACTGGAATTAGGATCTAATCTCACTCCATCCTGGATGAATAACCTCCTTTTGAATTTGACCATGTTATTGCAGGACTACCAATACAAATTCTCCAATGCACCACTTTTTTTCCCTACTGCTAACAAATTCACTGTGGTCCTGAATTTATATAGTCCATTACACACATGTTCGGGTTCCTTTAATCTTATGTAGTTCCGCAGCACTAAACAACATGTCTTCACAGCTCTCCTATGACTTGGATAGCTTTTTTAAAAACTATCTTGGACAGCATTGTTAGGAAAGATTTCATTTTTATATGTATTTTCTCTCCAATTGTACACCCCCAAACGTTTTGCTGTTGTTTAAACACCTTAGTCTGACTTTGTCAGGGGAGCACAGCCTTCTGCTGCACTCCTCTGGGCTTTCCCTCAGTTTTTATGGGGAAACTGACATGCCCTTAAGACAGTCAGTACTGGGAGACTTTGTTTCCCTTAGTCCTTTTCCAATGTTGCAACTTTTCTGCAACATGTAACACGTGCACAATGTACCTTATAGTGCAGTGCACTTGGGTCTCATAGTCATTTCCAAAGACCCCAGATACTCTCGTAGGACTAGTTAGGAGATGTGCAGATGTGTCATGGACAGGGCTGGTGGCAGCTTATCTTTTCATATAATTTTAACCCTTTCCTGCCATTTAAACACGTTCACCTGGTTTGCAACGAATAAGTGGCTTGGCTCCAAAATGGCCATGCCACGAGGTTCTTTGTCCTGTCCTTTAGCCATCTTGCCCCTTTGCCTTCCCCAGGTTGAGCCGTCCCGGGTCAGTCCTTATTTGGTCATGCAGTTTCCCACAAAATGCCAAGCTTTCTCAGGCTTCTGCATGCCTTTTGTGTGTGCCGAAAACAACAGAGAGTGAGTCTGATTACCCCTCTTTCCGTTGCCCTGATGTGTTACCGTGACACTCAATTACAGACTAGACACATCCCATTTTACTACTAAGGGACATCATGAACCCAATACAGGCGCCGAATTAGAAAAAGAAAAATTCACTTTTTATATTTATGTGGATAAAACAAGGGGCAACAAATGCCCTACAGACAACATTACACAATTAAACAATTAAACGAGACAGAATTTGTTAAAAACCTTGACATTCCCAGGTCTGAAGTGAGACGAGGGCGCCAAGTCGCGGCAATGATCTTTGCAGGTGCGCTGCATTTGTGACCCTCTTGCCCCTGGAGCCTGCTGCAGTGCAACTGGCCTGATCCCTCCCTCCGGTACGGAGAAATCGCCACTGTCCCGTTTGGGAATCATCGCTGTATCTTCGGAACTGAAAGCCGCAGAGATGTCCTTTTTGTCGCATTTGAACCTGCAACCGCAGTGGACTCATATGGTAAGTTTGGTCTGGACTGCGCCTGGGGCTGGTGAATAACTCTAACCGGTGGCCCCTAGCTCCTCCATCCATTTTCACACACGAGTGGCCCTTGGGGTCCCTCTCCTTTCCACTGCTAGTGGGAACTAGCAAACTATTCCCGAACCTTGGAAGTGCCTCTGCTTTCAAGTGGAGGTCCTCCCTGATTAGTGGGAATCTTTTCTTCATCACCTCAACCACCTTCCTGATCTGCTAGAGACCCCTGAAGAGACCCCATTTTGCCTACTGGAACAACCGAGTGCGCTTGCATTGCATGTACTATTGAGCACAAGGCTCCCCTCTTCTTAGGGTTTGGCCTGCCTCTTAGTTAGGTGTGTGTTTGATAGTGAAGGGGACTAAAGACTACCTGCACTGTCTGTTTCCTTCCCTTCTAGGTTGTGGACATATGTCATGCTGTTTACCCTTTAGACCCCAATGGCATTGTGTATATCTTGTATTGAAGGTTTTGTGTTGGTTTAATAGTATTGCTGTGAATCTTTTAATATGTGTTGAGTTACAAAGGTCTTGTAATAAATGTGTTTATATTTTTGATATATACACCTGTCTGGGAGTAATTTGTAAGTGTCCTTGCTTTATGTGCTCATTGAGGTCCTTCAGTCACCCTCACCCCTCCTGAGACCTAGTCTTGACCGTCTGCCATAGCTACCTTGATTGGTCTGGCTTGTCCAGAGGTTACCAAGTTCCAAGAAACTAGGCTGGCCTTCTGAACCTCTGCCCACCAGGTCAAAGTTCAGAAACAAGCATCTAAAATGTCCCTCATGTACACCTTTATGGTATGATACTTAACTATCCTGTAATTGTAATTGCAATTGCAATTGTAATTATTTATTTGTAAAGTGCTTATACACAAGTGAAGTTCTTCAAAGTGCTTCAAAGTGGGGAGGGAACAAGGGAATACAGCTGTCATGCTTAGGCCTTGAAGTTTCTGAATGATCTAACAAAAATAACTAGCATACTAAGCCAAAGGCATTTCTAATAGTGCAAGTGCATGACCAGAAGGAAAGAGGAGGGGGGAGAAGGAAAACAGCACACAATCAATAAACTACCGTACTATGCCTAACGACTTGTCAGATAGTGTAAGTGCATGACAGAGAGTGGGGAGAGCAGGGAGGGGGCAGAGCGAAAAGGACATACAGGATAATAAATTACCGTACGAGGCCTGCCAATATTCAGACTGAATTGGTGGTAGTTCATCACTAATGCACATATGCACAAGTATTTCAGTTGCAACCAAGAAAGGGAGGGGAGACAGAGGATGGATGGACAGGACAGACAATCTTCCTAAGCCTAGTACATTCGAGGACGTTCAAGTGTGCAGACAGAAAGTGCGAGGGGGAGACAAGTGCAGCCAGACCAGCAAGGGCCTGAGTTAAGTGCAGAGTTGTTGCCCCTCTCTCATGGAACGTATTCCGAGTGCAGTAGTGCCAAGCAGAGTGCAGAGGCCCGGTGGCAAGTGCCGCACTGGCAGGTAGCCTGGGACCTCTGAGGCTCTGGAGGGGAACCAGGCGACCAGTCAGCGAACTGAGCAAGATGGGGAAGAGAAAGGAGGAGGAAAGCAGGAGAGAAGAGAAAGGAGGTTAGCTGGGGAGAGGGAGAGAGAACGAGGAAGAGAAGAGGAAGGTAATGAGGAGTTTCTGGGACTTAAGGAGGTACGGCTCAAGACATACAGAGGCATTGAGGCTGTTCCAAAGGGAGACACCTCCAGAGGATAAGGATCTACCCCTTAATCTCTGTTTGGAAAAGCAGCTCACCCACAGAGAGTTGGAGGAGGCCGAGCTGAGGGCTCTAGAAAGAGAGTATTTAGGAAGAGAGCATTGTAGATAGTACGGGCCCGGCCCCAGAAAGCCTTGTGGACTATGCAGAGGGACTTGAAACTGAGCCTCGGTGGTTCGAAACAGCTGGCTAGTTTCTGGCTGCTCATGAATACAAGCAGTTCCATGCTGGTGTTCCAGTGCTACGAGTCTGTAGGCATGCAACTTTTCCTTGAACAGTTTTTGTTACATTTGAGAGAGGTTGATAGATCTAGCAGGAAACAGCCCCTCTTGAACCTGTTGCATTCCATCTATCAATTTCTGGGTTTCGTGGTACAACTCTCTATCTATGGTAATGTTATGATCCTTCAAGGAACCTTTCATTTCATTTGGAAGGGGTTGATGGACACAATCTCGATGTTGATGACCACCACCATGCATTTATCTTCTGCTAGTTTGGGACATTACCTATCCTGATTGTGCTGCTTTGGAAACCTGCATAACCATTGTGCCAACACATTCATGTTTCCTTGGATATACACCACCCAGCATTGTTCGCCATTATCTCTACCATCCAGTGGCAGATTCTGGATGATGCAAATAATATTACTTTGTTACTAAAATGGGAATTAGTGGCATGTGGTCTGTTTTCATTGGGACCTATACACCCCGAAATAGAGTTATAAAATGCTTGAGTCACCAATGCACACCTCGGATACTCATTCTACCATGACATAATTACATTCTGTGTATTTTACAAAAAAGGGGAAGCCCCCTGCGTGTTCAGTGAGAGTTCGGGGCAACACAAAAAATAAACACGGGGTTGTAACTCTCACTATCATAAGACCAAACAATTTATGGTCTAGGTTAATATATTAATTTTCCCAAACAATGAATGTTCTGCTTCTTGCGAAGTCAGAAAAAAATACGAAACTTCCAGAGTGAACAATTAGGGCAAACTACATGTATATATTTAGTCATACATATTGTTTATTAATGTAAACAAAAAAAGGGAAGTTTAAAATGTTTTCATTATACATTGAATTTAAGTAAAGAGTAATGGTTCTGAACAGTGCCATGAAAATGTACACATAAAATATTCAGACAAAAACTTAAACAAAGTGAAAACAAAAGAGTGACCACTTGAATGGTTAATGTTTACAAACAGGATAATTCAAGATATAAATGCAGTAAAGGGTAAAGAAACAAAGGAAAAAAATACTTTCATATTAAAGCAAACAAAATGACCAATTAAAATCAATGTTTGAAATACTGAATCAAACTTTCTTGTGGACAAAGGTACCTATCCTTTGTATGTACTCATGATCAGCATTTGATCATGTTTTGAATAAAGCTGCCTACGTGTCAGTTTTTAAACTGTAGATAGATAATGCATACACAGAGCCCCAGTTTTACAATCAAAAATACATGGGCTGTGCTAAGGGCACGTTTCGGCTTGTGGCCATTAATGTTGGCATTGATTGAAGAGCCTTCCTCAGGGCAATTGGATCTGTAAAGAGTCCAAAAACAAGAAACACAGTAAAGGTTTTTAAGTGTAAAAGAAGTAAGGCAGATATGTGACAAAACACAATCCAATAAATGGATACTATAGGCCCAAATATGTAAACAGGAATTCCTATTTTTATAGAACATTGTGGGATAATGGTACTGATGATACTTTTAAAACCAAAAGGTGAAAGGATTCTTGCTGCACTGTACTCACCCTGTATAGAACACAGGGCAGTGCAGAGATTTCAGCCTATGGGGTTTGGCGGTGGCAGATTCCTTTACAACCTGCGTCTGCAAGGTCAGAGTCTTCGAGTAGGGACCCGATTTCAGGAGCAATGTTTTGGCACTCTGAAAGGGAGAAGGTGAAAAAGATCCACCGTTGTTACTGAGAAAAATTTAGAGTGGTGCAAACAATTTGAAAAACATGCAAAATTGCAAGGAAAAAAGGGAGGGGGGAGACGGATAGATTCCTAAGTGATTCCTAGGTGATTCCTAAGTGGTCTATACCTTAACGTTATAGTAATGGAGCCAGCAGTTTACTGTGGACCCATGGCGTTCATGTAGTGCAGAAGTCGCTGTTTGTGAGAGTGCTCGTGGTTGGAGCCGCCTTGAGAAATGCAGGTTGGTATAACACTGGGAAGTACAAAAAGGAAAAACGTTAAAAGAACGTTAGTTACTGGTAATTACTAAATGCGAGCAGGAGCATCTGGATGTGCTAGGGTGTAGATACTCACCGCATCAAAGAACAATGCAGAGGGTAAGGGAGAGGAGCGGGTTGGTCGCGTCTGCTTGTGCGCTGCGTGCGAGGCGTCCAGTTTGTCATGGAAACCGTGGGTTTTGTTGCTGACCCAGAATGCCGAGTGCTTGGGAGCTACCAATTCGCTAGACAGCTGGGGGTGAGTTACTGTGAGTTACTGTGTGGCCAGCTGGGGGTGAGTTACTGTGTGGCCATTAGAGCATGGGAAGTTAAGGCTATGTTTGCATAACTCCCATATTGCAATTGGTTGATGATTTTTCCTAAACCTTTGGGCACCCACAGTTATTAGGCATCCAAAGGCCCATCGATTGGGTACGTTATTTATCTTCTCTTCCAGCACCTCAAATTCCTTTTGGTGTGGCACTCTTTCGATCACACAAATCTTTTGTTCTTCTTGAGAAGGTCCCTCATATGACATATTTTACTTTGCTCTGGGTGTAGCAATACCCAACATGGAATTTACAAAATACCTCTTTGATTAGATTGAATTTCCACATATGGCGTGTTGAGTTTCTCCACCTCTTTGACCCTGATGTAGCACTGCTCATGTCCGATTTCACTTCTTCCTTCACTGTCCTCCGCCTTCCTCTTCGGCGTCCTCACAACGTGTCATCATGCTCCACACTGAAGGTATTCTAATTTCAGGATAAGCCACTCCATCACATTGTTGGAGTGTCTAGCCCAGAAACATCTGTTGCTGTAAGGTTTTCTGTCCATCTTTCTATTTCGGGCCATGACACAAGCACTGTTTTGCTTGACATGCCCTCTGGCTGGAGATGTAACACATTCTGTCATGTCTCTGGTTGGCTACGTATGCAACCTCGTTATCGTCTTGTAGCACCTCCCTATCATTCCCTCCTTGAGAATTGCCCCATATTGCACTATATTTACGGACCGTGTTCAAATTGTCATTGATCTAACAATGTCCATAGACTCTAGAATGCTCTGATATTTTGCTTGCTACACTTTTGTTTCGACCATGTAATCTGAAGTGTGCACAGCCAGGTACTGTTGTTAAATATGCTTTGACATGCCTGCAAACCCACATAAAGCTACGAGGCCCTTCAGTTCAGCTATGTATTTGTCGATGAACCATCCCTTCCATTTTCGTATAAAAACAAAAGGTATGTTTAAATGACCACGTTTCTTTTATATTTACCACGTAATTGTGCCGTGGTATGAATAGTACTAGTTCAGAGTGCTTTTGGGGATACACAAACCTCCTTCATTTTCTGGTGCAATGGAGTTTTGTGAGACCGCCGACAAACTACATCCCTTCCGTTCCATAACAGTACGTCATTGGAAACTGTGTCTCTACTTTCAGCCCTGAGAATGACTTGAAAGGCATCCAACTTCTGCACCAAAGTTGGTGCTAATGGGACGGGAAAGAAAGGCACTGGTGCTGCGACGCATAACTCTTCAGACTTTATTTCCAGTGTTGCTGTTTCTTATGAACTGTCTAACCTCCCTGACGTTGCTAGTCTACACTGTTTTCCATATTTCTTAATTTATTGTTTTATTTATTCATAGGAATCACAGGAAATCAATGCATTCTTGGAACAACAACGCTTACAAAATCTAACATTGAAAACAGAGTGGAGAACATGGGTCCATAACAATGTGGTGAGAGATGGTGACTTGAAGACCATATTTTGCAGGGGAAGGTGGGAACATACACCAGGGATGAAGACAGGACAGAATAACATTGGAACAGAGTGGTGGAGGAAGTGCTAAATTAAGAATGGAGGGGTGACAGAAGAGTGCTGCCATGAATGGGATGCCCATTTGTGCACCATTAAAAACACCAGCAGCTGTCTCCTTTCTTCTTGCTCGCCCTACAATGTGGTGTCATAATTATATGGCCTATTAGTATCTGGGTGGGCATGCACAACCAATCAGGTATCTACAAATGCAGGCTTCATCTGAGAATGTAAGTTCAGAGCAAGCAGAAAGCTGCACTTGCACACTAATACCCTCGCCCAGATCCCAACCCTGCATTCAGCCTGCCACATTCAACCTCACCATGGCCTCGTCCATCAGAATAAATAAGAAAAAGTTAAACGATTGCCTCCACTGCTCCCTCATTGCTGTCTCTGCCTCTTTGCTCACACCCAGTCATTTGTCAATGCCCTGGACATAGAAAAGAGGCTGCAGCTGGACTCCCGGTCCCCATTATCAGTCAGTACAGCCTGTCTGCCCAGGGTTTATTTCCACATTACCGGTAATCTGTGAGCTGTGCCTTGTAGTGTAGGATGTGCTACCTTTTTTATGCTGACATTGGGCTTCAATGTATAGTGTGAAACTACAGGGCACTTCCAACAGGTTCTGGATATTAACTGCAGACCTCCTTGTCGCCCTATGACCTTTTACATGCCTCTAAGCATCTTGACATTGCCCTAGCCAGCAGAACTGCTCCTGCTGACATTCTCATATACATCAAAGGGCCGGTCAGCTCCTGGATGAGCAGGAACCAGTGTTCAGTTTATTTGTGAAGTGCTTTTTGTAACTGGTGCAGCCTGCCCATAGCTGGTGGCATTGGCCTCTCTAGGGTGAGAACAGGGGGTTTGCACCCTTCATTGTACCCACCCCCCCTCCAGGAGACAGGTGTGGGCTTGGGTACCTGTGCTTGCTACCTCTGTATGGAGAAGGCTAGCATTGAACAGAAGGGAAATGGTTTTCCGGGTTGATATCTCATGACCAACAGTATCGCGGTATGGGGCTCCTGCTCTGGCTGTTGGTGGGCCAGATGTGGGGTTGCAATATTGGTGGTAGGGGGCAGGCTGATAGGTATGGGACTTGTTCCCTGGGTGGTGGAGGGGCAAGGTATTGGGTTTTTTACTCTGGTTAGTGGAGGACGGGATGACAGGCATGGGGCTTGCAATTTTGATGGTGGAGTGTGGGGCTCGTGCTCTGGGTGTTGTGGGTCAGGATACAGGGTATGGGGCGTGCAGTCCTGGTGGTAGGGGATGAATGCCAGGTATAGAGCTCAAAGTATGGGTGGTGGAGGGGGCATATTGCCAGGTATCAGGCTTGTGCTCTGGGTTTTGGGGTGTGGGGCAGAATGCCAGGTATGGGGCTTGTGCTCTGGGTGGAGGGGCACAGAATGCCATGTATTGGGCTTGCAAACTTGGTGGTTGTGACAGGATTCAATGTACTGGGTTTGGACCTGGGTGGTAAGGGGATAGGATGCTAGGTATGGCGCTTGCAACCTTGGTTGTGGGGCCAGGAATCAGAGGGCTGTCAATGCAGGGAGAGCCTTGTTGCTCTATTGCAAGGGAGTTGCTAATAAAAAGTCCACCCAGCTTGGTCTAATGTTAATACGCCATGGCTCTCTTAAAAACTGTAATATGCAGTGCAAAGAGCACAGCCTTGCAAATTTGCTTCCTCTAATTGGAAACTGTAAGAGTTGAGGTTCTGTCAGTTTAGCTTAAGGCAGTGAGATGTGTTACTGCTCAAAAAGGTTCAGGATCATATTGATGAAATGATGTTGCATGTCAGAAGCGGCCTCAGTTTACTGAATGCGTCTGTGAGGAGGAGTGGAGGCGGTGCGGCTTGATGTGTGTGCAGCACCGATGGTGAGGTCCTTTCCTTTCCTCAAAAGTAACGAAGCAGGGAGCTTCGATCGAGGCTGTGCACCGCCGGGCTGAGCTGAGCTGTGCTGACTCGCTGTTTGGGAACTGCGTCTGCCCTCCGTGCTTAAACACAGCAGCAGAGGTCACTGCAATTGGAGGTAGTGTCATAAGTGGGTTACGGGGAGCAGGGAATAGCTAACAGCTAAGTGCATTTAGCTGCAAAGAAGCAGTCCCTATTCTCGCTCTCCTCGGTACCTCAGCACCCTTAGCACTACCTTTTTTTTGTTTTTTTTTGTTTTGGACTCTTGACACTTTATCTCCCCATAGCCATCACGTGGAGAGGAGACAGAGTGTGTCTTGACAATATAAAGGCAAGTGCTGTCCCAAACTGTCACTTGCGATGCCTGGCAAAAAGAGCTATTAAAACCAAATATTACCACTTGCAGAGTTTGGAGAGTTGGTAGTTTACAGCAGTCGGCCTCCAGGCACTCTTGTGTGAAGCAAAGCTTGTTTTTCTTGTTCACACCGTGAGGAGGAGCCAATCTACAAAAACCATTTCCTGCCGCAGAGTGGCCTCTGAGAAATGGCCCCTGAGAAACCCTACGAGGATGAAGGAAGGCGTCTCCTTAGCCAGCCACACCGTGTGGAGGAAGCTGGGCTACAACATTGTAGCCCGCTGAGAGGAGGTAAGACTTCGACAGAGGATTCTGATCCCCGTGACCGTGTCGAGCTGAGACTCATAGGGTCCTGGCCTCTGCCCCGTTTTACCATTGATCTGACTGGCAGAGGCTGCCCCTGCTCTGGACTCAAGCCCTGACATTCGAGTGTTCACATTGTCGGTGGCCCTACCAGTGGTTCCTGTGGAGTCGAACTTTGATGCTGGTGGGAGGAGGGAGTGGGGGAAGGAGGGAGCCGTGGACTGGACGGCTTTGGGACTCGGACCTCAGAAGGGCCTTTGATGTGTCGGGACATCTGTGGGCCAGATGTAGTGTCGCAGCAACTACGTAAACAGGCGTTACAGCAAAATCAAAGTCCCATGGCGGAGGGGGATGCAGGACAAGCTGAAAAAGTAAAACAGCTCCCCCCTCCTAACATCGAGCAAGCTCAATCTCCAAAACTGGTAAACAAGAAAATCTCTAAAGCTCCTGGATTGGCCTTAGAACTCGCCCGCCCAGGCGACAACAACGTTACAGTAGTAATTGACATCCATCCAAGGCCAAATATGGAAAATCTTTCAAGCCCGCCTCTGCGGGCTAATATGAACAGCCCCGATCCTGAGGATAGACCGGGGTCATTACTTACATCCAAGGCAGCCTCAAATAGGACAGATTCTATCCAGAGTTCTGATGATGAAACACAACGAGTGAAAGGTGCGGAAAATCTGCTTAATTCAACTGACTTGGATGTTTTAAACGTTAATAAAAAGAAGCACAAATCAAAAGCTCCACTTAAAAGAAAACAAAACTAAAATAAAAGAATACAGTGAAACTTACGAAAAAGAATGGCTCCATCCAACTTTTGACTCTTTCAAAGAAGCAAGGTATTCCGGTGAACCCAAATTACAAGGAGGAAATAAAACTTCGGAAATTTATAAAGATAAAACCAACATCTAAATCCGGGCACCAACTCAATCAATAGCTTCACACTTTTTTCTAAAAAAGTGTTATAAAAAAACATACCCTTGGGAGAGGTATCTGATGCGGAAATTTTACAAGGGGTGGACGCAACCCCGGGGATCCATCTTCCGGTGGCTTGCAGCTTTCTCTTGGTCGGTTTATCATCGGAAGCATCCAAACATTGCGACCTGCAGAAAGAAAATACGGACCTCCATGAAACTAATGCGCCTGTATTTGGCCTGCGTGACAGCAGAAATCAGACGCCGTCAACAATTGAGTTGGCAATTAAACCACCGAACTTGCTAATGGGAGAAAGTCCCTTTAGCTTTGAAATATTAAACGCCCATGAAAACGCCAATGAGGTACCACCGTTCAGTGCCGAGGTCTCCTTAGATGAGGCTAACATCATCCATAAAGAACATCAGCGAGGCCGTCTGGAACCTTTACCTAGTGTAGTCAAAGAAGCATCAACAGAAAGACCTAATTATTATATACCTTGACCTAGAGAGTGTCAAAGTATAGAGAACAATCAAAAGGTGATTACTCCTTCCAGCGACACATCACCAGCTCCGGCACTAAACAACAAAATCTTACCACCTGTCAGTGGGGTAAATACTGAAAGTCTGAAGGGAGCTGGTTCAATAGAACCGAGATAGCCCCCTTTCCTTTCACCGGTAAGAAGGCGAACATCATCAAGATTTATGGAATTCTTACCTAAGGAAACCCTGACTACAAAAACAGATCTGATGGCAATTATGTCCACAATAACAATTGCGTTAGCCCCTTTTTCAAAATTGAATGAATTACTAAGTGACACTTTAAAGGATCACACTTTGCTGCTGGCTATGATGCACACTAAATTCATTGTTTTTGTAGGGTTTTGTTACCGCCGCATCTGCAGCAGGTGAACAATTGGGGTTTAACTCTTGTCAACAAAAATCCGACCCTCAAGTTCCCGCACGGAAAACCACCAATCCAGAAACTTCAAATAACAGTTCCCAAACATGTGTGTTGAAAGATGGACAAAAGGAAATTTTAAGGGCAAATAACTAGTGATGGTTGAAACTACTTCAAGTAAGAAGGGAGTATCAGAATCGAACAAACCCTCGGCACCTCATAGTCTGCAACAGCCCTGTCAAGTAGACACTCAGGTCCAACTCATTAGTAGAAGGACGGGAACGGCTAAAGGGGTCCCGCAGCAAGTATCAACAAAGAAGTCCTTGAACGACTGTGTTGCAAGGGAATCGCATTCGGAAATTGAACCAAAGTTCTGTCATGATTGACTCAGTCTAAAATGCCAAACCTCCCCTAAGTGCACGAAAGAGCTGTTCCCGGTGTTTTCCAAATCACTGGGCAGAAACCTTCAGAAAAAGGAGGGTTGTAAATGAAGAAGAAGTACAGCGAAATGTAAACAAAGGATTTGTTGAAGAAACAGAGGAGCAAGCAGCCCTTTTGGTGCTGGCACATAGGGCACCTTTAAAAGAACTATTACAGAGAATAGAGGGCAATATCGCCCCAAACACCATGGCAAGTAAGCGAATCGTGTTTATCGATTTAGAAGACTCAATCGACATGGCAGATCTATCGCAATACTCGACAGAGGAGATGGACTGTGTGGTTCACTGCCCAGAAGAAAATGATCAACAACCAGATACTTTGTCGATAAGTAACACATCTGCAAGCCCTAAAGTCATGTCACCTCTCTTTCTTTCATTGGTTGACAGATGAGATAAAATCGAAAAAAGGCAGAAGGGGACATGCTGAAGTGAAGGAACATCAAGAAAAATTACCAAAGGGTGCCACAAGAAATTTGTATTCCCCCAGTAGATAACCAATAAAACATGATGATAAAACTAGAAGGGCTGACTCGAGAGAAAAGAAACATGGAAGAATCACTTGGGGAAAAAAGACCCAGATGGAGAAAGATAACCCAAGAGTTACCTACAAGAACGAGCTTAAGAGTAACAGAAACTTCTGTCTGTAAGCAATAGGAAATTCTGATGGAATAATCCTTAATAGGAAAAACGTTATGATCCTATTTCAATGCATACCCACTCTAAGAACAATCTCTACTGACAATATTAACATTTTTGAATTTGGAGTGAGTAGGAAATTAGACAGTGTTTATCTCCATATTCCTTCGACGGTGTTGAGGGCGATGATATCACAAGCAGTCGAAGGTTTCTTGATGTTGGGATACAAATTGTCCACCTATCGAGATTCAAACTGCAAACTGGAGGAAAACCACAGTAAAAGACCAAAGGAGAGAGAAAATTGGTGAGCTGTCATGGAATGAATAGTCAAAATTTCAAACTGGTGTCAGACAGTGTGACCACAAAAGCGATGATCACAGTTATCCCCACCAAAAGGAAAACCTTGTGAAAACAAATCCCGAGAATGGCATGGGAGGACAAGCCTTTTCATTAAAGGAGAACCAAAATCAAAAAAATCAAGATGACCTTATGCCCTTGTTGGTAAAGAAGGAAGTACTATCAATCCCTGCTAACCCTTTGGGGGCGGGTCGATACCCGAAAGGTCCAATACCGAAACTAAATATTACATTTATTCCGGAAGCAGGTGAGTCTGACGGCATTAAATCGGCAGCTGCTGATATAGAAAAGATGCCACCGTAAGAGGGTCACAAATGGAGAAGGATCTGAAAGGCCATAAATCAGACCAATAGAAGTTAACATACCCGGAATGAGGACCTGAAGGATGCTGCTTTTAAAGAGCCCCCAGGACACACAAACGCCTTGACATTTGGATCTTGGAACACAAGAGGTTTCACACATCTTTTAAAACAAAGCAATGTCAGCCTAGGAGACATTGACATACTCTGTCTCCAGGAGACCTGGCTAATATATGAAATGGCTATGGATGGGTATGAAACCTACCTCGCTCGTGCAGCTAAAGGTGTTTTTGGCCGCCGTTTTTCAGGCCTATTGATCATGGTCGTTCAAATAACGAACTTTGAGTTATAAAGGTAATTGAGTCATCATTATACCTGCCGGCGATACATTTATAAAGTGGGAAGGATTCCAGCAAGACAAAACAACAACAAAAGCAGAAGATCTGATAATAGTAAACTCTTATTGGAATCCTCTTATGCAAATTGATGATCAGTTCTTAAAGCAATTTGAGGAAATCATCAACAAAATCGAGTCAGAGTACCATCCTTTTCACTTTATTGTTTGTGGAGACCTTAACCTGGAATACCCAAAAGTTCAAGGAAATAACAAAGATCCCTCACTAAAGACCTTAAGGATGAAAAGAGGGACAAAATGGGCAAAAACAATGAAAATAAGAGATCTACATAATCTCCATCTCTTAAAAGTAGATGCTGGGAATTTTATACCAACCTGGGAAAAGAACACACTTTCGGCATCTACCGACCACATCTTTGTGTCACGTGACTTTTTAACATACATTACTAATTTCCAGGTTGTACGCACTGAGAACAGGGATCACAACTTGCTTGAATTCAATTGGAAATCCCACCACGAAACACGTAAAATGATGAGAACGGAAATTGAAGAAGCTGGTGGAAGAATACAACTCAGAGTCAATATAGAGGAGGTGAGAAGCCTAACTCTGTCGTACATCAAGAGAGCTTCAACCCAATGTGAGATGATGGTGAATTAAGATCACTGTCTAAACGTGTTTAGACACAAGACCAACATCCCAGTGAGAAATCCAAATGCAAACAAACACTCTTATGATAAAATCCTAGTTGAAGAAAGGAAGAAAGTGAGAAAGGCAGTGCGAGCAGCAAAAAAATCATGTGACAAAAAGGACATGGAAGAGGCTCTTCGGACTAAAAATGTGTATAAAAACTGGCTAAAATCTCATAAGGCCATCCTACTACTAAAGGGTCTAAACTCAAGAGACTTCTGGTCAGTGATCAAATCTCTAACACGTAGCCCAGTAAATGCAATTCACAATTATGTGGGAGAGGATAAGTGGAATGACCACTACACAACGCTCTTTAAAAATCCAAACATAGAGAGCTCAAGATCTTTTAATGTGAGAAAGTCTCAATGGGATTTACCAACAGATATAACATCAATTGTAATGAAAATTAAGAAACTGAACAGCTCTCGAGGCCCTGGACCTGATGGTTTGACAAACTTCTACCTAAAAGAAGCTCCAGAAGAATGGGCCATATTCATTTCCCAAATTTTTACCATCATTACACGTACTAAAATGATCCCTCCATTATAGTCCCAATTTATAAACATGGACCGAGAGACCACTCAAAGAACTACAGGCCGATAGCGCTTTTAGATGATATTGGCATGGACTACCGCTCTACTTTGTTGGATATGTTCTCAAAGTGGGCAACAGACAAAGATCTAAGGGACCCGTTCCAGTCTGGTTTTGAAAGAAAGTAGGAACGGTGACAAACATATTCCTAATTAATATCTTAAAAGTAAGGACTAAGGAAGGAGGACCAGGCGTGCCCATGGCTTTCATTGACCTGGTCCAAGCTTTTGACCAGGTCAATCGGGAGCTCTTATGGGAGAAGTTGAAAGCTAAGTAATGCCCAAGAACTATATTAGAACAAATTCAAGCCCTGCACATGGAGACGTCAGTGCGCTTAAACCAGTAGGGCACCCTTTCCAAGCTCATACAAACATCAAGAGGAGTTAAGCAGGGGTGCCTCTGGCTCCAACTCTGTTCAACGCCGCATATGTATGGGACTTTAAGGACTCCGAGAATTTAGTGAGATCTTATCCACCTAAAATGAGGGGGGAAGTGATTTCTCGCCTACTATACGCAGACAATTTAATATTATTAGATCAAACGCCTATAGGTCTGCAAAGACAGTTGCATAACCTGAGTCGGTATATTGGAAGGAATAATTTGGAAATCAACATATCAAAAACAAAGATAATGTCCTTTCATAAAACGACCAGACTGAATATTACTTTTACTTGGCATTTGGAAGGCATGAAAATTCAGACCGTTTCTGAATTTAAATACCTAGGAGTCATCATGAATAATGATCCAGCGGAACAAAAGATGGAAGAACATCTTTGAGACAAAGTAAAAAAACTGACATCGCAAGCAAAGGTAATTCAGAGAAAATATTGTCGATTTTCTATGAGACCAATTCTCCAGTATTATTGGGCAAAGGTGGTTCCATCATTAACCTACAGAGCGGAGGCGTATTTAAACTTACCAGAAAGACTGTGGCTGAAGTTAGAAAGTTATTTCTGGAGAGAGTTATTAATACTACCTCCCTCTACTCTGATGCCCCTAATAAGGAGGGAATTATGCATTGGATCCTTGCAAGCGGTCATCGAGAGGAATACATTGAGGCTCTACAGAAAGGTGATTACACCAGACCGCCCATTTATTTTCAACATAATGCACAATGAAATTTTCGATGAAAATTCAAAATCACTAAAGGGCTGTCGAGAGAGTATTACTCTGACTTTGCAAGAAATAGAATTGTCAGAAGACGAGCTAGTGTATAATCCAACAAAAGTGGCCACGAAGATGGAAACTTGGGACAGGATAAAGACTGAAGATCTAGCAGGATTATATAAATTGGCAGCTCACATAACTGCAGCCAGTAGGAAATTAAATGATATAAGGAAATATCTGAAAATCTCTCCAAATAAACAATTCCGCCAAACCTTTATGAGAGCCCGTCTTAACATTTTGACAATGAATGAAATAAGGGCAATCAGTGGCACATCAAATGCAGATGGATGTCAGATTTTGTGGGAGAGTCGCTTTGAAAGAAACCTTAAAACACCTCCTGTTGAACTGTACTGGTCTCACGAAAGAAAGAACTATACACATGATTCACATATTCAAAGATCTCCACCATTATGAAGAACGTTCGTGGAACCGCCTAATGGAGGGTGAGAACACTAGCGAAACAATTGCAGTGATTCAATTCTTACACCACATCGACTTTACAAAATCATTATAAGGGGGACTACATTCGAATCACACAGGATATTAAGTTGACAATTTACTCGTAAGAACATGTGCATGTCGGGTACGGTGCCCCTACATTCAACTTTTCATGGTGATATCGGCTGATAGGCAATATGTCTTATGATTATGTAACATGATCATATCTGCTTGGAGTTCCTGTGCCATGGTGAACGACGAAGAATTCATATGTGATATTACTCATGTTATTTAAACATACTGCACAACCAGGAGGGAGACTGGAAATTTAGACAAAAAACTGTTAGAGAAATTGGAAAAGAAATTGTAAAATAATGTGCAAACATTTTAAATCAACAAAAAAATAAAAAATAAAAAAAAATATATATATATATATATAGTGGGGAATGACATTGAGGAGGACAATAACTTAATTGAACATTCATGCGAGCATCCCGACTAACATATTTCAATGTACTCTTGAGTCTCTGTGAGACTTATCGGGATAATATATGTGACATTTATTTGATTATGTTAGAATCGTGGTATCATGCATGAACATTCTCTTTTTTTATTTGTAGTGGTTCAATTTAATTTCCCAAAAACTAATGAATGAAGTCTAATTAGGAATTCCAGAGAGCTTACCGAGAGATGGATCACTGCATCCATAAATCGTATTTTGAGTGCAGCTGGCTATCACTCAAGGGAAAGTAATTTTGGGTTTGCTACTTGGCAAAGCCACCAGCACAAAACCTAGATGTGAGCCAGCACATTAGTCGATTCCAAGAGGCCTATTGATTGAATCAGATATCCAAAATCAAAAGTCTCCCTTGACATTATCCTTAAACTGTGTTCACTGTGACTGATTGTACGCAGGGGTGGCATCAAAACGAAGGCCACTGTCACAGGCTAGGACTCACTTTTCTCTTACATGACAGGGACTTCAACTGCATGTTGTTCACACACTCTGGGGCCGATTCTGAGGTGCATGCAAATGTGAGAAAGTTTTCCTCCATAAAGGAGGAACATTTTATTTACAAACACCACATGCTGATGAAGAAAAAATGAAGTGCAGCTTTTGCATGTGCCAAATGTATGGCTTGACAACAGCCCTAGAAACCATCATGAATGCAGGGCAGACACATGGATGAGATTCACCTCCCAGCAGCACTGGTTTTGCACGACAAAGAAAAAAGTACAGATACAGTACCTTTCAGGTACCAATGAAACAGCAGTGCACACTTTTTCCCTTTATAAATAATTCATTTCTTAGACTGCAGCACCACTGTTCTAGTTTAATGACTGTAAAAAAAAAAAAAATGCTTAAACTAGTAAAGTTGCAGTCTATCTAGAAATGCACGTGTGATGTTAGCAGTTTGTGCTGCTGGAAAACACATCTCCCCTCCAATATGTCCACTCAACTCAGAATTATGGTGCTGGAAACTGGAGGGGAGAATGGGGAGAATGTCGTATTTCCCCACCCTTTTATTTTTTTATCAGGAGCTCAGAATCAGGACCTCTGACGTGCACCTGACGAGTCTGCGATATTGACAGAGTTTAAGAGGCTTCTTTCCAGAAATAAAGCCAGCTTTTTGCACTGTGCTCTGCACATCTCTTGAAACAGTCTCATCATAACTTCGGCCTGTTCTGCTTTCATAATGGAACATCTCTACTGTAGCATTCATCAATCCACACCTTATGAAACGTGTTTGTTATTCTTAGCAATGCTAATTTATTAGGGCCTGCATGAAGTGATACTTGAACATCAATCAAGGAACGCCACCTGGCTGTGCTGTCCTCTAAGAATGAAACATTCATCATCCGCAAGCCCATGAAACTCATTGCGCTCATCATACCCCATGTCATTTCTCTTTACATTTTTGTATGGATGACTGGCGCTGACACTTCGGTCTCGGGAATTGAAATGCTGACAAATGCAAAGCCATGAGAGAGTTTATAGCATGCTATTTGCATCAATGAAGGAGAAATAGTGCTGGACTTGCAAGCAAAGGAGCTGGGTTGTCGGATGGTTGCCGCCTTTTTACGGTGCAGAATTAATACAAAAGAAATAATTATAAATTGATCATGACAAATTGTGCAATTCACATTTGTAAGTTGGACGTGCAGAGCAACCGTGATGGAAAATAGTGCATGCTAAGTGCACTGAATTGTGGACGTTTTGGACATCACAATATCAGTTTATATATTATTGTAATTGTGGAGACAGTGAAAAAATGTCAGCCTTACTGCAATACTTAGTGGGAATTATGTTTCTAATACTTTTGTACACTGCTAGTCACTCTGCTACATATTCACTGAACATATATGGAGGCAGCTTTACAATTGTCAAGGCCACTCAAGGGCAACAAGGAGACAGGACGTTGGTTGTGGGTTTATTAGCCACACAAACGGGCAAGTGCACCCCCCATCGCCAATCCTCAAAAGCAACGTACTCCTTCATAGCCTGAGAGGTGCATATTCTACAACCCAGGCATTGGCCTTAAATACCATTCCATGGCTTCAAAGTGACCCAGGACGACAGGATAGCATACCTCCCATTTCCCCACAAATCAACCAACCCATGACAGAAGGGAAGAAAAATACATGATATCTTTGGTCTACTGAGAGACGTCATTTGGGGGTCGCCAGGTGTTGCAACTGTGACCCCTGTGGTCTTCCTTGATACCCCTGTGGTCTCCCTTTCTACCCCTAAAAAAAAAGAACCTTTATTTATTTTTATTTTTTTATTATGTTTTTAGGTGTAAACTCCTGGGTTGTGGCCAGTACCATGTGGCTATTTGTTTTTGGAGTGGATGGCTACTTTGTTCAGGCGTCTTAAAAAAAAAAAAACAAGATGGGTTTCCACAAGTGTAACACTTTCAGCAGTGACCCTAAATAAGAAAGAATAGGAATAACAAATAATGTGTCTGGATTTCTATACGAGTCACTGATTTAGTCTGTTCTTAAACACCTCAACTCAGCCTTTAATCCTTCTGAGGTTGATAAATGAGTACCAACACAGGTTGGGTGATATTGTATGTATATTTGTTCTATATAAAGCGCTTAAGCGCAAGTGCTATGCAATAGCACATCATTATCATTTGGCTTTTGACGTCTGCTTGCATTCATAGTAATATGAAATATGGTCCTATACACACTGATATTAATGATACATATGGGGATCCACTCTTGTATGAAATTTATGTCACATTATAGTGATATTGTAACCATATTTTGTGTACTGTACTTAGGAACAATGCTATGTGATGCCATTTTCTATTTTGTCAAGGGTTGAAAGGTCATGTTTCATCGCTTCCCATGATGTCACTTCCGGGTGGGATCAAATGACATCACTTCCTGTGATGTCATCAGAAGTCAAGGGTCATGTGATGTCACTTCTGCTACCCCTGGCATTTTGGTGAACGACGTCCCTGGGTATACCTATAGCAAATGGCCTCTCATCTCTCACAAAGCATGTTTTCTCCCAGCTGGGGCAATGCATGCAGTGTGTCATGGGTTCAGTACTCCTGCCCATAAATTATTCCAACCTTTCTGACCATTCCCCCTGTGCACAGTTCACCTTCTTTTACAGATATCCAGTGAACATCTTGACAAGGAAAATTCCCCCAGGGGGCCACATTTCCCCAAATCTGCACCCTCAAAAAAATAAAACACTTTCTCCAAATATTCTAGGATTGTGGTTTATAATCGTAAACTATACCCTCCTTGAATTTTAGGGAAAGTATTTTAGGGGTCAGGAAAACAAAATTCGCCCCCATGACAACATTTTTCAGACGACATATTCACCTGGAACCCTTCTACACTGCACTTTGCTGCATGTGGAAAAATGGTTGCGTTTTCGCTACATATTTGATCCATTCCAAAGTTTTTGCCAATGAGAATGCTTGGTCGGCTTCAATTTTGCCAGTATTAATTGTATCTTATGGTTTAAAGTGCAGACCTAGCTGTAGAGCAGCTGGCCACTGTACAGTGCAGCCAGCATTTGGACTGGCGTATTTTAACAGTAGTGCATAATTTGAGTTGTAGCCTGTGCCGCCATCAGGATTATCCTGGCTCAAGTATCTTTGAAAAATACACATTTTGAGAGCTTTGGGATATTGGAGAATTGGGGTATTGTGAGCTGATACATGGACTGAGTTCCAAAGGGTGGGATCATGCCAAGAGAAGGATGTTTGTAGATCCTCGTTGTGGTTGAAGCCTGTTGGCCAATGTGCTTCATGAGGAATGTGTGCCACCAGATATGTAGAGCTGAGCGGACAGGTATGCTAGTTTGCTGCTAGTGACTGATGTGTCAAAAATACATGCAGTCTTGAACATTATCTTGGTTTGGAGAGTAAGCTAGTGATTTAGTCAAATACCCATGCAAGGAGGCCTGATGTTAGGGGGGGCAGGTGAGCATCTGGGAGCCCCATCAGGAGGACATCTCCTCTATTGATGAGTGAGACCACAAGAGCCTGCACTACAGTCTGAAAGACCTTTGATAGTGTACATGGAGTGAACATTTTTAGCAAGGCCAATTGTGCCTTCTTGGCTATGTGTTACTGCAAGGGCAGAATGCTTTTGACGTTGAAGCCTAAGGATTCTGCAGAATGTGATGGTCGAGGGTCAGATCCTTCTAGGTGCATGTCATTGAGCCATTGTTGGATGAGTTGTTTAGCTAGAAGTGAATCTGATGGAGGGTTTACGTTTCAGGTATGCAGTTGACATCAAGTACTGGATCATGTCTAAGTAATTGAAGAGACATTGTGTGTTTTTTTCTCTCGTATATAACTGATTATTGTGCAAGCATTTCGAATGGCTATATCTGGATCATCGAGAAGGGTTCCCAGAGGCTCCATGTAAAGGTTAAAGAGGATTGGTGAGAGAATGAAGCCTTGTGGGACTCTGCAGGAAGCTGGTAATCAGTTAGAATGCACATCATTCATCTGGATTTCCTGGTGTGTGCCGAGACTTCACATGCAAGCCCATGACACTCATTGCACTCATTATACCTCATGCCGTGAATAGGGTCATTTTTTAAAAAGGTTGGTTGATTCCAGTGATGACACTACAGTGAGGGAGGCATTTATGATGCTGAGAATTGTGTTGAGTGCTGGACCCATTATTAGTTTAATGATGGATGCTGGGATGATATCGTCATATTAGGACGTAAGCTTGAGGTAGGCCTGAGTGAGAATACTTTTCATGATGTCCCGGGAGAGACAGTAGAGAATTAATTCTGCGACGGCAGTGTGCTTGCTAGGGGTCGGTAGGAATAAAACAGGGGGCGGGGGGGTTGATTGGGTGATGTGTTGGATATTGTTAATTTTTTTATAGTTACATTTTTGAATAACCATTTCTCTTGAGAGTTTGTTGGAGGAATGTTTGGTGTAAACCAAGGGGTGGATTGGTTTGGTCTAAGCACAGCTGCCTTTTTGGGAGGGGGGGTTAGAGTCCACCATTTTCAAAGCAACATTTTTGAATAAATCTAGGAGGTCTGTGTCATTCCCTCTATCGGGAAAGTTTAAAAGGATACTTCAAGCTCATTGACCTGGGAGTTTTTTAATGAGCGTTGCTGAGTGAGGAGACATTTACACTGACCTTTGCTGCCTTTTGTCAAGTGGGTAATTGACCGTGGGATGATGGCATGGTTCGACTAGTCAAGGGGGATAGGGTCTGCACAGGTGATGAGGGGAGGTGGTCTATGTAGCATCCAGAGGCTTTCTCTTTTTTCTGCCACGGATATTATTTACTGCTTATACAAGACATCATACACAAAGTGTGCACAGTCATAATTCATAGTGAAGGCCCTAAAAATGGCTACATATTGTTCTAGAGAATCTCCCTCTTTCTGGCATCTTGTTAAATTGTTGTTAAAATAAGTATCTTTTTCTAAATACATTGAGTTTGAGGGCCACATAGTGTTTTCTATGTGGACAAAAACATCTCTAAAAACACTGTGAATTGACAAGGGATCTTGCCATGGCTGGCGATAGTGCCCTGAAAATAATCTAGCTTTCTGAGCCAAGGTAATGCAACGCCATGATGTCTTGCTGAAATCTGCATAGTCTGTCACCTCTATTGAATATACATATAGTGGTAACTTTACAGGGGCCTCTGTAAGCATTTTGGCAGGGTCTGTGGGACCATTTGCTGTATAGGGTACTTCTAAAGACTGCTGTTGCCGTTAATGCGTCACACTTCATACGTGTCGGGTTGAGCCAGCCTATTGGCTACTATTTCTGCTGAGATGATGCCTGCCGACTATCAAGAGGGTTAATTATGAGTCTGATAAATCCAACATGGATGGACTCGACTGCATAGAGGTAGCAGAGAGAGCTCCCTTTAATGGGGGTTTTCAACCAACAGCCCTTTCCTAAAACATGTACTTTTCCACTGACTTTCATCCTTCCCCTAAATTACTATATTGTACTAGACTGCTTGATGCAGAGTCTCTGGACCATATGTATTCACAAAGTGCTCAGATGACAATTCAGTTCAACCATTAGGTTGCAGGTCTATTGTTCTTCCAGGCCATTCTGCATTACCCAAAATCTGCAAATGGACTTCAACTAGATATTGAGTGCTGAAGCATCACATTGCTCACAACCCATACTATACACGTAAGTACTCCATTGTCAGAAATTCCTCTGCACTGGAGAGAGACATGTGTTGCTAATGCTGAGGTAGGGTGTGCTTGCACATCTCTTTGGACTCCTCATCTCTGAAAGAGCACACTAACAATTAGCCTGTTAAGTCATATTTCCAAAGGAACTGGACGTTACCTTTACATCTGCAGTTTTAACACAATATTCACTGTCCGGAAGCCACCAAGTTGCATCACATCTGTCTTACTGTTGACCTAAAGTAGGTCTTATTAATCATAGATGCCTGCTGGCCAGAAAGGGGTGAAAGAGGCTTGGCTCCAGATGATAAGGTCCCTGGGAACAAGACAGAAGACAGGTAGTGGGTTGGGGGTTCATTAGCCTGAACTGTAGGGAAGTGAATCCTTACTCCTTGTTCCTCTAAGCAACTGACATGCACATAACCTAAGTGGTACAAACTCTAAATCCCAAGCCTCAGCCTGTGCAAATACCATTCCATAACAGCACACAATGACACATGGAATCAAACTATGACAATGGGTATCATTGTTCTAGCACTAACGTAAGTAGGCAATGTGTATTAATCTCTGCAGCCTCAATGCACAACATCATAGTCGAAATTCACACCCACGGAAGGGCGCTCAGCCAATCAGGTGGCTGGAACAGCAGGCGAAAATATACAATCCCCGCCCACTGTTCCAGTGACCCGAGACCCTTCCCCCGGGTGGCACTTTTCTCCTTTTTGTTTTTTCTTTCTAATGTTGGGGAGGCAACAGTGATCCATATCACCTTATTTCTCTTCCAACCGCCCCACTTACCCGTGGGACCGGAGCCTTGGGGAAAAAAAATCTAAACATATCTATGTTCCTTTTCGGATTACAGTGGCCATTTTGGAACATGTATTCCATGGCCACTGTCATCTGAAAAGAGTTCTAGTCACTTTTGCATTTCACATGTGGCAGCCATTTTGTTTTGATTTTTTTTTTCTCCGACAGGCGATGGGTTCTCTCTTGAACAGCCCAAGCTCAAGCTGGCGGGCTGTTAAAACACATATTCATCCCCTACCTGGGCGTGAAAGCCATATTCATCACCTCCCAACTTCGTTCAATCCTGGTGGGTGGGACTTCAGAGTACTCCCAAAGCTGCAAGCTGAAGAGCTATAATTACACTCACCCTATTTAATAACAACAGTGAAAAGGGGGAATGTACCTTTTTTCAGTCTTGGTCAATACCATTGCATGTCATCACATAGTGTCCCAGAAGGACAGAAGGACAGAATGCCACAATGGTAAATGCAAAAGTATTCAACCACAGAAATGTCACTTGTGTTAACTGTTGCTTATGCAGTTGAGATAATTAGATATTGTTCTATACACGAGACACATTCTTGATCGGACATGTATAGTGGTTCAACAAAGGCCCCTCTAACTGGGATAAAAGGGTGATAAATGCATTTTACAAAGTTTACAACACCCTACAGTACATCTCATTAGGTGACTTAGTTACAAGAACATAGCTAACTCTACATATTTGAGGTTGATTGACTTGTATGGGGGTGTGTGTTTCTCCTTATTAGAACCATCACATATTAGCTAGACCACACAGGCTACCTTCCTTGATATACTACTTACATACAAAAACACCACAGTGCAATGTGCTTCAACACATTGTAGCCATAATCTAAACCTGTTACATGACTAACCCCGTGCTTGAGTGAATTACAGAGATTACATGTCAGACCGATTAAACATCGAAAGTTGCATGATACAAGGTTCACTTCTGGCCCCACTATTCTTCCAGTTTTCTTTGAACCCTCTTGATGGCTCTTTGACGTGCAATGATAGAAAATAGAATTTCCTCTGAAGCTAGGGAAATAATGACCGTATTATCAGAGATGATATTCTAAAATATAAATGATGGCAAGTTTGAATAACTGCCACATATCCCAGGACATCCTAAACTGATTTACAGAATTGTGTATACATGTGGTTCTTTAAAATACCTAGGCATTATGATAAGCACATGACTTAATATCATTCCAAAAGAAAATAAATGTACAATCACAATGGACAAAACAGAGATAGATATAATTAAACGGATTAACCTTAAACTCTCACTCTGAGTAAAAACGCGTTGTGAACATGTTGATACCACTAAAATCAATTATGTCTTCAGTATGATTACACATAAACCTGAACATATTTTCTGGTCTACTAATTGTGTCAATGTTGTTGTTCCCTCTAGGGCAAAAAATGACAGAATTCATTTTTTTAAATCAGATGCACATATAATCTTTGTGGGCGGGGAGTCACACTTAGATATGGAATTATACTACATTGCCTTCCAGATCGATCAATCTTTTACCTGGTTCTCATTTTAACAAGAACTCTCATTGTGTATAATAACCTCAAAACAATCAAACATATCTTGTGCAAGTGGATCCATTTATGCTGGAAGTTGTTTCACCAAACTCCATGTTCACTGCCTGGAGCAGTCCTTATATAACCTAAACAGAGTCTGCTATTTCTGTGATCTGAGCTGAAACAAGCAGTAGAATACACATCGACACCTTCTTCCCTACTGGGTCTCATCTACAGGACCTGCTAGAATATGCTCTGTCAAAGTCAGACAACCAAGGGAAGGATGGAAATCACAAAACAGGGAGGGAGAGGTGCACCTTTCTTGATGAGGAACTGTAGGGTAAGGCCCAAAATCCAAAATGATTAAAGTAATTCAACACACAAATAAAAGTGCACGGAAGCAAGAAAAACAAATGTTTATTTTATGCAACCACTTCTTTGACCAATCCACAAGTCGTTCAAAGTAACATCGTAAAATGGCTGCTTAAATAGTGAGAAGTGGAGTGGCATTTCAAACATTGTTTCAGAATACTTTGAAATTAATTTTCTCTGATTGGACAGCCTTGGTTGGTCCATAGGTGATTCTATACCATGCCTAGCCCTATTGGCCTATCCTATCCCTCGTGACCATTCAAATGAATATCTCATGGTAATGTTCTCTTGGTAGGACCATCTAGTTTCACATGAATTTAAATGGACCGCTGACAAATGTAAAATGTTTCATATACAACTTGACTGCTGATTGGTATGGCACCTATGCATATCCTGCTGTGGGCTGCTTCGAGCATTGGTGATCAATAGAACTGTGAGTTGTGAACAGTGTGGCAACAAAAAAGAATAAAAAGAGCAAAAATAATCATAGAGACCTGCGCCAATTTAGTTATTATCATTGATGTTTAATTAGAAAAAATATCAAGAGCCGTTGGTGATGACATGTGTTTCGGCAATCGCCTTTTCCAAATCAGAGCATGTATCATTTAATAGACTGATAATCACAAAGAAAAGAAAAAATAGAATTATTTGGACGTATAGAATCAAATCATACATATTGTATATACAAATTCGTCAGTTTACTGATGGAACATGGTAAAAAAGAAAGAGCATTATTTGACAGAACAAAAGAAATTCTCATACATTGCAGTTATTTTACAACTCGTAAAGACTGTATTCTAATCATACTTGCATAATAATAGTCTCTAGAATTAGTAGTAAGTACTCCATAGTGTAAATAGTATACTTATATGTTAATATATTACTAACTGTATGTTGCATTTTTAGAGCATTCACATTTTTTAAAGAGGTTCTGGAACTGAAGATGTAGTTGAAACCTGAATCTTGAATCCTGGGTCCAATCGGAGGAAGGAGTCTGCAGCTGCATTTCTTCAAGGAATACAAAGACTGTTGAGCTGATCCTAGGACAGAACAAGAGAGGACCTGGCAAGTCAACCTCTTCCTGAGCTAAGAGGGATCATCGTATACCTGCTGCTCCTCTTTCCGAAGTACTCTGGAAGTAAGTCCTGTGTGCCTGCCGTCTGGAGAAGGAGTCTTTGTGAGTCCAGGAGAGGAGTGGCTGGACATCTTGAACCAAAGAAGTCCATTTGTGTTGCCCAGGGTCTGTACGAGTATTCGGAACCGCTAGAAGCCAGATTGATGCGTATTATCTAGAAGAGGGTGTACATTTGATTGAAGAATCCTCCAAGGGACATTGCTGTCACCACATCTGACCACTTTTTCCCAAAAGAGAAGATCGAGGGATACTGTGTGCAGTGGAACGTCCTCTGGTGGAATTTACACAACCACAATATAAAGAACACATCAGAGGGTCCTGTCTTGGTGAAGGCCTGCAGCCCAGTGCTCAGGTCCAGATTGCCAGACGCCATCCAGAGGCATGTGCTGCAGCTGCATCACTGGAGAAGAGAAAGTCAGTAAACCGTGAAATCCTGAAACCTAACACCTATTTCTGCCACTGCACCCGTTGTCAGTGAAAGACATTCAAGGCCACACAGTGTCTTATTTTCTTCAGTCAGGCCTTGTCAGGGACCACAGCAAGTTTCACCATAATGGGACACCCACAGCCGGAATAACGACCCGCCAACGGAGACCACCGGGAAGATTGGAAGTGCTGCCTTTCCGATACTGCATGCTTCCTTCTCTTCTTTTGAGCTCAACATCCCAGTTTCTCCTTCTTCCAAAGGGGTCCATCCTCAAGGGGTTCCATTGAGTGAAGCCAAGAAACTCAATCACTTCGCCTGCCAAGGCCCCAAAGGTACTGTGACGAGGAAGAGCATCTTCTAATCTCAGGAATCATACAGTGGTGCCAGATTCATCTTGGATCCTGCTCTCCTGTGGCACCTCAGGTGCTTTGGGTTGGTTGGACCTGAAGAAGAAAAGCAGAGCATGATTAACTTATTTGGACTGGGTGTAATATACAAGATAAAGTACAACCTAACCTTTCCCTTTAGGGTTGCCCTGGTGGGGGGATACTCACACAGTATGACTATTAGCATGCCAATGTTCCAAAACTAACCTGCCTTTCTACAGTGACCTATGAAGTTATACCTTGCTTAGCAATTTTCATGTGTTTTAAAAACAGTCAGCAGTTGCTGCCTTTTTAATTAATCTAGATATAGTGTGGTATTACATAGAGTATATTTATTGTTGCCATTATTAGAATAGTGTTGCCTGAGTACACAGTGTATTATTTAAGTGTGTATATTTATCTGAACCTTATTTTATATAATGAAGCTGTGTTATCACCTAACATAATGTGTGGACATTCCTTTGTGAGGGCTTGGGGATTCGCTGCCCTTAAGAACAGGTATGTATCACCTCGTGAGAGCCTTGGTTGCTCGTCTATAGCTACCCCATAGATAACGTTGGCTTGGGTGTTGTATGCTCCTACCCCAACCATATAGAGGGCAGAAGTACAGATACCCCCTCTAGTCTTTAATATAATAAACAATCACACTGCTTTATTTTTTGTAAAACTATTTATTTATAAAATACATATTTAATACAGAAAGGAGAAAGGCGATGTATACACCGGTCAAGTGGCACAGCGAGTAGAGTGCTCGCTTTGACATCTGTGCAGAGCCTGCTAATGCAGGTTTGAATCCGAGCAGGAACAAACTCAGCCTTTCATTCTTCCAAGGTCAATAAATGAGCACCAGGCACCGTGGGTAACAATAAGCAGTGCTCAGATACCGGAGGGTTCTTAGCGCTATATAAATGCCAAATTATTATTATTATACTTATACAGTCTCTTTAATACAGAAAGGATAAAAGACAACAGTTATACTTAAAACAGTTGTTTTAATACATAGAGGATAAAAGGCAACAGTTATACATGCACATTCGTTTTAATGCATAAATGAAAGAAAATACACGGTTTATACTGTAAACAATAATTTTAAAAATACATACAGACAATGGGTCGTTCACACTAAATAGGCAACCAACTGGACCGCATATGTCTCTTGGATGTGCCTAGACACTTCAGAGGTATAGATGGCGTGGGCATCATTTTGTATTTGTATTTTATTGAATTTCTATAGCGCTTGAAGCCTAGGCATCATAGTAGCATGGGGGGATGGGTAAAGTGTCTTTAAAGCCCCATATAGGCCACTGTGCTTCAGAGCTAGGCAATCCAGAACTGATAATAGGGGAGATTACAGTAGGTGTATTTATAGGACTGCACTGTTGTTGTGGGATAGCAGGGTCACCACTTTTTAGCCTCTTCATAAGGTGTTGTTGGGTAACATTACATACAATGGATGTCGGGATATTTAAATCAGCAATTGCCTGCATGAACTCATTCCAAGCTGGGCTAGCAACTTGTAATACCTGGCACTAGATTTTGGAGGTTAGAGACTCTTACATCCCAACCTCTGTAGATGAATGCCACTGTATCAGTCCACACCACGACATCCTTTTCAAGCTCCATTTTATGTGGCATTAGCTGCGGATTAGTTTATCGCGATGGCTAAGTGTCTTCAACAAGTCCACCGCAACCGGGTCTACTGCCTGTGGAACCTTCATACTGCTAGTTTCAACGGGTGGCATGTATAATGTTAGTTTGTTATTTTCAGTATTGTGCTTAGTGTGATGTAAGTAAGTATTTATGCAGAATATCTCTGTATAAGGCTGGTTTATCATTAGCCATTAAATAAGGCCTGTTTAAAACATCCTTCATTTCTGAGTCGAGCCGCATTGTGACAACCTTCCATCCATCTTATTTCGAAGTGGGTAGCTAAGTGGATTACAGTTACTGCAGCTGCATGCTATTTTGCTTTCATGAGCTTATTCTGCTATTGCTTTATTCAGCGTGTTACCTATGAACATTGGTGAAACAAGCAATATCACTTTAAAGAAAAAAACAGCGCGAGCGGACGACCATGTTGAGTGGACGCAGCTTTCCATGGATAGGAAGGTTCTACAGGCGTGAATTAATTTAGAGGTATGTGCAGCAGATGAGGCAATGGTGTTGGCATGCCTAGATGAAGAGAGAGTGGATCAAGGTAGACTCCCAGAGTCTTGACACTGCTGGAGGTTTGGATGGTGGTCCCATCGATGGTAAAGGACATCTAAGAGTGGTCAAGTGTGTTAAGTGAGACCTATGTTCCCACTAAGAGTATCTCAGTCTTTTCGTCATTGAGACAAAGGTGGGGGATGGCCATCCAGGCTGAGACAATGTGGAAGACTGAGTGTAGGCTATATAATCCAGTGTGTAGGGAGGAGGATTTGTGTGTCGTCCGCATAGTTGGTATAGTTATGATTTCTAAGGTACCCACTGTAATGCAATCACTAAATACTGCCATGAGGGAGGGGATGGGGGACAAAGACACACCACGGACAGAGAAAACATAGAATTAGAAACCTTAATTTAATCATAAATACGCTTCATGTTTTCTATTTCTTGTATTCCATGTAATATGAAATACCATGTAATTTGTCTAAGGGCTATAGGACATAAGGAACACCAAACTATCTCACTAAAGTGCACTCAAAACCCCTTTGAATTGCTGAGCACTTCTTGAGTTTTGGCTGTAATAATTACATTATTTTTAAACTGTCTTCCCTCTGAAATTCCTAAAATTGAAATTAAGATTGATCAGTGGCTGTGGGTCACAGGTATTGGACGGGGATAACTAAGGGCAAAAGCACTATCTCTTTAGGACATATGTACACATCCTAATGGCACTCTTCCGACACAAAGTAGGCCCTGATTTGCAAAATCATTTTCAATTGCAAAATCCCACTGAAAAACACATAGTAAAGCAGGCCGATAGGGATAACAGGCAGTGATATGGATTGCTTGGAGGAGTAGCCAACTCATTGAACCAGATGTACCCTATTAACAACATAACACATTTCCTGAGTGCTGCTGCAGTACTCAGAAAAATGAGCAAGTCAGAGCTGTGAAAGTGAGCGACCCCAAAAGTGCAATAACAACTGCCCAATGAGAGTCAGTAATGGACGCATCCCGGAAGGGAATGAGACCAGGACCAAGTGCGGGTGAGGTTAGAAAGTAAAGTTTATCCATAATCAGATATGGCAAGCAGAGATCTCTGCAAACTTTGAGAGCGCTCTGCCAAACATTAGAAAACATCTACGTTTTGTTACAAAACCACGTCACCTATGATGTGGGAGTTAGGGGTTATATGAATCGATGAAATTGGGTAATGGGGAGTAGACAGTATGGAATATGTTGGGTCGAAGCTTCAGGATTGGCGAGGCTCCACATGGTGTCGCAGTGATGCTTGTAGGTCAGCTGAACTCGTCGGGGTGGAGCGATGGGTCAGGCGATGTCTAATTGATACATCTCGTCTGCACTAACATTTGCCCTTGTGGCCACACATACTCATTCAGTGTTGACTATAATTCATAATGCCCTGTAAATCCTATACATCGCTATTCTAACATCACAAGAAAAATAGCACATAACTCTAGGAGTTCGTGTTTCATCATCATAAAAATACTATACAATGAATGGACTGCTTCACAGGTTCAGGTGGCTTATTAGGGTGCACATTTCAGGGATACCTCTATTAATCTTCTACGTTAGATCTAGTGGGGGACATCTTTATAGTATCTTAGTACAAGAGGTAATATATGGCCACCATGGTCAGTTGGGGTTGGGTGAGCTGGGATACTACCTGGTCAGAGGGCACATAGCTGGTACATCAAAAGGCGGTGGGATGAGAGGCTTGTTGTCCATATTTCTTTAACCAGAGGCTGGGGTGTGGAGCAAGTTTATGGTGCTATTATCGGTCTAGGGGCTTGGGGGAGGATGGATACTTGATGCAGGCTCAGTGGAAGGGTGGGGGGTTACAATTGTATCACATTGTCAGTGAAACAAAGGCCTTTAGATGGCAGCCCGGTCTGAGGGGGAGGGGAGGTGGGGGCTGAGTATGCAGCGCTGCAGGAGAAGGGAGAGAAAGACCTGTGGCCTCTAGCTGGTCCACTTTGCAGGGCTACATATGAATCATTAGAATGCGAGGTACAATTAGGCCGGTGTGGTTACAGATACATTGAATAATATGCAAACTATGATCATAATATAGGTTACACATTTACATTTATCATGAGCACCATGTCACAAAGTAAATTCTATCTACAATAGCCTTGTGGCTTTACCGTCTTGCATTATATAAATTTAGAACCATATGCAAGTTGAAGATGTTTGTGAATACACAAATATTTAAAAAACCAGTAAGCATCTGGATAGTTTAGCTTTAATTATATTGAACAAGTAAAATGACATATCATATATTAGTGTGAGTTTTTTTTGAAGAACAATATTTGTTCAACAGTATGGGGCCTAGACATATGAGCAATAGCTTTATGTGCAGTAAAATAGGTAAAGATCTTCTTTTTTCATTTTCTAGACTCAGCCCCTCCATACATCCCTACAGGAGGGGATTTACAACCTTTACAGATGGCTTAACAGTGTGGGTGAAAGAGGGTGGCACACAGGCGGGAGATCTGTTATCTGTTACATTAAAAGGGAGAGCGAGGTTGGGGAGGTTATCCAATGCATATGTCATAAATGTGGGGTCTTCAAGGGGACAGGACATGTTTGTGGAGATGAATAGTTTTCCTCTAGCCCAAGTTTCCTCCCGGTCATTTGCAGGTCAGTGATGGACTGCAGAAAGCGAAAGATACAGTGTGTGTCTTGTAGCTTGTTCGCACCTGGTCTCCCTTGGGAACAGGTCTACTGCAGGGACGCAGAGGGAAGGAGCGTGAGGGAGACGACCGGCTCACTGTGTGTGATCTCAAGGGCAGAGCTGCAGCTCTGCAGGCAACCTTTGTTCCTGAGGCCTGTGGCACTATGTACAAAATGGAGTCTTATCGTGGTACAAAATGGAGTCTGGGATCATCTTACTGGCCAATGTGTGCATCCATATGAGTTGCCCACTGCCATTTCACATCCCTGACCACAGGCGCATGGGTGACCAGTGGACGAATCATAATTTGCTAATGGGTTGGAATGGAGGAGATGGGATCTCAAGGACCTTTCCTCCCATACATTCCCCCCTTTCGTTACTTACGTAATGAATATTGCAATTCACGCAGCCTTTTGGGCTCCTCTTTCTCAGCCACGGCCTCATCCCACGCAGGTGTTCCCTTTCATGGCATCCATGCCCTGCACATGGCTCTGAGGCTCTCCCCTGCCCTGGCATACTCATCTGGAGAACAAGTCATATAGATACATCCCCCATCTCCCTTTAGGTCCACCCAAACCTTGTCATACCAGGCTAGTTCACGGTCTGTTTTATATTTGTGTGGTATAACCTACAATGTACCCATCGTTGTATATTGCGGTCATCCTGTATTTTGGTCCTGAGTCATACCCTGTTTGTACTTGCACCTCTTGTGTCATCTATACCACTCCTTTTGCATTGCCCATTGTCAGCATCATCATTGCACTGTTGGGTACTGCATCTGCACAGCACCTCAGACCTAATTGGCACACGTAAAAAATCAAGAGCAGAAAAACGATGGTGGGTATTAGTAATTTGACAGCCATCCTGAAGGTACCCACAAAAAAATCTCATTGAGCCAGGTGCTGGACCGTATCCCTCCTTCCTCCTTCATCCGCTCACCAAGGTTGTGCACTGCTGCTATTACGTGGGACAAAATTCCATTGTCCACGTATGCAGAAGGTCTAATGTACAGCATGTGCTCCTGATTTTTCGGCAAACACCTCCATCCATGGCTGTCAACAGTCTAGGACATGCCTGTTTTGTATCGTCATCAACCGCAGGGCCCTCAGCTCCACCTTGATCATGTTAAACCCTTCTTCTGTGTCATTTGCCAGTTGGATAAGCTCCCAGCTCTATTGTATCTAATCCCAGCTCATGGTATTCATCGTACTTTCTCCGTCCCACCCACCTTTTCCGTTTTTTGCTATCACTTGGGTCCCCCCAAGTTTTCTTTTCAGCCTGCTGCATTAAGGGTACCCCACCTGCCCCCCCTTTTCCCACTCATTATATAGGGCCATGAACCTTTCGGCAGTTTCTATATCATTATCCACCATGCATTTGGGCACCTCGTATTGCACTGTTGTGTCGGGTTCAAGTGATACAGTTGGGTCGGAATCATCTTTTAACCTGGGAAATTGAGAAGTGTATGGGTCATTCATTCCAAATATGTTGAACTCAGAATCATTATATGGGGTGATGGGGTGCACTGTTATAGTAGGGCTGGCTGTACTATTTGCATGATGTATGTCATTTCTCTTCCTCCTGTGGGTCCAGATCACTTTTACCCCATCCTGGATGAGATGTGTCCCCTTCTTTACCATACTTGTTCCATTTCCCCCTCATTTAAATCTATAGATATACATGCCACGTCCCAATATACTACCTAACCAAACAACATTGAAAATAATATTACTGCGCAGAAGAATAAACCACACTCATAGCTATATCTTCTTAGGTTAAAATTAACATTTGCATGTCTTTCTGTTCTAACATTGTTGACATTGCGGGCCCCCTCCGTTGCCATGGTTGCTCCTGCACAACGAGACATAAAAGGGCATTAAGCATTACATATATACATACTTTGTCATTTTCATTAATTATCCTTTGGTTATATTTTAATTTCTGTGCAGGTTAAGTAACTTTTACACTAATTTCAATTTCTTCCATTACTTTATTTTAGAGCAAGAGAGAGAAAAAGAGAGAAAGAGAGAGAGATAGAGAGAGAGAGAGAGAGAGAGCGTTCTGATCAACTTTGTTCATTGCAATTTTCTTACTGACATCACCTGCACAAGTATTTCTTATGCATTGCTTATTATTTCAAATGTTTCCTTTTAAGTTTGAGTCACCTCTTCTGTCCTGTCTGTTTCTACATCTGGGGTTACTCTGTCATATGCTTTTCGTACGTCAGACAAATGTATCCAGTACCTCAGCCCTTTTACTTTCACTGCAGTGGGTGTACAGTACACCACTTCATATGAGCCATGAAACCTCAGAGTATTCCACTGACGTACAAAACTCCTCACATATACTATCTCCCCTGGCATGAGCTAACCTGTAGGGCTATCAGTGGCTGGTGTTACAGTGCCATTTGCCACTTCCTGTGTGAACGGGGGCACAAGCTGTTTTGCAATCATACGTGCTGCTTTTGTGAGGTGTGTCAAACACTCATGAAATTCTTCCCCTAGTACTGTTGTAGTCGGGAGTGTGCTGTGTGCATGTGTCTGCCTGTCACTATCTTGTGAGGGGACAAATGGTGGTCCTTACTGGGTTGGTTTCTTAAATCAAATAGGTCCAGGGGTAAACAGTATACCCAGTTCTTTTTCATTGTGTAACATAGTTTTGAGAGTCTGCTTTTTAGGAGTCTGTATATTTTTCCTGCAACGTCATTTCATTGCGGAAGAAAAATCGTGCACAATTTGTGTGTTATTCCTAACATTGATGTCACTTCTTTGAACAGATCATTGGCGAAAAATGTGTTCTGTTCCGGAGCATATTACGTCACATATTCCCCAGTGGGGAAATACTTCCTGCACCAGGAACTTGGCTGCGCACATTGCGTCTGGGTGGGCACAAGGGCCTGCATCTACCCACCATGAAAAGGGACATAACACCACTATCATGTATCAGGATCCATTGCATCTTTCACCCATGTCAGCGTAGTCTGTGTGTCTCTAAATGGTCCAATTGGTTTTGGCAGTGTTCCTCGTAGTGCTCGTAATGTCATTCCTGAATTATGTATTTGACACGTAGTACATTCCATTGCTAGCTTTGATATTTGCTCCTGCACTCCTGGTACAAACCAATTCTCCTGAATCTCTGCTGCTATATGTTGTTTGGCATTGTGGGCTGGGAAATGAAGCTGTTGGAAAGCTATTTCTAATCGTCTCTCAGGCATTACTACTTTACCTGTGTTGTTTTGTCGCCAGAGGAGATCAGTAGAGGACTGGTTGCACCCTCTTTTTTCCCATATTTCTTTTTCTTCCGCTGGCGCTACTTGCTGTAATTCCAATATCTGAGACACTGGGATGGAGTTGTACCCCACCCTCTGTCCTTCCTCCACATGTTTTATTAAGATGTACTCACCTGTTGTTTCTTTAGTTAGATAGGATGCTTCTTTGGCAGCAGCTTCCGCTACCGCGTTACCTAAGGATATGACGTCATCCCTGTTGGTATGGGCCTGGCATTTCACTAATGTGACAACCGTTGGCTCTTTTAGTGCTACTATTAGTTCTGCTAATAGTTCAGCATGTTGCACTGGGGAACCATCCGCTCTCCGAAACCCCTCCTTCCCCAGCGTGCCAATCCTCCATGTACCGTTGTGGTTATGTATGCGGACTCAATATATATGGTTACTGCACATCCCTTCGCTGTGTGTAATGCTTCAATTAATGCCACTAATTCTGCTGCCTGTGCTGAGAAACTCATCTTCTTCTAGGCATACCAAGCCACCCCTATGTGTTTTTCTCCTGTTTCACAATTAATTGAAACTGGCCCATCTATGAAATATACGTCTCCTTCGGTTAATGCATCCTCACTAGCCATGGGTGTACCATCATCTTCTCTGTATGTGGCACAATCGTGTCTCTGCATGTCTTCCAATGTGCATGCCTCTGTAAGGAATGTGGCTGGGTTCACTGTTTTGCACCTCACTATGTGTATGTTTGCACTTAATATTATTTTGTATGCAGTTGCTCTCTGTGTGGTCAATGTACTCTTAGATCTTTCCAGTATTGCAAAAAGTAAATGCTCCACGTACAATGTCACAGAGAACCCCATTACAATTGTTGCACTCTTTTTCAATAGCGAAAGCTGCAGCTGTGAGAGCTTGTTCACAAGCGAAGTGTCACTGCATCACTGCATCTAGTGCACCACTGTAGTATGCTAGAGGCTTCTGACCCAATTAAGTATTTTGTGTCAGTACTCCTGTCATGAGAGTCCCATCACAGTGTGAAAATAAATTAAATTTGCGCTCATAGTCTGGGTTTGGTAGAACTGGTGCTGTTGATATCAGTTCTTTCAGTGTGCTGAAGGTAGTGTGCATTTCTGGTGTCCATTGTATTTTTACGTTCTCTCTTTGTGCTTCTTTGAGGCCCTGTAGCAGAGGTTTGGTATATCCTGCGTACTCTAATATCCAGGCACGGCAATAGTTGCACATGCCAAGAAACTTCTGCATCTCCTCTTAGGCTCAGCCACAGCTCACACAGCAGCTGCCCTGTCAGGTATTATTCGCTGCCCATCTTTTGATATTAGCTGACCCAAATACAACACTTCTGTTAAGCAGTATTGTAATTTATCTCTGTCCGCTCTGTATCCTTTGTGTGCCAGCAATGTCATTAGTGTTACTGAGTCCTGTCTGCACTCATCCTCATTCTGTCCACAAATCAAGTGATCGTCTACATACTGAATAATGATGTTTTTTTGATTCAATGTTTACAAGATCTTCATGCAAGATCCTGGTGAATATACTGGGGCTTTCACAATAACCCTGGGGCAATCTGCAGTGTTCATATCTCTTCCCACCTAGGGTGAATGGAGTCAGATATAGTGACTCAGCGTCCAGTGGTACTGAGAAAAATGCGGTTTTCCAAATCTATCACTGTGAAACATGATGCATCTTTGGGTATGCTGCAGAGAATTGAGGCTGGATTTGGGACAAGTGAGATTTCTTTCTGTATGACGTCATTGAGGGGGCGTAGGTCCTGTATCATCCTCCACACCCCTCCTTTGCTTAATGGGGTAAATGCAAGTGTTACATGGTGAATTTGAAGGCACTATGATCCCTTGCTGCAGTAGAGCATATATCATTTCTTTTATTCCTTCTCCTGCTTCTCGTGAAAGGAGGTACTGTTTTACTGGTGTCACTTCACGCAACAATCCCATGTCATGGGGCCTGTTGTCCATAATTCCTGTGGCACCAGTTGCATGTCGTCCTTAAAAAATGTGGGTGGTGCAACTGCCACTGCCATAAGTTGTACGGGTACCTGTCTTTTCTGAATCATTATGTCACAGGGAATTGCTATCTCCATCCCTATTTCTCCATCACTGTCTGAGTCAGTGAAGAGATCATAATCGGACAAATCTCACAGGGCTATGTTATTATTGATACACAGAACTGTTCCCCATTCACATCCATGTTTGTCCATCCCAATCACTGCTATCCTTTGTGCAGATACCTGTACACCATGCAAGTCCAGGGACATCAATGTTCCTGGCATTATCTCAGGGTGGACTACGGGGCAGAACACAAATTCTGCTGGCACTCTCCACTCCTGGCGTTTCAGTTCAGGTACAACCTGAGCTAGAGACTTTAACTCTTGAATGAACATATCTGGGTCAACTGGCATTCCAAGTTCCTCTGGTGCCGTGGCTCGTGTGTGTACTACTAGCATAGCCTGCATTGGACAGATCCCAGGGGTAGAACAAACTAGCCCTCTATCTGTAAAATAAATGGTCATATTGAGCTTACTAAGGAGGTCCCTCCCCAGCAGATTTATGGGTGATTCTTTGTAATAAAGTAATGCTGCTCCTACTGCTTTCCCACCCACTGTTACATCCAATTTTTCTGTATATGGAACCTCAACCACCGCCCCAGAGAACCCCTGCGTCTCCAGTTTGAGATTAGATAACAGAAACCTGCCCTCTGATAGGCATGATTTTTCTCCTCCCGAATCTACCATGAAAATGAACTGCTTGTTTCCTATCCCCGCCCCCACCAGTGGTTCCTCTGCTGCAATGAGGGTCATTGATAGTACTGGACACGCAAGTGCTCTCTGTGGGCTGTCCTATGCGGAATATCTTGTATTCCCCTCATTATCAAACACATTTCCCGACACCACCACCACTCCTCCAAGGGGTGCGGCAGCACCATTTGCCATTGTGACAAAGGGGTTCCCTCAAACAGGGGTCATATGTTCTCGTGATTGTGGATGTTGTTGTACATTCTGTGGGGGCGCTCGGCGCTCGTCAGTGTACCTCTGATCAGGTTGCTCTTCCCTCCTTCCACCACCCATCGGCAGCCCATGTGGGCTTCCTGGGTGGGGGTGGTCATACTGCTGTTCATTTGGTTAATTGTTCATGGGGCCACTTTGACATTCCCTCGAAAAATGCCCCCACCTCCCACAGTTCCAGCAGTTCCTGGGTCCCACTCTGGGTCTATGTCCCCCATACCCTCTGTACCCATATCCACCTCCTCCTCTAGTTCCTGTGTACCCACTTCTTCCTCCACGGTTGCTCCTTCCTTGCCATTGTGGCCCTCCATATTCTTCTTCACCATTCCACTACTCTTGTCCATTCCCTGCCCAATTCACTGCCATTCTGGCTTGTATTGCTATAGACCCTTCCTCCTCCTCGTGTTCACTGTCTGTAGGGAGGGTGGCTACTGCTGCTGTGACCTTCACAAGTTTTGTCTGAATGAATTTAGCATTGTCTGCCAGCCTTTTCTGTACTATCTCCCTTTCTCTTTCCTTGATTCTTTTGCAGTGATGTACTATTATGCTCTGTTTTTCTGGCCAGCCTTTGGATTCTATCCCAGCTATTTCATCAAGCGCCTTCTGAACTTCTTTAGGGAGGCCTCTTTTGATTATAAAGTAGAACAGGGAGGTTGATTGGTCCCACGCTGTGCCCGTCTCTGCCCTCCACATCTCTTGTACCCATAAAATGAAGGCCATCTCCTTCTCCTCCTCCTCACCTATTGTGCACTGTATCACAGAATGTAAATCTGGTCTGTCGGGGAAAGTGTCTCTTAGTGCATCCTATACTCTCGCCCTTACTTTGTTGAAAGATACCCCATCATGGCAGTCACAATCTAATGTTATTCTGGGGAAGCCTGCTTTTGCCCAAACCCTGTCTGCTTGGTCACCTAACCCAGACACTAACAGACTTTTAACGTCACCTTTTGCCAGGGGAACCCTGGCAGTGTTTTTCTCAAATGCATATATCCATTTACTTGCCCCTCCTGAGAGTGGGGGCAGCAACTTTAGTAAATTTGCCTTATCCATTTTGGCCAAGGGTATGTAATTAGGTCTTCCTCCCCCCCTGTGTATCAGTGGCAATTGCAGCTTACTTTTGGCTATCTTCCCAGTACCTACCTTTGTTCCCTTTTTTCCTAGTATTGCCATTCGCCCCATTCTGTTTCTCAACCTCCTGTTCCATTCATCCTCAAGTGCCCTTCCCAAGGGGGTCTGTTCTATCCCCGCTAGTGCCCCACCTGCTGCGATCCCCAGCCTCCTTTCTTCCTGATCCTGTTCTTCTATGTCACACCAAAATTCCTCCTCTCTGTCCTGTGCAATGCCCCCTCCTTCCGCCTCCCCCCTCATTTGCTTCTTGACCTATTTCTATTATTCTTGTTGGTGTATTATTTATCCGGAACAGTATTTCCCCCTTTTTCCACCTTTCTTCTGTGGACCTGTGAAGTGACTGTGACATTTGTGTCTGTTCTATTCTGGAGGTGCCTAACCCCCTTGTTCGCATATATATCTTGATCGTGATAGTTCCGTTCGGGACATTGTTAATCGTGAGTCGAGATCTTGTGTACATTTCTCGATATTTATGGCTGCGGTACTCACCTGTCCACCTGATCTTGAACACTCGCATCGTGGAGGTGAGGTGGGTTGGGGTGCGGGCGGATGTGTAGGCTTTGACACATATACTGGATCACTGTACCCTTCAGCTGCTACTAGTTTTGGCAGGAAGGGATGTAATCGCACAACCTCTGTTTGACCATCCATCTCTTCCCCTTTCTTTCCACTATTTCCTACTGACAGGGGCGATGAGATCTGTTCTTTGGTTGGTTCTTAATTGTTAATTGAAGGTGCTTCTTCGAAGAGCCTCCGTAGATCTAATATCTCTCTTCTATTCTGGTACTGTTTACCCTTATATTTCAGATATAGACATGTGGCTATCATGTCCAATACATTTTTGTCTAACAATCTTCCTTTGGGCCATAGCTGGGGTAGGCCTTCCCCCTTCAACTCTGTGATCCATTGATCATGGTATTTTGTAATTCTCTCAGAGTAACCCAGCAAACTCTGACATATGTGAGCTAACAGTGTTTCTGCACCCATTCTTATCCCCAACACTCCTTCCTTCACCTTATGAGCCCTGTATTACAAAAAATACACCTTTACAACACTCTAGTACTTAAGCCTTTTTGTATACCAGTTCTGGGACACAATATTCAGATTTATATCTCCTGTTCATCACACTTACTATGACAAAACTAGGTAAAAACAGCAATGCATTACTTCTTTGTCGCAACTTGTCCATGTACACTATGCTCAACAAACGTAATAAGACAATTACATGACATTAAACAAAAGGGAAAAACATCACATGTTACTTTTAACATATATCCTCTCTGCCTGTCCCCTCTCACTCCTGCGGTCTGCCCCTGATAGTTTATGTTCTTTTCTGTTTCTGTCCCCTTTACACTTCCCCTTTACTCAAGAAAGAAAGAGTAAAGCATTTCTAAATTGTACTACTACAAGCCTCCCTTTATATGAGACGTCTAGTGATTCCACTTATTTTCTCTTTTTACTCCCATCTCTAGTCGAGATAGCACTATGCGGCGCCGCCTTCTACCCCCTCGCGGAGCTAGGTTCCCGTATTCCTCTTTTACCTCATAATCTCCTTAACCTGTCCTAATGGCCATATGCAGAAAGAATAAAGAACAGTAAAGGAATTGATTAGACCCACAAGATCCCCCTTTAGCTGTATTTCCCTTTCCCTTCCTTTTAGTCCCCTTCATTTCATCTGACTCTGTGTACCACACCTATATCCCTCTTCTCACTTCTTTTAGCGACGCTCGCACTTGACACTCACGGGTCCGTCTTGATCCGAGACCCTCCGGACCCGGTCTGTCCACCATCTTTAAACAATGAGTGCACGCATGAAATTGGGTTACTCTGATTTGCACTCTGCATAGCCCCACTCAAATGATGGAGAACGCCATTTCAATGAATACCCATGGGCATGGATTTGGTATTACAGAAGGCGGCTCTCTGGCCTCATCTTAAATATCGATGTACACCCTCTACAAGGCAAGGTGCCATTTGGCTGGGGTCACTGTGTCGAATTGACTTCTGCCTCGCAGGAGTACAAGGGTGAAAATAGGCTAAATCGACCTACTCAGCCCTCACAATAGTACAAAATAAGAGTGAACACAATCCTAAAGGTAAAACAGGCACAGTTAAGAGGTATACCTTGGTCGCCTTTTATGGTAACATGGGCAGAGGGAAGCATATACACTAGAGAGTCTTTTGAACATGTTCCAGTAGCAACCCAAACAGAAAGGTTTATCTGTCTGCAATAAAGCAATGTCCAATCAATGTTCTGCACAAATATATGTACTTTTATTAAACACACTCTATGAAATAATAACTAAATAGGATCTACTACAAAAACCCATCCCTTTAGAAAGAACACAAAATCGCATCTAGATATAGATATAGATATAGATAAAGAACTCTGAATAGTGAGCCAGGGTGAACAGCATTCAAAAACCCCAGTGTTGTTTAAAAGGATAATATGTTTGAAGAGAAATGTGCAACAAGGTGGCTTATTAGTCTCTAAGGTTCCCAAAAGTGGAATAGAGGGACTCAGTCTCTTAAACGTACCTTATTCTATACTTTGGTGGTTCCAAAGTACCATACTTATGTGTGCTCTCCTGCCAGGTTGGTTTGCTAGCAGCAGTATAGGAATGAGAAGCGTGCCAAATCAGCATTGCGAGTCAGGTGTTGCTTTGAAGGGTGTTGAACACGGTTTGAATTCAGCTTGAATCTGTGTAAACAGGGTTCCTGTATTGGTTCAAAAGTCATCAAATGCAGAATTTGGTTGAAAGCTCTGCAAACAGTGACCCTGTATTGTTTCAAAGGGGATCAAGTGTGGCTTGAATTCAGTTCGACCATATGCACATAGTGGTTCTGTGTTGATTTAAATGTGGTTCAGACTTGTGTTAACAGTTGTTCTGTGGTATTTAAATATAGTTCATCAGAAGTGCCATAGTAAGTGGCTGTTAGGCTGTGTTACTCTGCTGGACTTGGTTTGCCTGCTGTTGCTGAGTGGAGTATCACCGTCCTCAAGAGGAAGCCATCCGCTTTGTTACATTGCCGTAACTCGGCATTGGACTACACCTACCAATTAAAGGAACTTTATTAGTGTAATTTCTTGTTCGCAAACAAACGTTCACCGCTCTCTGCGGTAATCAACATATATTACTTCAGTATTTACTGGAGTTCATTCTCTTTTGCAGTTCTCCCTTTGTGGTCCGCCCCCTCTGCCCGGCAACATCCGCTTTCCACTTCCTACATCTAGCGCACACGCGCATCGGAAGTGCCACAGTAAGTGGCTGTTAGGCTGTTTGGCTGGTTTGCGGGTGTTAATGATGCAGAGTTGGCAAAAATAAATGGCATTGTGTATTAGAAAAAGATAAGAATTACTATGCTTATATTTTTTTTAATTTTATTTTACTTGTTTTAATCAAATTAATGATTTTTACAAAAGAAGAAGAAGAAAAAGAAACAGCATTTTCTTCACATTAGCTGACTGACGCTAGAATATGTTGGAGCGTCTGTGCTGCGGCTATTGTCCAAGCAGTCCTTTCGCCGCCCATTAGCCTGCCCCACCACAGTTCCTCATCTTGGCTGTAGGAAGCCGATAGATGTGGTAGAAGATACTTTTCTCCGATTGGCTTTGTGCCAGGGCAGTTAAGCTGTAGGTGACGAATAGTTTCTATCTCATTGGCGTTTTGGCAGAATCGACACGTGTTTAAATTGCTTTGACCTTGGACTGCCAAAATCTCCTGTGTTTCGATTAAGTTTAAGCAAGCTCTCATGAACAGGTTTCTGACTGATTTATTGGGAAATTTACTCAGATAGTTTGGAACAGCGTTCAGTTTGCCTGCATATGGAGGCAGATGGCTTGTGGATTTTGCTGCTGCTGCACAGTCCAAAGTCCTGATCCAGTCCCACTCAGCCATTTTCTTTTTTATTATTTTCTGATTTCGGATGAGTTCCTCTTCAGATGAGTGAATTTCAGACAGCTTAAGTTTGCACAGTGTTTCCCATTTTTTTAGCACGCTGCAGCTGGTGCCCAAAGTTTCTGCCCTGGTTATGTTTAGAATGGTTGGGCAATCCGGAAATAAGGTTTTCCTATAAAACATCATGTTTTTGATTTCGATTGTTGCCCCAATGATAGCAGACCTAAGCATTGATGATGATTTTGGCAGGCCCAGCACTTTGTGCCAAAAATATCCTTCGAGCTTTGGCCATAGTTTTGCAGGTGTGTGCGGTAGTGCCTCACCGGCGTAGGTGAGTGAGGCGACCACCTACGCACGGTAGAATCTGATCATCAGCATCAAGGAGAATTGGCCAAATATGTTGTCCACTGCATGCGCCTGCGCAGCCAATTTCATTGCTTTTTCCAATAGAGACACTTGCAATGTTCTGTTTGTTCTTGAGCAATCTAGGCTCACTCCCAGATATTTAAAGTGTTGCACTTTTTCAAGGGCAGCTCCCTCCAAAAACCAACAGAGTTTTTCCTTTGGACGATGTGATTTTTGGAGCACAAGTATTTTGGTTTTGGCCACATTGATTTGCAGATCATTGGTGTGTGTGTAAGAGGCCAAATTGTCTAATTGACGTTGAAGGCCAATCGGGGTGAGGTCCATTAAGATCATATTGTCTGCATAAAGCAGGCGTGTGGTTTTCTGCACGCTCATGGAGGGCGGGAAGGAGCGAATGGATGGTTCTGAATCTTTGAAGTCGCCCATATATCCAATAAAAAGGGCTGGGGCTAATGGGTAGCCCTGCTTAACCCCTCTTCCAGCTGGAATCTCTTCCGAAAACATGCCAGTTTGATTCAGTCTCAGTCGCAGCTTGGTGTTTTTGTGGAGGGCATGTATAGGTTGCACTATGTTACTAGGGCAGTTCCATTGTTTCAGTTTTAGCCAAAGATTCTCTCTGTTGACCTGGTCAAAAGCTTGAGCCAGGTCAATGAAGGCCTCAAAAACTTGCGGCGCGCCATCTATGATTTTGCTCTTATGCGCGCTGAGGAACATGATGTTGGCGAAAGTCCCGGCGTTTTTTGTGAATCCCGTTTGGTATGGGTCTGCACAGAAGGCGGTTTTCGGCCAAATCTGGAGGTGATGTGGCAGGAGGGCCCCAAAGACCTTCCCAATAGTATCTAGTAAGGCTATGGGGCGGTAGTTTCTTGGCTCCTCTTTGCAGCCCTTTTTGTATATCGGGACCACAATGGCGGTAGTCCAGGACAACGGGATTGATTTGGACTCCTTGCAGCGTTTAAAGATTTCACTGATCAGTATTGACCAGGCCTCTGGATTTTTTCTGAGGTCGAAATTGGTGATGGCATCGGGGCCAGAGGCTCTCGAGGCTTTCAGTTTGCGAAGGACTTTTAGTATCTCCTCTTTGTTGCTCAAGTCTATCCAGGGTTCCATTTGAGTGGTTTCCCCTTAAGTTGGGGGCGCAGAAGTTCTTTAAAGAAAAGCGGCCAAATTTCTTCGCCAATGTTGTTTAGTGGAAATGACTCAGGCGAAATGGCCGTAGATCTCAAGAGCGCCCAAAATTCTCATGGATGATGACTACTCACAAGCTTCAGCATCGATTCAGCGTCTTGTTGGTGCAAAATTAGGCGATGATGCCTGATCCAAGACTTGTAGATTGTTTGCGCTGATCTCAGGCGGTCTTGGTTTTCCAGCAACAGGTTGGTCTACGCTGTCCTTTTCAGTTTCCTCAATTCTCGTCGCTTCTCAACCAATGTCTCACAGTATGCATGGCTATGTGATCTTGTTACACGGCTGACCGTGTTAACCGATAAGGTGAATGGGACCAGGAGTGGTTGGTAGTCTGGGAGCGCTTGAGCGTTCATTAGACTGGTCATAGCCCTCCCCTTTTGATATTGTAGGGTGATCTTCACCAAAGCATCTGCTGATAGTTTGAGGCGTTTTTTTTTTATTGTTGGTCTCCACTTGCGTTGTCATGAAGGTTTTTTGAGTAGGACATGATTTCCACTTTAAGCTCAGCAGGTTGTGATCGCTAGAAATACATTTAACTACTTCAAAGGAGACTGCTAATGCCGCGAGCAGAGTGCTCACAAAGATGTGGTCAATGTCAGCATAAGAACTCCCCCGCTCCCAGGTGGGGGCACGGTTGTGTCTTAGAAACAAATCTTAGAAACAGATCACCTGCATTGTGTAAGGATCTTGAACTCATAAGCGCTAGCCACTTACATCCTCTTTCTTTCTGTTGATTGTTAGTGCCTTTGGGATCCAGGACCACAGTTAAGCCAGTGGGGACTGCGATAGACGTTGCTCCTTCCCTGTGTCTTTTGATGGTAAAGTTTGCGTTATCGTTCTCTGTATTTTTGCCTGTGAACCTAGAATAGGTCGCACAGGCCTTGATAGGCCTTTGTCGGTGCGTTCTCCTGTTGGCTTGGCCTGGGAATACCGAGAATCAGCTGTCGCCTTGCATAGGGTCTGAGAAAGGGGCAAGAGCGACTGTCCAAACGATCAAGTCCCTTTTATTAACAATCCTTCTGCCCAGATTAATTCCTTTACAAATTCCAAAGAGCAAATCAATATGTTGAAATAAAGACAGGGATCCATCTTAGAGAGAGTCATCATGAGCAAGATGTAGAGATTGATCTCCGTGCTAGAGATGTTGTTGGGTTCGGGGCAGACTTCCCGGTTCTATCTAGAATTTTGGATCTTCTAGATAAGGGTCATGAGTTGACACACTGTGAACTGGGGAACTTAAGATCTAATATGACTGAAATCTTATGCAAAATAAATAAAGTGGAGGGAATGTTATTTACGTGTCAAGCTGTGTCTGCATTAGTGATGGACCATAAGACGGAAGTCCTTATGACTGATAATATGACACAAACCCCAGATGATGTTAGAATGGTAGATGTGGAAATTAAATAATTTGCTGAAATGGCAGCTACATCGGTGGCTAAAAAGAACCGCTCAGATGCCAACTAGATAACTTTCGATATGGACTCCGAAAGTGCTGTTGGTATTGCATTACAGCAAATAAAGTCAGATATAGAGGCTATCAAGGAAGTGATCACTTCTGGTAAAACAGATCGATTAGAGTGTCTGGCATCGCCAAGACAAAAATCTGACACTGTCATAGAGGGGTGGGGGGGAATAACCCCACAGTGCTATTATACTTGATTGATCTCTCTGATGGTACTATGAAAGAATTGTGTGAAACTACGAATGATTCAGCTTCTGAAGAGGAGACTGGAGCTCAGATAGTGGTATTAACACAGAGAGAAAAAAGAATAATGGCTAGAGCACAAACGAGAAATGCTCTTAACAAAAAGGCTAACTGCATTAATAACTAAAGGAATAAAGAGGAAAAGGTTAGAATAGTAAACTTAAAGAGAGAAGTTGCAGGAAGACAGGACGATGATAATGGTTTTGATCTACACCAACTAGATGAGGAGTCCAAGGTGCATCTGGATCTGTTCTCAGAGGGCACTGGAAAACAGATCGCAAATGACAAAAAAATGTTTACGTAAGACTAAACATCAGTCAGTTACCCCCTGTCAGGCTGGGAGTTATGGGCTGGATGAGACTGGTCGTCAGTCACAGAAAAAGGAGCGTACTGAACCTATAGGAGCAGGCTCTTTAGGAGTCCAAACAGCTCTTTCACAATTCTAACCAGTGAAAAATAAGAAAACAATTGCTAAGAATTGCAAGAATTCCCCTAAATGTGTAGATACTAGAAGCCCTATCAAATCACCTGATGTGCAAAATGGTGTGTCTAAGTTGATAGCACTGGTTGGAAGAAATAAATATGGAAGGGAAGAGGTGGTGAAGGTGAAGGGTTTTGAGGTTGAAGAGGAGGGAGCTCAGGAGGCTGGCTTGTTATGTTCCGGACAGAACACCCCATCCTGTAGTAATTCCGATTAGAATTCCATCACATTGGGCATTAAAGAGAAGCCCCCGCAAAGAGTGAGTAATGAAAAGAGAAAAGCAGAATTAGGAATTGAGAATTCAACTTTTGGGGAAAAACTAGCCATAGGGATGCCGATCATTATGGGATGGGAAAGTGATGTTGAAATCAATGGCAGGACCAGTCTCAATTGAACATTTATGTTAAAATCCTTTCAAGCGATTCCCCCTCTAAGAACTTTATGTTCTGATAATATAGAATGGATTTGTTTGGCTACAAACTACAATCATCGCATGATATGTGGTTTCCAATCTACGATCATCATGACGATGATTTGGGAACAGTGAGAGAATTTTGCTGCAATAGGCCTTGTTCCCCTCTTATTTGACAATGAAAAGGATGCTGAGATGTTCCTAGTAACACCGCTTGTAAAAGAGGGTGCAAAACAGGAGTTAAAGCTAAATGATCCCCAGTTGAACCTTAACGCGGACACACTATGTTATGTTATGTTATGTTACTTTGCATTTATATAGTGCCTTATGTACCATTGGTATGGTCTCAAGGCGCTGGTAGGTAGAACGCCCTTGGGAACCGAAGTTCAAGTCAGTAGAGAGAATAGAGAGAGTCAAAGGTGCGTGTGAGCACCGGACATGTGTGCAGCTGGTGTGGCATTCGTGTGACAGTTGCTTCTTAGCAGTAGGTGTGGTGGTTGAGAGATCAGGAGTATGTGCTCGTTCTGGCAGGTTTTTATCCAGACCAATTCTGGCTGCGTTAGGCCTGAGGAGAACACCTAGGCTGGAGGGTGTGTAATGAGCAGTGTTTAGTATGAGGCAGATGATGGTATGAGAACAGTTATACGGAATGGTGTCATAGTATCGCTGTGTTCTAGTTGAGTGGTGGTGTAAAGAAGAGAGTAAGCGTGGAGATGTGATATGGTTGTTTACATTAGGTGTTTGAGATCGGGCCCACTCCAAAAGTTCCATGTACTCCATTCGTTCTCGTTTCTCCTGTTCATCCGTTTCACCCGGTTCATCGGTTCCACCCAGTTCATTCGTTCCACTCACATACTACACTTGTTCCAACCCTATACTTCCATACTTCCTTCGTTATAATTACATTTTTCATTTGATCGATCCACTTCACCCGTTCCATTCACATACTTCAATAGTTCTATTCAACATATTTGACCCATTTTGTCCACACACTTCACCCGTTCCTTCCTCATACTTTACCCGTCTTATCTATATACGTCACCCGTTCTTCCAGATCCAGCCTCTGTTCCTGCCACCCACTACCCATTTCTTCCCTTTACCTTATCCGTTCCTTCCAACCACTTCACCCGTTCATCCACATACATCACCCGTTTGCTCCACGTTCGGCACCCACTCCATGCTCTACACCCGCTCCGCACTCAGCATCCTCTCCTCGCTCTGCTTTCTACACCCTCTTCGCACTCTACACCCGCTTCGCACTCTACACCCGCTCAGCACTCTATACCCGCTCCGCACTCTACACCCGTTCCACGCTCAACACCCGCTCCGCACTCAACACCTGCTCCGCACTCTACATCCGCTCTGCACCCACACCATACTCTGAATCCGCTCAGCACCCTATAATGGCTGAACACCACCGCACACTACATCCACTCAACACCCTACGTCTGTTCAAGACCATCACGCCCTACATCCTCTCAACACCCTAAATCTGTTCGACACCATACATCCGCTCCACTCTATTAACCCCTCACACAACGTACCTTCGCACCACAACCTACATCTGCACCACGCTCTTATCTGTTCCACGCTCTCATCCGCTCCATGCCCTCATTCATTTTGCACTCTCATCTGCTCTACACACTAATCCGCTCTACGCACTCATTTGCTCAATGCACTCATCCGCTCTATGCACACATCCGCTCTACGCACTCGTCCATTCCACGCACTCGTCCATTCCACGCACTTGTCCATTCCACACACTCGTTCATTCCACGCCCTCGTCCACTCCAGGCACTCATCCACTCCACTCACGCGTCCGCTCCACGTACTCGTCCGCTCCACGCACTGGTCCATTCTACACACACATCCGTTCTACGCACACATCCGCTCTACTCGCACATCCGCTCTACTCACACCTCCGCTTTACTTACACATCCGCTCTACGTACACACCCGCTCTACTTACACATCCGCTCTACACACTCATCCGTTCTGCGTACTCTCCGCTCCATGCACTCATCCACTCCACGTATTCATCCGCTTGCGCACTCGTCCGCACTACACACTCACCCGTTCTACGCACTTGCCCGCTCTACACACTCATCTGCTCCACACACTCCTCTGCTCTACGCACTCATCCGCTCGACGCACTCATCTGCTCTACGCACTAATCCGCTCTATACACTCATCGGCTCTACATACTCATCCGTTCTACGCACTCATCCGCTCTACGTATTCATCTGCTCTACACACTCATCTGCTCTAAACACTCATCCGCTCTATACACTCATCCATTCTACCACTTATCCGCTCTATACACTCATCTGCTCAACACATTCATCCACTCAGCACACTCATACACTCTATGCGCTTCCTCCAGTCTACCGACTTTATCCGCTCTACTTACTTCGTTCATTCATCCTGCATTATCGGTTCAGCCAATGTCACTTGTCGTACACACTCCATCCGTTCTGTGCTCTGCATCTGTCTCATGCACTACACCCGTCTCATGTACTCGAATCGTCTATTCTGTACTTTCCATTTATGCCATGCACTCATACATTCCATGACATCTTTTTGTGTACTCATCAGTCTCCTGTATACATCTTTCCATCCTCTTCTCTTTATTCATTTCGTCCATTTTGTTCCTTTCGTCCATTGAAATCATTGCATCCATTTCATTAATTTCAACTGCATTACTGTTTTTGTACGATTTATTCTTTTTATCCACTTCACTGCTTTGACCTACTTTACTCATTCTATTCTGTTTGTCCTTTTAGTTTACATTAGCGGTTGTTTTGTTGATTTCTTGCTTGGACCTTGATGTTGTATTGTTATTTGTCTTATTGTTATTAAGATCTAGCAGTTTGTTGAGATGCTTTGATTGAGATGCTGTTATTGAAATTGAGTTGGTTTGAGCACGGGGTCAGTTTTAGGGGAAGAGCCAAGTTTTCAGTAATTTGCAGAAAGACATGAGGTCTTCAATGAGGCGGATGTGGGTTGGGAGTGCGTTCCACAGCGTGGGGGCCAAGGCTGAGAATGATGATCCGCCTAACCTGGCTGAGTTTGTTTTAGGTATGACTAGGAGGCTGGCTGAACTTGATCTTAGAGTACGTGGAGGGTGATAGGGTTTTAGTTTGTCTTGAATATATTGAGGTCCAGTTTTATGCAGTGCTCGGTGAGAGATGCATAAGGTTTTGAAGGTCACCCTTCGGGCAACCGGAAGTCAGTGTAGAGTTTTGAGGGCTGGGGAGATGTGGTCTCTTGTGCCGAGTGCTAGTAGAAGTTTGGCTGCAGCGTTTTGTGCTCTTTGTAGTTTAATCAGTTGGTATGCGTGGACTCTGAGGTCGAGGGGGTTAGCGTAGTCCAGTCTTGATATAACAATTGATTGGACCGCGGAGAGACTGTTCGGAAATGAGAGGTATGGAAAGATGCACCTAAGAGTTTTAAGGTGGTAATGGCAGGACTTTGAGATGTTGTTGACTTGGCGTGAGAGTGTTAGGTCAGAGTCCAGGGTGCATCCAAGTTGCCACATACCATGATTTCGGTTTTGGAGGGGTTTAGCAAGAGGTGGTTTGTGTTCATCCAGAGCTCTATGTCAAGGAGGCATGAAGCGAGGTCAGGTCGGCAGTTGGGTTTTGAGTTCAGAAGTTTTAGAATTAGTTGAGTGTCATCAGCGTAGTTGTAACACAGGATGTTGTGTGAACAAATTATTCGTGGAAGGGGGCTATGTAGAGATTGAACAGGAGGGCTGATAGGCATGCTCCATGTGGAACTCCCGTGTCAACTGGTCAGGCTTGGGAGGAATAGGTGGAGAGTAGCGTTATTTGATACCTATATTTGAGGAACAAAGCTATCCATTTGAGAATGGGTACACGAATTCCTGGGGAGTGGAGGCGGTCAAGGAGGATTGAATGATTGATTGTGTCGAAGGCGCCGGATAGGTCAAGAAGGACTAACGCGGTGCATCCTGCGGAGTCTGCCTTGTTTTTAAGGTCATCCTAGATTGAGGTTAGGGTGGTTTCAATTCCGTGTCGGGCTCTGAAACCTGATTGTGCGGGGTCTAGGAGATTGTTGGCTTCGACAAAGGCATTTAGTTGAGAGTAGGAGGTTCAGTCGATGAGTTTGGGAAGGAACTTGGTGGTTGAGATGGGGCAGTAGTTTTTGGGCTCAAGAGGGTCGAGAGAAGGTTTTTTTATTAGAGGTTTAACATGAACCGTGTTGAATGCGTCGGGAAAGATTCCCAAGGAAAGGGAGTCATTTATGATGGATCTTGCGTGTTCTCCTGCGCAGGTAGAAGCAAACATTTCTTTGATGGTTGTGGCCGGGCAAGGGTCTAGCAGAGAGCCGGATGGTTTGCGGGCAGAGAGAAGTTTAAGAAATTGGTCGGGTGATATTGGACTAAAGGAGTCAAACGTTGGTTGGGTAGTGGTCTGAGGCAGTGGGTTTGCCGGTATGGGGGGTGGATTGCCTGGTGGGTGTAAGAGAGCTAGTTGGTTAGAGCGTTTGTTCTTTCCAGAGCTGTGGTGTAAAAGTGAAGAGAGAGTGAGTCGCACAGTGATTGTGAAGGGGTCGAGACGGTGGTAGTGCATGATGGTTTGGTGAATTTGGTGATGATTTTGTGAAGTTCTTTGCTGGGGTTTTTACAGTTTAGGATTCTGGAGTTGTAATGGGCTATTTTTGCTTTCCGGATTTCGGCCTTGTACTGATGAAGGTGCCGGGCCAAGGTGGATCTGCTTAGGGGGGGTTTGTCTTTCCGTCATTTGCGTTCTAGGTATTTATACAGTTGTTTAGTGGTCTTCAATTCAAGTGTGAACCATCTAGGGAACAGGCCACGGCGGGCTGATGGTTTGCGCAAGGGTGTGAGCCACATTAGTGAGGTGTTGAGCCATGAGTCAAAGGCATCAGGGGTTAGTTGAGTATTGGGTTGGCAGGTAGGTGGAGGAGACTGGAGGAGTGCGTCAGCTAGGTCAGGAAGGATTATTAGTTTTTTCCAGCATTTGCATAGATTCGTAGGTTCAGGTTTAGGTACGGGAAGCAGGCCGGGTGAGAGAATGGCAAAAGAAACAATGAAGTGATTGGACCAGATGATAGGGGTGGGGAGGTTTAGATGTATCAGTTGTGGGAGCTGAAGATGGCATCAAGTGTGTGTCCTTTATAGTGAGTCTGGCCGTTTATGTGGGGTTGGAAGTTAATCGCGCCTAGGCCGTCAACCAGAGAGTGTGTCATAGGGTTGGTGGGGATGTCGAGCCATACGTTGAAATCTCCCAGAAGGGTGAGGTTGGCATGGTTTAGTTGAAGGGTGGCAATAGAGTCACAGTGGTTGTTTGAGAATTGACCATTGTAGCTAGGGGGGCTGTAGATTATTAGGAAGCTGTGTGAGAACGAAAGGGAAAGGGATAGTTTAACAAGGAGTAATTGGCAGGAAGTAATGGAAGGTTGGTTGTCGATGATTGAGGCGTAGAAGTGAGACTTGAAGACGAATGCTATTCCTCCTCCTCTAGAGGAACGGTTTAGTGGGATGAGGGAGTAGTGAGGGGGAAAGGCTTTGTTGGCGATAGGGGCAAAGTCGTCAGAGAACCAGGTTTCAGTGATGAAGACCAGGTCTGGTTTGTCAGAGGCGAGGAGGACCAAGACGCTTTGTCTGTTTTTTTCTACGGATCGGGCATTAAATAGGATGCAATTAACTTCCGTAGGTGAGGGCGGTGTCAGAGCTGCAGCAATGGGGGGTGGGTGGTAGAGAGTGGAACTGGAGAGTGAGAGGGTTGGGGTGGTTGATGATTGATGAAAAAAGTGGGCGAGCAGAAAGGTTGGCGGGTTTCGGGTGGGAATGGATGGACACGTGTGTTAGGGTGATTGGGTTTGGCATGGGGGATTTGAAGGTGGGTTGTGTGGGGTTAGGGGTTTCAGTCGGTGAGAAATCGAGGGAGAGGGGTTTCAGGCAGGGTGAGGTGTGGGGGGAGGGAGGTGATTGGGGGGATGAGATGGTGGTTCGAGACAGGGGAGGCGATGAGTGCTGAGAGATTGAGGGGGACCAGGTAAGTTACCTCTTTAGTGTCTTTGTTGCAATTGGTGTGTGCGAGAGAGTATGGGGGTAAGAGGGGGAGAGGGATGAGACACTAAAGCAAATACTTGCACTAGCAGCTGCACTCAGCGGTATCACGACTGCAGCAAATTCCATTGAAATGCCATCATTAAAAGGGAAAGGAGAGACATTAGTGTAATGAGAAACCCTTTTCCATAATGTCATGGAACAGTTGTGGGCTTGCAAACTTTTTACGTGATTTGGTAAGAAGGATGAACCAACCCGCCCTCAGGTGATCCTCGTTCAAGAGACCATGCACACTGCCACTTTTGATATCGCAGGATATGGCTGTTATACCCATCTAGCCACTAAAGGAGTAAAAGGGCGACCCTCTGGTGGCTTAGGTGTGATGGTTAAAAATACATGCAAATTTGTTATTGAATTACTCTATGAGGATGCAGCTTTGCTGGCAATTCAACTTAACCCACACTCATCAACAGATAGAGTCACTGTTATTCTATGTATTTATTGGAATAGGTCAATTACTTCATGGGAACAAATGGAAAACACTCTAGACGCACTATTTGAAGGTATATTTGTAAGAAACAATAATGTGGGGATTGTAATAGGAGGGGACTTCAACTCCAGTTGTTTTATTACCAACGCACTTAATGGGAGTACAAACAATAATAAGCTTTTGCCCTCATATAAAAATGGACAGAAATGGGTGAAATACCTTTTGGGATGGGATATTCAACTGGTCCTGCCCAATTTAGGTTCTAATCCCTCCACCTGGAGGTGATGGGGTCTAAGTTCATATATAGATCACTTCTTTATTTCAACTTCCATACTTAAGGGAGGTCAGTTAGTGCAAATTACTGACCTAGGTTTTGGTGACCATTCTGCGATCTCAATAGAATTAAGTATTTCCAACTGGCGTTATGAATTCGATTTGACGCTGCAACTTATAGAGATTGACAGATGTGATATATCCATTAGATGGAACCTGCTTACTTGTAGGACACTATTCAAATACATTAGAGAGGATCCTCTTTATACTACATATGGGCAGTATAGCACTGGTGTGGATATTGAGATGGAGAGGAAATTGAATAGTTGTATCCATACGCATTTAACCACCATTGCTCTGGGTGCCAAATTGATTTGCACCCCCAGGGAGCACAAACATGCCTTCAATCTACAAATACATCACTTAAAAAAATAAAATGCTAATATAAGACATCTGCTCAAACGAGATGGGCTTTGAGCGATATAAAGTAGAAAAAATCATATTATTTTGTTCTACAAAAACCAAATTAGAAAAATTCGATATGGCATCGCTCTTAAGAAGAATCTCATGATGTATAATATTTTAAAGCATGATACTGTCACGACTCGCTCCCTTCGCTCCCGTTCCCACCATTTGGGGGCATGATTTGGGGTTTATTCCCTACTGGACTTTCCCTCCGAACTTTATGCTACAGTGCTGTGATGATTTGGGAGCGCTAAATCCCTATTTTCCCAGCTACTTCCCTTCCGGATCCATTCCAGTTTTTTGGCAGCCAGCATGCTTCTTTAACCAAATGACTATGCTTCCCAGAATGCCTGGCCCACTGCTCCACCTCCACCCTTGCAACACAAGGTTGGGTGGAGGATAGGTAACAGCTGTGGCGGCAGGTGCAGCAATCAGCACACCCGAGGCGTGTGCTCGTTAAGCAGCTTTAAAAGCCTCAGTCTTACTTCAGTCCAGCGCTGGTCATCGTTTGCAGTGTTCCTGTTTTTGACTAGTCCTTGGTTCCTGGTTCCTTGCCTTTGTACCTACTTCCTTGTTCCTGTTTTCTTGTTTCCTCCGCCCTGAATTTCGGATTCATGCGCTAATTGATTTCTGCTCCCTTGATTTCCCTTTTTGTCTTCCTCTGTTTGCAGGCAGCAATTCTCAGTGCTTTCCCCTTTTAGATGCAGCCCAGTTTGTCTGTGTTCTATATTTCTTTGACTCTGTCCTTTGCTGCTGTTACCCATTTGCCTTAGCCTTCCTCTTAGTTTAGTTTCCTGTCTTTTCCTTGGAGGGGTAGGGAGAAGTTTGCATAGGTTATTTCGTTTTTCCCCTGCTCCTGATCCTTACTTTCTAGAGGATCCATTCCATGTTTTCCACTGCACTTCTGCATTTATTTTCCCTTTGATTATTAGGTGTGGTGTGCGGTAGTAGCTAGCTCCGGTGTGAATGCTTATGTTTTCCTCACTATTTTGTAAACACTATTCCCACTTAGGTATTTAGTTTTCCTTCCATTGCTGTTCTAGCCTTTCGGGGTCCCAGTTTCTTCAACAGGATTCGTGGGCTAGCTGACATTCAAGAGGTTTATCTCGTCCTCGTGAGTACAGTTCTTAAGTTCCCTTATGTAATACCATCAAGAGTGTTAGTACACAGATCCTGTCATTGCTTGCCCTCCACGTGGGTTTAGCGCTGTCAGTACCTGTAACAGCAATTGGGGGTAAGGCGCTTGCCGACTTTCCTCGCGGTCAGGTGCTTACCCCACATCCCTTTTCATATATTGGTTTTGATGTCACACTCTATTTGCACTCCTGGGTTCTAGCATACCTGAGTCGTAGTTCCTGGGTGCACATTTCCCGTGCCATATTCGCTGCCTTTGTACTCGCCTGACTAATCTTGACAGATACACAAAAGATCTGGACTCTTCTTAGAACTCTTAATGCCCCTATCCAAGTGTCTAATGAGCCAGCTATATTAGCTTCTACTTGGGTAGATTATTTCACAGAGAAATATGAACTTCCACAAATTATTTGGACAGAATGCCATCTTGATTATTCTGAACTAATTCTTGAGTGTTCTCCTTGGTCCATCGAGGATATTGTTGGAGCTATAGCAAAACTAAAGGATTCAAAAGCATCAGGCCCTGATGGGATCCTGCCCTGCTTAATTAAAATGGATCCGCATTTATGGGCATTGATCCTAAGGAATACATTTGACAACATATTTGCAACCAAGCAGCTTGTGCTGCTCTGCATTAATTGTACCTATTCACAAAAAAGGTAGTATTAATGAGCCCTCAAACTACAGACCTATTGTGCTAACAGATGCATCTTCTAAGGTATTTTCACAATTAATCCTAAAAGATTTACAGGACTTTTTATCTAAGCACAATACTCTGTCTAAATTCCAAACAGGGTTTAGGAAGTCTATGGGCTGTTCACTTAATGCTACACTTATTTAGATTTTGCAGTGCTAAACTAAGTGCAAACATACAGAGGCAATCTACATGGCTGAACTTGACTTGAGTGCAGCATTTGATACTGTGATCAGAGAAAAGTTGTGAGAAAAAATGATATCATTTGGAATTCCTGTCCACATAGTTGCACTAATTGCACTTTTACACACTAGGACCACTTACAAGGTCCGTTTGAATAAATTTGGTTCACTTACAGAAGCCATTGAAACTGAAGTTGGGCTTAAACAGGGCTGCTCCTTAGCAGCAGTCTTATTTAATTTGTATCTCTCAGATCTAGATTGGTATTGGAAGGATTTAAACAGCTATCCTGTACGTCTAGACCATCTAAAACTAAACTGTATTAGTTTTGCAGATGACATTCTCTTGTTGGACAGAACTCAGTTTGGTTTACAGCATAAATTGATTTTTTTTAATGAGTTTGCATAATCTCTAAACTTGATGGTCAATCAGTCCAAATCTCAAATCATAATCTTTTCCAGTGGGAAGAAAAGAATACAAAGATTCAATTGGTCTATTGGTATGGTGGAGGTGAAGAGAGTTAGATATCTGGGGTAATTTCTGATGGACCAGAATACTATTAAATGGTGGAAAGAGTTGCTATGTGACAAGCTAAAGCCTTTTACTGCTCAGATGTGTATTATCTACAGAATATATTGCACCTTTTCTATTCTGCCAATCATCCAACTCTACTTGTTAAAAATTGTACCAGTTTTCCTTTACTACTTTGGTATCTGTATGGCAGAGATGGATGATCTGTTAGATTCTGCTCTGGCGAAATTGTGGAAAAAGGTACTTGGGTTGGCAAAAGCAATTCCAAATGACATCATTCATCATGAACTCGGTCTTTAGCCACTTTCAGCCAAAAGGAATTGGAGATTGTTGAAATTATAGAAAGATGTTATCACCCCCGGAAACTTCACTTTACGAGGATCCAAACATCATGATTGGGGTCTGTACCGACCTTATATAAATTTGTGAAAAAATGTACGCAGTTTTAGATCTTATCACTGTGTCTGAAATTGAGTTTATAGCAAGTTTACCATCTAACAAGCCTAAATTTCAATTACTGATTTGGTGCCTTCAGTCAGATTGCATTGGGAATTATAATTCCTATAAAGAATATGCACTATTTAGAAGGAAATTGTGTGAGCTACCTACTTATAGTCTCCACTTCCCGGTTTTTGCTGCAAGGGACCTATATCTGCGCTGTAGATTAAACCAATTTCTAACTCTTGATCGTGTGAAAAATTGGGTTTCTTTTAGGGAAAAGTTTGGTATTAGAAGCGGAGAATGTCGCTTCTGTGGTGTTCAAAACTTGGTTGAGACCCTAAAACATTTTGTAATTTTTAGCACCAACTTTGAAATGCCTAGAATTAAGGAATTTGGGAGTTATTGATACTCAGGATCATATATTTCCAGGAGCACATTGTGTAATAAATGCATGTGAGGAAAAAGTACTAATCTAGTTATTATCTAGTTATTAGGCTAACTAATATACTAACTAATATACTTGAGGTAATCAAAGTACAACTATTACTAATTACGACTTGAATGAAGAAAATGCACTGAGTCTATGTTGCAATTCTGAGAGAATACGAAAAATGATGTATTATTTGGCGGAAATATTTGTTTTACTTCGATTAAAAACTTAATTTTATGCTAAACTTCTCTATGAAATAGTTATTTTAGAAATAATTGAGTTTTAAAGAAATCTATATATGTTTAATTCTGTTTTATGGAAAAATACTGTGTATGTAAATTGAATCTGAAATTATATTTTCTTAACTTTCTTTATTTACATTTTAAAGGTTATTTGATAAACTAAATACAATAAAAAAATGTATATAGTTCAAATGTGCTTGGATAGCAGTTAAAAACTGTTCAAATGGGATTCAAACTGCTTTGCCTTTCTCGGGTGCTGCAGTCCCAATCCACAGGCTCAAGGACAAAAGAGGTCCTTGTTCTCATTCTCCCAATCAAAGGGGAGAATGTCACACAACTGCAGGTGATTTTTAAAACTGTGTGTGAGGCCTTGAGTGCCCTTGTGGCTGGCCTAGAAGCATATCTTGTTCCAGCAACAGGTCACCCCCAATGTTCCATTGGGATGGTTAGGGGACGTAGCTCGCCTCTACTTTGGACACCCAGTCTTCACCTCCATAAAAGGGCTTTGAAAAGGACTTCTCCCCAACAGAGGTCCAATGAATTCTTCCTTAGGTGTATGTTGCAAAGTGAATCTATGGGTGGGACACCCTTTTTTTTAAAAAAAAGCAAACGTCTACAGGTGATTGGACAAAAGCAAACCTGCTTTAAGGCTTCAATCCCTGTCCTGTCCTGTGCAAGTGGTCCTTTCCTTCTGACATCACACCCAAAGAGATTTGCTCTACAGGAACTGTCGGGGACAGGATGAATAGATAGAGGCAAAGAGAAACAAGATGGTGGAACCTTTCTCCAGCAGTATTTTTCTATTTTATTTTTATTTTATTGTTTAAAGCGTGGATCTAGCTCGAGAGCAGCGAGCGCTGTACTGAGTGTGGGTAGTCATCATTTGGGCTGGCATCTTTTAACAATAGCGCAGTACTGTGAATTGAAATCTATGCATCAGTATGTGCCTCCATTGGAATTAGCCTTTGGTCAGGTTTTGTTTGAAAAGCCATGTTTTGAGAGATTCGCGAAATTGGAGAATTGTGGGGGCATTCGAGCCGATGCCGGGATCGAGTTAAAGAGGATGGGTGCATGACAAGAGAAGGATTGGCTACAGTCAAAGGTGAACCCTAAGTATTTTGCTGAGTCCGAGACTAGAGCAACAAATTCTTCTATGTGCATATCATTGAGCTATCGTTGGACAATTCATTTATTTTGTGGGTGGACCGATGAGGATGAATTCAATCTTGGATGGGTATAGTTTTCGATGAGCAGTCAACATCCAGGTGTGGATGATGGCTAGGTAATCATTGAGATGAATAATGTCCTGCGTTATATTTACTCTCATGTACAAATGAGTATCATACGTGTATTGGTGGAGGGCTATACTGGAATCTTTGAGGAGAGTGCCAAGAGGCTGCATGTAAATATTAAAAAGGATGAGAGGATGGAGCCTTGAGGGACTCTGCAGTAGACCAGTATGTAGATCCATCTGACTACACTAACCCTGCCAAATCCTCAATAGGATCAAAACACTTTTGGTATACAACAACCTGGTCTGAGGCTGCTACCTTTGTGAATGGGTGTGCACTTTGATTCCTGTTCCCATGACATCATCCTGTGGAATGTGTTTCTCTCTGGGAAGGGTGTACCCGACCTCACAAAGGAGCAAAAGAGAGGCAACCCCTAGGGTTACAGCCCTGCTGACAGCCTGGCTTCCACAGCTGAACTGGGTTTACAGGGCTGACACATGTGTGATGTCAATTTAGTGTGGCTTGGTTTACTACGGGAGATGCCAGTCACCATACCTTCAACTCAGTTATGGATTATCTTTACATTTGAATGTGCCACTAGAAAAGCATTCTCTTAGTTATGTAATTTCGGGAACCGATGTGCATATCTTAAATGCATCCCCTGAACTGCAGAGACTTGGCTCTCACTGGAACTGCCAAGAAGGCATCTGTGAACGCTGAACCTGTTCTGTGCCACTGGAGTGTAGATGCTGCAGGTCAGGGTACTGATCCAGCAGGGCACAGGTGTGCACAATGGTTTTGGCATGGAGCTTTGAAAAGGGGAATCTGGTTAGCTGATTACCCTTTCTGAGATGGAAATACCTGTATAATTTTATTAATAAAAATCAAAAAAGCTAGGGCAACTACATCCTTCCAGTTGGCTGTTCCTCACTGTCACACATTTGGTAATGAGGGCCAAGCCGCTTAAATGTCTTATACTTAAAGGAAAGCCTAAATAGACACATAACACACATTTGGTTTCACAATGATTTGGCTTTGTAAACATAAAAGGCACGATTTTATAACGGTCCACAGTTTACACTTGAAACACGATACCAATTGGTTTTGCCTCTTCTTGTTATTGTAGCTTGGCCCTTGAAGAGATTAACCAATGATTGCACTGCATAACGTTTACTGATCTCCCTTTTTATATGTAGCCATTTTCTGTTTAGATTTCCAGGATCAACACCTATCAAGCACGTTTCAGAAATGAATCAGGTTTCATTTACATAGCCACACAGCCCTGTTTGGATTAGACATTTCTGCTTCTTCCTTTACATCAAGTTATATTTTCTGAAAGGGTTGAGTGAGGTGAGTTGAATGGATGGACAATGATGACAGAATAAACATTGTCACTCTATGTGATTTTTCAATAAAAATGATGCACGGTATTTATCAATTTGTTCAACTTCAGAAGAGACTTTTGAATACAATACGCAGAAGAGAAATATCAGCGTCCCACAGCACCTTTGTTTTGATACGCTTATATGTTTTTTGCAGCAGCTTGACTGAACCCAATTGGAATGATTACATTTGGGCAAACACGTGTTTTGTCTAGTGGGCCATCTATGTTGGTCTGGACTGTCCAGGGAGCAGTCTAGCATGATATTTGCCCTGGGAAGGTTTGTTTTTAATCTAGAAAAGGTAGGCACTTCGATATCGTCGATACCATGTTATCGTCGTTGCTTTATTTTTTTTTACATTCACATCGTTCACATATATATTATATATTACTAGAAATGCAACATTCCGAGAAAACACATGCATAGTTTCATTAAAACGTAATGAAAACATGACATGATGTTGAAGAGGATGCTCTCTATAAGGGCTACATAGGTAACCTATTACTCAGCAGCCAATAGCAGGAGGAGATAAGTTTCTGGGAGATGATCCAATTCTGTGAGGTCAGCCTGCAGTGTGATTACAAAGCTGGCTTGCAAGCCAGCCCCGGGGGAGACGACACCTGAACTCTCGATGTGCACGATGCCCTGCATGTTTTTTTTTCTTTTTTTGCTGCCCAGAAATAAACGCAGTTTGGAACATGTGGCTGCCTGCTGGGGTCTCTGTTGCATTTCTGTGGGCCATATGGGAGGTGTTGGGGTCTCCCATAGCTGGTGAGGGTATGGCTGCTGGCCCCCCACAGCCCTGGTGGGGGTCCAGCTTCTCCCCAACAATGTAGGTCACACAACAGTACTTGCATGTGTTTCCATGCAGAGGTGAAGTGGCCTGAAAGCTGGCGGCATTACAAATAAAGATCTGCATATGGCTGGAACCCTTATGCGATGAGACAGGCAGGCAGGCTGAAAACGGTGGTGATTAACAATGCCAGTTGATTCGAATAATTATAACTCTTCCACACAATACATTTTTGTTTAAAGTTGATCTCCCCAATAAAAATAAATCCTATTGATATGAACCCCATGCATATAATTTACCACCAGAAGGTGGCTATATGCAATTTCAAAATCTGTTTTTTGTCAGTTTGCAAAAAGCAGAAGGGTTAAAGGAATGGATAGAGGTTTCTATAGGCTATTTTAAGTTACAGATGCAGGGGCGAGCAGGGAAAGCTTTAAGGCAGCAACCTGCCTCAGTGAAATGGTGCGTGAAGCCGAGCAAGAATGCCAATATAGTCAGAATGGTGCAGTTTAATGTGCCATGTTTCACAATAGAGTGTATGACTTCAGAATGAAGTCTTTTCCCAAGGTCATAAGGCTGATTTGTAATCACTTGCAAATGCTGATTGCTAAATTCCTACATTTGTTTGCAACCCAATGAATCACTACATCCTCATTATTGTCTGATGTGTTTATTGCTTTCTTCCCCATGACTGTAGCACAGGAGCTCAGAAAATACTCTTTGCCGAAGATCCCAAAGATACATTGTAATGAGGATCTCTATGTACCAGTATGGATTTTTTTTGTCATTAGCGCCTCATAGCCCAAAAGAGACACGTATCTGTGGTGACTAACCACGAGGGCGGATTCTGGCTATTTAGTGATTAAGAACTCTACATAGTTCAGTATTCATTTGTAGATTGTAAAAAGGTATCATTTGTCCCAATGCATAATCATGAGTCAGTTCTATTTATTTATACAAATGTTTGTATTACTGTTGTGTCTTGAAAATAGCTGGCATTTGTTTTTCAGTTCAAGGCTATTTGGATAATCCTGGCTAAGTGGGTTAGGATGGGGCAAAAATATTCTTAATTTCTGTGCCAAATCATTTAAAAATTCGAACATGTGAAACGGATACATTTGAACTGGTTCAGTTTTGCGTGTGTACACATTCATTTGGTTGGACCAGAGTGATGTATCACACTTTAGTTTATTTAAATGAAATATTGCTATCAAAGGTGGTCTCCTATCTTTAACTGTGGAAGTCACAATAACTGGGGAAGTCACTATAAATGACAGCTTGCCTACAAAAATAATAGACTTGAACCTTCCTGTACAGATGCACAATGCAATTTCTAAGCAGCAAAGTGCAGTTTATGATAAAACTGCTCCTTGTCGTTAAGTGAATAACATCTTTCTTTTCTATTTTCAGCATTGCAATACACTTCCATAATGGAAAACAAATTAATTTATATCATTTGGCAAGGGTGTAGATGTTTACAAACAATAAAATGATGCAGGTAATTCTCAGAAAGTGTGACCTGCTAACCGGACCCCCTCATTTCAGAAACATCCATGCTAAAACCATAGTGTACACCTGTACCCTGCTGAATCAGCATGCAGATGTGCCAGACCTGTTCTCCAGTGGCACACAGCAGAATCAGAGTTCACAGGTGCCTTCATGACAGCTGCACTGACAACCAAGCCACTTCAGCTCAGTGGCTGTATTTAAAATGTGTAGCTCTATCATTGCCTATTGCCAGAGGAACCCAGGCAGTGTTTTTCTCAAATGCATATATCCATTTACTCGCAATTTTCGTAAATTTGCCTTATCCATTTTGGCCAAGGGTATGTAATCAGTTCTTCCTCCCCCCCCCCCGTGTATCAGTGGCAATTGCAGCTTGCTTTTGGCTATCTTCCCAGTACCTACCTTTGCTCCCTTTTTTCCTAGTATTGCCATTCACCCCACCTCAACCTCCCGTTTCATTCTTCCTCCAGTGCCCTTCCCAAGGGGGTCTATTCTATCCCAGCTAGTGCTCCACCTGCTGCCATCCCCAGCCTACTTTCTTTCTGTTCTTCTATATCGCACCAAAATTCCTCCTCTCTGTCTGGTGCAATGCCCCCTCCTTCCGCCTCCCCCTCATTTGCTTCTTGGCTTATTTCTATTATTCTTGTTGGTGTATTATTTATCCGGAACAGTATTTCACACTTTTTCCACCTTTCTTCCGTGGACCTGTCAAGTGACTGTGACATTTGTGTCTGTTCTATTCTGGCGGTGCCTGACCCCCCTTGTTCGCATATATAGATACATCAATTAATATGCAAACTATGATCATAATATAGGTTACACATTTACATTTATCATGAGCACTATGTCACAAAGTAAATTCTATCTACAACAGCCTTGTGGCTTCACCATCTTGCATCTTGGGGTGCGGGCGAGGGCGTAGGCTTTGACACATATGCTGGATCACTGTACCCTTCAGCTGGTACTGGTTTTGGCAGGAGGGGATATAATCGCACAACCTCTGTTTGACCTTCCTTCTCTTCCCCTTCCTTTCCACTATTTCCTACTGCCAGGGTGAGATGAGATCTTTTCTTTGGTTGGTTCATTATTCTTTATCGGAGGTACTTGTCGAAGAGTCTCCATAGATCTAATATCTCTCTTAAGTTGTGGTACTGTTTACCCTTATATTTCATATATAGACATGTGGCTACTATGTCCAATACATTTTTGTCGAACGATCCTCCTTTGGGCCATACCAGGGATAGGTCTTCCCCCTTCAACTCTGTGATCCATTGATCATGGTATTTTGTAATTCTCTCAGAGCAACCTGGCAAACTCTGACATACGTGAGCTAACAGTGTTTCTGCACCCATTCTTATCCCCAATAATCCTTCCTTCACCTTATGAGCCTTGTATTACAAAAAAATACACTTTTACAACACTCTAGTACTTATGCCTTCGTATACCAGTTCTGGGTCACAATATTCAAATTTTTATCCACTGTTCGTCACACTTACTATGACAACACTATGCAAAAACAGAAATGCAATACTTCTTTGTCACAACCTGCCTGTGTACAATATGCACAACAAACACAATAAGACAATTACATGACATTAAACAAAAGGCAAAAACATATCACATGCAACATTCAACATATATCCTCCCTGCCTGTCCCATCTCACTCCCGCGGTCTGCCTCTGATAGTTTATGTTCTTTTCTGTTTCTGTCCCCTTTACATTTCCCCTTTACCCAAGAAAGAAAGATTAAAGCATTTCTGAATTGTACTACTACAAACCTCCCTTTATATGAGACTTCTACTGATTAAACTTATTTTCTCTTTTTACTCCCAGCACTAGTCGAGATAGCACTATGCGGTGCAGCCATCTACCCCATTGCAGAGCTGGGTTCCTGTATTCCTCTTTCACCTCATAATCTCCTTAACCTGTCCTAATGGCCATTTAGTCCCCCTTCATTTCATCTGACTCCATGTACCACACCTATATCCATCTTCTCTCTTCTTTTAGCGTCGTTCACACTTGATACTCACGTGTCCGTCTTGATCCGAGACCCTCCGGACCCGATCTGTACAGATGCTGCCCCACATTTAGAACTGTATGCAAGTTGAACATGTTTGTGAATACACATATATTTAAAAAACCAGTGAGCATCTGGATTGTATACCTTCCATTATATCGAACAAGTAAATTGACATATCATACATTAGTGTGAGTGTTTTTCAAAGAACAATATTTGTACAACAGTATGGGGCCTAGACATATGACCAATAGCTTTATGTGCAATAAAATAGGTAAAGATCTTCTTTTTTCATTTCCTAGAATCAGCCCCTTCAAACACCCCTACAGGAGGTGATTTACAACCTTTACAGATGGCTTAACAGTGTGGGTGAAACAGGGTGGCACATAGGTGGGAGATCTGTTATCTGTTACTTTAAAAGGGAGAGCGAGGTGGGGGGGAGGTTATCCAATGCATATGTCATAAATGTGGGGCCTTCAAGGGGACAGGACATGTTTGTGGAGATAAATACATTTTCTCCAACCCCAGCTTCCTGCGGTCATTTGCAGGTCAGTGATGGACTGCGGAAGGCGAAAGATACAGTGTGTGTCTTGTAGCTTGTTCGCGCCTAGTCTCCTGTGGGAACAAGCCTACTGCAGGGACGCAGAAGGGAGGAGGGTGAGGGAGACGACCGGCTCAATCCCAAGGGGAGAGCTGCAGCTCTGCAGGCAACCATTCTTTGTGAGGCATGTGGCACCATGTACAAAATGGAGTCTGATTGTGGTACAACATGGAGTCTGGGATCAGCTTACTGGCCAATGTGTGAATCCATATTAGTCATCCCACAGCCATCCCGCATCCCTGACCACAGGAGCATGGGTGACCGGTGGATGAATCATAATATGCTAATGAGTTGGAATGGAGGGGATGGGGTCTCAAGGACTTTTCCTCCCATACAGCTGCACCACAGAGCATACATTAACACAAAGCAGGACACGGTGCACTAGTAGTATTAGGTTATGATCACCCCCCTATGGTTCTTTTATATCGCTGCCATGGGGTGCAATATGAATGTGTGCCCTTTTTGTGTGACACACTTGAATGGAGCCTAATTTTCTGCTGTCATACGTTTGTAAACAATGAGTGCACACATGAAATTGGGTTTCTCTCATTTGCACTCTGCATAGCCCAACGCAAATGATGGAGACCGCCATTTCAATGAATGCCCATGGGCATGAATTTGTTATTACAGAAGGTGACTCTCTGGCCTCATCTTAAATATTGATGTACACCCTCTACAAGGTAAGGTACCATTTGGCCGTGGTCACTTTGTGGAATTGACTTCTGCCTCGCAGGAGTACAAGGATGAAAATAGGCTAAATCACCTGCTCAGCCCTCACAATTTTGCAAAACAAGAGTGAACCCAATCCTAAAGGTAAAACAGGCACAGTAAGAAGTATACCTTGGTCGCCTTTTATGGTAACATGGGCAGAGGGAAGCCTATACACTAGAAAGTATTTTGAACATGTTCCAGTGGCAACCCAAACAGAGAGGTTTATCTGTCTGCAATAAAGCAATGTCCCAATCAAGGTTCTGCAAAAATATATGTACTTTTATTAAACACTTTTTTCAAACAATCCTGGCTGCTACAGTTAGGTCTAACATGGCGACATCAGAATAGTTGGTACTAAGTGTTTTTCAAAAAAGGATTCCTTGAGATAACCAATGGTCGCGTCTCAACGGATGGAGGGTTAAGCCAAGAAAACCCCCTGAGACTAGGTGAAAAGTATAAATAATCCGGAAGGAGACAGCGCCCAAAGATCTTGTTTTTATTATTTATATTATATTTGCAAAGTGCCCTTGAATGATGACACGTGTTTCGGTCTCCCTGAGACCTTTTTCAAATCAGGGCTATTTCTTAGTCATAGCTCCATAAGTACTAACAAAGCAAGTGTTGTTTAATGCATAGAAATTAGTCCAACATCAACATATAATTGTACATGAGTCAAAGCAAAAATTGCGAAGAAGAATGATGGACCACAGTCATGATAATTATGAATTAGCACCATAATACAAATGTGAGAAAATGAGAAAAAACAAAATTTAAACAGTTAAAAATAAATAAATTAAATTAAATGGCAGACAAAAAGAGGAGTAGGGGATAGGGTGGTAGAGTAATGGGTAAACATTGAGAGAGATAGGTACAAGAAATACATTTGTTAGACAATGTATTGGATCATTATCATGTAACCCAAGTTGGTATTTGCTGGTAAACTCACAGTTAGTGGATTTCACTGATGCCCCTATTTCAAAAGTAATAGATCCGCCGTAATAACCGGGTTAGATCCCTACAAATTGGAATTATCGACATAGTCAGTCATTGCAACTTTGATAGTTTGGTAAATCCTTCACCTCTCACATGAGGTATCTCAGTAATCATAGCCATGTGCATACTTTGTTGAAGATATTAACTATATTCTTCAGGGTTCGTTTTGTGACTGTCTCGCTGGGGAAATCTCTAGATTATACACATTCTAATCCATATTACAATCGAAAGTCTAGGTGATTGGAATGTCGGATGCAGAAATGCACTTGAAATAATGTAAAGAGCAGGGCGAAATAACGTAAGGAATTGCGCACGTTAAAGGGCAAGTAGAACACACGTTACTAGTGTCCTTAAAGTGTTTCGAACTTGTACGTTTTGGTGCGTGTGAAATGAGGTGACTGAGAGATGAACATAAGCGCGGAAGAATCGCGCACGTTATCGTGCGACTGAACGCACGCATAGCGAGTGAAAAGGACCATGAAATCATTGATGGTCTCTTACCTCTGCTTTCCATTAGGTGTACAATTGCATGCTACACAAAGTCTCGAGGGGGCGCCATTAGGCGTCCTCTATGTTTATATATACGTTTCCATGGTGATGAACTGACTGTGAAGTCCTATCTCCCTGTTTTCTCAAGTGAATACCTGGCGGCCATATTAGAGTGTAGTGTATTCTATAGTTCCATGTTGTTAAATTGCAGGTAGGTCATCAACAACATCTTGGTAACTCTGTAATTTTACATAATACCGGTGTGGTTCAATACGTTATGTTATGAAATTATTCTGAAATTATTGGCTGTGTTATTTTAGTTTTCGTTTTTTAGAACTACCCATGTAGGTTATTGCGGACATAGTTGTGCGAGCCCACACAATGGTAGCACACCAATGCACAATAAGGATATAGCGCAGTGTGTCTAATTACCAAGGTCTGAAACCCATGGTTACTAAAAGGATCTGAAAAGGAAATTCATATGGTTTAGCAACTCATTATTATGACTTAGTCACAACAAACCGATATGCTGGGTATGTGGTGGGTAAGACCAATGAGATCTCAGGGTGGATTAGTAATATGACTGATGAAAATTTCCGTCACATTAGTTTGCTACAAAAAAGACACCATTTCATTATCTGTGTTGAGGCCAAGTACTGTAGAGTTGAATTTGCAAATTATCCTGGCCTCCATTTGTCTAAGTTTCTTCTCTTTGTCCCCACCCCTTATTCCCGGAGTCACTCTTTGGAGACCAATGAACTGTATATCTGCCTTTTGGTCCATTTAGTGTTTTCCTTGCCAATGGCATGCAAGTGGTAATCTGGGATCCTGGCTGCCAATTTTCGCTAAATGTTCTCGTATTCGTGTCCGAAGTTCTCTGATCGTACTGCCTATATACACCAATTTACACACACAGATAATTGCATATACCACATACTTTGTTCTACAGTTGATGGGTTGTCTGATTTTCAAAGTCTTGTTTTACTGTTAGAGTACGAGTCTGTTTTTTTCTGAGCATATTTGCACATAGTGCAGGTTCCGCATTTTCTAAATCCGTGGGTGGTCGTTTTCAGCCAGTTCTGTGATTCCTCCGGTATTTCTAGCAAGTTAGAGGGACTTAATTTGTTTCTCAATGTATGTGCTCTTTTGAAAATTATCCAAGGTTTTTTATCCACAAAGTTAGAGATATTATCATCAAGTTTTAACAGATGCCAGTGTTTGGCTAAACATTTTTTCACATATCTGTAGTCATCATTGTATTTGGTGATGAAATCTATGGTCAGTTGTTCTCACGTATTGTGCCTTTCTAATAGTGTTTGCTCTTGTGTTATTGACTGACTTTTTTCCCGAGCCTTGCTCACACATTGTTCCGAATATCCTCTCGCTTGGAATCTTGATCTCAAAAGGTTACATTCCTTATTAAATTATTCCACGGTCTGGCAATTTCTTCTTGCTCTCAAAATTTCCCCTGATGGAATATTCAAAATAGTTGGTCTGTGATGGCAACTTGCCGCATGCAAGGTCGAATTGACTTCAGTAGGTTTCCGATATGTGCGTGTTCTAATTTGATTTTGTTCAATGTAGATCGTAAGGTCTAGAAAGTGTATACTTTTCACATCACAGGTGCCAGTGAATTGAATGCCCATTTCGTTACAGTTGATTCTGTTCTGAAACTCCAAGAACTCCAGTTCCGTACCTTTCCATAGTATCAAAATGTCATCTATATATCTTAACCAGTGAGCAAGTTCTTTCTGATATGTCTTGTCTTGATAGATGATTGTGTCCTCAAATAGGCCCATAAAGATGTTGGCTAGGGCGGGTGCATATTTAGTGCCCATCGCAACTCCTTTCGTTTGCCTGTAGTATATGTTATTAAAATTGAAAATATTGCATTCTAGAGATAGTTCTAGCATTTCCTTAATCATGAGAGTCTGATGATACATAGATGCTGAGTCATTCCTATAAGTGTGGTCTATAGCTTGTAGAGCCCAAGTGTGCTGAATTGATGTGTATAATGCTTTCACATCTAACGTTGCTAATAAGCAATCTTTCTCCCAAGTCCAAGATTGTAGTTTAATTATTACGTCAGTGGTATCTTTGAGGTATGCCTTCAATTTCATTGCTCTGGGTCTCAAGATATTATCCAAGTATTGTGAGGCATTCTCAGTTGCCCAGTCTATTCCACTTAGGATAGGTCGGCCTTCCGGTATGAGATCATATTCCTTATGAACTTTGGGCAAGAAATACATAATGGGAGTGACCAGATCTTTGATTAGGAGAAAACTCTTCTCATTGTCTGTGATTAGGCCTCTGGAGTTCCAGTCTTGTATTTGAAGTTCCAATCTGTGTGCAATTTCCTTTGTTGGACTGGCAGGAAGTGTTTTATAACAGTCTGGGGTTTGTAAATGTCTGTTTCCAAATAGTTATCCCTATCCATGATGACAATGTTCCCACCCTTGTCCGCCTCTTTTATCACTATTGAGTGATCTGTTTCTTGTTCTTTAGGGAGGAGATTGGATCTGGCTTTTGTACGTGCACGTCTTTGGTTAATTCGATAAAGGTCTTGAGATACTGCTTTATAGAAAGTGTCAATGATATTATCCTCTGCAAGTTGTGGTACAAATTTAGATGTTGGTTTGAGTTCCTTAGTTGTCAATGAAACTGGTTCCAAGTTGAGATCTCTCAGTACACTGTTAATATCATATCCCACTGGTTCTGTGATGGATCTGAGGAGATGAATTTCTTCTATTTCTTTGATGCTTAAGTCACTTGGTACAATTTTTTGTTGCTGTTTGTAAGTTCCTGGAGCTTTAGTTGCGAAGAATTATTTCAGTTTAAGTTTCCTTACAAACTTAAAAAGGTCAATGTGCACGTCTGTTTCATTAAAGCTTGTGGATGGAGCAAAAGAAAGGCCTTTGTTAAGTAGATTCTTCTCTTCCAATGATATGGATCTAGTAGAAAGGTTGAGAATGAGATCAGGCCCTATTTCACTCTGTTTATTTCTTCGGAGGTTGCTCTTGTAAGCCTTTTGTTTGTATTTTCTTGTGATTCTTGATTTGTTGGATCTTGTACCCCCCCTCTTTCCTCTCCTCCTGGTGTACTGGTTGTTGGTCCTGTGTTCGTAGGTAATTGAAAACGGACCTGTTTTGATATGATATTTCTGTTACCTTTTTTATATCTTTTAATTTGATTCATGAAGCCTGAAGTTGATCTTCCACTAGTGCTGTCTTTCGCACCTGTTGTGTTCGTTGTTGTTGTTGTTTCATCTACATTTATTGTTTCTCCTTCTGAGTCCGCATCTGAGCTCGCGGATGATGTGTTAGGTGTGTTTGTTTTGGATCCAAATTTGGTTGGTATATTGTATTTCGCTTGAAACGTGTATACTCTGTCGTCTTGATAATCCCTTTCATTTCTGTAGTGTTTCCTGAGTTTCCTTAGTTTTACTTCATCTTGATAAGTTTTAAGAATATCATACATAGTATTATAGTTCTTTTCTTTTATCTTTTTTTGTGATTTTTTCTCAGAAATTTCTATTTTGTTTTATCTATTAGTTCTATTGTCCTCTTGTGCTCCCGTGTCGCATGTTCGATCAAAAGTTCAATCATTTTCCCGGAGCTCCCATTTAGGTTCTGTTCCCACATTTCTGCCAAGTCATCATCCAAGTCATTATTGAAGTTAGGGAAGATCAAAATGCGCAGTCCTCTAGGGATTAGGTCATTTTTCAGATAGTTTTCCAGGGATACTATATCCCAGTACTTGTCAATTTATTTTTTAGAAAGTCGTTCTAATTTGAAAAATAATGATCTTAAGTCTTCTTGTTTCTTTACAGGGTTGAACAATGCATGTTTGTTGCTTCCCTTGGGGGTAAAGAGATTAGCTGTTTCTTCTTGTCTGTTTTTGAGATATTCTGCCATCCTTATTGCGAGGATGTCTGCCGTTGACAACAACCTGTTGTAAAAAAATGTTCAAACAATCCTGGCTGCTGCGGTTAGGTCTAACATGGCGACATCAGAATAGTTGGTACTAAGTGTTTTTGAAAAAAGGATTCCTTGAGATAACCAATGGTCGCGTCTCACCGGATGGAGGGTTAAGCCAAGAAAAATCCCTGAGACTATGTGAAAAGTATAAATAATCCGTAAGGAGACAGCGCCCAATAATCTTGTTTTTATTATTTATATTATATTTGCAAAGTTCCCTTGAGTGATGTCACGTGTTTCGGACTCCCTGAGACCTTTTTCAAATCAGGGCTATTTCTTAGTCATAGTTCCATAAGTACTAACAAAGCAAGTATTGTTGTAATGCATAGAAATTAGTCCAACATCAACATATAATTGTACATGAGTCAAAGCAAAAATTGCAAAGTAGAATGATGGACCACAGTCATGATAATTATGAATTAGCACCGTAATACAAATGTGAGAAAGTGAGAAAAACAAAATTTAAACAGTTAAAAATAAATAAATTAAATTAAATGCCAGACAAAAAGAGGAGTGGGGGATAGGGTGGTAGAGTAATGGGTAAACATTGAGAGAGATAGGTACAAGAAATACATTTGTTAGACAATGTATTGGATCATTATCATGTAACCCAAGTTGGTAATTGCTGGTAAACTCACAGTTGGTGGATTTCACTGATGCTCCTATTTCAAAAGTAATAGATCCGCCGTAATAACCGGGTTAGATCAGTCATTGCAACTTTGATAGTTTGGTAAATCCTTCACCTCTCACATGAGGTATCTCAGTAATCCTAGCCGTGTGCATACTTTGTTGAATATATTAACTATATTCTTCAGGGTTGGTTTTGTGACTGTCTCGCTGGGGAAATCTCTAGATTATACACATTCTAATCCATATTACAATCTTTGTTGGACTGGCAGGAAGTGTTTTATAACAGTCTGGGGTTTGTAAATGTCTGTTAGCCATTTCCAAATAGTTATCCCTATCCATGATGACAATGTTCCCACCCTTGTCCGCCTCTTTTATCACTATTGAGTGATCTGTTTCTTGTTCTTTAGGGAGGAGATTGGATCTGGCTTTTGTATGTGAACGTCTTTGGTTAATTCGATAAAGGTCTTGCGATACTGCTTTATAGAAAGTGTCAATGATAGTATCCTCTGCAAGTTGTGGTACAAATTTAGATGTTGGTTTGAGTTCCTTAGTTGTCAATGAAACTGGTTCCACGTTGAGATCTCTCAGTACACTGTTAATATCATATCCCACTGGTTCTGTGATGGATCTGAGGAGATGAATTGCTTCTATTTCTTTGATGCTTAATTCACTTGGTATCATTTTTTGTTGCTGTTTGTAAGTTCCTGGAGCTTTCGTTGCGATTAATTTTTTCAGTTTAAGTTTCCTTACAAACTTAAAACGGTCAATGTGCACGTCTGTTTCATTAACAGATCCATATCATTGGAAGATGGAGCAAAAGAAAGGCTTTTGTTAAGTAGATTCTTCTCTTCCAATGATATGGATCTAGTAGAAAGGTTGAGAATGAGATCAGGCCCTATTTCACTCTGTTTATTTCTTTGGAGGTTGCTCTTGTAAGCCTTTTGTTTATATTTTCTTGTGATTCTTGATTTGTTGGATCTTGTACCCCCCTCTTTCCTCTCCTCCTGGTGTACTGGTTGTTGGTCCTGTGTTCGTAGGTAATTGAAAACGGACCTGTTTTGATATGATATTTCTGTTTCTTTTTTTATATCTTTTAATTTGATTCATTAAGCCTGAAGTTGATCTTCCACTAGTGCTGTCTTTCGCACCTGTCTCCTTCCGTATTATTTATACTTTTCACCTAGTCTCAGGGGTTTGTCTTGGCTTAACCCTTCATCTCTCAATCACCTCATTTCACACGCACCAAAACGTACAAGTTCAAAACACTTTAAGCACACTAGTAACGTGTGTTCAACTTGCCCTTTAACGTGCGCAATTCCTTACGTTATTTCGCCCTGCTCTTTACATTATTTCAAATGCATTTCTGCATCCGACATTCCAATCGCCTAGACTTTCGATTGTAATATGGATTAGAATGTGTATAATCTAGAGATTTCCCCAGCGAGACAGTCACAAAACCAACCCTGAAGAATATAGTTAATATCTTCAACAAAGTATGCACACAGCTAGGATTACTGAGATACCTCATGTGAGATGTGAAGGATTTACCAAACTATCAAAGTTGCAATGACTGACATTGTCGATAATTCCAATTTGTAGGGATCTAACCCGGTTATTACGGCGGATCTACTACTTTTGAAATAGGGGCATCAGTGAAATCCACTAACTCTGAGTTTACCAGCAATTACCAACTTGGGTTACATGATAATGATCCAATACATTGTCTAACGAATTTATTTCTTGTACCTATCTCTTTCAATGTTTACCCATTACTCTACCACCCTATCCCCCACTCCTCTTTTTGTCTGGCATTTAATTTAATTTATTTATTTTTAACTGTTTAAATTTTGTTTTTCTCACTTTCTCACATTTGTATTACGGTGCTCATTCATAATTATCATGACTGTGGTCCATCATTCTACTTTGCAATTTTTGCTTTGACTCATGTACAATTATATTTTGATGTTGGACTAATTTCTATGCATTACAACAATACTTGCTTTGTTAGTACTTATGGAGCTATGACTAAGAAATAGCCCTGATTTGAAAAAGGTCTCAGGGAGACCGAAACACGTGTCATCACTCAAGGGCACTTTGCAAATATAATATAAATAATAAAAACAAGATTATTGGGCGCTGTCTCCTTCCGGATTGTTTATACTTTTATTAAACACACTCTAAGAAATAATAACTAAATAGGATCTATTACAAAAACCCATCCAAAAGTGGAACAGAGGGACTGTGGGCCCATTTCTGAAAATGGCGCAGTGAACGCGCTAAATAGCACGATTCACTGCGCCATTTCGTGACGCCCAGGCACCACTGCTATTCTGAAGTGGGCCTGGGCGTCATCGGAAAGCACATCAGTGCTTTCGTTAATATCTGCCTGTTTCCTTTGGAAACAGGCGGGTGAAGATCTCGGCAGCAGTTTCGCTAAATAACGAGGAAATCGTTGTTTAACGAAACTGCTGCCGACAATCAAAACAAAAGCACGTGTTGCCTGGAGCCCTGGAAGTGGAGTGATGGCTGTGGCAGCCTGACGGTTTTATTGAATTTAAAAGCATTTTTCTCCATCATTGGCCCATATTAATGGACAGCAATGCACAGGAGTGCAAAGAGATAAACTGTGGGCCTTTTTTGAAAGTTGTTTTGAAAGTTGACATTTAAAACAAAACCACGTGCTGCCTGGAGCCCTGCAGCCTGACAGTTTTACTGCATTTTAATGCATTTATGTCTATTATTGGCCCATATTGAGTGGACAGCAGTGCACAGGAGTGCAAACAGAGAAGCTGTGGGCATTTTTGGAAAGTTGTTAGGGAAAGTTTTAGCCCATGGTCAGGAGCTGTAGGTGCAGCATTGCTAATTTCAACACCAACATCAGTGCACTGCAGTGCAAAGTGTGTTGTTTTTTGTCCAAACCAAAATATTTTTGTGTGCAATTTGATGACCTTTGCATAGATTTTTGGAGCATTCGGGCTGCAATTGGACATTGGACATTGCACAGGAGTGCAACAAGGTGTTGGTGTGTGTGCAATTTTGGAACTTTTTTGTGGAATTTCGGAAGTTTTTTGTGATTTGGCCAAAGATTACATACAGCAGGCTACCATTGCCATGGTAAAATGCTGATGCTCAAAGTGGTGTGCGCAAAAGAAAGGCGAAGTTCAGTGAGGTGGCACTGGGCATCATCGTGGACGAGGTATTAAGGCACGAAGTGCTGTTATTTGTTTCTATGTCCCACAGAACCTCTTTGTCTGAGAAAAAACGGCTGTGCGATAGCGTTGCTCTGAAAGTTAACGCAGTGTCAAACACATTACGCATAGTAGATGAGATGAAAAAGCACTGGTATGATGTTCGCCGCATGGTTCGTGAAACATTTCTGGAAAGCAAAGAGCACTGCAAGGGCACCGGTGGTGGTTCTCCATATGAGACAAATTACACAGCTACAGAACTGAAGGTGCTTGCAGCAATGGACCCCGGGACCCTGGAGGGTGTTGGTGGCCTGGATACGCTTTGCAGTGGTAAGTGCAAGAACATGTGCTTTATTGTATTGTATTGTTTTTGTTCATTTATATAGTTCTCTTTCCCCATTTGTGTGGCCTCAGTGCACTTTTCCCTTGGTTGAAAGCCCTTGGCGACCATACTCAATGTAGTTTAACAATTGTAAGGGGACAGTTTATGGAATGTGAGTGTGCGTGGGTGGCTGACAAGGCTCAAGCAGGCCAGGTCAGACACATGGGTGTGTGATGTTGGGGGTTAAGGGTAGATTTGAGAGTCCTACATAGTGGGGGAAAGGCCTAAACCTGACAATGCAATTAGATTGTAGACAGATCACTTTGTGTGAAGGCAATATCGTCACTTTTGTGCATTCAAACCTTAGAAATGCAAATCGTTTCAGTGCTTTGGGTATGCCATGGTGTTAATATACTATTGTGTTGGTAAAGGACTTGCACTACCGCATGTGAAGGCTTGGTCACAGTTATCATTCATTGTCAATGACCCTTATCGGAATGTGGTTGATGCATCAGCAGTCTAAAGTCAACATTCTTGTCTTGCTTTGTGTAGGTTACTCTTTAGGAGGTGATGTAACAGTGCAATCCATTGCAGAGGCAGTGACTGCAATACCTCCTGAAAATACAGATGTCGCAGAGTCAGAAGATGTACATGAGGATGCAGAGATAATGCTCTATGGAGATAACAACAATGAGGTCCATTATGTAGAGGAAGCAACTATTCTGGAATCAATCCCTGTTGACATCCTGCCCACGCAAACACAAGCAGTGGAGTGCACTGAGACAAGTGGTGAAGGTATACAGAATGACGATCCTTTGATTCACTTCTCAGAAAAGCAGACCTTATCTTTGGATCAAATTCGTGCCCACTTGAAGAGTGAACTGATTGCATTTAGGAAAGCCAGTTTGGTAGCTCATGCTGACATGATGAGTGTGGCGGGGACCTTGATGGACATGAAGGGTGATATGGGAAAAGTGTGGACATCGGTTGATCGTGTGACCAACGCAGTAGGCAGGAGTGCAGAAATGCAGAGTGAATTAATGAGGGAAAATGCCCAAATTATGAATGCATTGAAGGAGGCGGCACGCATGTGCTCAACTGCCGCAAAGGTGAATGCATTGTGCCTTCAGAAACTGACTAACTTACTGGAGGTGCAGGAAAAGGAGTACTCACTACTGACAGCAAGCATGGCTGTCCCTGTATCTCAAGAAGAGACTGCTATAGAGGAATCATGCAATGCACCCACTACCTCTAATGTTGGCGACAGAGTAAGAGGCAACTAAATAAAATATGACAGAAAAAGATATACATTGTGTGAAGTCAGATGCATCCCATTTGGTTGTTGGTAGGTTGTGGTAAGTTGTCGAAGTTCACAAACATGGGTTGTCCATGGCAGTTGATGGGTTAATGGTTATCTGTTTTCAAAATATGGTGAAGGGGTGTGCTTCACACATGCACATGTTGTGATGGTATGTCACATGCACTTGTTTATTGCAGTTGCACTCATTCATTTTGCACACATTTGCACATAATGTACGTTGTTAAATAGTTCTGGTTATGCCTTTGCATGTGAAGTTGTGTTTTCAAAATGTTCTCCTTTCCGCCTGTGGTTCAATATAAGTTATTTATCAATGCAAATGGAAAGTTACGAGAAGAAAATGTTCAATAACATTACAACGCACATCTCCACCTTCCCTCACACAATCCACATTGAGTATGGGGTCCTCCACCTCCTCCTCCAATATCCCATCTGTTGGTTCTGGTAGTCTGCGTTGAATTGCTAAATTGTGTAGCATGCAACACAACACAATCATTTTACAAACTTTGTCAGGTGCATACATAAGGCCCCCTCCAGACACATGTAAACACCTAAAATGACTTTTCAAACGTCCAAAAGTATGTTCTATTGTGTTCCTTGTTTGGATATATGCAGCATTGTATTTTTGTTCTGCTGCACTGTGTGGATTCAAAATTGTGGTCATGAGCCATGGCTTAAGAGGGTAAGCTCCATGCCTCAGCAGCCAGCTGTTGTCTGGAGATATACTAGACATCACCACAGGGAGGTTGCTGCTGCGTAAAATGTATGTAAAATGTATGCATCATGTGAAGACCCAGGGAAATTGGCGTAGCAGTGTGTGACTTGCAATTCAGCACTGCAGGTCATCTGAATGTTCAGAGAGCGGTGCATTTTTCTATTTCTGAACATTTGCAACCTTGCACGTGGCGGTACTATGCGGACATGTGTGCAATCAATTGCTCCAACAATGTTCGGAAAGCCAGGAATTGTGAAAAATGCTCATTTAACAGAGGCCAACTCTGCTGCTGTTTGGGGAAAGTGAATGAATTTCGACATGTGCTGCAGAAGAGCCTGTAGCACCACATTTACAGGGTAATTCATGGAATAAATATGCGCCGAAAAGGGGAGCGCAAGCGTCAAAATCGCAGCGCACACGTGCGAAAGCCGTGCACATAGCCGTTCATCGACTCAGGGAATTGTTTGTAAAACCTGGGATGTGCACCAAATCCGTGGGTGGTGCACGCGGGCGCACATGTCACTAAACGGCGTGCGCGATGCGCACAGGGAAAGTGCACATCATGTAGCACACAGAAGAAAAGTGGGTGGAACACGGGGCGTAACACGTGGAATGGGGAACAACCTGTGAAAATGTGGGCGTTACGTGGGAAGTACGGGAGGTAAATGCTCGTAACGCCCACACGCACGCTAACAACACGTATTCATGGAATCGAACAGGGGAAGACGCGCTAATCCGGAAACACGTACGCCAGCAGGAAGCAGCGTAAGCGGCCCCGTGAAGCATAAAAGTGCGCACAAACAACAAACAAGCTCATACGCTATGATGAATATACCGTTCCTCGCAGCAGTGGCAGGAGGAGGAGGATAGCCAGACCCCACATTTTTTTACCCAGGACCCGCCTTTTTGTGATGCCTGATGACTAGGTCTATGGGAGGTACAGGTTTCCACCACTAATAATCCTAGAACTGGTCAGGGAGTGGGAGGATGATCTCACATCACCCGCCCTGTGCTCCCAAGCACTGAGCCTCTTGGAAAGGTTGCTCAATGTACTGCACTTCTTGGCTACTGGGTCATTTCAGTGGACAAGTGCCATAGTTGGGGGTGTCTCACAGGCCACGCAGTCTCACTGCCTACACCAGGTGTTGGCCATCATGACTGCACGCCCCTCAGTCCGCAGGCACATATACATGCCCAGAACACCTGCAGAAAGGCAGGCTGTCGTCCAGGACTTTTACGGGGTGGCACACTTCCCCAAAGTGCTATGTACCATTGATTGCACCCATGTGGCTCTACGCCCTCCCAGGGCCACTGAGCACATCTATCAAAACCGCAAGCACTGGCATTCCATCAATGTGCAGGTTGCATGTGATGCCAAGGGAATCATCATCTCAGTATATGCCAACTATCCAGCGTCCAGCCATGATAGTTTTATATTCATAATGTCACCCCTAAACCGGGACCTGGAAGCTGGGTGGCATGGTGACACATGGCTAATTGGTGAGTATAAATGCCTCTGCACATGCATGCATGTCAGACACTGAGAAATGTGAAAACCCCACTAATGACAACCATTATCACCCCCCCAGGGGACAGTGCCTACCATCTGAGCACATACATGATGATGCCAATTCGGAACCCCACCACACCACCCGAGGTAAGATACAACACAGCCCATATTGCAACCCGGGGCATAGTGGAGCGCACATTCAGAGTGCTGAAGTCACGCTTTCGCTCCCTTGACCGCTCTGGTGGGCAGCTGTTATATGTGCCCCCTGTAGTGTGCAGGATCATAGTGGCAGAATGTGTCCTGCACAACATTGCAACCCGGAGGGGCGTGCCGGTGGGCATGGTGGCGCCCCCACATCACCAACCACATGCACAACCGCTGCACATGGGAGGTGAAAGGGCATGTGGTGAGGCAGCCCATACCCAGCTTGTGGCAAATTACTTCACCTAAAATCCCACCCCTGCGGAGTACACACAGGCCTGGCACATACCAGCTGACAATCGATAATGACAAAAGGGACAGTCAACTGTCACAACCATACCACCCTGAGATTGTTCACCTGGAAGTGCTACATTGTGTGCATCCCTAGCTACTTAAACACACCCAATGCTGTGTCAGTAAAAGGCACACATTAATGCAGCATGAAGCAAAATCCTACATCCAAATAGTGGCATGTCACCCAACCCCTCCCCATCTCAGCTACCCAACACACCATGGCATGGCATGCAATGTGAAAGCAACCAAATGAATGCACAACACATGCCACAAGTGTCGAAAAGTGCACTGTCCCAAATGGAAACGGGCCACAGACAATTTCCTCTCAGTAATGAATAAAAAAACAACACACATTAACAAATACTTACCAGCAAGACAAAACATCAGTACATGATCCAACAGTGGCAACATATGACAGTAAAAAAAGAAAGTAGTGCAAGTGTCACAACCTGACTAAGGCAGCACATCTTCCAACTGCAGAGTGTTGCTGGTAGGCAAGTGTGGCAGTGTACTGCATACAACATGAACTGCAAAGGAGACTGGCTTGTTAAGACATGAACAAGCTACATGTATATAAGGAAAAAGTCCTGATGTAAAACCATATATAAATCCACCATGTAGTGGAGAAATGAACAACAATCCCCACTAGGGATGTATACACAGTTTGGACTTCAGACTGCCGACACAATTTATGGGAACCCAATGTCTCTGTGTAAGTTACTGTCACTTGGTCACACCCTTTGTGAGCCCATGGAAAGGGGCAGCAGGAGGGGTGTTTGTGTCAGTAAACCAAGTTTCTAAGCCAAAGACAGGACAAGCCTGCATGTGCCCAGCTGGAATACACAGTTTATGCCTACGGGAGCCACACAAAGCATCACACTCTAACATTAATTAACAATCTTACAGAAAACGGTTATGAACATAAATGTAAATGTAAATGAAACATAGAAAAAGCAAAAGTAAATGTAAAGTAAAACAAACAAATTAAAATAAGAAAGTAAAAATCAGAAGCATAAAAAAATAAAAATTAATTCATGAAAATGAAAATAAGAAATCAAGATAGAAAATAAAGTAAATTAAAAAAAATAGAAAAAATAAGAAGAAATAAAGATAACAAATGAATCAAAAATGGCCATGTGTGGACCAGGAGGGGGAGGCCACCCAGGAGGGATGAGGTACAGGGTGCACCCCAACACCCACATGCATGGATGTTGAGAAAAAAAACCTCCATGGGCTCATGGCCTGCACGGCTACACTACAGTGGGAGAACTGCCATCGCTGTCATCACCCTCTGGTGCTGCATCTGAAGGTGGACGTGATATCGGAGGCAGACCATGCAAAGCCCTGGCATGCTCCTCCATGGCAGCAAGCATGTGGGTCTGAAAGGTTTGGTTCTGCAGGATGATGGTACAGAGAACCCCATGCAGCACCTCACAGGTAGCATGCATTTCTGCCTGCATGGTCTCGCGTGATGCCCAGATTTCCTCACGGGTTGCCTGGAGCTTAGCTGAGAGTGTGCATGTCAGCTGCTCCAGCTGCTGTTCTGATCTTGTACTCCGGGACACAAAGTATCTCTGAGGGACCTGTGTTCTAACCTCCGGGCATCCCTGTGGGCCTGTGACTCTGCAGATATGGCTGTGTGCAGAGTCTCCAGTCTAGCCCGTCGGTCCCTGTTGGACGCCAACATGTCCTCCCTGTGTTAGTGGCAAATGGACACTGTTGCCTGCTGCTGGAGCTCCACCTGCCTTTCAGGGGGGAGAATGGAAGTGGCCACCCTATCCACAGCCTGAGCCGTCATCTCACATGATACCCCCTGTTGTACTGCTATAGTGTACATGGAGTTCTCCCACACAGTGTTGCCAGGTGGCGCATGGCCACCGCGTTGGCGGGCACCACACCTGTTTGGGGCAAGGTGATGTGCACCATGCTGTGCTGGCACTGCCTGAGGCTGCAGGACTGCATTCCTCCTTTGATCTGCTGGCCCAGGAACAGGAGCAAATATTGTGGAGTGTGACCCTGCATCCGTAACCGCCACAGGCGGACTTTCCAACACTGAATACCCCATAGAGTGGTCTACCCCCAGTGCAAGTGGGTTGGACAGAAAAGCAACCCTGCCATAAACACTCACCTGCGACGGGACATATGTCTCAATGTCCGATTCAGCACCTGATTCATAGAAGTCTCCGGAGTTGTACCCAGAGACACCCGTGGACAGTATGGTCTGTAGGAGGAATGGGTTTTCACCCACCACCATCCCACGTCTTCCACTGGTGCCCGGTTGTGGCTGTGAGTACTCCTGCCTCTGCACCATCTCCTCCTCCTGAACAGCATCAAGTGCCTCATCACCTGCAAAAACATAAAATAAAAGTAATTAAAACAGGCATGAGCACCATAGCCCACACACATAGGCATGACGAGGCACAGATCCAGTACATAAATGACACATTTCACACATGACAATTACTCTGGCATGCATGCACTGGCAATGAGTTGGAAGGGGAGGCAAAAAGCAGACACTGAGGACTCCAAGATTGAAAAGCAACACATGTGCTGCATGCTGGATAGCACTGGCATCACACATTAGCCTGTGAGTGGCATGGACAATCCACATACATGACACATGCCAGCACACAGATGTCACGTAGCATAGCCATGGCAGATTTCACAAGGACACGCAGATGGTAGCAAATCAGTACTGTCAGCCATCCATGTGAGATGGACATCATGAAATTGAACATGCAAAATAGTGTGCAAAACACTCATGTGCCACAGACTGCAACAAAGCCAGTGTTCACTGATGCAGTGATGGCAGGGACATGGATACATCAACGGTTGGTCACTTCGACATGACTGAAGACAATTGTCATGGTGAAGATTCAAACAGGGCCCCTGAAGTGATTGTGTGCAGGCCATGCATAGGTGGACATTACTCAATCAGCCTGATTGGTGAAATCATCCCCATAATAAGGTAAGAAATGTGGGCCATTGTGGGGTGTAATCTATGTTTGATGTATGTTACATTTGGGACAGAACGGCACAAAAATGTGTGGTAAAAATGCTAAGGATTTCATCAATCTGGCAGAATGGACAGGAAAACAGTATGAACAATGTTGTGGTAAGATGGCAGATGAAGGGCAAGTGCATTAATATGGTGCAAATTATCTACTGCGGCCAGAAGGTATACTTGAAAACCCAAACCCAAGGCCGGGGTATAGTTTGGAGGCACCACATGGGTGACCCATAGCAGTCATGACTACACAGCCTCACCTGGCACTCAATCAGAACACATCACCCAAGCAACATACACATGTTTTGCACACACATGCATGGCCACTCACCGGACATTGCCCCTGCAGCCTCCTCACCCTGGCTACTTGTGGCAGCAGATGACATTGCTGCCCCTGATCCATGTGGCCTGGTGACAGCAACTTTCACCGCCACACGTGGCTTTTACTTGTTGACACAGAAGTCAGACTGGGAGTCATCCTGTGCCGGTTTGGTTGACAATATGGGGCGGGTTAACAAGGCCTGAGCTGGGATGGTGTCAGCTGCATCTCCCGATCCATTGGGGGGCATAGGTGTCCCTGGTTGGTCCTCCACACACTGGCCTCTTGGGCCAACCTGCACATCCTGGCCGCATCCCCTACCGCACCCACCTCTTGGAGGTCGGCCACCTTTGCCTCCCTTACTGCTTGGTCGCCTCCCAACCATGGCACTGATGTTGTTGTGCAAATTGGAGGTGCAGTAAACAATTGTCCTGGGCAATTGGGGTGAAAGGGATAGGGTACTAGATGGAATACATACCTTAGTGCTCTAGCAAGGCTGTCTGTGACCCCTGGGGGAAGATGACGAGTTACACAACACTCAGGCACCACGAAAACAAAATGTAACGTGCACGCGACCAATGGTAGCCCACGTGCGTGGAAATGAGAACCCGCACTACGCTGTGGCACCCAGAAACACAAAAATAAGCGTACGCGTGGTACGCGCAGGCTACAATGACCTCTGAATGGGTACGTGACACACCGGGGCAACCACAGTTGAGAAATGCGTGCGCGACTCACTGACTGCCTGGAAAAAGAACGTGAAAAAGATGCGTGTGTGTGCGTTGGCAACACCCCCGCCAAAAGAAGAATTGAACGCCGTCTGAGTATACAAGGAGTACGAACTAGAACCATTGTGAAGTAATCGCGGGTGAAACAACAAGAAGTACAAGAAACGCTTGCTCTCCACAAAAAGTACGTACAAGAAAATGCATCCTACGCGGACCTTTTAACACAGCCCACATGTGTGACGTCACTTACGCACGTACGCGCTAAGGGCCTTTCCTCCAATAACCTGCAGTGACACCCGGACGTGCAGTTTTTGCACATGTACAATGAACATGCAGCTGTGTTGAGGGAAACGCCCTTGCGCGATATGTCACAGATGCGCTTACGCGCCAAGGGCATTTCCTCCAATTACACGCTGACTTGCAGATTTTTCATGTGCCAAATCATTCTGTATCAAGCTTGCCATGCAACAACACACTGAAGACCACGCTCCTGCCCAGAAGGCCATTTTCCTGCCCCCCAGAGCCCTGAGCATGCTCCCACCTGACATCTGCTGCTGCCTGCCTGCTGGCCACGTGCCCTGCTATTAGGTGTTTGCACGTCAGCCATCTGCAGGGGTCCAGTTGCTGTGACCACCCCTGCTGGAACAGAAGACTCCTGACTGGTATTACATCACTCCACAGCCCAGCCCCAGGACCTTGTTGCCCACCCATAAATACCTCGGGGGTCCATGTCCGGCACAACACCATCTGGTACCAGTGGCAACCCCCCAGCAGAGAGGCAGAGGGCTGCCAGCTTCAATACCAATGAAGTTGGCATCCTGGTGGAGCAAGTCCTGGGGCATTATGATGCCTTCTTCACACCATTGCGCGCCGACAAGGAAGGATGGAGGAGGATCTGGACGGACATAGTGGGTGCCATCAACGTGGAGGGGGTGGCACCATGCAACATCAAACACGTCCAGAAGCGCTGGGAGGACTACAAGTCCAGGACCCCGAAGAAGGCCCGACGCCTCTTAGATACAGCGGATGCAGTGGGGTGCCGGGGCCAGCTTACCAACCAGCAGGTGAGGGTCCTGGAGCGCATTCGCCCAGTGCTTCACCACCAGATCCTCAGGATGCAGGCCTGTCTGGAGTCGAGCGGTAAGTGCCCATGCATTGCTCTGTGAAACAGGGTATGTTGCAGTGTGCTGGTAGTTAGCTACTTGCCTGTATGTGTGACATGGGCCATGTATGGATGTTTGTGTGCAGGCACATGATGGTGCTGCATATGAGACCAGTCATGCGTGAACCACATGGATGGTGTATGTGTTACAATGCAACATACGGAGCAGCATGCGGAATGCACACATGAATGCATGCCTGTCTCTGTTCATGGACATGGTTGGGGTGTGAGAGATGGGTGCTGCTGTCATGGACATGTATAGTGTACGTGTCTGTGTGTCTGAGTAGCGTGGGTGTGACTTGTAAACATCATGGATGCATGACACATGTGCGTAACGATGTGTTGATTCACTGATGCAGCCTAGTCATCCTTGTATCCACTGTGTCTGGGGTGCACGAGGGCAGATGCATGAAATTACGGTGATGTGTGTGCATGTGATCAGTATGACCCATGATGCATGTGAGTTTCAAACCACTATTGTATGTTTCAACAGTTCCTTGGACATGGATGCAAATGTTCATTGCATGCACCATGTCTGTTTCTGCATGTGTGCTGCCTACACTGACCCATGTGTTGTGGAGGGACATGATGGAAGTGACGTTTGACAGTGCCACTCATGTGCTATTGCTTCCTGTCTAGGGGAATATTGTACAGTACCCTGATGCTTGTGTGCTATGTCTCCCTCTACACAGCGGCAAGTGAAGAAGAGGGCAGAGAAGACACTGTGGAGCAAAGCGGCGGGGATGCCTCCACCGGCCGGCAACAAAAGGCCCAGTCACCCTCCCAGGAATGACCACCATCCGGGAGCGAGGGGACTGATGCTGCGTCTGCCACTACAGCTGCAGCGGAAGGGGTGGGTGAGCCCCACAGGGGCTTGCGACGGCGGAAGGTGGTGTGGAGCCATCCAGGTTGGTGGTGTGCACAGAGGAGGAGGAGGCCGCTACTGAGCCACACATGGGGCCTCGTGGGGATGGTACCACTGGTGCAAGTGGTGCAGTCCAGGGGCAGGGGCAGGAGGCAGCACAGGGTGCCGTGGAGGGACCTGTGCATTTCACTTTCCCTGACATTGTGACTGCACCACCATGCACCAGCAGGGATGCCCCAACCCAGGCCTGTCCGCAGGTAGGGGGGAGGTCCACGTCATCTGGAACTCCTCCACCTGCAGACGAGGGGACCTGTGACTGTACAGAGTCCGTATTGATTTGTGTGGCGTTGCTCACGTGTGACATTCGTGATGACGTGCGTGCTTCCTGGGGGGACCATGCACGTCATCATGAAGAGCTGCGTGCCAACGTGGCCCAGTTGGGAGGGGCCATGGTCGGGCACTCTGGCAGGCCTCTCCTCCTCTGTGCAGACTATGCGCCAGTCATTCTCCATGCCGTCTTCCAGCCCAGATGCCATCAGTGCCCCCTCTGGACCTGCCCCGACCAATGCAGCCAGCTCGGTGGAGATCGAGTTGAGGATCCCATCCCTGCCACAGTCGGGAGTCAGAGGTCCAGCAGGGGTGGACACCCCAGCAACTGGACCCCAGCAGATGGAGGATGTGCCAGCATCATCGGGCAGGGCACGAGCATGCCGGCGCCAGTGGATGCCATCAGCCCGGATGCCGTTGTGCTGGCAGAGGCAGTTGCGTCAGAGGCAGTGGCAGGCTCAACGTGGGAGGCATCATGGCTCGGGCCATCAATATCAGAGGGGCAGGCATCGGGCAGAGGGCATGAGGTCCCTGGAATGGGAGTGTCTTCCATGTGGCAGCGGTTTGGCCAGCGGATAGATGCGGAGCGACATGTGCCACAGGCTGCAACAAAGCCAGTGTTCACTGATGCAGTGATGGCAGGCACATGGATACATCAATGGTTGGTCACTTCGACATGACAGAAGACAATTGTCATGTTGAAGATTCAAACAGGGCCCCGAAGTGATTGTGTGCAGGCCATGTGTAGGTGCACATTACTCAATCAGCCTGATTGGTGAAATCATTCCCATAATAAGGTCAGAAATGTGGGCCATTGTGGGGTGTAATATATGTTTGAAGTATGTTACATTTGGGACAGAACGGCACAAAAATGTGTGGTAAAAATGCTAAGGATTTCATCAATCTGGCAGAATGGACAGGAAACCAGTATGAACAATGTTGTAGTAAGATGGCAGTTGAAGGGCAAGTGCATTAATCTGGTGCAAATTGTCTACTGCGGTCAGAAAGGAATACTTGAAAACCAAACCCAAGGCCGGGGTATAGTTTGGAGGCACCACATGGGTGACCCATAGCAGTCATGACTACACAGCCTCACCTGGCACTCAATAAGAACACATCACCCAAACAACATACACATGGTTTGCACACACATGCATGGCCACTCACTGGAAATTGCCTCAAGATCTGGTAGGTCTCCCATGCCTTGGATCTGATCTTCTGTGATGAATCCTCCAGCGATAGATTCATATTCTGTGAGTACTTCCTCCTCTGGTGGAGACCCACTGCCAGTCACCAGCATAGAGGCATGATTGGAAGCCAGCTTGTTCTTTGCTCTGCGTGTGAGGTCATTCCACCACTTAGAGCAATCATCAGCTGTGTGCCTCAAAAATGCAAGGGAACTAATCTGGCCCGCGATGCACTGCCAGTGGGCCCTACGTTGAGCAGTCGTAGTCTTGCACCCTGCAGTCACCAGCATTTTGTGGCCATGGGCTGACACATAGCCCACAAGTGCGTCTAGTTCTGCATCATTGAAACTATGCTTCCTTGACGTGCCGGAGTGGGTAGCCATGTCTGGGGTCCCAGCCTGTACCGCAAGAGTACCCTTCTTCTTCTTGGAAGGTGGTGTGGACCCTGATTGGCTTATGCCGCTCTGGTTGGTAGGGGCTGAAGCGCAGGTGGACTGGGCACTGGAAGTAGCTAAAGGCATGATGACCAAAGGTCTCACTGCAGGCATTGGCTGCTGGGGGATGTTGGCAGGACCAACCTCAGTGTGATGGACTGGGACCAACACTGTCCCAGCTGGGAGACTCAGAGCTGGGGTGGATTGAGCTGCAGCTGCCCCTGCAGCCTCTTCACCCTGGCTACTTGGGGCAGCAGGAGATATTGCTGCCCCAGATCCACATGGTCTGGTGACAGCAACTTTCAACGCCACACGTGGCTTTTACTTGGTGACACAGAAGTCAGCCTGGGAGTCATCCTGTGCCGGTTCGTTTGACAATATGGGCCGGGTTAACAAGGCCTGAGTTGGGATGGTGTCAGCTGCATCTCCCCGATCGATTGGGGGGGGCATAGATGTCCCTGATTGGTCCTCCACACACTGGCCTCTTGGGCCACCCTGCACATCCTGGCCACATCCCCTACTGCGCTCACCTCTTCAGGTCGTCCACCTTTGCCTCCCTTACTGCTTAGTTGCCTTTCAACCATGGCACTGATTTTGTTGTGCAAATGGGAGGTGCAGTAAACAATTGTCCTGGGCAATTAGGGTGAAAGGGGTAGGGTACTAGATGGAATACATACCCTAGTGCTCTAGCAAGGCTGTCTGTGACCCCTGGGGAAGATGACAGGTCACGCAACACTCAGGCACCACGAAAACAAAATTTAACGTGCACGTGACCCCTGGTAGCCCACGTGCGTGGAATATAGAACCCGCACTACGCTGTGGCACCCAGAAACACAAAAATAAGCATATGTGTGATACACGCAGGCTACAATGTCCTCTGAGTGGGTAAGCGACATACCGGGGCAACCACAGTAGAAAAATGCATGCGCGACTCACTGTCTGCCTGGAAAAAGAACGTGAAAAAGATGCGTGTGTGCGCTTTGACAACACCCCCGCCAAAAGAAGAATTGAACGCCGTCTGAGTATACAAGGAGTACGAACTGGAACCGTTGTGAAGTAATCGTGTGTGAAATGACAAGAAGTACAAGAATCACCCACTCGCTCCCCACAAAAAGCACGTACAAGAAAATGGCATATTACGCGTATCTTTTAATCCAGCCCACATGTGTGACGTCACCTACGTGCGTACGCACTAAGGGCCTTTCCTCCAATCACCCGCAGTGACACCCGGACGTGCAGTTTTTGCACGTGTACCAATGAACATGCAGCCGTGTTGAGGGAAACGCCCTTGCGTGTTACGTCACAGATGCGCTTACACGCTAAGGGCCTTTCCTCCAATTACACGCTGATGTGCAGTACGTGCCAAATCACTCCGTATCTAGCTGGCCATGCAACAACACACTGAAGACCACGCTCCTGCCCAGAAGGCCATTTTCCTGTGCCCCAGAGCCCCGAGCACACTCCCACCTACCATCTGCTGCTGCCTGCCTGCCTGCTGGCCACGTGCCCTGCTATTTGGTGCCTGCACGTCAGCCATCTGCAGGGGTCCAGTTGCTGTGACCACCCCTGCTGGCATAGAAGACTCCCGACTGGTATTCCATCACTCCACAGCCCAGCCCCAGGACCCATTTGCCCACCCATACCTGCCTCGGGGGTTGCCATGTCTGACACAAGACCATCTGGCACCAGTGGCAACCCCCAAGCAGAGAGGCAGAGGGCTGCCAGCTTCATAGCCTAAGGCCCGTTCCTGTCTGCCCCTCAGCTTCACTTTTGTTGAGGGCAGGAGCACATCAACACCAGCTGCGTACTGCTACGTGCTGCCGGCTCCATTTTAGCTGCAGGAGCAGCTAGGATTTTTGATCTTTCGCCACGCTGCTGCTCCCGCTATCCCGCTCACCAGCAAGAGGAGCACAGGGCCAATGAAGCACAGTGGCTCCAGCCCTTGGTGCAACTTTGCCCCTTACAGCAGCCCCAAGCCATGAGGACCCCCGCCGACACCCATCTAAAATGGATGCCACAGAAAGACACTGGTAGCGTCCTGCTAGGTTGCCTAGCAACCATCCGAGGCCGGCCTGAAAATCACTGGTGTAAGCCGGAGGCGGAAGCCGGCCTACCAAGGCCCACATAGCCTAAGGCCCCTTCCTGTCTGCCCCTCAGCTTCACTTTTGTTGAGGGCAGGAGCCCATCAACACCAGCCATGCACGGCTACGTGCTGCCAGCTCCATCTTAGCTGCAGGATCAGCTAGGATTTTTGATCTTTTGCCACGCTGCTGCTCCCGCTATCCCGTTCACCAGCAAGAGGAGAACAGGGCCACTGAAGCACTGTGGCTCCAGCCCTTGGTGCAAATTTCCCCTTACAGCAGCCCCAAGCCACGAGGACCCCTGCTGACACCCATCTAAAATGGATGCCACAGAAAGACGCTAGTAGCGTCATGCTAGGTTGCCTAGCAACCATCCGAGGCTGACCTGAAAATCACTGGTGTAAGCCGGAGGCAGAAGCCGGCCCATCACGACCAAGGCCCACATAGCCTAATGCCCCTTCCTGTCTGCCCCTGTCCACACTTGCGCTACGGCGCGGGACATTGCTCCGTAGTACACCCACTCCATCTGCAATCTGAACGTTGGACACGCCCCTGAACTTAGCTCAATACTGACCTTGTCCAGCATCAGATGTGGTAAGACTTTTCGTTACACTCTATGCGTTGAGCTTCGCATGGTCGCAAGCACACTGCTTCATGCCTTCGCTCTCACCACCGGAACACAAGACTCTTTCGTTCTCAGCACCAAGCAAACCTTTTTACTCTGTTATTATCTACGTTTGACCCACCTTTACTGTGTGCCTGCATGTACCCCGCACAGCTGCTCCACACACACAGCAGCACTCAGCCACTCCCACAAAATCTGTGGACTAATTAACAGTAAGCCCAGCATGTCAGTATCTAGCCCCCTACCCCAAATGGAACCACTAGCTTTACTATGGAGCTACTTGTGGCAATGGGACACCCCTGCATATCCCTTTTTAGCAGCACATACATTGTGCCTAGAAGCTAATCTTTTGCCTTCATTTTCTGTACCGACCTAGTCAGCCTTATTTGAACTACTGCCTTGTGTCATTGATTGCATTTCTGCACATTTTGCACCTAATCGGCCTTATCTGAAATACTGCCTTGTGTCATTGATTGCATTTTGCACATTTTGTACCTAGTTGGCCTCACTTGAACTACTTCCCTGAGTCATTGATTGCATTTCTGCACATTTTGCACCTAATCGCCCTTATCTGAAATACTGCCTTGTGTCATTGATTGCATTTTGCACATTTTGTACCTAGTCAGCCTCACTTGAACTACTGCCTTGAGTCATTGATTGCATTTTTGCACATTTTGTACCTAGTTGGCCTTGTTTGAACTACTGCTTTGAGTCACTGATTGCATTTTGCACCTAGTCGGCCTTGTTTGAACTATTGCCTTGAATCAGTGATTGCACTGTCCATGTACCCATCTAGCAATTCACACCAGAATCATCGTAGGGTACCTTACTGCCTTCTCCTTTTGCACCACCTTCATCAGCAGTGTTAAGACCAACCATCATTACCCTACCATACATTATTCTACCATGCCCCTTAGCAACCCATACCTTAATGACCCCGCCTTATGGCTCCATCATTTCGCCACTAAACCAACACCTAATCAACCTTGCACTCTTCAAGCTAGGAATCTTAGACTTAGATCTAGACTGCCCCGCGCCCCATGCACTCAGTGCATCTACACTTCCATCACACACTCTAATACACAGAAGACACTACCCACTGTTAGTTCCACCACCACCAAAGAACTCAAGGGTGCCCTCATTAACGCCAGATCCCTCACGGCCCATGTTCTAGACATCTCTGACCTTATCACCGTCCAAAACCCTGATTTCATTGCCATTACTGAAACTTGGCTACAAGCAGCCTCTGGCCCTCTTCTTGCCCTCGCCATCCCGAATGGATACTTTATCATCAGAGCCGACCGACAGTCCTCTTCCAAAGGAGGCAGAGTTGCGTTCATACATAGAGATAATATCACATTAAGAACTATCCCTAACATTGAGCTTAGCTCGGCAGAGTCTCTTTCTGTGAAACTCACCCTCTCTCCGGCTAATACTGCAACTCTACACCTCATCTATAGAGCTCCAGGACCACTTGGCTTCTTCACAGATGAGATCACAGCCATCCTGACCGACAATACTAAGCTTAACTCTCAGGTACTGCTACTAGGTGACCTTAACCTTGGTCTCTCCTACCCTAAGGATCACTCAGCCTCTGAGGTCGCGACCACCTTAGCAAATTTTGGCTTCCAGCAACGTATTGGCAAACCTACCCACATCAAGGGCAGAACGCTTGACTGGATTACTGATTTTAACTGCAACACTATTATACGTTCCAACCATGCCTGTGCCTGGTCGGACCACCACACCATCATCTTCCATTTACCGGCTACCAATCCTCACACCGTACCTACTATAGCTCCGGCCATCCCCACAAGGAACAAAAAATACATCACCAGGGATAAATTACTCCCACTCATCGTCCCCATCCTGAACAACTGTGTCACTCAACAGAATGACCCCACCGTCTTAGTAGATACCTTCAATCAAACATTGCTCAAAGCTATTGATACTATAGCACCGCTCAAACTACGGAAAGCCAAACAACAAGCCCACCTGAACTCTTGGTTCACCCCGCAGTTAAGAGTCCTACGCAAAGAGAAGAGTAAGGCTGAATCTCTCTGGAAAAGCCTTCCCTGTGAAGCTAACAAAGATCGCCTCCTCATCACTTCCCTCAATTACAAGGAAGCGATCGTACAAGCCAAAAAGGAGACCTATAACCAGTGTATTTCACAAGCTGAATCCAACACAATGGAGTTATTTAAAATCCTTAAAGAACTTGAATCCCCTTCCACTGCTCCCGATACCTGTTGCAAAGACAGTACGTGGTGCAACAACATTCAAAATGCACTCCTCAACAAAATATCCACTCTGCAATCGAAAATTAACTCCAGTCAAACCACTTTACTTACCTCCCCCCTAACTAGACTGGTCACGACCACCACAGTCTCATTCTCTCACACCCCTTTCAGCTTCACCCCACTCACCATCCCCAGAGTCGAAAACATCATTCGCAATTTAAAACCTTCTAACTGCGAAGGTGACTCCTGCCCGGCACCTATCATCAAGGAAGCATCACATGACCTCGCTCCTTTTATAACTACCTTCATCAACTCCTAATCCCTAACAGGAACGACGGTCCCTAACAACTTAAAGGACGCATGGGTTATCCCGCTCCTATAAAAAGCTACTTTAGACCCTGAGTTACCAACTAAATATAGACCTATCACCACCGTGCCGTTCCTCCTAAAAATACTAGATAGAGCAGCATATCTTCAGATACAGAACTACTTGTAAACTACCAACCTCCTTGGCACAAGATAATCTGGCTTCAGACCCAAGCACGGGACAGAAACAGCACTTTTAGACCTCAAAACGCAAATTGAGGACCTAAAAGACAATGGCAAATTGGCCCTTTTACTCTTACTGGACCTATCTGCGGCCTTCGATTTGGTCAATCATCAAATTCTTTGCCAGCACCTGAAATCCGCTGTCCACTTCTCCGATAATGCCACCAACTGGATCAGGTCTTTCCTCGACAACAGGCACATGAGAGTATTCTCACCCTCCTCATCAGCCGATCCAACACCAGTCCCCTGTGGAGTCCCGCAAGGGTCCTGTGTTGCCCCTACTCTCTATAATGTATTTACCAAACCATTGTTCGATGTGCTCGACTATCTGGGTGTCACCTACACTAATTATGCTGATGACACCCAGATACTCATTCCCATCACTGGTAACTACATTGCTGACTCCAAAGCCCTGAATGACATCTACCGTGTCATCCAGGCCTGGATGAACTGTGCCTCAACGATGACAAGACAGAGCTTCTCATCTTGGGTACGCAGCAGAGACTTGGCAATCTGAGTCCATCGTTCAGCTCCTTCAATATTGACGGTAATTCCATCAAAATATCTAAAGACACCAAAACCTTAGGAATCTACCTAGATTCCGCACTCACCCTCACCAGACAAACTAATGCAGTGGTTGCCGCGTCAGCGTACACCTACAAGTTGATCACAGCTTGCCGCCCATTCCTCACTACTCAGAGCTGCATCACTCTGGCCAGGACTCTGGTCATGTCCAAACTGGATTACTGCACTGCAATATATCAAGGCACCAACCAGGGTAATCTCAACAAACTGCAGACCACCCAAAATAATTCCATCAGAGCTGCACGCAACATCCCTAGATCAGCCCACATTTCAGAAACTAGGAAGAACCTCAACTGGCTCTCAGTATCGCCCTGAAAGCTCTGGCCCTCACCTACAAATGCGTAAACAATCAGGCCCCTACATATCTAGTCTCCCGATTTACTCAACACATACCCGCGCAAGTACTTAGATCCGCACAAACTGAAAGCCTCATGATTCCTAGATACAAGCTCCAAACAGCTGGTGACGCCAGCTTTCCAGTCCTGGCAGCCAAACTCTGGAACACCCTACCACTCACCATCAGAAAGCTACCTTCCCTTAACCTCTTCAAACTCAAAGCTAAGCTCTGGCTAGCTACCTCACGCTAACAACTAACCTTGGTCTTGTGCGTCCCGGCTGGGACCCTGTATTATATTGTTCATGTACATTACCTCTCTTTGTCGAAGATTAGATATATGTAACATCTTCTGTAACTCTGTCACAATTGTTATGTCTACTGTGATCATATGTCATTGCTGTAACTCGCTATTAAGATATGAGCCCGGTTGCCCTTGGGCCTGGTTTTGTGCTATACAAATAAAATAAATATAAATACAAATACAAATTTAGTGCCAATGAAGATGGCATCCTGGTGGAGCAAGTCCTGGGGCATTATGATGCCCTCTTCACACCATCGCGCACTGACAAGGAAGGACAGAGGAGGATCTGGACGGACATAGTGGGTGTCATCAATGTGGAGGGGGTGGCACCACGCAACATCAAACACGTCCAGAAGCGCTGGGAGGACTACATGTCCAGGACCCTCAAGAAGGCGCAGCGCCTCTTAGACGCAGTGGATGCAGTGGGGCACCGGGGCCTGCTTACCAACCAGCAGATGAGGGTCCTGGAGCGCATTCGCCCAGTGCTTCACCACCAGATCCTCAGGAGGCAGGAGTCGAGCGTTAAGTGCCCATGCCTTGCTGTGTGAAACAGGGCATGTTGCAGTGTGCTGTTAGTTAGCTACTTGCCTGTATGTGTGACATGGGCCATGTATGGATGTGTATGTGCAGGGACATGATGGTGCTGCATGGGAGACCAGTCATGCGTGAACCACATGGATGGTGTATGTGTTACAATGCAACATGCGGAGCAGCATGCGGAATGCACACATGAATGCATGCCTGTCTCTGTTCATGGACATGGTTGGGGTGTGAGAGATGGGTGCTGCTGTCATGGACATGTATGTTGTACATGTCTGTGTGTCTGAGTAGCGTGTGTGTGACTTGTAAATGGCATGGATGCATGACACATGTGTGTGACGATGTGTTGATTCACTGATGCAGCCTAGTCATCCTTGTATCCACTGTGTCTGGGGTGCACAAGGGCAGATGCATGAAATCACGGTGATGTGTGTGCATGTGATCAGTATGACCCATGATGCATGTGAGTTTCAAACCACCATTGTATGTTTCAACAATTCCTTGGACATGGATGCAAATGTTCATTGCATGCACCATGTCTGTTTCTGCATGTGTGTTGCCTGCACTGACCCATGTGTTGTGGAGGGACATGATGAAAGTGACGTTTGTCAGTGCCACTCATATGCTATTGCTTCCTGTCTAGGGGACTATTTTACAGTACCCTGATGCTTGTGTTCTATGTCTCCCTCTACACAGCGGCGAGTGAAGAAGAGGGCGGAGAAGGCGCTGTGGACAAAGCGGCGGGGATGCCTCCACCGGCCGGCGACAAATGGTCCAGTCACCCTCCCAGGAATTACCATCAGCTGGGAGCGAGGAGACTGGTGCCGCATCTGCCACTACGGCTGCAGCGGAAGGGGCGGGTGAGCCCCCACAGGGGCTTGCGACGGCGGAAGGTGGTGTGGAGCCATACAGGTTGGTGGTGTGCACAGAGGAGGAGGAGGCCGCTACTGAGCTGCACATGGGGCCTGGTGGGGGTGGTACCACGGTGCAATTGGTGCAGTCCAGGGGCAGGGGCAGGAGGCAGCACAGGTCACCATGGAGGGGCCTGTGCATGTCGCTTTCCCTGACATTGTGACTGCACCACCATGCACCAGCAGGGATGCCCCATCCCAGGCCTGTCCGCAGGTAGGGGGGAGGTCCACGTCATCTGGAACTCCTCTACTTGCGGACGAGGGGACCCGTGACCGTATGGAGTCCGTATTGATTGGTGTATAGTTGCGAACGCGTAAAATTCGTGATGACGTGCGTGCTTCCTGGGGGACCATGCACGTCACCATGAAGAGCTGCGTGCCAGCGTGGCCCAGTTGGGAGGGGCCATGGTCGGGGGTTTCCTACATGTGTCGGGCACTCTGGCGGCCCTCTCCTCTTCTGTGCAGACTATGCGTCAGTCGTTCTCCATGCTGTCTTCCGGCCCAGATGCCACCAGGGTCCCCTCTGGACCTGCCCCGACCAACGCAGCCAGCTCGGTGGAGATCCCATCCCTGCCACAGTCAGGAGTCGGAGGTCCAGCAGGGGTGGACACCCCAGCAACTGGACCCCAGCAGATGGAGGATGTGCCAGCATTATCGGGCAGGGCACGTCCATGACGGCGCCGGTGGATTCCATCAGCCGGGCTGCCGTCGTGCCGGCCGAGGCAGTTGCATCAGAGGCAGCGGCAGGCTCAACTTGGGAGGCATCATGGCTTGGGGCCATCAACATCAGAGGGGCAGGCATCGGCCAGAGGGCAGGAGGACCCTGGAATGGGAGTGTCTTCCGTGTGGCAGCGGTTGGGCCAGCAGATAGATGCGGAGCGGCTGCGGGCAGTGGACCCACGGCTCGCTATGATCAGGGCGGAGAACTCCATGCGCAGGGCATTGAGGCGGGCTGAGTGCCTCGAGGCAACTCGCAGGGAGTTGGAACAGGCCATGACTGCATCCCTGCGAGACCTCAAGGAAAGGGAAGAGGCCTGCCTCCGGGTCATCGATGTGGAGTTCGATGATGCCCTGGCCCGGAACATCACAGAATGAGCCATAGGACTTGACCGGCGCCATTGTATATAGTTCACTAATCTAAGGTTCCCTTTCTTTTTCTTTTATTTTGGAGTTAATGGACGTTGCTCCACTTCGTGTATATAGTTTTTTCTTAATAGGACTTTTTCGTATGTTTCCTTTTGTTTCTGGATCATGGCCCATTTCGACTTTCTTTGTATATAGTTGCAGACTTGTACGTACATACTTTCTTTTTCTATATTCCCATGGATCAATGTTTTTTTTTTTTTAAATTTGGATTATGTTTTTATTATGGACATTGACAATGGACCACTTTTTTTATAGTACATGATTTTTCTTTTTTTTAACTTTGATTTTCATTTTACTATTCCTCCAAGTCAGTTCATTATGTTTTGAATACATTTTTTCTAACTTCTAAATTGGTGTTGTGTTCTGTCATTGGTTTTGTGCATGTCTCATTGAACATTTCCTCAGTCATGTGTTGCCACTATGTGGCTCCGTTGTGCATTCCTGCATGGGCTTGGTGGTTCATTTAGACTATCATGGCATGCGTAATTTGGTAATTGGTTCTGTGGATGGTTTGATGCTTGCATTTTGGGGCAAGGGGGATTAGGATTGGCTTTAGGGACATGGGTCTGTTTTGTTAGGGCATGTTGTTTGTTGGGACATGAGTCGGTGCCTTGTGGCAGTTGCCGTCAATGGTGGGTGGGTGATAAGGAGTGCAGGGGGACATGAGTCGGGGTCTACTGGCAGGTGCCCATCAATGCTGGGTGGGTGTGGGTGCAGGGGGACATGAGTCGGGGCCTGCTGGCAGGTGCCCGTCAATGCTGGGTGGGTGGGGGTGCAGGGTTACATGAGTCGGGGCCTACTGGCAGGTGCCCGTCTATGCTGGGTGGGTGGGACATGTGTTGGGGCTCACAAGTGCATGGTGCCATGTGGGCTGCCTGCGGGGCATGGCCAGGGTGGATGGGCTGCCTGCAGGGAATGGTCAGGGGTGTAGGGTAGTCCCCTGTGGTGTGGGCTGCCTGCAGGGCCTGGGGATGGGGAGGGGGCACATCCTGAGGACCCACACTGACAAATTGCATGTTAAACACCCCACGCGCCCCTCAGAATACACGTACCCCTCTCGCGCTAGTGAAATCGCGTGTAAAACTCCCTGCGAACCCCTCAGAATACACGTACCCCTCTTGCGCTGGCCCCTCAGAATACACGTACCACTCTCACACTAGCGAAATTGCGTGTAAAACTCCCCGCGCACCCCTCAGAATACACGTACCACTCTCGCGCTAGCGAAATCGCAGGTAAAACTGCCAGCACACCCCTCAGAATACACGTACCCCTCTCGCGCTAGCGAAATCATGTGCAAAACTCCCTGCGCACCTCTCAGAATACACGTACCCCTCTCGCACTGGCGAAATCGTGTTTAAAACTCTCCACGCACCCCTCAGAATACACGTACCCCTCTTGTGCTACCGAAATCGCGTGTAAAACTCCCCGTGCACCCCTCAGAATACACGTACCCCTCTCGCGCTAGCGAAATTGCATGTAAAACTCCCAGCGCACCCCTCAGAATACACGTACCCTGCTCAATCAAGGCCCATCGCGTGTGCAACTTCCCGCGTACCCCCCAATAAACATAGCACAATCACAAGGCCTATCTCGTGTGAAACTTGCTGCATAGCCCCAAAATAAACGTACCCCGCTTTCGCCTGGAGATTGCGTGTGAAAATTCCCACGCACCCCCGAAATACACACAGCCACCCCATCCACCCTGGGCATGCCCCACAGGCAGCCCACCCACCCTCCCCATGTCCCACAGGCAGACCATCCACCCTGGCCATGCCCCACAGGCAGCCCACGCTTTCATACGCAATTTACCTGGCGCGAGCGGGGTACGTGTATTCCGAGGGGTGCGCCTGTCCATTTTCACGCTTTTGGCTGCTGTGAGCGGGGTACGCGTAGTATTTTCACCCGATTACAGTGTACCGGGCCTGTAAACTGGTGCAGGGTTAGCGAGGCCCTTTGTGCTGCATTGGGGAATTGAATGCCTTTTCCTTGCGCAAGTGGTGTTCTTGGGGGCGTAACTGGTGCTGCGGGATGTTTGCTGTGCCAGCGCTCAAAATGGCTTGGAAATTCCATGAATATGTGGTGCGCCAGAATGCTGTTTAGCGCACATGGCTGGCACACACTGGTGTACGTTCCCTCTCTGCACTGCTCGCGTGTGCTGCCTCTGCGCTAAATATATGAATTACCCCCTTAAAACTTTGCAAAAAGCTGGATGCGACAGGCCTGCTGACATGGCTACATTCCCCTGATACGACCCAGCTGTGCAAAAATGTAGAGCCGCAGGCACTTTCACTAGAGGTGGAATAGCAGTAGTCTTTCTGGAGTTACCTTCCACACCACCCTTTATCAGGTCAACCAAATAGTCGCAGCCGCTTCCTGAATATCTGATCTCGAATCGCCGACTCCGGCCACAGTCCAGGCAAATGAGCCCACACCGGGAACCCTAACTTGGGCCTCCAAACACCAGCTGAACCACGAGTTTGCTGCCTAATGATCTATGCCTTCATAAAGACTTCGGTTGAAACGCGCGTCGGCTACCCCTTTCACCAACTTTGAGCTACTTGTCTCCCCAAAATATATATATTTCTTGTTGGCATCAGAATGCGTATCAATCTGTTGTTTTGTTAACAATTAACGCACAAAATCACCAAAGTACATGACCAAAGGACTGGACTCTTACTAGACTACACAAATGTCTCTAATTGGACTAGCAAACCCACCCAGCGCCCACAACTAACAAAGGTGTGTCACCCCACCAAGCATCAATTCAACCAGGAACCTAGGAGTTGGTCCCCCAGACAAACCACGTACTAGGCGGCAGGCCTAACCACTACCACTAACAGGAGGTGCGCAGAGGACCAAGTGTCCCGACACCCAAGACTCCACATCCCATTGAAACTCCAAATATAAAATTGCTTCAGTGTCCAGCCTATACAGGCTGATCATTTGTTCGGGTGACGTGTGAAAAAAATTCACTCGTGTTCGAAATATGCATTCCTTAATTCACCTTCTCCTTCCTTGCCTGGCCCGCTGCAACTCCGGTGGAATGATGGGTACAACTGGATCAACTGCTTCATGGCCTTCGTTGTTGGCATTCCGACGATGAATAGCAAAATACGCTGCCACTACACCGGCCATCCTTCCACCCCACCAACTGCACTGCAATAGCTGCAATGCTGCCCTCTGTGTACGATCTTCATACTTCCAGCCGATCTTCTTTTTGTCCCTACACATAACACAGAAACCTAGGTCAACATGCACTTGTGTGGAGGTTTTTAGAACCACAACAGAACAAGGATCCGGACAGCAAAAACTCTACACGGGCTGAATGCCAAACCAGTTCCATAGAAATATTTGTGCCAAGTGCATCAATCCCCTAACCGACTCCTCCGAACCGTTTCCCCTACTTCATAATGATGTATTTTTTATGTGACAATGAAGTGTTGTTTAGGTACTGCTTACGTACATCCATCAACCCAAAAAAGTTGGTATTTCCACTACACCCACACCCTACCAGTAGCCCTCCATCATTGTATAGTATATGTCCCATACATATATACATACACATGAATTTTCTTATGTGTGCACTTTATAAAACTTTAAAAAACTACCACATGAGACCTACTAACTACGTGCCCATTGGTGCACCTACTACTTACATCAGCCCATGACCTTACCATCAAGTCCCACCTCCTGTGTCTGCAGGGGACAATTATGGAGGGGTCCTGTACAGGGTACCACCCACATGCAGCTGTCGCTTCCAAGGATTCCCCTTACATTTTACAGCACTGCCCATGTCATAATTGCTGTTAACCATCACAATATCACCATGTACTAATAACAGAACTAATGTAGCACATATTTGCCACCCTTACTGATTTAGGCACTAGGGTACTGATTTTTACAGGGGCACCAAATTCATGTGACTCCACTTGACACTGACCCATGACAAAGCATGTTTCACATTACTGTGCCTGTGTGGTGGGCGGGTAAGTGAATCTTTAGGGTTCAGACCAATTCAGCCACCTGACAGCTACATGACTCTGCCCTGCACTCTGGCCTGGACAGGCCTTAGGTGAAACACCAGTGAATGGATAAGTGGTAGAGCGCACCACCAGTCTCCATGTCGTTCATTTATTCATATTGCACTACACAAATAAATATGTAATGGTCACACTGCTACTACAGAGCAGTGGCAAACGTTGACTACCAGCTCTGTGCATTTTCGTAAATTTAGGTAATTAACGACTGCACAGATGCATGTAGCCAACATATTCTGTACAAATGCTGCCGGCGGAAAATGGAGTGGAGCAGCCAGTGTTTGCTGGAAACTTAGCCTGAGCTATGCTATCTTAAGTTATTTTTTACTGGAACAAAAAGGATCCACATTGTTTTTTCATTGTTGTTGGTAAAGTAACGCAGAAGGAATACGAGCAAATGGCACCTTCTTTACTTTTGAAATAAGAAGCAAGGCTGTTAGGCAGAAGTTGTACATTTTATAAATTTAAACATGTACAAGATTGCTCCAGTGGTGGCAACAAAAGTATACATCTTTTCGGGCACACATGTTTCCAAATATGTTAGCAAATTTCTCACCCACCTCACACACAATAAGAACTGCTTCTTGTGGCACTCCTCCGTAAGGCACCAATTGTGTGCCCTACTTTAGCACCAATTTTCAGCGCTTGCGTTATTGGAGGAGTGCCACAAGAATAACCATGCAAAGGCATGATTAACGAGAGTGCCGGTTGCTAGGTCGGGTTACAGCCCTTCCTAGCAACCGGCACCCATATTCCTAAAGTGGCGCAATCATTCCGATTTCGGAGTATTGCACCACCTTTAGAATAGGGTGTAATTACCGAAAATGTTGTTAGCCCTTTCTACAACATTTTCGCCAATTACCACCCAGTTGATAATCGGGCCCTCAGTCTCTTAAACATACCTTATTCTATACTTTGGTGGTTGCAAAGTGTCAAACCATGCTTATGTGTGCTCTCCTGCCAGGTTGGTTTCCTAGCGGCAGTTCAGAAATGAGAAGAGTGCCAAATCAGCACTGCGAGTCTGGTGTTGTTTTGAAGGGTTTTGAACACGATTTGAATTCAACTTGAACCTGTGTAAACAGGGTTCCTGTATTGGTTCAAAAGTCATCAAATGCAGAATTTGGTTGAAAGCTGTGCAAACAGTGACCCTGTATTGTTTCAAAGGGGATCAAGTGCGGCTTGAATTCTGTTCGACCATATGCACACAGGGGTTCTGTGTTGATTTAAATTTGGTTCAGACTTGTGTTAACAGTGGTTCTGTGGTATTTAAATATGGTTTAAATGTGCTTGGATAGCAGTTAAAAACTGTGCAAAAGGGATTCAAACTTCTTTGCCTTTCCCGGGTGCTGCAGTCCCTATCCACAGGCTCAGGGACAACATAGGTCATTGTTCCCATTCTCCCAATAAAAGGAGAGAATGTCAGGTGACCTTTAACACTGTGATGAGGACTTGAGTACCCTTGTGGCTGGCTTATAAGCAAATCTTGTTCCAGCAGCAGGTCACCCCCAATGTTCCCTTGGGATGGTTAGGGGACATAGCTTGCCTCTACCTTGGACACCCAGTCTTCACCTTCCTTAGGTGTATGTTGCAAAGTGAATCTATGAGTGGGACACCCTTTTTTCTTTTTTTAAAGCAAACGTCTACAGGTGATTGGGCAAAGGCAAACCTGCTTTAAGGGTTCAATCCATGTCCTGCCATGTGCAAGTGGTATTTTCCTTCTGACATCACACCCAAAGAGATTTGCTCCACAGGAACTGTCGGGGACAGGATGAAAAGATAGAGGCAAAGAGAAACAAGATGATGGAAACTTTCTCCAGCAGTATTTTTCTATTTTACTTTTATTTTATTGATTAAAGCGTGGACCTAGTTCGAGAGCAGCAGAGCGCTGTACAGAGTGTGGGTAGTCAGCATTTGGGCTGGCATCTTTTAACAATAACGGAGTACTGTGAGTTGAAATCTATGCATCAGTATGTGCCTCCACTGGAATTAGCCTTTGGTCAGGTTTTGTTTGAAAAGCCATGTTTTGAGAGATTTGCGAAATTGGAGAATTGTGGGTGCATATTGAGCCGATGCCAGGATCGAGTTCCAGAGGATGGATGCATGACAAGAGAAGGATTGTTTGCGTGCCCTCTCTTTGAGTTGTGATTCAAGCTGGTTTGTCAATTTGCCTTGCTAGGAGTGTGTACCACCTGATATGTGGGCCGTAGCCACAAGGCATGCTGGTATGATAGTAATGACTGCTTTGTAGATGATGCACGCAGTCCTGAAATGTATCATGGTCTGTAGAGGAAGACAATGCATTTTGTGTAGGATGGGGGTGATTTAGTCATATTTCTGTGCATCTGTAATATGACATGCTGCAGTGTGGTGGACTTCTTTTAGAGGAGCCAAGTAAGCAGCTAGGAGTGATGTCAGGAGAGCATTTCACCCATCGATGTGCAAGACTACAAGGGCCTACACTATGATCTGTATGTCGGTGGTCAGTCATAATGTAGAATGCAATAATGTCGAAAGTCAAAATGTCGAAAACATTTTTTAGAAAACAATAATGTCGAAAACCAATAATGTCGAATTTTCTTGACATTTTTTCGAAAAAAATATATAAATATATATATAATTAAATTGTGTTGAGTATGAGGGGTGAGAGGGTGGTGGGGGGGTTGGGGGGGTGTTGCCGGGGGGTGTTGGGTGAGGGGGGTTGGGGGGACCCCCCCTAGTAAATGATACTCTTCTTGTTTATGTATTTAATGATAGTGCTAACTGACATTTTTTTTCAACATTTTTTTTCTTAAAATTGACTCTTTTCATTATATGTATAGGTTTTCGACATTATTGTTTTCTACATTTTTTTTTTCAACATTTTTGTAAGTCGACATTTTTTTTTCTACATTATGACTATAAACCCTGTATGTCCTGTGGTGGGATGAAGGAATTCATTTTTCAAAGGGTAGAAATTCCGAGCCAGGATGTTTGGGCCTTCTTAGCTATGTGTTTCTGGAATGACAGGCTGCTGTCAAAGGTGAACCCTAAGGATTTTGCTGAGTCCAAGACTTGTGCAACAAATTCTTCTATGTACATATCATTGAACTATCGTTGGACAATTAGTTTTTTTTGTGGGTGGTCCGATGCGGATGAATTCAATCTTGGATGGGTATAGTTTTCGATGAACAGTCAACATCCAGGTGTGAATGATGGCAAGGTAATCACCTAGACGAATTATGTCCTGCGCTATATTTACTCTCATGTACAAATGAGTATCATTTGCGTATTGGTGGAGGGCTATATTGGAATCTTTGAGGAGAGTGCCAAGAGTCTGCATTTAAATATTAAAAAGGATTGGTGAGAGGATGGAGGCTTGAGGGACTCTGCAGGAGACCAGTATGCAGATCAGATCCATCTGACTACACAAACCCTGCCAAATCCTCAATAGAATCAAAACCCTTTTGGTATACAACAACCTAGTCTGAGGCTGCTACCTTTGTGAATGGGTGTGCACTTTGATTCCTGTTCCCAGGACATCATCCTGTGGAATGTGTTTCTCTCTGGGAAGGGTGTACCCGACCTCACAAAGGAGCAAAAGAGAGGCAACCCCTAGGGTTACAGCCCTGCTGACAGCCTGGCTTCCACAGATGAACTGGGCTTACAGGGCTGACACATGTGTGTTTCAATTTAGTGTGGCTTGGATTACTATGGGAGATGCCAGTCACCATACCTTCAACTCAGTTATGGATTATCTTTACATTTGAATATCCCACTAGAAAAGCATTCTCTTAGTTATGTAATTTTGGGAACAGAGGTGCATATCTTAAATGCATCCCCTGAGCTGCAGAGACTTGGCTCTCACTGCAACTGCCAAGAGGGCATCTGTGAACCCTGAACCTGCTCTTTGCCACTGGAGTGTAGATTCTGCAGATCAGGGTGATCCAGCAGGGCACAGGTGTGCACAATGGTTTTCGAATGGAGCTTTGAAAAGGGGAATCTGGTTAGCCGATTACCCTTTCTGAGATGGAAATACCTGTATAATTTTATTAATAAAAATCAAAAAAGCTAGGGCAACTACATCCTTCCAGTTGGCTGTTCCTCACTGTCACACATTTGGTAATGAGGGCCAAGCCGCTTAAATGTCTTATGCTTAAAGGAAAGCCTAAATAGACACATAACACACATTTGGTTTCACAATGATTTGGCTTTGTAAACATAAAAGGCACGATTTTATAACGGTCCACAGTTTACACTTGAAACACGATACCAATTGGTTTTGCCTCTTCTTGTTATTGTAGCTTGGCCCTTGAAGAGATTAACCAATGATTGCACTGCATAACGTTTACTGATCTCGCTTTTTTATATGTAGCCATTTTCTGTTTAGATTTCCAGGATCAACACCTATCAAGCACGTTTCAGAAATGAACCAGGTTTCATTTACATAGCCACACAGCCCTGTTTGGATTAGACATTTCTGCTTCTTCCTTTACATCAAGTTATATTTTCTGAAAGGGTTGAGTGAGGTGAGTTGAATGGATGGACAATGATGACAGAATAAACATTGTCACTCTATTTGATTTTTCAATAAAAATGATACACGGTATTTATCAATTTGTTCAACTTCAGAAGAGACTTTTGAATACAATACGCAGAAGAGAAATATCAGCGTCCCACAGCACCTTTGTTTTGATACGCTTATATGTTTTTTGCAGCAGCTTGACTGAACCCAATTGGAATGATTACATTTGGGCAAACACGTGTTTTGTCTTGTGGGCCATCTATGTTGGTTTGGACTGTCCAGGGAGCAGTCTAGCATGATCTTAGCATGATAATTCCCGCGCACCCCTGTAATATACGTACCCAGCCAAATCGCGTGTGATAATTCCTGCGTACCCCTGTGATACACGTGCCCTGGCTAATCGCGTGTAAAACTTCACGCGTACCCCTGATATGCACGTTACCCGCTTTGCGTTCCTTGTTTGGCAGCCCTGTGGACTGGTCCAGGGTTAGCGCTGCCCTTTGCGATGATTTAGCGATTTTGATGGCTTTTCCTTGCGCGAGGGCGTTCTTGGGGGCGTTACTGGCGCTGCTGCAGGGTCGCTGCGATACTCTGCGCCACGGCTGGTTTGGGAGCCTGAAATCCATGAATACGCTGTGCGTGGAAATCGGTTTTAGCGCACGTGCCTGGCGCAGTCAATCGCACGCGGACACTCTGCGCCAGCCGCTTGCGACACTTTTCTGCGAAATTCTATGAATTACCCTGAGAGTGTATTTGGAGTTCACACTTTAGTTTATTTAAATGAAAAATTGCTATCAGAGGTGGCCTCCTATATTTAACTGGGGAAGTCACCATAAATGACAGCTTGCCTACAAAAATAATAGACTTGAACCTTCCTGTACAGATGCACAATGCCATTTCTAAGCAGCAAAGTGCAGTTTATGATAAAACTGCTCCTTGTTATTAAGTGAATTAAATCTTTCTTTTCTATTTTGAGCATTGCAATAGACTTCCATAATGGACACCAAATTATTTTATATCATTTGGCAAGGGTGTAGATTTTTACAAACAATAAAATGATGCAGGTAATTCTCGGAAAGTGTGACCTGCTAACCGGACCCCCTCATTTCAGAAACATCCATGCTAAAAGCAGAGTGTACACCTGTACCCTGCTGAATCAGCATGCAGATGTGCCGGTCCTGTTCTCCAGTGGCACACAGCAGAATCAGAGTTCACAGGTGCCTTCATGACAGCTGCAGTGACAACCAAGCCACTTCAGCTCAGTGGCTGTATTTAAAATATGTAGCTCTGCTCCCAAACCACATAAATAGAGAGAGGCACAGCACCACCTCACTGAGGAGGCCTTACTAGGCTCAAACATGTATCTGGGGTTGCCGTTGGTACTCTTTTTCAGAGAAGAATTACCTAGCATTTCGGTGCTGGGCTGCCCCTGGGCAGGACAAAGATTGATATGCCCGGATATTTCTCCTTTGTGAAAGGGACAGTGAGCTAAAGGCTTGGTTGAGACTCTTCCAGGGGCCATCCACCCAAGAACAAGTCAAGGGGCTGTGTGTTCATGCCAGTAGAGGGACTCCCAGAACCCCGTTTTAATTTGCATATCGAGTAACTTTAGGTTTCACCCTAAGTTACCAGGAGAATCCAGACGTGGACCCCCTTACTCACTATTCTCAAAAAGCGACAGCTCCACCTCACTGATGAGACCCGATGCGGCTTGCTGTTGGTATTCTTGTTCAGCTGAGAATTTCCTAGCATTTCGGTACTGGACTGCCCTTGGGCATGAAAAAGACTGATATGCAGGGATATTTTGTGAAAGGGACAGTGAGCTAAAAACTTGGTTGAGACTCTCCCAGGGACCATTCACCCAATAACAAGTCAATGAGCTGTGTTCGTGCTAGTAGAGGGACTCCCAGAACCCCCTTAATTTGCACATAAATATGAGCATTACTATTCTGGTGGCAGCTGTAAACTTTACATATAATCCATACCTGAGTTTACGGTATGGTGGCTAGTACCTTTCATAATTATTAAAGTCACATCAACTTGTATTATATGTATGTCAGCTCTGTGAGCCCAGCCCAGCAATGAACAGGCTATGTACATTCTCCCTAGACTGTCTGTCATGTTGCACCCAGCAGGACAGGAGTCAGTGGAAGCTGCCTGTCTTTTGATCCTTTGTGAGATCAGGTAACACATCTGCCCGGCAAGACAGCCCTTCCCCAGGAGCTGTCCCGGAATAAAAGGACATGGCCTACAAAAAAGGACTAAACTCACACCAGGGTGATGTATACCAAAATGGCTTTTGGTGCTGAGGACAAGGTAAGGGGTTGAGGTTAGTGAAGACAGAGGAATCTCATCAAATTTGGAGGGAGGTTCCACCATCTTGTTTATCTCTGTACCTCTCTTTTTGTCCTGTCCACTCTTTGGGCATGATACAATCAAGCAAAGACCCCTTATCTAAAGAAAGGGATTGGACCCCTTAAAGCAGGCATACTTTAGCCCAATTACTTGTGACCATTTGCCTTTGATATGATATGATATGATGAGTCATTTATAACGTTCCTGTACACAAGTGTTCCTAGGCTCGAGAAGTGCATGTCTCACACTTCTTCTTTCATTCACATTTGGCCTTCAAAAATTAAGGAAGAATTCTTCTGGAATTGTTTTGGTAGAGTTGATCTTTCCAAAACCCTCAGCCATTGTGGCGAAGGCGGAGCACTACAACCAGAGGCAAGCTCTGCTCAATACCCACTCCCAGGGCACACTGGGGTGATGCTTTCTGTGAAACAGGATTTTCTCCTCTTCACCAATCATCCCTAGCAGGAGACCAGACCATGGAAGCACTTCTCATGTCCCAGAAATCCTGCAGTGGGTTTCCCAGCATCTTGTAGACTAGATTAGCCAACGCTCCTTGTTTTGCTGCATAAAACCACTTGAACCACTTTCAAACCATGTTCACCACATTCAAACCAGAGGGACTCACCAGTGCTGCTTTTGGCACTTCATCGAACTTCGAGCTACCAATGCATTGCTTCTGTCAAACCGGCTCAACACTGCATCATGCCAATAGGAGCATGTCACCTGTCAATCTCGAACAACCTGCTGGCTGCAATGAACCAACTTAAACCACTGCCTCTCCAAACCCTGCATCAGATCACCAAGGTCAATGCATCGAGCCAATGGACCCCGACTCAAACTACTGGAGCATAGTGTTACATATCTAACTGAACCAGCGGTTACCAACATCTCAAACCAAGTTCACTCCCCATCCAACCCTGGTTTCATCCGAAGCACACAAACTGAAAAACATATTTGAGCTAGATCAAGTTCCTCATTCAAACTTACTAGACACAGGATAACCGTTTGACAAAGCATGACTCACCACACCCAAATCTGCTTTGACCTTTACTGCAACACATCTTGAAGCCTAGTTTGATGCTTTCAAACCGCCTAAAAAGAGCAGCCAGGTACTATTGACACATAACTTATTCCCTTTGTGCCTAAAGATTGTCTCAGTCACTTTTGTACAGTTGTCCACTTAAATATATATTCTTCCATATTCATTGTGGTTGCTTATTGCATTTTCACCCCAGTTTCATTACCCAGAGTGATGCATCCATCTGTCTATTACATATTCTGTGTTCCCTCTTACTTAGCTGTGTTTTATAATGCTCTTATGGTTATTTGTACATTGTAGCATTTGATTAAACTATATAATTATATTTTGTATATAAGCTTGTTTGGTAATTTCATTAATTTGAATTGTTGTACTTTGCTGTTTGGGTTGCTGCTGGATTACGTTCACACCACTTCAAAGAGTATAGCCTTCCCTCGGCCTACATTGACAGAAAAGCTGAAGGAGGTATAGCTCTTGGCTGTGCCTGCTTTACCTTTATGATTGGGATCACTATTGGTTTGTAGACGTTTGGGGGATGATCAGGTGGTTTAGCCACTACTCATGCTTATTTTCCTGAAGAGAAAAAGTCATTTAATGAAATATTGTTTTTTATTTAATTTCAATGACAGACATTGGTATCAGGGAAAGGTTACACAGAAAACAACATTGCACATTTACTCATTCCTTGTTGGTATTGTATTTATGTGAAAAGATGAGGTGCTGTTGGCTTTTGGTGTTGCATTGTAGTGACGGACACATTATGGTAGGTTGCATCCAAATCTACAAGCTTAGGTGTAAAGAAACTGTGACATCACTTTAGAATGCACAGAACATCAGTTCATTTATATAATATAATAAGTTTAAATTATGATTTTCTGAAAGAACAACAACTATCCCCCCATTCCTTTTTGTGATCTGGGTCTATCTAAGTCAGGGTCCTACTGGACAATGTGAGGAGTGAGGCATGAATATTCATTTGATCCTGCATCATTTCCTTGGTAATGGAAGTGGCACAGCTAAGCTCACTTTCGCCCCTTTTGAATAATGTGAGATTTACAACATATCTATCTAGTGAATATAGCCTTCACAGGTGTTCATTTATTAATCCATTGTCAGCCTGCTCACCCATGCACACTGGTCAATATCCCCAGTCTCTTTGACTACACCTGTGAATACACAGGATGAACCTATTGTAGCCTATTTTAAGTGAATCCCTCCAATACGTTTTCCTTTTACTGATTAAGGATACTTGAGGGAATATCTCTAGCAACATTGGGATTGACACATATTCACTTCTAGATTACTATTTTAAGACACAGAAAAAACATTGACCCTCACAGCCTCCAGGCAATAATTCTATCCACTCTGCCAGGGCTCTCTCTTCTGTCTTTATTGCAGCAGTCTTAGGGAAGCATGTCCACTTCAGGTGAAATCTGTTCCAGGCTTCCTCCAAGACAAGGCCATGGGCAAGACTTCCCCTCTCTCGAGGTATTATTCCACTCCAGCATACCAGCACTCATCCAATCAAACAAAGGTTCCCGACTACAGACCTTCAAGAACCAAAAGCTCTCTCTCTACTTCTTGTGGGTTCGAACTTGTATAGCCTCTTCATTTTCCCACACACTGTTATACACAACACAGTTTCTGATTGGGGGAATTTTCCATTTAGTTTTCTGAACAGGTTGACACTGTCGGAGAAGGCACTGTCTAATTTGACAGGTCCCATATTCTGAACATTTGACAAAGGGGTAGTTCTGAACAATTTGTACTCAAACTCATATTCATCCCCAAACTTCTGACCGGAATACTGCTATCAGTTAGACATGGATCCTTAGTTTCCCAAAATCAATCCTACTGAGAGCAGTGATATGCAACATGTACTTATGTGATAACTATTGGGACATGTATTAAAATTGTATGATTTTATTAATTATGAATACATGTTCATATTTTTGTAGGGTTGGCCCTCGTGAGTTTGGAATAGTTCCTCTTTTTTGTTGTAAATAAATGATTAAGTTATAGCCAAAATAATTCTAAGCATTAAATAATGTCATATACAATGGCCAGCTTCTTTTCTGCCAAAAATTGCATGTTAAGGCTACCTTTAAAGTTAATGTTCTTATGAATAACTGAGAGAATCCCTTTATTTGATGGCACAGATGACAAAGTTTACATTTTAATTGCCTCTGGTGCCTTTAATTTTTTCTCCTAAATAAGACTGATCCACCGTGTGACCACCTCTCCGATTTTACAGCTGTGAGTCCATGGTTGGGCTCGGTCTCTGTGCAGTTGCAATGTATTTTTGCTTTAGATACTTGTACGTTCATTAGTGCAGCCCATTCATGTGACTTGGATCTGACAGATGGGATGCCTCGTGACTTTCAGATTTTCTGCAGTTTTTGTTTCTCCAATACATCATCTATCTTTTTTAGGTTTGAGGTTCCCAGACAATTTGATAAATGCATCGTACAATTCTATAATTTCATATTTAATATGAGTAAAACAAATGGCATATTTGCTTATGAAATGAAAGGTAAATTCATTTGCTTGTCAAACTTTATATGTTTCAAATGCATTTGGATGGTGCAAACTTGATTTCCTTATGTACCGGGCAGCATCTGTTTTTAAGTGATGTGCAAAACAGATCTGAGGTCTCAGTTGGATTTCCATTTCCATTTTATTATGTGAAAAGTCAATAAGTGTGCACACTAAAGGCTCTCAGTGCGTCCGTGTTTCACAGGCATAGTATTTCTTGCTGTTAATTAAAACTTTAGAAAAATACATGGTGCTGTTACACAAATAGGTAGAGGCCATATGCTCTCTTTTCTTTCAAGTGGTCTGTATCACCATCTGCTTTCTCCAACACTGCTAATGCAGGCAAATACACTGCGGGCCATGTTACTTTATCTTTTAAAAATGAAATAAATCAGTTGTGATGAGTCATGGGAATTTATCCGGAAATGCTAAATCTTCCTTTAAATATAAATGCCCATTCAATTGGGAAAAAGAAGATGATGCACGGAGGAGCACAGAATCCACCCCAGAAAGAGAAAAAGAACCAAAGAGTTACGCGGGGGAAGCCAGATGCCTAAGTGAGTCCTGAAAGTGGAGGAGTCTGAAGACGCAAAGGAAGAACCTGAGAATTACCAAAAGGCTTGAAAGCTAGCTCGGCGGAGAGATGAGACGTGCAGCATCTTGGAGATGCGAGAATGCAAGAAGCAAGGAGACAGAGAGAAATGTAGTCGGACATGTGGCGTGCGAAATCAGAGAGAGAGAAAGAGATGGGGAGTGGTGGCGTGACCACAGAAGGCTCATGGTGGACTCAAGGTCCCAGCAACAAAGCCGAAACAACTACACACCTGCAAATATGGTACAAGCCGGTACAGATAAAACTGAATGGCCTCATATTAAGAACATGTGGAGGAAAATATGTAGAGGGGACGTGACAGACCAAGCTGGGGAGAGAGGTATCCAACCCCGAACAAGTAAGAATCCCGGTGACGTTATACTTAAGCACCGTAGGTTACAGGGAAACGGGATAGCCAGGAGGGGATTGGAAGATCATTATTGGAATGTTCATAGTCATCCTAGTAGTGAGAAAGACATTGTAACATTGTCATGAAGAAGAATGAATGAGAATAATTATGGGAATGATCATAGTAGTCCCAGTAAATTACGACCCTGGTGGTAGGGGGTTAACGGCACCGGTAGGGATGCCGGTGCCATTAACCCCCTACCGCCCTATTACATAGGTCCCTTAGCGGTCCCACCAGGACCAGCTGGTTTACCAGCCTGTCTTAGTGGGACCCGTTAAGGGACCATGGAGCTAATAACGGACCGGCAATTTGCGGGCCCATTATTAGCTCCTTCCCCATTCCCATTGAGCCCTATGGGGGCTGGAATGGGAATGGGGAATGGTTTTCTAAATGGGGACTTACCGGGTCCTCCGAGGTTGGAATGACTTGGTAAGTCCCCATTCAGTGAACCCGGTCCCGGACACAGGTTTTTGAGGCAGCCATGGCTACCTCCAAACTCGTAATGACCCCCATAGACATTAAAATATTGTCACAAAGAATAGCGAATACAGAAGCATTATTGGAATATTCAAACTCGTCCCAGTTACAAGAAAGACATTATGACATTTGTTACAAATGGGAGTGAATGAGAACTGTTATGAGAGTCATCAGACGTATATCAATCAATTGATTGATTTATTGATTGATATTTTATTTGTATGACGCTCATACACAAGTGTTTCAGAGCATGACGATGCATGGGAGAGGAACAAGGGAGAACAAAACAACGATCTTCCTAGGCCCAGTGACATTGAGAATGCACAAGTTCATGGGAGAGGGAAGGAGGAAAGTGCAAGGAGGGAGGGAGAGGTGGCAAGTGCTGTACAAAAGGAATACAAATAAATAAAACCTAAATAGAAAAATAATAAAAGCAGCAAACATTGGCTGTGGAGCCAGGAAGTGGCAAATGCTGGGTTTAAAGCAGCAGGCACACCCTGCCTGCTGCGTCTGATAAGTGCAGAAAACCAGGGGCCGGGGGACTTTAGGGTTACAGATACAGACCCCAGTGCAAGGGATTGCCAGGAGGCAGTGCGGGCGGGAGGCCGGGTGAGCAGGTACCTGGGCCCAAAGTCAGAGACAGACAGATCAAGGCTAAGAAAGGCGAATACAAGAAGAAAGCAGTGTCATAAAAGAGAAGCTCAAGAATAAGGTTGGATTAAATTATATGTCCACAAACAAAGACCAGAGAGAAACCAAAGATTATGAACTGAGTAAAACGTGAAGAAATAATAAATAAATAAGACATTATTATTGGACAGATTTTTCCCTGGGAAGAGCAAGGAACCATTCATAATAAAGGAAACCAAGTAGCAAGAGAAAAAACACAAAAAGCCTTGAGGGAACTATAAAAACGATTTAAAAAGGCCACCGGAAACTATTTTAAGATCAACTATTAAATACAAGTTGGTGGGAAACCAAATCTCTTGGAGAAGAGAAACATTCTCGTGGTCTTCAGTTGTTAAGCTAGTGGTAGGGTCAGGAAAGGCTTAGTTTGGGATGGTGGAGTGTTTCTGTAGACATTCACAGATGACTGACGAACACCATAGCTAGTTTTGTTAGGTAGTGATACCTCATAGGATGGGAAAGATAGGCATTATTCATTTTTTTCAAACCGCCCAGAAACAACATTCTCATATGGCTACTGAGCAAGAAATCTTGTGGAAACAACTGGGACAAGCCTTTGAACACCAAGGGGCTAACTATGACAAAACAAATATTCCCTGAACATTCTCAGTAGGACAATCAATATTAGATTTGGACCATATAAGATACTACAAAAGACAGGTTCCTTGAACTACCTTATATCGCAGAACAACAGGAGACAGAAGACCCAAGTTTACCACATTAATTTGCTCAAAGAATGTATGTAGGCCTGAGTGAAGACACCACTGTCACTATGGCCACTCTGCTTATCAACTCAGAGAAAGTTTTCTAGTTTCTCCCATCCTGTCATCTTCCCAACAAGCAGTCATTAGGGATGTAGTGGCCCAATTCCCAGAAGTATTGGTAGAACAACCAGGTAAGGTCACACATTTTTTCATGATATCCGAACCCCACCAGGAAAAACTATTAATTTGAAACCCTATCAAATCCCAGAAGCTAGGAGCAAAATAATAGAAAAAGAGGTTGAGGAAATTCTTAAAGAAGATATCATTGAGGCATCAGAAAGTCTCTGGTCCTCTCCCATTGTGTTGGTTGAGAGTCGAATCAAGTGTGGTGTTTTTGTGTTGATTTCAGAAAACTGAATTCTATATCAATATTTGACAATTACCTAATGCCAAAAATAGATGATCTAATTGAAAAACTGGGCTCAGCCAAATACTAATACATGATAGATTTGACTAGAGGCTACTGGGAGGTCCCAGTTAATCCATCAGAGCAAGAGAATACAACATTTTCAATGCCCCGTGGCCTGTTTCAGTTAAAGGTTTTACCTTTTGAGCACCTGCCACATTCCAACACCTCATGGATAGAGTATTAAGGACCTTACACAATATTCTGTAGAGTATTCCTGCATGACATTATACTACATGGCCATAGTTGGACTGATCATGTACCTCATCTATATGATATTACCCATGCGTTGAGAATATGTGGTTTAACTGGCAAATCTCTGAAGTGTCACCTCGCCCAATCGGCAGTTAAGTATTTTGGCTTTTTTGGGGGGATCAGCCTATTCCTGTCACAAAGTGAAAAAGTCAAAGCAGTCCATAGAACTCCTGCACCTAAGACCAAGACAGAGCTTCACAATTTTCTAGGGCTAACCGGTTATTACTGTAGGTTTTTACCTAATTATTCTAGCATAGCTGCTAGCCTTGCAAATAATTCCTTTTTTTGTTAATAAAATAACCGTGAAATGGCTAATCACAGTCTGCATCCTTCTTCTGACCCTGCACATAAGGTGTCAGGACTAACTGTCAAAAGTTGGTGACTTGTGCATCCAATTTACCTAATTAAGTACCAAGGTCATAGCCCCTATGGTCGCTACCACAGAATCTATTAAACAGCACCACAGACATGGTAATATCAACTGGGCAAAGATGCTTCATTCCCAATGGGATAATATTAGCCTCTCCCAAAGGAACAGACATTTGTATCTTGTATGTGTATTTGTATTTTGTTTATTTGTAGAGCAATGCAAGCCCTGAGGCATCTGGGTGCATTTCTTACATAAGAGTAGGTTACACATTTGCATACATTTCTTCCATTGACATAGGATACATATTCACATAGAGTTCACACAGTCACAAATAGGTTACATGACAAGTTTAGGTGGCTGCAGTATGTTTAGGCATAGAGGGGGAATCTATAGCTCTTGAGCTAGGAGCCATTTATTTACATTGCTTCTGAATGAGTGTTAGGGCCGTTCAATTCTTAGTGATATAGCTAGGGTGTTGCACAATTTAGCAGCTAGTACGGGCAAGCTGCTCCCTCCTGCCTTCTGTAACTTGAACCTAGGGATCTTAAGGCAATGTGCTTGGGCACATCTAACAGGGTGGTCCAAAATGTTGCGAGAGAAGTTGTTGGTCAGGTATCTCGCGCAATGTTCGCCAGGTACTTATGTGTAAGTGACAGGGATTTGAAAGCAATCCTTTGCTTGACAGATAGCCAATTCAAATTCTGTCTGAATTCAGAGATATGATGTGGTCTGGGGATATTCAATGCTGCCCTGATGGCGTTATTTTGTAGGACTTGCATCTTATTTATATTCTGTTGGCTGGTGCCTAGGTAAAGCGCATTGCAGTAGGCTAGTTTTGATAAAACTAATGCTCTGGCTGAACAGTTTATTGTGGTTAAGAACAGCCTACATACAGTGATTAATTTACATGTGCAGGCGGTCGAGGAGGATATTGCATTAATTTGTCTAGATAAGGATAAGGTGGAGTCAATATAGATGCCATGGGTTTTCACCCACTTAGAGACCCGAATAGTTTTACCGCCTATATTGAAGGAGTCACATTTTTCATCTAGTCAGCTGAGTTTAGGCTGAGATCCTAGCAGGAGTAACTTTGTCTTATCGTCAGTAAGACATAGTCTGTGCTTAGCCATCCAGGCCTGTATGACACAGTAGATGTCTTTGATAACTTCAGAGTCCACTTTTTAGTCTACAGTGATAGGGATGAGTATTTCAGTGTCATCCACATAATTAGTGTAGCTGGTTCCATGTAATAATGTCCCATCAAAAATATCGGCATGCAAAAAAATCGCAGAGTAATTGCCGTTTTTTGTGGGGACATTATTACATGGAACATGCAGGGGACACCCCTGCAACCCCCAAACCCTTTTTTATTTTTCATGGGGAGCACGGAACACCTCCGCAACCCCTGCTGCCCCTGTCCCTATATACATGGTCACATATATAATGTCGTCACTACCTTTTCCCGGCGACATTATATAAGGCGACCATATATAAAGGGATATTATTACCTGATACCATGTAGGTGACACCCAAATAGTCAAGGTTATCAAAGAGAGGCTTTGTGAACACATTGTATAGAGTTGGAGACACGACCAAGCCTTGGGAGTGGCGCAGGCTCAGCAGATGCTGAGGGTCAGAAAACCCTCATAGATCTGTTGTCTCAGAATGTCTGGATCCAGGTGGTTGCTTTATCCGAGAAGTCTGCTGCTGAAGTTAAGTGATTTACTAAGTTGAAAGCCGCCGACAAATCTAGAAGTAAGAGGAGGGCGAGTTTGCCATTATATTTTACTTCTTCTATTTGTGTTTTAAGGTCAATCAAGGCCATATCCATACCACGTCTCAGTCTAAAGCCTAATTGCCTGAGGCCGAGAAGGTTGTTAGTTTCTAAATGCTCCTGAATCAGCAGATAGGCTGCTCTATCCAAGATTTTCTGTAGAAAAAGGGCCGTTGTGATGGGTCTATAATTTGTGGGAATATTAGCGTCTAGGGTTGGTATTTTAAGTAAGGGGAGGATCCACGTATCTTTTAAGTTATTGGGGAGTATGCTTGTATGAAGCGTTGATTAGGGATGTGATAAAAGGAGCCAGTTCCTTCACTGCCTCTTTGATGATAGAGACAGGGCAGATGTCTCCCTTACATCTTGACAGTTTAAATTTAGAGATTATGTCCTCTACCTCTTCAGAAGAAAGTGGAGAGAAGTTGAATAGCTTGTAGGTGTTCAGATGTGGAGCTAATTGGGTTGGTTGAGATGTGGTGCTGGGGATACTCTTTTTTTGTCTTCTATTTTGTCTAGTAACATGGTTATTTTATCCAGAAGCACTTTCTGAATATTGGTACACCAAGTAGTGTCTTTAGTGCAAGAGTCAGGCGGTGCAACCAGGGATTATAACTCTCTTAGTATATTGACGAGTTCTTTGGTACTCTATTTGGCTTGGATGATGACGTTGTTGTACATGTCTTTTTTCGCCTGTAGGATCGTACGCTTTATAGTTGAGGGATGCTATCAGGAAGTTGTCCTTACTGGATGCTATTGGGAGGCTCTTCCAGAGGGCTTCTGCATTTCTTTTCATTTTACGAAGCAATCTAAGGTGGGGTGTAAACTAGGAATTTAAGTGCGCATAAGGTTTAGCCTTGCGCAATTTTAGCGGTGCAATCGTATCAATGGCATTGAGTGAGGTCTGGTTGTAGAGGTCCACTAACACAGTAAGGTGGGTGTGAATGTTGGTAGTGGCGTGAGTGATGGATTGTAACAGCGGAAGCAATTTCTCCAATGTAATGCCACAATTGTTCCTCGTGCATAAGGGAGGGTGGAAGTTCTGATTGATACGCTGATTACCTTTCTTTATATAGAACGAGATCTGATGATGATCGGAACAGGCACAGGGTAAATTGGAGAAGATGTTGATGTCACAGTTGAAGTCGATCAACCAATCTAGATTCCTACCTTTGTTATGGGTAGGTCCTGAAATACGAGAAAGCAAGCCAGGTTCTCTGATCTTATTAGCAATGGCCAATGCTTTAATTTCCTTCATGTCTTGATAACTGAGTTTTAGGTCGCAAAGTAGGATAATTTGTGTTCATGGCTTGGTGTTAGAGGTGAGTAGGAGAGTAATGTCTTTTTCAAAAGTTGAGACAGGCCCAGGTGGCCAGTATAGGAGGTGGATAGTGATTGTTCTGGAAGCTGAGATAGGTCACTTGACGGACAGGAGTTCTGCGGAGGGGAGAGGGTGGCAGGGTATGTGTCTTAGACCCAAAGACGTTTTGGAGATGAAGGCGACACCTCCACCTTTAGTCCAGTTTGAGTCTCTATCAAGACTGATGATGGAATAGTTATTTGGATTGGCAATGGAAAGTGCAGGCCCTGATTAAGCATGAATCCTCAGTAATTGCTTGGAAGTCAAGGTCTTGAGATGTAATGAATTCATCAATATCTAGGGCATGGACTGGTAAGGATATGGCATGGATAAGTACGCCCTTGATGGGTGCAGTGGCCTTGATACGATTACATTTTGTGTAGGTGGTATTTTCCCTAGTTGAAGTGACCTTATTTGCATTTTGTTTAGGGAAGTTAACTTTAATAGTTGCTGAGGTAGGATCGTTATCGGTAGTAGTAGTTTTGGAGTTAGGTGACAAATGGTTTGTCAGGAATCTAGAGACTAGTTTAGCATTTCTATGTTTCAATGAACAGTGTTGGTTAGGTGTAGGTCTTGAGGTAAATTGTTTAATTCACAGGGCCAGGGAGTGTTTAGATAATGATTTTTTACAGCGGTAGATATTATGGGTACAAGTTTAGGTGCTGGGCGAAGGCAGGAAAGTAGGAAAGCTGAGGAGGGTACAAAATCCGAAGAGGGAAGCCTTGAGGTCATGGTGAGAGAAATGCTAGAATTTTCTAAAAGTCTGGGTGAGTTTGGAGATATGGATTAGATGTGATCGCATCGATTATCAATCCAGATTATAGAGGTGAAGTTCTCCTACACAATCACGGGAATAATCCCTATGCCGTAAAGGAGGGAGAAAAGATAGCCCAGGGATATTAGAAAAAACGTTTTCTGGATACCCCAAGAAGTCAATAAATAGAAAGAAACAGATAGAGGTTCACAGTTGTTTGGGGAAGCAAACCTTCCCATAAAAGAGAAGTCTACCTCCTTCCAGATTTTGTGTTCGCCCAAAGAAATAACCCGATACTCACTGAGGCCTTTTTCCATGGCGATGGAAGAGAAACTACAGTGTCAGGCCACTCACTTCTTCTTCTTCTTCTTCTTCTTCTTCTTAAAAAGAGGTTGATTATATAGTGGCGATAGGCCCTCTTAAAGAGTCCATCGTGCCCACTAGTGGTCACACAAAGTCATACAAGAGTTGTGTTGAAACTAGCCCACTCCAATTTGACTGCAGCCCATCAAGAAGTTGGGAAAGCACAAAGCCAAATAACACCAATATATTACTGGCTAGGGGTACATGCAGATGTGAAAAATGCTGTACTGATATGTGAGATATGTCAGAAAACTGCTACCACCCTGGTTGCCATGGCTTCCCTTCAACCACCACCCATCATTGATGTCCAATTTTCATTGAGAGCCATGGATATAATGGGACTGTTAGAAACAAACAAACTGAGCAGTCGTTTCATCTTAGTAATCATAGATTGAACCACATGTTATCCTGAATCGTTCCTGTAGCTGAATAACACCATGCAACAGATATTAAAGCATCTCCTGCCCTTCTTCTCGAGGGTAGGATTTCCAAAAGAGATACTCATGGATCAAGTACCACTTTTTTGTCCCGCTTAGTGTATGAGGTGAAAGAAATGTATAACATCAAAATAATAAGGATCTCGGTATACCAACCTCAAACCGATGGCTTAGTTGAACAGTTTAACTAGACCCTAAAACTGCTATTATGTAAGTTGGAAGAAGTTAATGGGAAAAACTGGGATGTGATGATCTCATGTGCCTTATTTGCAGCAAGAAAGACTCCCCAAGCATCTCTGGGATATTCCCGATTCAATATCCTATATGGGAGGGAACCCCGCAATGTGTTGAATATGTGAAGGAAAACATGGGACGAGAGAAAAGAGGCCATCCTACCAATGCCCCAAACTGCGCAGAAACAACAGTCTCATATGACAACTGAGCAAGTAATGTTATGGAAACAACTGGGACAAGCCCATGAACACCAAGGGGTTAACTATGACAAAACAAACATTCCCTATACATTCTCATTAGGACAATCAGTATTAGATTTACCAACCTCAAAGAAAAGGATGGTGTCTAAATGGTTGGGTCCATGCCAGATACTACAAAAGAAAGGTTCCTTGAACTATCGTGAGCTTAGGGTCCTTAAAGGGTAGCGCGTCATTCAGTAGATAGGATGCAGAGTAACTCTTTACACCAAATAATAAAGCCAACTCATGAAGATGGCAAAGTGTGTTTACTGTTTTATTATCAATTGTCAATTGTCTAAAACAGGAGTTACAATGGACATCAACGGACGTCGCACAGCATTCTATTAAAGCATTTCATAAAAACGACACTTTTATTGTACAAATTCATCATACATGACGTCATACTATGTGGAAAATAAGAAAAACCTATGGGGGATTGTGGTTGGCTCAAGTGGAACATCTAAGCCTACTTTCTATAAGGGGTTGGGTTGTGATTGGGTCTCTGCAGTCAGATGGACAACTCCTGCCCATCCCTGTGCAAGTCATCTGTGCAAGTCATCTTCATCAGTTATTAGAAACACGGCACACCATTGGCTCTCAAACTATAAGGCCCTTTGCTATATGGCCCTCTACAAATGGCTGGGGGCATGCTTGTGCCCTTCTGGAACTTTCGGCTCACTAGCAGTACATAAGCTCAGGCCCCAGGTGTCAGGGGGTATACTGGACTGTACATTCCCACCCAATTAGCCCAACATCTCTCATCACCCATGCCGTCTGCCATGAATATTGTCTTTGAACTTGCCCTTGCAATGTATTCTTGTCCTGGGAATTTAAGGTAGTGAGGACACATGCTTATCATAGTTCTGGAACTGCATGACCAACTCTATTTTCATCCTTGGCTTATGCAATTCAGCCCATTTTGCAGCATTATTAACAAACTTGCCACTCACGTTGTTCTTTTTTTGCATCTTAACAAGGAATGATTCAACTTCTCACATTCTCTGCCTTCAAAAATAGATAACCAGTCTTGGCTGCCTTCAATCTTGACACCAGGCCACACAGCCCTTCTGCTGCCACACAGCTTTCAACTCTTCTCTACAAGGGTTGAACTTACTAAAATTGTGACACTGGTGTCCAGTTTTTATCTAATGGCGGCTCCGCTTGCAGTCTATTCATTAAATATAGCCAGCTTCTAAGATTACTTGATCTACTTGCATTGCTGCATCTGTACAGTTATTGAACAGCTTGCGTTTTCTACAATGCTCTTCACAAATGCAAACTTTGTTTTGCACATGAAAGTTTACTTCGTCATCAGTTTCTATAAGGTTCATACATTCTCTTTTTCCGCCAGTATTCCCTGTGCGTCACACTCATTTCTTGTGACGTCACCAACTTCTCTTTCTCTCTTTTTCATATTCCTACAGGGATCTCCTCCAAGAGATTGTCATCTCTTCGGGAATACATCTGATAGGGTTTTTCAGAGGATACCTTTTCTTGAAGATTCGACGATGAATAGTTACAACTGCTGGTGTCAAGCATTTAAAATTCAGGCTTGCAGCATGCAGGTAGTAGGGGGGCAGGACTTCCTGCAGGTGTAGTTGGCTGCTCCTCTACACTCCTCCTTCTGGTTAATTCATCGACCACACCTTCACAAATCTCCACATTTTGATATCTTCTTTTGAAGAAATGCTTCTTCGGGGTCCAAATATGTATCACTCCTTTTATGGCTCCTGCTGATTTTACATGTTCATCCGCACTCCAGGTCATGTAGCTGCACTGTCTATTTGGTTTGGATTACATTAGACCAGTGTAGAGGAGAAACCTAATGTCTCTACAGGATGTCCCGCTCACCTACTACCTGTATATTGGAAGCCTGAACCTGCTTAACACAAGTAATTTTGACAATACTGCAACAAATGTTTGAGAAAAGGTATCCGTTAAGAAAGCCATACCAGATGTATACCCAAAGAGATAATAATCTCTTGGAAAAGGTCCCTGAAGGAAAATGAAAAGAAGAAGAAGAGAAGCTGGTGATTTCTAGAAGATGAGTATGGCGCACTGAGAAAAGCGGTTGAAGAAGAGGGTGTATGGACTCTATGGAATCTGATTATGAAATAAGGAATCAAGTAAACGTTCCTGTGTAGGAAAGAAGAATGCATGCATACATATGATGCACTAAAGACAATGTAAATTGTTTAATAACTGTACAGACGCTGTAACATAAGTATATTAAGTATTCATAGAAGCTGGTTATATGTAGTGAATAGTTTGCAGGTGAAGCCACCATAATATATATATGTATATATATATACGAGGGAACTGGACACTGTTGTCACAATTTTATAAACTCATATCTACAGAGAAAAAGGATTAAAAACTGTGTTGCATCAAAGAATTAGCTGGCAGAATGAAGGAAGCGAGAAAGTCTGCTTGGCATGATATCAAAACCAGAAGCAGCCGAGAACGAGTTAACTGTTCTCAAAGGTCGAGAATATGAGAAGCCAGATCACCCCTTCATTAAGCCATAAGGAAGGAATACCATGAGTGCCAGTTTTAGTAATTCAAGACAATTAAATGCTATGAAATGGTCCGCATCACATTCTCCTGTCATGTGAGACAAGGACGGAAATAGGAGGTGGCTATGCGGACCAGAATTGTGATAAGTATGTACCCATAGTCCCTTTTATTCCCAAAGAAGAAAAACTACTATAAGGCCAAGTTCAAAGACAAGTCTGGAAGGCTGAAGGCATGGGCGATGAGAGATGCAGGGCTAATTGGGTGGGGAGGTGAAATCAAGTTCTCCCCCTGGCACATGGGTCTGAGCATACGTGCTGCTAGTGAGCAGGGTGTTCCAGATGTGGCATGAAGCATGTTAACCAATTATAGAGGGCCATACAAGAAAGGCCCTTATAGTTTAAGAACTAATAGTATCTGTATACTTAATAGGTTTTGAGGATGACTTGCATTAGAGGCAGGCTTAAATTGTCCACCTTATAATAGATATCATCTCACAACCTGTTCCCATATAGAAAGTATACTTAGATGTTCCCTTTGAACCGACCACAGCTCTGCATACGTTTTTCTTATTTGTCACATAGTATGACATCATATATGAAGTTTTACCATAAATTATTGTTTTTATTAAATGCTTTGACAGAACTTGAGCGAATGTCCGTTGATGTCCGTTGTAACTCCCTGATTTAGATAATAAGACAGTTGGCTCAGATTTTGCCAACTTCCTGAGTCAGTCTTATTATGTGGTGTAAGAATTTCTCTGCATCCGACCCATTGCATGACGTGTTACTGATAAAGGACCATAAATTCACCATCGTCCCACGTACTTCTTATACTTCTTCAGAAAAATTGTGGCATCTGTTTTACTGTGTGTGGTTTTTAATTTTTCATAATTGTCTAAGCTCCTTCAGGTGTCACCTTTTTTCCCTCATGCAAAATCAACTGTCCTATGTATAACATCTCTTCTTGACAATACTGTAGCTTCTCCTTGTCTACCTTGTATCCTTTGTCTGCTAAGATAATCATCAACTGAATCGAGTTCTGGCTGCACGCATCTACTGTAGTTCTCCAAATAAAAATGTCATCTACATATTGTACCACATCACTTCTCAAATCAACATTGCCTAGTTCCATATGGAGGACCCTGTTAAAGATTGATGGAGATTCACAGTACTCTTGAGGCAGCCTAGTATGTTTCAGTCAAGTTTGGCCGAACTTAAATGAAGTCAAGTCTTGTGAGTCCTTGTGCAACGGGACTGAAAAAAAAACATTTTGTTCAAATTGATCACTGTGAAATATTGTGCTTCTACTGGGATACTGCATAGTATTGTTGCCGGATTAGGAACTGAAGGAAATTCTGCCACTACAATCTGGTTAATCGTTCTCATGTCTCGTATGAATCTCCATGACCCTCCATTTGATGTTTTGATAGGATACACTGCGGTGTTGCACAATGATTCTGATGGCACCAGAATCCTTGTTTCATCAGTGTTGAAATACTCTGGAATATATCCTCATCAGCCTCTTGAGACATGAAGTGATGTCTTGCTCGGGGTAAAATTGCTCCTGGCTAGAACTTTATTGTAACTTCCCCTATTCTCTGCCTTCGCTCCCCCTCTCCCCTGCTGATCTGTTCTCTCTTGGCACCGTGCACCTGGCCTCCCTCTGTCTTTTGGGCCTTGGTACCTGCTCATCCTGCCACCCTCCCGCACTGCCTCCGGGTCACCCCTTGCACTGGGGTCTGTACCTGTACCCATACAGCCCCCCTTTTCCTTCCTGCACTTATCAGACCTACCCTGTCTGCTGCCTTAAACCTAGCACTTGCAAATTGCTGGCTGCATTACCACTGTTTGTTGCCTTTATTATTTATTGATTGTTATTTATCTGTTTCTCCTCTGCTTCGCACTTTCCACCTCTCCCTCTTTCCATGCACTTTTCCCCTCCACCCTCTCCCATGTCTTTGCACGTTCTCAATGTCAATGGGCCTAGTAAAATCGCTGTTTTGTTCTCCCCTATTCCCCCTCCCTTGCCTTGTCATGCTCTGAAACACTTGCTTACGAGCGCGATAGAAATAAAATATCAATCAATCAACCTTCCCTTTAATAATCCTATTTCATAAGGGCCTGTGGTCCATAGGACACCTGGCACCTTCTCCAAGTTCTCTTATTGCCATTAGCTGTGGGATTTCCCTCTTCTCTATTCTTATCCAGTATGTAATGCTCATCAATAACCCTACATCAACTTTTGGGTCTTCTCTAAACATATAATTGTCAGTAATGTCAGTCAATCTGTATCCTTCTTCGAAAGCTATTACTGTCCTCCATGGCCTACACTCATCATCCGTTCCTTCGGGCATTGGTGTGCCACCAGTTATCTCTGCCAGTAAGACTAAGATCATACTCATTGCTCCCTCCTTTCCTAACTCTCTCTGGCGGCCCACTCTGGCCCTCTTCCTGCTCCTTCCTATGAGGCTGAGAACCTTGGTGTCATCTTCAATTCCACCCTCTCCTTCTCTCCTCACATCCCTGTTGTCTCTAAGAAGTCAACCTATAAGCTGCACCTCCTCAGAGGTATTCTTCCTTTTATCACTTTCCCCCAGAAGCTCACTGTCTCCAGAGCTCTGGTCCTCTCTAGGCTGGACTATTGCAATCGCCTCTATCTAAATCTTCCTTCCTCTACTCTTTCACCTTTACAACTTATCCAGAACAGGACTACGAGACTTGTCCTTGGCCTCAAGCACAGGGATTGTATCTCTCCAGCTCTGAAATCTCTTCACTAGCTACCCGTGCCTGCAAGGATCAAGTTCAAGATCAGCTGCATCATCCACAAGGCTTTCTGGGACCTGGGACTGCTATACCTCCGACTTTCTCTTCCAAACATCCTCCATCTCAATCTCTCTGCTCATCCACCTCCAACTCTCTGAGGGTCAGACACTTCTCCAAGCAGAGCATTGGGGGCAGATCTATCTCCTCTGCTGGGGCCTTCCTCTGGAACAGCTTCCATGCCTCTCTCAAAATTGAGCAGAACCACCTCCCATTCTGGAAGCAACTCACGACATTCCTTTTTGCTTCTGCTTTCTCTCTTCCTCTCCCCCGCTGATGCACCTGACTGCTCAGTGCACTGGTCACCTGGTCACCCTTTGAACTCAGGCCCAGGCTCCTACATGTCCAGTAGCCCTCACACTGCCTCTGTCCTCCCTAGCACTTAAGGGTCTGTATCTGCAACCCTACAGTCCCTTCTCTATGCACTTATGATGCAGCCGCTAGCTGCACTTGTGAATATTACCTGCACTTGCCATATTCCCTGGCACTTCTCCCCTTCCCTCTTCCCTGCACTCACGTGATCTGAATGACACAAGGCCTAGTAAGATCATTATTTTGTCCTCCCTTTGTTTCATCCTCTTTGTCTTGTCACACCTAGAAACACTTGTGTACAGACGCGTTATAAATGCTTCATCATATCATACAGTAACCATATTTTTTGTAGTGTACTTAGGAACAATGCTATGTGCTGCCACTTCCTGTTTTGTCAAGGGGTAAAAGTTATGTTTCAACACTTCCTGTGATGTCACTTTGTGGTGGGGTCAAATGACATTACTTCTTGTGATGTCATCAGAGGTCAAGGATCATGTGATGTCACTTTGGCTAGCCCTGGCATTTCAGTGAAATGACATCCCTGCCAGTCTCCCTTAATGTGGATGAGCCTAAGGAAACACACCAATGCCAGGATAATTAGGTGGTTCTTAGATATGCAACCATTTTGTTACACACTCAAACATCAAAAGGTGCAAGAACAAGGAAATTTGGATTTTCTATATCGGTTTGTGATCAATGAAGAAGTGGAAGCCACAAAAATAAGGGGGGATTTATGGGAGGAATCACAGGAATTCGTCCCTTGCTCCCAAGGGGGATCCCCCCTGTGAGGCTAGAGAGGTGAACCCCCTCCGCAAAACACACCCTAGCGGTAGAGGCAAGTGGGGCCAACTTTCGTGACAAAGACTCCCATTACAGTGAAGATCTCCCAAAAAGGACATTCTCAAATAACCTCTTCAAATCTGTGAAAATCTACTTTAAAAAAACAATATATGTCATTGTCAAACGGAAATGGTAAATCGTCCTTTAAATATATTTTCCCAAGCAACTGGGTTGTAGAAGATGACATATAGAGGGGCACAGAAGCCACTTGAGAAAGATAAAAAGGACCAAAGTGTTACATAGGGGAAACCTGATGGCTATGTTTATCCTTAAAGAATAAGAGTCTGGAGACACGAGCGAAGAACCTGCGAAATATAAAAAGATTCAAAGGCTTGCTCGGAGGAGAGATGAGATGCACATCTTGGAGCAGTGAGAGAATGAGAAGTAGAGGAAGACGTGCAACATGCTGTGGCGAAAAAACAGAGAGAGACGGAGTCAGAGAAGTGGCACCTGAGACCAGAGAGAGAAAGGGGTAGAGACTAGTGGCGTTATCACAGAAGACTAGTGGTGAACCGAGGTCCAATGAACAATGCCAAAACCAATGCACATTGGCAAACACAGAACCAGGTGGTACAGGAACTACCGAATGGTCCCATATTATGAAGAGACACAGGAAAAGAAGGTGTAGGGACTCGAGAGACCAAGCTGGAGAGAGAGGGAATCGACCACGAACAACTTAGAAACCCAGTGACATTACCCCTAGGCACAGCAGGTAATAGGGAAAATGCGAGACCCAGGAGAGGAAGGTAAGATCATTATTGGAATGCTCATACTCGTTCCGGTTGAGAAAAAGACATTGTAACATTGTTATGAAGAAGAGTGGATGAGAGCCATTATAGGAATGATCATACTTGTCCCAATCAAGAGAAATACAATATTACATTGTCACAAAGAAGAGAGAATGAGAACCATTATTGGAGTTCTCGTACTCGTCCCAGTCACCAGAAAGACATAGAAGAGAAGATTGAGAATATAGTTGGATTAGGTATATCACAATGAACAATGACCAGAGAGAAACTAAAGATTATGAACTAAGTAAAAAGAAAATAAATAATAGAGAACAAAGACATAGTTATTGGACAGTTTTTCCCAGGGAAGAGCAAGGAACCAATTGTTATAAAGGAAACCAAGTAGCAGAAGAAAAAACAATAAAGCATTGAAATAACAATATGAACTGATAAAGAAGGTAATCAGAGACTATTTTCAAATCAACTATTGAATACAAGTTTGTGGAAAACCCAAAACCCAGGAGAAGGGAGACATTCTCACAATCTTCATTTGTGAGGCTATTCTAGGGTCAGGAAAACCTAAGATTGAGACGGTGGACTGTTTATCTATTAGACATTCACTGAGAAGCACCTTAGCTAGTGTTGTTAGGTAGGGACGCCTCATAGGACAGGGAGAGATAGACATTATTCTTTTTTGGTTAATAAAATAACTGTGAAACATCTAATCAGCATCTGTGTCCTTTTAACACTCTGAACAGTCCATGGGCTTTGTGGGTGATGTTTACACTTTCATACAGTTATTTGGCACATACATCAAAAAAATAATTCATCGTTCCCTGTCTTGACCCAATAAATGAAGATTATCTAGATAATTTACAATTTTCTGGATCATGTTGAAAAGAGAGTAAGAAGGTCAGTCTCAGAGGTGCCCACAATGCATAATGTTTTTCCTTCATTGATGGGAAGCACTAACCCGTCCCTTTTTAACTAGATGTTAAGATTGTTGCCATTTTTAAATCCAATTATTCAGAGGAGTTAAATATTGAAGATGATTTATGGCAGTATTCTACTTTGTAATCAGATTTGTTTTACCACTGGAATTGTACCTTTGGAATATGGTGGGTGGGTGTTAGGGAAAATTCTCCAAAATGGCTAATTTCCCTTATTTACTGAGTCCCTCAGCATCTTTGCTGGATTTCTAGGATTTATTTTTGTTAGGGAGAATTCTCATAAATTACTAATTTCCCTTACCTAATGAGTCCCTCAGCAGCTTTGCTGGATTTCCAAGATTTATTGTTTTCACCTGGTAAGAGTGTGAGCCTTTTTCCCACTCTTACATGTGTTTTGCTGTGTGTGTTTTTACCATTTTTATGATCTTGGGCTCTGGAGCCTCACCTACTCCATGGGCACCATGTTTGTGCGTGTTACACAGCACCTTTAGTGCAGTAGCACAAGGTTGTCTTTTAGACTTCCCTCTCACTTCATTTTTATGGGTCTGACCACTGTCTCCCAGAAACATGTAAAGTTACCATTAACTTTATGTAGTCTCTTTAAACTACAGACCCAGTACACCCAATCGTAAATGGAGTATTGGAAAGGGTTAATTCCTGTCCCTTTTTGTCTGTGCTCCCTTTACATCAAGACTTGGCTGGTGGCAGTGGTAACTACCCTAATTTTACTACCGCGGCTATTTTATATAACCGTGGTATTGTTTTAGGCTATCATATTAGCCTCAAACATAAACCCGCTTGACCAAATACATTTTATTTTGGCTCCGGCTGGGTTTAGTTGCCATTTCTTTTTGTTAAAGTCTTTCTCGTGTTCTTCTTTGCATGCCAAACCAGGGTTGATTCCTTTGTTTGCTGTCTTTTTGCGGGCTTCTGCACAGAAGCCCTCCTTAAGGCGCCTGAAAGTCTGGGTAGGCAGGATGTGAGGGGGGTCTTCGTACCCCTGCCACGGGGTCCCTTGGTAACCCAAGTTGCACTCTTGTCTGATTGGCTAAGGGGACTGTCCTTGTCAGGACAACCACCCTGCTGTGTGATTGACCACCAGGCTGAATGAATGGGGGAAAACTGCATAAAAAGCAGGTCTCTGGGACTGGAAAGGCAGAGTCGCCACTAAAACGCAAGAACCAACGAGGAGCTGACAGAAGAGGACGCCTTCAATGTTACATGATGGTCAATGACTGAACCGCCCGGTGAAGCCCTACTGAAAGTCCGAATCATCAGAATCTGCCAACAGAGAAGATACTCCAGGAAACTTGTTCCCTTGAGCTGGTGGGACCAACCAGTTCACCCAAACTGCAAGCCAGGACCCCTTCCCTGGTTGAATTCGCTGTACAGAGCTAGAGTGGGCCGGATAGCCAGGATGGTCGGACCCTGCTTTGGTTTTAAGGAGCGCACCTTTTATTCGTTGCTTTGCTCTGCTGCTGGTTTCTTCCCTGGGTAGTGCAGGACCCGTCCAGTCTTCCTACTTCGCGTCAGTCCGACAGTCGCTTCAGCAACCATGAGCCTGCAGGAACTACCAGGAATGTCCGCCTCAGCTACAGCTTCCTCTCCGTTTTAAGGTACTGTGCAAACCCGGTTGCTTGTTTCATTCAGCCGCGGGGAAAGTGTGTGAAATCTTTCTCCAATCCGAGGGCTTGTCCTTCTCTTCTTTTTAAACTAACTTTTCTACCACCCAACCTCATCCAAAATCTGTGGCACGAACTTTACCACGAACTACCCTGAACCGTGTGATCTTGAGCAAAAGACTTTTGTTCTATTGACTTTGGCCCTAAGACTTGTTTACCTGATTCTATCACTGTAGTTCCTCTTGTTGAATTGCCCTCAGTACTTACCTGTTGGTGTGGTTCAATTTCTATTAACATTGTTTTCCCGCCCTTTTAAATTGCTGTAGTGCCATTTTGCTCACACTTCATTTTGTGACCTTAACTTGTCTGGGATTTAGCGGAAGTGGTGTGGTGTATTGAGAGTGTGATTTTTAACCTGCATATAATGGTGTAATGTTATACAACTGAAGAGTGAAATAAATGTATATTCTTTTACTTGAAAACCTTGAGTCAGTGTTTGCCTGAATCATACTAATTGCTGTCCTTTGTGTAACTATTTGATACTGCTCACTTACTCTTGAGATAAGTCTGGCTGCTCCGCTACTTCTACCACTTTAACTGTGTAGTAAAGGCCTGTACCAAAGGTGAATTTGTACTGTCACTTGTAGTCTTAATTGTGTGTGGTGTTCCCAAAGGGTACTGCATATAATTCTGCCTCACAATTGTTTTCACCTGGTAAGAGTGTGAGCCTTTTTTCCCACTCTTACATGTGTTTGTCTGTGTGTGTTTAACATTTTTATGTTCATAGACTGTGGAGCCTCACCTACTCCATAGGCATCATCTTTTTACTGTGTGTTACACAGCACCTTGAGTGCAGTAACACAGGGTTGTCTTTTTAGACGTCCCAACTCAGACTCAATTTTCTGGGACTGACTACTGTCTCCCGGAACATGGAAAGTTGCCATTGACTTTATTAGTCTTTTGAAAACCAAAGACCCAGTACAAACTATCTTACACAGAGTACTGGAAAGGGTTAATATTTACCCAGTTTTGACTGTCTCTCATGGAACATTGTTTCGTTCCCTTTTAATTAAGACTTGGCTGGTGGAAGTGGTATCTACCCTATTTTTCGTAACGTGGTTATTTTATATAGCCTTGGTATTGTTTTAGGCTATCTTGGTAGCCTCGAACTTAACCTGCTGGACCATATATGTTCTTATTTTGTTCCCGCTGAGTTTATTCACCATTTCTTTTTGTAAAGGTCTTTCTCTTGTTTTACTTAACAAGTTTGGTCCCTTTGTTTGCCGACCTTTAGCGGGCTTCTGCAGAGAAACCCTCCTTAGGCGCCTGAAGGTCTGGGTAGGCAGGATGTGAGGGACGGGTTTTAGGACCCCTGCCTTGGGTTCCCTTGGTAACCCAAGCTGCACTCCTGTTTTATTGGCTGGGTGAGGGTACAGCCAGGCTGTGTGAATCGGGGAAAACTGCATAAAAAGCAGGTCTTTGGGACTGAGAAGGCAGAGTCGCCACTGGATTGAGAGAACCGAAGAGAAGCTGACAGAAGAGGACCTCTACCACGACTGAACCTTTCGGTGAAGCCCTGCTGTGGGTCCGAATCTCCAAACTTCGACGACAGGGAAGATCTGCAAGGAATCTTCTCCCCTTGAGCTGGTGGGAACAACCAGTTCGCCAAACTGCACACCGGGCCTCCCTCCTCTGGTTGTATTTGCTGTGCACAGCTACAGTGAACCGGATAGCCAAGAGGATCGACCATGCTTGGGTTTTAAGGAGCGCACCATTTATTTGTCACTTTGCTCTGTTGCTGGTTTCTTCCCTGGGCAGTGCAGGACCCTCCAGTCTTCCTCCTTCTTGTCAGTCCGACAGTTGCTTCAGGAACCGTGAGCCTGCAGGACCTGCCAGGAACGTCTGCCGCAGCTACAGCATTCTTCTGCTCTAAGGGTACTGTGCTAACCTGGTTGTTCGTTACGACCAGCCACGGTAAAAGTGTGTGAAATCTTTCACCAATCCGAGGGCTTGTCCTTCTTTATTCTTTACTGTAACTTTTCATCCGACCAACTTCGTTCTGAACTCTTGGCAAAGACTTAACCGTGAACTACGCTGAACTGTGTGATCCTCTGCAAAGACTTTGGTCCATTGCCTTTGGGCCAGGCCCCTTGATTTGATTTCCTCACTGTAGTTCCTTTTTTTCAAGATTGCCCTGCTTACTTACTTGTTGGTGCTGCTCAACCTCTGTCTCACTGGCTTTCCCTCCCTTTTAAATTACTGGAGTGCCACTTTGCTCACACTTTGAGCGCAACTTGTCCAGAATCTATTGGGTGTGGTGTAGTGTAGTAAGACTGTGATTTTTCAACTGCTTGATGTTAGGCAGAATCCTATGCAGTTCCCTTAGGGAGCACTACAGAAGATTAGGACTACAGGTATATGCAATAAATCCCCTTTGGTATCAGTCTGTACCACACAGATTTAGTTGGTAGCTGTGGCTGAGCAGCCAGAATTATCTCAAGAGGGAGATGAGCAGTATTCAGGGTTTACACAATAGGACTACAGTACTATGGAGCAGGGAAACACTGACCAAAGCTTTGTATCAAAAAGAATATATATTTATTTTACACACTCTTACATCAACACACAAGTCACTATCATTAAAGCAAGTTAAAACAGTCAAGAAAAGTATACACAACTCCCTATTTAAATTGTAGACACGTTTGAGCAAGAGTGAACACTGAGCAAAATGGCACAGTGTAAACCAAGCAGAAATGGCACTCTAACAATTTCTTCAGAGGGAGGGAAAGGTCAAGTTATACAGGGTTAGACTCCTAAACAAACCAGCAACACTTCCCAATTGGATTGTGAATAAGTTAGGCAAGGTAGTAGTTTAGTATAAGAAATACTTTGGTGAAAACCGATCAAAATGGCACTTCAACAATATTTAAAGGGGAAGGAAAGGTGGTTATAAGAGTTTAGGTGTACCAACACATTTCTTGATGAAAAGCAATCTAGAGAAGGCAGTTGTAACAGAATTAGCCAGAGTCAATAGGCCTGTGCCAGAGTCAGTGGTACGAGGAAAAGTGCCCAGGTTCAAATGGTTCTAGTAGCTGCAGTCAAGTCTTTGTTTAACGGTTGAAAAGGGTGCAGAAGGTAAAAAGACAATGTTAGACGATAGGGGCGGCCGGCCCAGAAAGTAAGTAAAGGATTTAAAACACCTTTAGCAGTACCCAACGAAACAGGAGGCCTGGCGGAACAATGTACCTTAAAAGTGGAAGAGGCTCTAGCGGTGGCGGTAGTGCCAGGTAGTTCCTGGCAGTTCCTGCAATTCGGGGATCCAGCAGAGGAAGAGAGGCTCTCGTCGTGGATGAAGGTTTGAGTCACTGCACTGCCCAGGGAAGAAGCCGGCCGCGGCGATGCCAAAACAGAATAAAAGGTACGCTAGGCTACAAAAGGTACAATAAGCTATTTAAAAATCACTTATTGTGGTCATGCATTTATACGATGAACCATATACGCTCAAAGAATGTGTTAAGAAATACAAGGATATGTGTGTTTGGCCTTGGAGTACACTTTTCAATAATGATGTTCCGGTATTATTTGTTTGCTTCTGTTTATCAACTGATTTCAACCTGGGTTGTTAACAGTTTGACACTTTGGCAATGTAATGTTGTGCTGCATACATATGAATGCATACTCTTCTAAATCATACACGTGCGGCTGAGCAACTCGCATGCCCATTGCTTGTCCATTTCTACCCTTGTCCTTCAAATGTATATGCACCTATTTAATAGAACACTGCCACTAGTCAGTATGATGCTTCTAAAGACCTACTAGGTGCTGTTCTCCCTCTGAAACATTTCTTAGGCGCCCACTTTTTTCCTTTTATATTATTGGATTCTGTTATAGCGTGTTGACATGCAAGGTCTTCAGTGCTTTCCTGTAGATATAATGGTGTACATAGGCATTAAAAATGCTTTGAACAGGTTACGTTAAGTTTACATGCAGAGTGCAGATGCATGCTTGTATTGCTCGCAATATAGATTTTGTGGAACCTTAACATAATTACAGAATCCCTCACATGACTTGTAGGGTGATATGATTGAGTCGTATCAGCTTTATTTTGCTAATACTTTCTACATCTTTAATGGAATTATAGTACTTTAGAGGGTCTGATTAACAGGGAGCACCCTAACCCACAAAAAGAAAGGGTGGAATATATACAAACTAACGTTGCCCTAAGTGGACACGGTAATCTATTGTCATGGAGATGTCAAAATACCCGGTTTGTACAGTTTAGCAAGTTAGAGAAAGTTTTTGCCTTCAAGCCCTTGAGCTCTGGAAGCATATTAACTTGGGCATGCTTACTTCCGCTGACCTTCACCGTACTATGTGTGCGATTTTAACAAAATAATCTATGATGTTCTTAACTATAAATCAAACTGTAAGTATGACAATGCTTACATACACAAGGAATGTTATTACATGCTAGATGAGACGGGTCACATTGAATCTTAGCACATTGCCAACTCTACATGTGTATCTGTAACTTCTATCTCACACACAAGTGCTTCAAGCTAGGTTATATTTGTATCAATGAATACCAAACTAAAATGACTGGCTCATCCAAGGTTTCCACCATTCATTCTCTGGGATCATTCTCCATTCTCCTTTGACATTGTAACCTGATACCCACTCAGCGATAGGTGGCCTTACAAACCCTTGCTATACACAGATCCAGTCTTTAAGCAAACATGCTGAATTTTCATGATGACTTCATTCAAAGCAATCTGTCTCAAGCTAACTCAGTATTCAACAACAGAACGCTTTAAAAGTCGTCCTTCCTTTTCATATTAAGCCTATGTAGGTAATTGAAATAAGTCTTCTGGGAAGAGGCCTTCGGTATCCGAAATCTGTTATAGCATTTGAGAAAGCGTATCTGAGCGCAATGGCCCCCTCCCTATCACTGGAACACGAACATGGCTCTAACATCTCAGTGGCGGCTGCCACTCTATGGAATTTATATTTTAGGTACCGTGTCTCCTTGTTGGGCTTTCTTTAACAGCACTAGGATACCTGCGGGTCACAGTTGTGATATACAAGAGCTCTTAACATAATATAACATCTAATTCATAGCAAGACAATGTTGTGTTCCCCAGATGTGGTTGGTTCACAAAGGGCAGAAACTATTAGTATATCCTGAACGCAATAAAGACACAAATCCCTGAGCAAAATAATGTAATTGGGCCCATATCTACTGATGTCAAGGAGTTCACAACAAAACTATCTGCCTTCAAAAATATGACACTCCATGTAATACTTCTCCACCTTTCTGAGGGGGATTCATTGTCCCATGTCATTGTTTGTGGATGAACTGACCGTCACCCATAACAATTAGTTGAATTCTCTGAGATTAATGCAGCTATTAAGACTGAAAGGATGTATTTAAGGCATCTGCAGAGACTGTTGTTCCTCAATTCTCGGAGCGACCCACTGTTAGCAAAGAGTAAAATGACTAGTTCTCCTTTTTCTATAAGGTTTGCCAAAATGGTTACATCTAGGCTTGAGCTGCTTGGTTTCTGATTACCTCTGAGGTTTTGTGAGACAGCAGTTCCTCTTCAAATTATAATATTTATCTACATGGGTGCTAATGGTGATTATAATGGTGCTAATAGTGATTAAAAAAAAAAGTATCTTTGATGCACAGCCAAACGCTGTGCAGTACTGTTGGACAGGAAGTCACTATTCTATGTTGGTGACATTGGACATCATCAGCATTGAGAACGTGCTTCCTGGATGTTATGTTATGTTATGTTATGTTATGTTATGTTATGTTATGTTAAAGGATTTGTAATGCGCACCTGATACCGGAAGGCTGATGGGCGCAGACTGACAAACACAAAACAAAACTACACATGCAGCAGAAATGATGACAACACAGCGCTGTGCTGGGCTTGTTCTTCAGCGCTAAGTTTCTTTTTTATTATTTAAAAAAACACACTTTTAGCACCCAAGTAGAACATATTATGCGGGTGCTAATAGATGAGGTGAGAGGGGGAGCAGTAAAGGGGGTACTGCTTGACCAGGCAGCTCAGAACATGGGCTTCTACCAAACATTACAACCCACATCCCAAGCCTCCTGATTGGCTGATGCCCCCCTGCAGGCTGCTAATGATCATTCCTTACCAATTGTTATCAACACATTGATCAAACCAGATTTGCTTCTGGAGCATTCAGATTTCATAAGCATATACTTCTTATACTGAGTCACCCAATTCACGTATTGCACTGGTGCATATCTGAAACTGTTCTAAGCATCACAGATGTTCCCCTGATATCTAATGCCTTATGCACGATGAGATGCTCTTGAAAATCTTTGTGAATGATATTTGTACTTCAGCACACTGAGGTGTATATTAGTAGCACACATCTGAGACGGGCATGGAATCATCTCCTCATTTGCTGCATTGAACGTTCTCGAGAATCAGTCCCTGTACCTTTGTTCGTTCTTATTCTGATGATCACATGCATTGGCACCCGCTGGTTATGTGGTCACATGACGATGTATGCTCATATTGAGGAAGGATCGCCCTTTTGTCAACATGTGGGTGCTGGTATTGTCTCTATAAAACTTCCGAACACTGAGAAAAGGTGATGGTGTTTAAGGTTCTGTTCCATGAAAGCAAGTAGAAAGTTAGTTTAATTTCAAGTATTATATTAAGCCTCAATGATCAAGGGTGCCTCTTATGCAGTTGAGTTTTTTTACAATGATGACACTAATCTGCTGACTCTATTCTCCCAAGGATATAATGCACGCAGGACGGAATTGGCATAATACGACGGGTTTGACAAAATTGGGACACTAATTAGAAAACCAGCCCTTTCCTTTGGGGGCGTATGCTTTAAGTCATTTGCAAAATGATTTATGTTCAGAGGAAAGCTCAGTTTCCCCAACAACCTCCTGAGATAGTCTGATTATTACCATTGGTCAAATCGTATAGTTTCAAAGAAAATTGCAACTTTTTGTAGCTAATGTATGCAATTTGGAGGCATTTTTTTTGTGTAACAATTGTACTCCTAATTCACCAAAATGATTTATTGAAAAGGGAAACATGGTTTGCATAGTTTCATTGTTTTTACTTAAATACATTTTAAACTTAAGGACTGCTAAAGATAGCTCTCCCTCCTACCCCCAAGCCCTCTACTCACTGCTTCCCCACCCCCTTTAGTTTACCAAAAAGCAAAACCTACGAAACGTACTTGCACCATGCCTTTGCAGGCAACTAAGAACATAGAAAAGGAACCCTTCCGAGTCCTCACATTTCTCTTTTCAATGTAATGTGTTTTTTTTTTGCGTAAATATTTTGTAACACGGCCCACGCAAAGCATTTTGTAGCTTATGGATAAAATGTGGGGTTCTGAGGGACTCGTCATCTGATAATGCCCATAGCACTCATGTTAATTGAGGCTGACTGTTTGTTATGGCCCCCACCACAAATGATTATTACTCTTCAAATTGTTTTTTTTTTCTTTTTGAAGGAACATTATTGTGTGGAGCGAATTCTTAAAAAACACAGACCAATAGCAATAATTGGTATAAGTGCAATACACACCTGACTCAAGGATGCTCATAGTTTTAGTCAGTGCTGTCACAGATGACCTCATGTATGATATCTTTAATGACATCACTAATGACAACTTATGTAGCATCATCAGTGATATCACTGAAGACATCATATAGGACACAAATCTCATCATCCCTGATACAAAGTGTATACAGCTAAAATGGTTGTATCTAGGCTTCTTGAATTGCTTTTGCCATTGTTGTTTTTTAATGTCTGACAGGTTTTTGGTAAGGAAAAGTTATATTGCCTTATAATGCAGTTGGTTGGTGCTTGCAGTGTAAATGGGGTGGCGGGAGCCTTGTATGAGGAAAAGACAGAAGACATACACCGGCTCAAGTCTTGCCTCTCTTTGATCCAGTTGTGGATGTCCAGTGCTTACCTAAAGGTCAACCCCTCCAAGACTGAATTCCAAATGCTGATCAACAACACAGAACACCCATGCATCCAGAAGGGCTCTCTCCTATGCACCTAAGGGCTTCACACCCCAAGTAGCCACCTGCACCATGTCTCTTGGGTTAGACATCGACAGACAACTCTCCTTCAAACAGCACAAAGAAAGCAAGACACAAAAACGTTCTCCCCTGTGGAAAATGTAGCACCTTTTCCCAGAAAACAACTTCAAATCTGTTGTCCAAGCCTTGGTCCTCTCCCACCTGGATTGTGGCAATCCCCTTTTTCTAACACCTCCCAGCGACTATCTTGGCACCTTTGAGATGTGTCCAGCATGCTGAAGCACTACTCGTTAAAAGATTGTCCCGTGATCGACCATAAGTAAGGACATGTGCAGACTTGAACTCTGCCGGTGCAGGAATAAGAGAAATAGACACAAGCCTTCTCTGTCTTTGCCCCAAGACTCTGGAACTTCCTCCTTGTCAAAATATGACTGACACCTCACTTCTACAGCACAGGAAGGAGCTCAAGTCATTTTTTTGTTGTCAAGAAATGGCTCCTCCCTAACACATAGGTCTGTACACCCTCCCCTCTTCATCCTACCTGACACTGGGTGATTTGATCCCCCACAATTTCCTCACCTAGTTGCTTGTAGATTCATTGCTGACAAATTGCCTGCACTACCCTCCCCTGTTGTTAGCTCCCTACTGCCTTGTGTGAGGAATCAGGAATAAGACACTGACACAAAGACTTTTAGTTTTGGCTATAAATCTATAATGTCAAAAGAAAAGGGGGATTGATAAATGTCTCTCTGTTCCTACACTAAGAGGTGTTTCCCAACCTCAAACAAAACTAAGGGTCTGTCGGATGGCAGAATGTCCAAAGTAAACTGTACTGTGTCCAAATTACGATTCTGGCCCTCACATTTCAACAGCATTAACTGTAGGGTGAAAAGGGTAATGTCTTTGGCTTTGAGTAGTTTATAAATGTTCCAAAAGGAAAATGCGTAACTCCAATGCAAAGGTTCCAGAAGGATAGAGTTTCTTATTCCAGAGGGTGGTTCCCTTCACCTGGACTTCTCTTCACTCTGTTTTATATTGAAGTATTTCCGTTCCTCTTGATCAACAACACAACAGAGACACAAAACAACTTGGCTCCTTGTCTTTATTTTGTAAGGATACCCAGTTTACCTTCCTGCCAGGTTTTCACTCCTCTTCTCTTGATCAGCAACACAACTGATAAACAAAACAACTTGGTTGTAAGTCTGTATCTTGATAGGATACCTGGGGTACTTCCTTGCCAGTTTTTAACTCCTCTTCTCTTTGAATTCACACAAACTTTTGCTAGTCCTGATATGTCCCTCTCAGGACCTCCATAGGTGATGTATTTCACATGCACTGTTCAGCTTGTCCTTGTCTGGTTTGCTTTTTTGGTACCAGGGCTTTCTTCTTTAATCACACTTGCAACTGCCCGGTGCACTCTCCTGCCAGGGCTTTCTTATATGAACACACTTGTAACTGCCTGGTATATTCTCCTGCTAGGGTTTTTCTTATATGCACATATGTGCAACTGTCTGGTATACTCTACGTGCAACTGTCTGGTATACTCTACTGCCAGGGCTTTCTTATATGAACATACTTGCACCTGGCTGGTAGGTGAATTTTCCTTGCAGGTTTCATTTGGCTGGTATATTCTCCGGCCAGGGCTTTTCTCATGTGGGTTCTGCGCACACCTCCAAATTTGATATTCTCCTATGTTTGCTATATCTGCTATTGTATCTGGCTGGTATACTATCCTGCCAGGACTTTTCCTATATGTGTATTGCATACACTCACTAACTTGAAAGTCTCTCACTTGTGTTCCATTCTCCCTTTTATAAACATTCTCACTTGCTCTTTCACTTTCATGTGCTTCATTTGCTTTATTAACAATTATTGGGTTTGCCATTGCTGCCAGATTGTCCCTGCTTCCCTTGGGTGGACTCACCGGCTCTTGCCGTCGGTTTCTCAGACGGCAAGTCGGTGGTGGTTGTTAGACATTTTCTTCCTTCTCGCTGCCTCTGTTCCTCGGTTTCTCTGCCTCTTGTGGTTCCTGCAGAACTCTTCTGCCTAGTTTCGGGCTTCGGTAATGCAAACACTGCCTCTCAACACCTGCAAATGCCCAGGAGCCCACCGTTGGTTTATTGCTTCTCCGCAGCCTGTTCTCTCTCAGGGACAGTTTTCCTTTCCCTGGGCCTTGAACCGGTTGGCTCGATGGAATACTCTCCAGCACCATGGTCTATCAGTCCGTACAGAGAGGAGCAGATTTTATTTGCTTGTTTACATTTCTCAGCCGCAGGTATGCACTCACTAGAGCACAGTTTTTGCTCTTGAATCTGCATTACTTGGCTCATCTTCCATATCCAAATATTCTTGTAGTTATGGGAATGGAAGTCCATTCTTTACGACTTGCATGTAAAGTCTGAGTAAGTGTTCTCAGAGATCTTTAAGGGTCAGATCTGGATGACATGTAGGTAGAGTCTGAGAAGGTATGTTCATGAGTCTTTAAAGGCACTTCAGATTTTGACGGATTACATACAAATTTTGTGAAAAGGTTTTCACTACCCTTTCTAGGTGGATGATGGGAGGTATTATAATACGTCATTATGGCATTGGGCATGGATGGGGAATCCTCAAAAGAAGAAGGGGAATACCATGTCTTGTCTGATGGTGCCCAGATACTCTCCGGGAGTCTGTCCCCCCCATGTGATCTTCACTCATAGAGCCGCCCCCAGGGTCAGGATCAGGTAGCAGATACCGTCCCCTGGCCACATGGGGAGGGGTAACTGCCGGGAAAGAAGTGATGACACCTATGATTGTTAAGTACTCTGTTGCTTCCCGAAGCTAGGGCCACACTCAATAAATACAACAATAATAATAATAATAATAATAATAATAATAATAATAATAATAATAATAATAATTAATTGCTAGCAGATATATCTGGCATTGCCCCAGCTAAAAAGTATGATACTTTTCATATAGTTTTTCACCGGGCCACAAAGAGACATAATTAATTGGCTAACAAATGTATACTCTATCAAGGCATAGTCATGCATGTGCATAATTACAAATGATTAACATTGCCACTGAACACCTCAGTATATACAATTTTGCCTGCCTTCCCAACATGAGCATAAACAGCTTGCCTATCCCTTTTACTTTGATGTCTTGTTTGATGTTGACCTGTTGTCCCTTGCTGCCATTTAGAATCATGCCTAACAGCATGAAACTATTGTCTGTTTTGCCTTTGTTCTGTGGTCAGCTGCTGTATTTGTGCTGCCTGACTGGCTGCATTAGTCTGTAGCCTGACTTTTCTCTGTCTTGGTATCTCCAAATGTAGATAGTCTCTTTGGTGGCATGATGATGGAATTAGGTTTTTTATCACTGTGCATGTGTACATTTTGATTGTCATTAAGTCTAATTGCCTGTACTTTCTTGTTTTAATTTCCCCAGATTGCTTGTACACATTTTTGGAGCATTTTAGTGTGGTTGTTTATTGAGCAAAATCGGTACCATCATATATTAGGCAAAATGAGCATCAGTTCTAAATGTATCCACCACTGGGGACACGTCTGCAGCTGTAGGTAGTAGGTTAAGCAAAATAAGCATTAGTTTTCATATTCGTATGCACTAGCTGCTCCACATTAGCAACTTTCAAACACACCATTAGATTTATCGTAAAATATTGTTCCTGTTAGACCCCTCTGGGTCCCTCTTGATAGTTTCTCTCGCTTTAGTGGACAAACAGACAAACTAACAAAAACATATTAGGTGCCATCAATTCTTTATAAGTAATTGCTGAGAGAGATGTGTTGTTAAAGGAAGGTGCATTGACAATCATTAATACCTCTCTCTTGCGCTCTCTCAAATGCCCCTCGTGTTGGTCAGATTATGCAAGTATATTTCTCCTTTTCTCCTCTTCAGCATCTTCTTCAAGGCATCAATTGCGGTTGCAAAACATGTGATCTTCTTGGCATTACATTTCCAGAGTGCTAAAATGTTAGGGACTCCTCTTTGTTGTAAGTCCTGCTCATTTTTGTGATACGACCTGCTGGCCAATTAAATTATATCACCCTCTGTTGCCTTGAATGAAGAGTGCCTTGCATCTGTTTTTCACCTATTACACTAGATCAAGCTGTCTATCAGATCTGAAGATACAAGTAAAAAAGTGCTGTGAGAAGTGCGTCTAGAATGTCAGACCCATGGAACCTGTGATTGCCTATGCATTCAAGGGCTCTCAGACCACATGAAGTAAAGTTCTCCAAGAATGAGAGTAAACATTGCATGTGTTTTAATATTTTAGACAGTAGTTGTGGAGCACTATATTTTCCCTGAGAACAGGGCATCGACAACTAGTTGAAATCACAGTTGTGATTGGTGCAACCTGGGCCTCTCCCAGGCTGGCCAGCGCCTCTTCAAAATGACAAGAGTGAATATATGACATCTCAAACAGGACAGTGACACTCTTAGTCTTAGCTGAATGCATCTGCAGGCTTCCTTTGACATCAACATACTCACATATTGTTGGTGGCCTTGCCATGGGAGTCAGAAATGAATCGATTATCAATGATCATGCAGATTACTGAAGTAAGTGATCCCAGGAGCCAGATACGTTTCCCCAACTAAAGTATTTATTTCATAAAGAAAAGAAGCCCTTCTGCTGCAGCTGATTCTCAGCTCCAGAAGGTCGGCTCACACATATATACAATGCTATAGAACCTTGTGAAGATTGTATCACTCCAAGGAGATTACAAAACACGTTTATTCTGATTTGTCATGGACATGGCAACATAGGAGGATGCAACTTTAAACCAGACATGGAAACAAAACATGTTCATCCATACAGTTATAAAAGAAGTGATAACAAATGTTTTACTTGTCAGGGTTACCAAGCTGTTCATGTCCATATAAAGATTTGGCAACATAACATGTTTATGTGAGGCAGTAATAAGATATACAGAGATATGTGTCCCACAACAGCAATCAATGCCCATATAAGGCAAACCTATGTTACATTTACAAACATGTGAAAGAAATATAAAGCAATATATAACACACCTCCCTTCCTCTATGTATTGTATTTATGTTGAGTGGCTTTTATTCCAAATCCTTCCATCATTTAGTATCACAACATCACACTCGATCTTCTTTAAATGTGCCAGCACATTTGCTTTCTCCCTTAAGCACACATACTGGCCTGCGGACCCACACTTGGTCACCATTTTCATTCCTTGACAAACTTGTGTTAAATGTGTTATTATACCATTTCATAGCCACCTCAGATTTCTTTTTAACCTGTTTTCTCAACAATAAGTCATTACACTCAACGAACCTCATCCTTCCCAACCAAGGGGGATGGACATAAATTGCTGCCTTCCTTCTCCTTAAAATTTCAAATGGGATTTGTTTATTTTATTTATTTATTTATGGCGTTTGTTACACGCCCAAACCCATAGGTATCACGGCATAGGTTACATGAGACAGGCTTAACTGGATACAGGGAAAATTACAACATTACAAGATATAATTACAGTGATAGAGCTGGGAAGTCACAGATCTAAGAATAACAAGGTAATTGTTCATTCAAAAGGCAGCGTAGTTCAGAAAAAGCGGGGGGAACATAAGGGATTGGGGAGTGAGGAACTCAGTGGCCAGGGCAGACACATGTTAGAACTTGTTGAAGAGCTGGGTTTTGATGAGGCTCTTCAAACGCTGATTGGAAGGCACGTACTGGGATTAACCCAGTAGTGACATGTGGAGTCAATCTGTATGTTAGAGCAAGCTTGTCTAACTTTTTCATTTTTATTTTCTAAATCAATGCTAATATTATATTCCCATTCATCTTGGGTTACAGACTCACCACATAAGCAGAATAACTCTTGTGTTGGTTCTTCTGACTCTTCATGACAGCTGTTCACTGAAAATTATGACAGATAATCTGCTGTGACATATTCTTTACCTGATATGTTATTAATCACAAAATCATTACCTTGTATTGACATCACCAAGTTCATTCTTCTTCTTGATATGCTATTGAGACTGTTGCACATAAATACAGTGGCTTGTGATCAGTAACAATGGTACCCCTCAAATAGGTTCTGAGCCTCTTTATAGCCCATATAACAGACAGGGCTTCTTTTTCAATTACAGAGCATTATTGTTCAACTTCTTTTAAGGCTTTGGATGCAAATGCTATGATTGTGTTCCCATGTTTAGACGCTTGTTTATGTTCAGACCCCAAACCTGTATTCATGGCATCAGTCATGATGTAGGTGTATTTGTTGGGATCAAATGATGATAGTATGGGGGCATTGACAATTGCATGTTTTATTTCATTAAATTCATTTTCGCATGGTTTGTTCCAATCAAAGTCGTGACCTTTTTTGAAAAGACCCCTAATGTTAAAGCATTTATCTGAAAAATGTCTAATGAATTTATAGTAATACTCTACCAACCCCAAGAATGACATCACTTCTTGTCTGTTTTTTGCTGGAGTTGCTTGTAGGATAGCAGCAATCAAACCTAATCTGGGGGCTATTCCTTTTTCAGATACCTCAAGACCTAAATGATCAATATGAGATGTTCTGAAACAGCATTTAGACTTTTGGAATGTGAAGCCTGCATCACTTAATTTAGCCTGCTGTCATGTTCATGGAGGGAGGATTGCATAACTAAGATGTCATCTTGATAGAAGAAAACACCTGGGATGCCCCCTAACAGTTCACTCATTATCCTTTGAAAGAATGTAGCAGCAGATATCAAACCAAAAGGCATTCTTATGATATAGTCAAAACCTGAATCAATTAGCATCCTGGCAGGTGTTTAATTAATATATACCTTTGAGTGTGGTTTCTCATCAATATTAGAGTCAACATTGCAAACTAACCATGATGGCACCAGTGGACTCCTCTTCAGAGAATTGTTCTTCATTTTCATTGTTAGCATTTATTTCTTGTATAACCTTTTTAGACAGGCTGTGACAGAATTTGGAATTGCACGCTTTTTTATGACATTTCCCCCATTGTGTATCAAGTTCTGGGAAAGAGGTGTTATTGGCCATATGTGTGGAACTACCACATCTATAGCCCTTCTTTGTGGTTGAAGGTTTGGTACTGTTAAGTTTTTTGTCACCTTTCTTGTATGCCTTTATTTTCTTTTTAACTCTTTTCTTTGATTCGGGAGGAGATATGGTGCAAACAGAATTTGTGTTTTCCTTGTTTTCTAGCTGTTTGACACATGCCATCACATGTTTAATTCTTTTGGCAATGTCTAAAGCTTCATTCAAGGAGGGTTGCCCTTTGCCCATATTCCCTCCCTTATTTTTAGTTCCCTTGCCTTGAGCATACATTGATCATGTAATCCTTCATCATATGATGAAACAAAGTTGCAGGTATTTGCTAATTCTCTGAGTGCTGTTATATAAGACTTAATAGATATTCTTTAGCATGCACTCTTATGCTGAAATGTTTAAATTGCAAAACAGTACTTTTCCCGTAATGTTTGTCAAGTTTCTCAATAATATACTCATAAGGCTTGGGTGCATCTGACCTTTCATTCACTAGAGGCCTGAGAACTAAGGGGAGCGTCAGTAAGTCTTTTTTAGTATCCTTCTACCTTCATACAGTAAGCAATGCATTAATAGTGCACTGCACCTTTCTATGTTGAAATTGGGACCATGGATGGCTGTGACATAATCTAAAAAGTCATCCCTCCAAGTTGCTAATGGTATTGAGGGCTCACACACATTTTGTATAAAATGGAGGGTGGGTACGTTTCTCATACTTGACAATTGATAGTGTAGAGCACAAGGAAAGTGTTCAGTGAGCTGAAGACAGTAGCATGCAATGACTATAACAAGGCAATACGATGACTTTCAAGATGGACCTCAACAGCTATTAATATAAGTTAACAGAAGGTCATGCAAGATAAACAAACATCTGTACCAATGGTGGATGCATTAGTAACTCGGTTTAGCATAGGGTCTCAAAAATACGGGCCTTACCAAGCTAACGATGGAACATGGTGAGTCAGCAGGCAAATGATGCCTACGATAAAGTAATGATAATAACTTGACAGATGATGCTAAAAATCTATCAATATAAGTCAATAGTACAGTGTGCAAGATGTATTTCATTTATTTCATTTGTACATTGGTTAGGTGCTTATACTTCAAGTAAATTGTGTTTCAAAGCTCTCACAGGACAACAGGGAGGGACATGGGGATGAAGAACAAATACAACAATGAAAGGTAGAGGCAGACCTACTAAGCCTTTTGAGCATTCAGAACATGCAAGTGCAGAGAGTGAGAAGGGAGTGGGAGGAGTAAGTGCTAGGTACATTAAGAGCTAGAGAGTGAGCAACTGTAAGTGCCTAGGTGGAGTGGTCAGCCGCCAATAGTGCAGACCTGTGGTAACATAGGCCAGTGGGTGCCAAGGCAATGTGCTGGAGGGGTGGAGGCTGTAGGTGATTGGGTGTGGGAGGCCATGACCTGCGAGGACACATAAGGACTCTGGTCACCAATCTCAGCAAATGTGAGATTTAACAGAGGAGGGAGGAAGGGAAGGAGGAAGTAAAAAGGAAAGTCTTGGGGAGCTTCCAGAATTTGAGGAGATCTGGCTCAAGAGAAAGAAGAATGGGGAGGCTATTCCATAGGAGGGATCCTGCTGTGGAGAGGGATCTGCCACCAGCTCGCTGTTTAGCAAAGTGCTTAAGACACAGAGAGTTGGTGCCGGTGGAACGTAAAGATCTGAAGGGAGAGTATTTAGTGAGTGCAAGTTGTAGATAGTGTGGTCCCCAGCTCCAGACAGCCTTGTGAATGATGCTGAGGGATTTTAATTTGATCCGTGCAGCAACCGGGTGCCAGTGGCAAGTATTTAAGGCTGGAGAGATGCAGTACCTGGGCTTGAGGCCAAGGATAACTCTTGCAGCCCTATTCTGGATTAGCTGGAGGGGTTGTAGAGAAGAAGAGGGTAGATTAAGAAAAAAGCTGTTGCAGTAGTTTAAAGTAGAGAAAACTCAAACTCTAGAGACCTGTGGGGGAAAGCGAGAAAATGAATCATTCCTTTGATGAGGTGGAGTTGAAAGTGGGACTTCTTGGCAAGGTCCTGAATGTCAGGGATAAAGGAAAGATAGGAGTCAAAGATGACTCCAAGGTTTCTGACTTCAGATGAAGGATAAGTGGCAGAGCCTATAGAAGATGGCCAGAGTGAGTGAGAGAGAGAGGGAGCAGCAGTTCCAATTGGAAGGATCTCAGTCTTGCTTGCGCTGAGGTCGATATCATTAGAAGTACACCAGAACTGGATGGCAGATAGTCAGTCAGGAATGATGGAAGTAAGAAAAGGGTCAGAGGGAAGTTTGAAGAAGAGTTGTGTGTCATCTGTATAACACTGGATGTTTAGAGAGAAGGTGGAAATGAGTTGTGCAAGTGAAGCAAGGTAGTTGTTAAAGAGCCAGGGGGAAAGATTATAGCCCTGGCGGATGCCACAGGTGGAGATAGAGTTGGGGGAGCAGAAGGAGCCCAGAATAATGAGGGACGCAAGGTCTCTGAGGAAGGAGGTCAGCCAGTGCATTGACTGCTCTGAGATACCTGGGTATGGTGGAGTCGTTGTATGAAGATGGAGTGGTTGACCGTAGTAAATGCAGAGGAGAGATCAAGTAGAATAAGAACAGCTCCAAATGCAGATTGATGGTCATGGAGGTGTCCAACAAGTTCAATGTGCTGGGTCAGTTGGGGGAAGACCAGCTTCTCCAGGAGTTTCCCAAGGAAGGGGATGATAGATATCGGATGGTAGTTGGCTGGACCAGATGGATCTGCAGAAGGTTTTTTAAGGAGGGGCTCACAAGGGAGTGCGTGAGGCTGTAGGGGAAAGATCCTGTAGCAAAAGAGTGGTTGCAGAAATCAGTGAAGGCAGGTGCAAGGGACCCAACATTGTCCTTAATGGTTCTAGAGGAGCAGAGGGAAACCTGCTTTGCGGAGACCTTCATGGAGCAGACAACCTTGGTGACCTCATCAGGTGTGATAGGAGAGAAGGAGGAGATAAAGGCAGAGGGAGGATGGGAGGCCATAGGAGGCAAGGGAGTGGGTGAATGGTGGGAGAGGGATGCAAGGATGCTCAGGATATCCTGAGTTTTTGCAGTGCAGTGTATGGCCTGTGCATTGTAGAGGGCTTGGGAGGGAAGAGGAGAGGAGGAGACTGCAGAGGGGTTGACTAGTTCCCTACAGATTTTAAAGAGTTCACCTGTGTTGTTGGAAGCACTAGAGATGCAAGCTTGGATGTGGGCCCTTTTCTTGGTGCGGATGGAGAACCGGTATTGCCTCTGGAGCAGGCAACAGGCCAGTTTGTCAGAGCGTGAGCCTGAGCTCTGCAACATTCGCTCTGCATCTCTGCACTTCCGTTTCAGGGCTGCAAGTTCAGAGTTGTACCAAGTGTTAGGCTTAGAGGCATGTTTCGGGTGGATTCTCATGAAGGGTATTGGTAATGGCAAGATGGAGATTGCTGAGAGCGGAGTTAGAGGTAGAGTCTGTAGTGGGGAGAGAGGTACATGTGATGGCAGCAACTGACACTCGTTTCATCGGACAGATGTTCGTGAACAAGGTTGACATTGCTGAGGGAGGCGTTGTCAGAGGGCTGAGAGGACCCAGAAGAGAGGAAAGGAGATAAATAAACAACTGTACCAATGGTGGATGCAAAGACAACTCAGTTCAGCAAAGAGTCCCAAATGTACAGACCATATGAAGTTAATGATGGGACGTAGTGGAAGCAGTAAGCATATTATACCTATGATAAAGTAGTAATAACAACTTGACAGATGATCCTCAACAACTATCAATATGAGTAATAATTAAGGCGTAAATGCAATAGCAATTTAATTCAGCATAGTGTCCCATGTATAAAGACCTTACTAAGTTGAACACTCAATGCTCTGTTGTCCAAAGTTGACCTGCTCCAACATCGCCTTGACAAACATGGAGACAGGCTCAATACAGTCGAACATAGGGTCTCAGACCTCGACGACTGCACAGCTTCACTCACAGCCAGAGTAAAAACTTTGGAAAACCAAATGAAGACTGTGATAGCCAAAAATGAGGACCTTGAAGGGCGCTCAAGGTGTAATAACATCAGGCTGGTCGGAGTAAGAGAGAAACACGACCATGAGCAAATGGAGGAGTTTGTGGAGAAGATGTTCAAAGACCTGTTCGAACCCACGACCCTCTCACACCTCTTTGTGGTGGAAAGAGCCCACAGAGTACAAACCGGCCGACCCATCCCAGGCACAGCTCCACGTCCGATTATCGCCAGACTCCTTAACTTCAAAGACAGGGACACCATCCTGTGATTGGCAAGGGGAATGGGGAACCTCCAATTCGACAGAGATAACATCCAACTCTTCCCCGACTTTTCCCCCGCAGTGCAAACATTAAGGAGATCATTTGCAGGAGTCAAACGCAGGCTGCAAGACAACCAAATGGCATACTCCACGCTTTACCCAGCAAAATTGCGGATCCAACATGATAGAAAGACACTATTTTTCAACCCACCCGAAGAGGCCAACTCCTTCCTAGACGGACTAGGCTGCAGGCAACCAGAAAATATTTAAAGACCACCAAGAAGGAGAAACCTGCCATGAAACGAGATGACGCACACCCACCATCGACCACTTCGGAACGAGGTTCCACACCAAACGCTGAGATGTAAATCAAAATAAAAAGGAGCTATAACTCTTGGAGGTGTACTTGCGCCCCTAGCACAGCCATTGAAATAACTATGGTTAAGGGGGAGGGATCGGTCACAGGCAAGTTAAGGGTAGCCCGTGCGAAGAGGGGAAGTTACACCCATGTTTTAGGAAACACAGGCTGTAGATCCACCACTGCCCACCCGGCTCCAATGCCACCCAGCTGACATGAAACACTCCAATACAGTTGCCTTACATCACCCAGTTGATGGCAAAATATAAATACAAGAACAGTCACAAAGTCCAGAAACACCGACCAGACCCATAGAAGGAACATCCACAGTGGACCATGTTCAACGTAGCAACATGGAACATCAGAGGGGGCAACTGGACATCCAAAACCCGTAAAATATCTCAAAACCTCCGGAGACACAAGATAGACGTAGCCCTGATCCAAGAAACGCACCTCCTCCCCACCAACGAAAATAGCTGGGCCCAGCACTGGGGATGACACAGGTATTTCTCGTCATACTCCTTGTTCGCCAGAGGAGTAGCCATCCTGATAAATAAAAAAGTAAAATGTAGGCTGATAACTACAGAAAAAGACTCAGAAGGCAGAGCACTCTATGTCTGAGGCGTCGTAGATGGTACAGAAGTCGTCTTAATAAACTCACATGAGCCAAACACCGACAGCACTAATAATTTCGACTGGGCAATGGCACACTTCGAAAACGCAGGATCAGCCGCAATCATATGGGGAGGTGACTTCAACACTCCATTAGTCCCATACAAAGACAAATCACAAGCCATGAAGCCCCCGCCATCTAAAGCAAGTCTTCAGATTCAAGAAATTAGCAAAGCCTACAATCTTATTGACGTCTGGAGGCACAGTCATTGGGAAGCCGAGAATACTCCTTCCATTCATTGGTTCACGGTACAGAATCGCGCCTCGACTACCTGCTAGTATCCGCGCAGAGCCAGCTTCAATGGGGCCAATGCCACATCCTACCAAGGACCCTATCAGACCACTCGGCCATCACTCTAGAATGCTCTCCATCAGACAGCAAGAAAGAAAGGCCACAATGGAGATTCAAACCCGGATCTCTCCAAGACCAAGTATTTGCAGATGAACTGCGCAAAGAAATTATCACCTTTCTCGAAATAAATCAACCATCTGTAACATCACCCGGCATACTATGGGAAACATTGAAATGCTTCATAAAGGGGGTATGCATAGCGAACGAAAATGAAATTCTAAAGTTAATAAGAAAGGAACTAGCCACCAGCGAAACCAAACTAAAAGAATGGGAGTGAAAATACACCCTGCCGGGAGACCCCAGATCCCTCGCCGCCCTCAAAGGGGAACTCGACAACTTCAGATCTACAGGATAAAGGGAACTAAAGTTCTTATCACAAGGCCACAAGATCCGCCAATATAGGGAAAGCCAGAAACCTGGAGCCCTTCTAGCCCGGCTTATAGCGACAGAAAGGAAACCCACCACAGTGGAGAGAATCAGGACCCAACAGGGAAACCTAGTACATACAGATGAAGAAATTGTCGAAACATTTTGTAGCTTCTACCAAGAACTCTACAGCACCAGATATACAACAGACCCGGTAGACCTTTGTCAATACCTCGAGGACATTGAACTGTACTGGACCAGCCCCGAGCTGCGGGAACCACTGAATGCTCCCATTACCCCTGAAGAAATCCACACAGCACCTATAAAAAGATGGGAAAAAACCCTGAAAACTACAATAACAGACGATGACTGGTCATACATCCTACGCCAAACCCAAAAAAGTATCACTCAACACACACTTTAAGCAAATACATTTCAATTATATACATCAAGTGTACCACACCCCAGCGAAGCTCCACTCAAGACGAGTGACGACTCTGGCAACATGCGAAAGGTGCAAAGCCCCAGAAGCAGATTTCTTACACCTGCCATGGGCATGCCCAAGCATAGCCCAATTCTGGAACTCAGTATTGGAAAAAAACTACAGCAATCACTGGTGTGCAACTAGACCACGACCCCAGCCTAGCACTTATTGGGCTAACCAAATACCTGCCGTCCTTCAGCTGCAAACTGGCGGATCTATTATTGGTCCTAGCACTAAGGAGAGTGGCAATGACATGGGGACGCAGACCTCTGCTCAACCCGCAAAGCTGGCTGAAAGACGTGGCCTACTGCCAAGACACAGAAACAATCTTTATAAAAACGCTACCACGCCATGCCAGACCCCCAGACATCTGGGGCCCCTACATCACATATCTGATGTCCACCACAGACTCAACCTCGCCACAGAACTTGCCCCTGCCTCAGCCTTTTTGAGGGCATCGACACTGGGCAAATGCCATCTACCGAACTTTAGGGTGAATGTGTCACAAGAGGACTCGGGCACCGCTGGGTGGAGGGTGGAAGCCTAAGGGAAAAGGCAGCGGGGATCTTAAGTTGCAGCATGTGCGACACTGTTATGTTATTGTTATGTAAAAACCAAAAATAAAGTTTAGAAAAAAATGTATACAAAGGAATTGTGTGTTTGAGGTCTGTGTATTGCCCTGTGTATGTGTCCCATGAGCTGAGACCAAACACTAACGAAAGTACTTTATAACCATACAACATGGTTAACGTCTAGATATATAGCACCTTTTGCATTTTTATATTTTGACTGTCCGTGAACAAAAACTCCTGGCCTAGATATGTCAGTGAACAAAAACAAGAGGCCTAGATATGTGATGTCATCAATGACATGTGTGATGTTATATTTGATGTCCTGGGTGTTAGTCTTAGCAGTGCCCGGTGGTGGCGTGAGTTATGGTTGCTTAGTTTACCATAACTGGCAAATTGCTGGGGTTTTCGGTTTTAATTGTAACCATAACGTCCCTTTAACAGTTTTTTCACAGAATAAAAATATTTGTACTGTAATTAAAAACACACGACTGCAACTAAAATCTCTAACAGATACTGTCACTGTGGAAAGAACATGTAAAATGAATATAAATGTGATACATTTTGGTACTGGATCAGGGTTGAATAGGCAAGACTATGCAGCAATCTCACTTAAAAGGATATAACTTGGATTAAAAAGATTTTAAAGGGTGCTTATTAGCCACTATGGTCCCAGAAGCAGGCATGGGGGACAGGTCCTCTTACAAGTACCTTATTCTATGCAGGTTCCTTTCAGGTTGAACCAGAGTCGCATTGATTCATGCAGCTAGTCAGGATCGAGTCAGGTACACAGATAATACAGTTGGATGAGTCTACCAGGATTAGTTCAACGGCTAAACTGGTTCTATATTACAGGTACTGATGGGTCGAGTCTGTGCATTACACAATGCTTGCAGTGGTTCAAGTCAAGCTCTGGGTCCCATCGATGTAAAGGTCCTGATAGCTCAATGCATTGCTTGAAGATGCAACGGTTTGAAGGCTTCTGCAGCAGTAGGAAGTTGTTTGAGCTTAAATGGTAATGAGCACTGCTGGTGCAATGTAGTGACAAACTGCTTCAATGGCTACAAGCAGTGATTCAAAGGTTAGCAAGAATGCCAAACACAGCACTGTGGGTCCTGTTTGGTTCAAAGGCCTTTGACATGGTTGAATCCCTTGAAGGACTGTTGAAAGCGGCAGAAAGAGCAGCCCATGCTGATTTAGGATTCTAAGTGTGCTGTGATGCCCACTTCAGAGACTATTGGACATATGAGTCAGTTGTACTCTTGATTCCCAGTCCAGGGAGTTTGGATGGCACATGCAGGAGTTCCTTTATTTCCGGTGAGGAGCCTGGGTCCAGTGGACTTCCTTATAAAGGTAAAGGGCCACAGGGGATTGGACAAAAGCATGCCTGTTGTAAGGGGTTCAATCCCTGTCACTGTTACAAGTGGCCATTGCCTTCTTTCATCATACCTAGTATGAGTTGTTCCTCAAGAAGTGGAGAGAGCAGAAAGGAAAGAGAGTGCCACAGCTAAAAGACCCTTCTCAATTAATCTTGTTGGGGTGGTCAGAAAAGGTACCAATGAGAAAGAGGGGTTCACGTTGCACGCACCATATCAGTGACTCAGGGAATTGTGAAGTTGGTGCAATGTTGCAGTTTTAAATGTATTTAGCATATTTAATGGAATGGGATATGTGTACTTTTATTGTTACGTTATTTTTGAATTGATACATTTTATATTGCTTGCATGCAGAAAGATAAATATCAAAATCGCTGATAAAATATAATTACAATGTAGGTATGGTGTGCCATGAAGCGTATAGAAACTGGACAATGAGGAGCATTGAGAAAGGAGGTTTGTCATGAAGAAACCACTGGGAAGAGGATGCAGTAGTTTTGAACATATATGCACCGACCTTCATACATGACGGCCTTGAGAGAATTGTGTTTTGGGACACTTGGGGATACATGGGGAATGTACAAATATGTATGTCATGTGCTGTTCATAGTTTGGCCTGGCCCTGCAGCAATGTTTTGCGAGGTGAACTCTTCGTGACTGGGAAAACTGGTTTTGCAGGGTTGGAGGCCGAGGGAAGGCAATGAGTAGCCGCAGCATTATCAAATGGTCAGTTACAGCCTTGCTGGGTTTTTATGACTTGGCAGTATCCGTTTTTCTTTATGCTGCAGATGTGCATTTCAGTTGTATTCATATTTCCCACTCTACTACCATAGATATCAGCTCTCAACCCAAATGGCAGCACTACTGAGATGTCTGCTGTTAGAGCTATTTCTTGGTGGTACTTTTGGTTGGTGGCATTTTTGGTATTTCGTGGTATTTTTGGTATTTTGAGGTATAGTGGTGAGCCTAATTTCAGAGTACTGCCTGATAATTGTTCTTATACTGGGGTCACTAACGGTAAGCAAAGACGGCACTACACTCTAAATGATGATTTTATGCACTTGTAGTATTTTATTTACAATTTCACAGTGTGCCTTTTTGGCAGTATTTCAGTATACATGTATCATGTAAACAGTATATAGTCATTTACACACATAGCCCCTCTGAAAACCCAGTTCACAACAATCAGTTTAGATTTTATCGTACCACACGTGGCAAAGTGATTTACTGTAGGCAGTAAGAAAAAGTCACCATTTGGTTTTCACACTGCCCTATGTTACCACCACAGGCCATAACACATAATAAGCACACTGATGCTAATTTAACATACTCATTTCTATTTTTTTACAGAAGATTAGCATTATGCAGAACATTCAAACAGAATAAATAAAACACAGTATTCTCTCAGAGTATGTTACATCTGTGACTCAAAACAAAACTGAAACATACAGAAATGCAACCCATCTAAGGTTACTTTCCCTGCGATATGTGCTTTGAATTTCTTAATGAAAACTTCCTCCACAGTAGCTGGCTTTACTCATAACTAGCTATAAATCCCCCCTTTTTTGATAAGTGCCCAGAGTCTTGTTAAAACTGACCTTGACACTCGCAACTAAACTTAGCAAAATATAAGCGGCCGTGCCCACTGTATATGTTACAACACTAAAAAGCCACTAGCCATGGCCTCAGACCATGCTGACTGTATATTTTACAACATTACTAAGTCCCTAGAAAGGCCTTCGGCCATGTCCACTATATATTTTACAACATTACCAGGCCACTATCCATGGCCTTTGTCCGTGCTCACTGTATATTTTTAAAGCCTTCAGTAGTGACCACTCTATATTTTACAACATTACCAGGCCACTAGCAGTGGCCTTCGGCCGTGCCCACTGTATATTTTACAACCTTACTAAGCCACTAGCTGTGGCCTTTGGCCTTTGGCCATGGCACGTAATTGTTCACCCCCTCCTTCACTGTAGCTGTAAAAAAAAAAAGTATATATATATATATATATATAGATATGTATATTACATGGCCACGGTAGTGGCCATGTAGTTATGGTTAAGTTGCTGTTTCCATAGGAAGAGCACTTTTTGGGTGGCTTATAACTTCGTTCTCCCTGGACGGATCCTCACCAAACTTTGCAAAAAAAGTAGTTGGGTCACTCTGAATTTTTTTGCAAAGTTTGGTGAGGATTCGTCTAGGGGGGGCAAAGTTATAGGGGGGTCCCTAAACTTGTTTTTTCCCATAGACATAATGGGAAAAAACTTTGCTCACACCTACAGCCCAAACCGCTGGACGGATTTACACCAAATTAGCGGCAGGAGCGGCGGCTTGGTCCCAAAAGCGTGCTTTGCTTTATTTGGTGTAAATCCGTCCAGTAGTTTTTAAAAAAATGACAAAAATGTAAGTGAAAAAAATTAGTGATATCTGTGTTCGCTTCGCGGACACACTTCCCTGTTCGCTCCGCGGACAGGACGGTGATTGGGCCAGCAGCTTGCGTGATGTCCGCGGACATCTGACGTGCTCTCTCATTGGATGCGTGAAAGCGTGCAGTGCGTCTGGCTTCAGAGACGCCCGCCATCTTTGTTTCTCGCATGAGAGGCTTTGTATCCCCCCTGCACAGTAAGTCCCCCACCCCCGCTCATGCCCGTGTCTGTCTCCTGTTCCTCCCACCCCCCGCTCATGTCCGTGTGTCTTTCTCCCTCCCGCCCACCACCCGCTCATGTCCGTGTGTCTTTCTCCCTCCCGCCAACCCCCCGCTCATGCCCCGCTCGTCCATCCCAACCGCCCACCCCCCGCTCTTGCCCCGTGTGTCTCTCCCACCCCGTGTGTCTCTACCACCCACTGCTCATGTCTGTGTGTTTCTCCCTTCCCGCAGCCCACCCCCCGCTCAAGTCCGTGTGTCTCCCCACCCGCCGCCCAACCCCCGCTCATGTCCGTGTGTCTCTCACCACCTGCCGCCCACCCCCTGTTCATGTCCGTGTGTCTCTCCCCACCACCGCTCATGTCCGTGTGTCTCTCCCCAACCGCCGCCCACCCCCCGCTCATGCCCCGTGTGTGTCTCCCCCTCCTGCCCACCCCCGCTCATGTCCGTGTGTCTCCGCCCAACCCCACTCATGTCCCGTGTGTCTCTCTCCCTCCCCCCCACCCCCGCTCATGCCCCGTGTGTCTCTCCTCCTCCCGCCCACCCCCCGCTCATGCCCCATGTGTCTCTATCTCCTTCCCCCCACCCCCCGCTCATGCCCCGTGTGTCTCTCCCTCCCCCCACCCATGCCCCTAGTGTCTCTCCCCCTCCCGGCCACCCCCCGCTCATGTCCCGCTCGTGCCCCGCTCGTCTCTCCCAACCGCCCACCCCCCGCTCTTGCCCCGTGTGTCTCTCCCACCCCCGTGTGTCTCTACCACCCGCTGCTCATGTCTGTGTGTTTCTCCCCACCCGCCGCCCGCTCATGTCCGTGTGTCTCTCCCCACCCGCCGCCCACCCCCCGCTCATGTCCGTGTGTCTCTCCCCACCCGCCGCCCACCCCCCGCTCATGTCCGTGTGTCTCTCCCCACCCGCCGCCCAACCCCCGCTCATGTCCGTGTGTCTCTCACCACCTGCCGCCCACCCCCCGCTCATGTCCGTGTGTCTCTCCCCACCCCGCTTATGTCCGTGTGTCTCTCCCCACCCGCCGCCCACCCCCCGCTCATGCCCCTTGTGTGTTTCCCCCTCCCGCCCACCCCCGCTAATGTCCGTGTGTCTCTCCCCACCCGCCGCCCACCCCACACTCATGTCCCGTGTGTCTCTCTCCCTCCCCTCCACCCCCGCTCATGCCCCGTGTGTCTCTCCCCCTCCCGCCCACCCCCGCTCATGCCCCATGTGTCTCTCTCTCCTTACCCCCACCCCCCGCTCATGCCACGTGTGTCTCTCTCCTTCCCCCCCACCCATGCCCCATGTGTCTCTCCCCCTCCCGCCCACCCCCCGCTCATGCCCCGCTCGTGCCCCGCTCGTCTCTCCCAACCGCCCACCCCCCGCTCTTGCCCCGTGTGTCTCTCCCACCCCCGTGTGTCTCTACCACCTGCTGCTCATGTCTGTGTGTTTCTCCCCACCCGCCGCCCGCTCATGTCCATGTGTCTCTCCCCACCCGCCGCCCACCCCCGCTCATGTCCGTGTGTCTCTCCCCACCCGCCGCCCACCCCCCGCTCATGTCCGTGTGTCTCTCCCCACCCGCCGCCCACCCCCGCTCATGTCCGTGTGTATCTCCCCACCCGCCGCCCACCCCCTGCTCATGTCCGTGTGTCTCTCCCCAACCACCGGCCACCCCCCGCTCATGCCCCGTGTGTGTCTCCCCCTCCTGCCCAGCCCGCTCATGTCCGTGTGTCTCTCCCCACCCACCGCCCACCCCCCGCTCATGTCTGAGTGTCTCTCCCCACCCTGCTCATGTCCGTGTGTCTCTCCCCACCCGCCGCCAACCACCCGCTCATGCCCCGTGTGTGTCTCCCCCTCCCGCCCACCCCCGCTCATGTCCGTGTGTCTCTCCCCACCCGCCGCCCACCCCCCCCCTCATGTCCCGTGTGTCTCTCTCCACCCGCCGCCCACCCCCCACTCATGCCCCGTGTGTCTATCTCCCTCCCCCCACCCATGCCCCGTGTGTCTCTCCCCCTCTCCCCCACCCCCACTCATGCCCCGTGTGTCTCTCCCCCTCCCGCCCACCCCCCACTCATGCCCCGTGTGTCTCTCTCTCCTTTCCCCCACCCCCCACTCATGCCCCGTGTGTCTCTACCACCCGATGCTCATGTCTGTGTGTTTCTCCCCACCCGCCGCCTGCTCATGTCCGTGTGTCTCTCCCCACCCGCCGCCCACCACCCGCTCATGTCCCTGTGTCTCTCCCCACCCGCCGCCCACCCCCCCCCGCTCATGTCGGTGTGTCTCTCCCCACCCGCTGCCCACCACCCGCTCATGTCCGTGTGTCTCTCCCCACCCGCCGCCCACCCCCTGCTCATGTCCGTGTGTCTCTCCCCACCCGTCGCCCACCCCCTGCTCACGCCCCGTGTGTGTCTCCCCCTCCCGCCCACCCCGCTCATGTCCGTGTGTCTCTCCCCACCCGCCGCCCACTCCCCGCTCATGTCCGTGTGTCTCTCCCCACCCCCGCTCATGTCCGTGTGTCTCTCTCTCCTTCCACCCACCCCCCACTCATGCCCCGTGTGTCTCTACCACCCGCTGCTCATGTTTGTGTGATTCTCCCCACCCCCGCCCGCTCATGTCCTTGTGTCTCTCCACACCCGCCGCCCACCCCCCGCTCATGTCTGTGTGTCTCTCTCTCCTTCCCCCCACCCCCCACTCATGCCCCGTGTGTCTCTACCACCTGCTGCTCATGTCTGTGTGTTTCTCCCCACCCGCCGCCCGCTCATGTCCGTGTGTCTCTCCCCCTCCCGCCCACCCCCCGCTCATGCCCCGTGTGTCTCTCTCTTCTTCCCCCCAACCCCCACTCATGCCCCGTGTGTCTCTACAACCCGCTGCTCATGTCTGTGTGTTTCTCCCCACCCGCCGCCCACTCATGTCCGTGTGTCTCTCCCCACCCACTGCCCACCTCCCGCTCATGTCCGTGTGTCTCTCCCCACCCGCCGCCCACCCCCCTCATGTCCAATGTGTCTCTCTCCACCCGCCGCCCACCCCCCACTCATGCCCCGTGTGTCTCTCTCTGCCCCCCACCCATGCCCTGTGTGTCTCTCCCCCTCCCCCCACCCCCGCTCTTGCCCCGTGTCTCTTTCACACTCTTGCCCCGTGTCTCTTTCCCCCTCCCGCCCACCCCTGCTCTTGCCCCGTGTCTCTTTCCCCGTCCCGCCCACCCCCGCTCTTGCCCCGTGTCTCTTTCCCCGTCCCGCCCACCCCCGCTCTTGCCCCGTGTCTCTTTCCCCCTCCCGCCCACCCCCGCTCTTGGCCCGTCTTGCCCCATGTCTCTTTCCCCCTCCCGCCCACCCCCGCTGTGTCTCTTTCCCCTCCTGCCCACCCCCGCTCTTGCCCCGTGTCTCTTTCCCCCTCCCGCCCACCCCCGCCCTAGGCCCGTGTCTTCCCCCTCCCGCCCACCCCAGCTCTTGCCCCATGTCTTTCGACCTCCCGCCCACCCCAGCTCTTGCCCCGTGTCTTTCTCCCTCCCACCCACCCCCGCTCTTGCCCCGTTTCTTTCTCCCTCCCGCCCACCCCCGCTCTTGCCCCGTGTCTTTCTCCCTCCCGCCCACGCCCGCTCTTGCCCCGTGTCTTTCACCCTCCCGCCCACCCCCGCTCTTGCCCCGTGTCTTTCACCCTCCCGCCCACCCCCGCTCTTGCCCCGTGTCTCTCACCCTCCCGCCCACCCCCGCTCTTGCCCCGTGTCTCTTTCCTCCTCCCGCCCACCCCTGCTCTTGCCCCGCACCCCCGCTCTTGCCCCCTGTCTCTTTCCCCCTCCCGCCCACCCCCGCTCTTGCCCCGTGTCTCTTTCCCTTCCCGCCCACCCCCGCTCTTGCCCCGTGTCTCTTTCCCCCTCCCGCCCACCCCCGCTATTGGCCCGTGTCTTCCCCCTCCCGCCCACCCCCGCTCTTGCCCCATGTCTTTCGCCCTCCCGCCCACCCCCGCTCTTGCCCCGTGTCTTTCTCCCTCCCGCCCACCCCCGCTCTTGCCCCGTTTCTTTCTCCCTCCCGCCCACCCCCGCTCTTGCCCCGTGTCTTTCTCCCTCCCGCCCACCCCGCTCTTGCCCCGTGTCTTTCACCCTCCCGCCCACCCCCGCTCTTGCCCCGTGTCTCTCACCCTCCCGCCCACCCCCGCTCTTGCCCCGTGTCTCTCATCCTCCCGCCCACCCCCGCTCTTGCCCCGTGTCTCTTTCCTCCTCCTGCCCACCCCTGCTCTTGCCCCGCACCCCCGCTCTTGCCCCGTGTCTCTTTCCCCCTCCCTCCCACCCCCGCTCTTGCCCCATGTCTTTCCCCTCCCGCCCACCCCTGTCTTGTCCTGTGTCTTTCCGCCTCCCTCCCACCCCCGCTCTTGCCCCGTGTCTTTCCCCCTCCCGCCCACCCCTGCTCTTGCCCCGTGTCTTTCTCCCTCCCGGCCACCCCCGCTCTTGCCCCGTGTCTTTCTCCCTCCCGCCCACCCCGCTCTTGCCCCGTGTCTTTCACCCTCCCGCCCACCCCCGCTCTTGCCCCTTGTGTCTTTCACCCTCCCGCCCACCCCCGCTCTTGCCCCTTGTGTCATTCCCCCTCCCGCCGACCCCCGCTCTTGCCCCGTGTCTTTCCCCCTCCCGCCCACCCCCGCTCTTGCCCCATGTCTTTCTCCCTCCCGCCCACCCCCGCTCTTGCCCCTTGTGTCTTTCTCCCTCCCGCCCACCCCCGCTCTTGCCCCGTGTCTTTCTCCCTCCCGCCCACCCCCGCTCTTGCCCCGTGTCTTTCACCCTCCCGCCCCACCCCCGCTCTTGCCCCTTGTGTCTTTCACCCTCCCGCCCACCCCCGCTCTTGCCCCTTGTGTCTTTCACCCTCCCGCCCACCCCCGCTCTTGCCCCTTGTGTCTTTCACCCTCCCGCCCACGCCCTGTGTGTCTCTCCCTCCCGCCCACCCCCCGCTCATGCCCCGTGTGTCTCTCTCCCTCCCGCCCACCCCCCGCTCATGCCCCGTGTGTCTCTCTCCCTCCCGCCCACCCCCCGCACATGCCCCGTGTGTCTCTCTCCCTCCCGCCCAACCCCTGTGTGTCTCTCTCCTTCTCCCCACCCCCGCTCATGCCCCGTGTGTCTCTCTCCCCTTCCCCCACCCCCCGCTCATGCCCCGTGTCTGTCTCCTGTTCTCTCCACACCCCGCTCATGCCCCATGTCTGTGTCCTGTACCCCCACCCCCCGCTCATGCCCCGTGTCTATCTCCTGTTGCCCCCCACCCCTCCCGCTCATGCCCCATGTCTGTCTCCTGTTCCCCCCACACGCTCATGCCCCGTTTCTCTCTCTTGTTGCCCCCCACACCCCCGCTCATGCCCCGTGTTTGTCTCCTGTTCTCCCCACCTCCTGCTCATGCCCCGTGTCTTTTTCCTGTTCCTCCCACCCCCCGCTCATGCCCCGTGTCTGTCTCCTGTTGCCCCCACCGCCCCGCTCATGCCCCGTGTCTGTTCTCCCCACCCCCTGCTCATGCCCGTGTCTGTTGTTCCCCCACCCCTCGCTCATGCCCCGTGTCTGTCTCCTGTTGCCCCATCCCCCACTCATGCCCCATGTCTGTCTCCTGTTGCCCCTCACCCCCCGCTCATGCCCCGTGTCTGTCTCCTGTTGCCCCCCACCCCCCGCTCATGCCCCGTGTCTGTCTCCTGTTGCCCCCCACCCCCCGCTCATGCCCCGTGTCTGTCTCCTGTTGCCCCTCACCCCCCGCTCATGCCCCGTGTCTGTCTCCTGTTGCCCCCCACCCCCCGCTCATGCCCTGTGTCTCTCTCCTGTTGCCCCCCACCCCCTGCTCATGCCCCGTGTCTGTCTCTTTTGTTCCCCCCACCCCCTACTCATGCCCTGTGTCTGTCTCCTGTTCCCCCCACCCCCCGCTCATGCCCCGTGTCTGTCTCCTGTTGCCCCCCACCCCCTGCTCCTGCCCCGTGTCTGTCTCCTTTATCCCCCCACCCCCCGCTCATGCTCACGTGTCTGTCTCCTGTACCCCCCACCCCCCGCTCATGCCCCATGTCTGTCTCCTGTTGCCCCCCCTGCTCATGCCCCGTGTATGTCTCCTGTTCCCCCCACCCGCTCATGTCCCGTGTCTCTCTCCTGTTGCCCCCCACCCCTCGCTCATGCCCCGTGTCTGTATCCTGTACCCCCCCACCCTCCCGCTCATGCCCTGTGTCTCTCTTCTGTTGCCCCCCACCCCCTGCTCATGCCCCGTGTCTGTCTCCTGTACCCCCCACCCCCCGCTCATGCCCCATGTCTCTCTCCTGTTGCCCCCCACTACCCCGCTCATGCCCCGTGTCTGTCTTCTGTACCCTCCACCCCCCGCTCCTGCCCCGTGTCTGTCTCCTGTTACCCCCACCCCCCGCTCATGCCCCGTGTCTGTCTCCTCTTGCTCCCACCCATGCCCTGTGTCTGTCTCCTGTTGCCCCCCACCCCCTGCTCATGCCCCGTGTCTGTCTCCTGTTGCCCCCCGCTCATGCCCCGTGTCTCCCTCGTGTTCCCCCCACCCCCGCTCATGCCCCGTGTTTCCCTCGTGTTACCCCCCGCCCCCTGCTCATGCTCTGTGTCTCCCTCGTGTTCCCCCACCCCCTGCTCATGCCCCTTGTCTCTCTCCTTTCCTCCCCACCCCCGCTCATGTCCCGTATGTGCCGTGTACCCCCCGCTCATGCCCTGTGTCTCCCTTGTGTTCCTCCCCACACCTTGCACATACCCTGTGTCTCCCTCATGTTCCTCCCCACCCGCTGCTCATGCCCCGTGTCTCTCTCGTGTTCCCCCCACCACCGCTCATGCCCTGTCTTTCCTTCCTTTTCCCCCCACCCCCTGCTCATGCCCTGTTTGTACCCTGTTCCCTCTCACCCCCCGCTCATGCCCATGTGTTTCCCCTGTGCCCCACCAACCCCGCTCATGCGCCGTTGTGTTATTTATACACCCCGCCTTCCCTTTCCATGGTGGCCATCTTGGTAAAAGATTTTCCTTCCTACACCGCTCATGCCCCGTGTGTCTCTCTCCTTCCCCCCCACCCATGCCCCATGTGTCTCTCCCCCTCCCGCCCACCCCCCGGTCATGCCCCGCTCGTGCCCCGCTCGTCTCTCCCAACCGCCCACCCCCCGCTCTTGCCCCGTGTGTCTCTCCCACCCCCGTGTGTCTCTCCCACCTGCTGCTCATGTCTGTGTGTTTCTCCCCACCCGCCGCCCGCTCATGTCCATGTGTCTCTCCCCACCCGTCGCCCACCCCCGCTCATGTCCGTGTGTCTCTCCCCACCCGCCGCCCACCCCCCGCTCATGTCCGTGTGTCTCTCCCCACCCGCCGCCCACCCCCGCTCATGTCCGTGTGTATCTCCCCACCCGCCGCCCACCCCCTGCTCATGTCCGTGTGTCTCTCCCCAACCACCGCCCACCCCCCGCTCATGCCCCGTGTGTGTCTCCCCCTCCTGCCCAGCCCCGCTCATGTTCGAGTGTCTCTCCCAACCCTGCTCATGTCCGTGTGTCTCTCCCCACCCGCCGCCAACCCCCCGCTCATGCCCCGTGTGTGTCTCCCCCTCCCGCCCACCCCCGCTCATGTCCGTGTGTCTCTCCCCACCCGCCGCCCACCCCCCCTCATGTCCCGTGTGTCTCTCTCCACCCGCCGCCCACCCCCCACTCATGCCCCGTGTGTCTCTCTCCCTCCCCCACCCATGCCCCGTGTGTCTCTCCCCCTCTCCCCCACCCCCACTCATGCCCCGTGTGTCTCTCCCCCTCCCGCCCACCCCCCACTCATGCCCCATGTGTCTCTCTCTCCTTCCCCCCACCCCCCACTCATGCCCAGTGTGTCTCTACCACCCGCTGCTCATGTCTGTGTGTTTCTCCCCACCCCCCGCTCATGTCCGTGTGTCTCTCCCCACCCGCTGCCCACCCCCCGCTCATGTCCGTGTGTCTCTCCCCACCCGTCGCCCACCCCCCGCTCATGCCCCGTGTGTGTCTCCCCCTCCCGCCCACCCCGCTCATGTCCGTGTGTCTCTCCCCACCCGCCGCCCACTCCCCGCTCATGTCCGTGTGTCTCTGCCCACCCCCGCTCATGTCCGTGTGTCTCTCTCTCCTTCCCCCCACCCCCCACTCATGCCCCGTGTGTCTCTACCACCCGCTGCTCATGTTTGTGTGTTTCTCCCCACCCCCGCCCGCTCATGTCCTTGTGTCTCTCCACACCCGCCGCCCACCCCCCGCTCATGTCTGTGTGTCTCTCTCTCCTTTCCCCCACCCCCCACTCATGCCCCGTGTGTCTCTACCACCTGCTGCTCATGTCTGTGTGTTTCTCCCCACCCGCCACCCGCTCATGTCTGTGTGTCTCTCCCCCTCCCGCCCACCCCCCGCTCATGCCCCGTGTGTCTCTCTCTTCTTCCCCCCACCCCCCACTCATGCCCCATGTGTCTCCACCACCCGCTGCTCATGTCTGTGTGTTTCTCCCCACCCGCCACCCGCTCATGTCCGTGTGTCTCTCCCCACCCACTGCCCACCTCCCGCTCATGTCCGTGTGTCTCTCCCCACCCGCCGCCCACCCCCCGCTCATGTCCGTGTGTCTCTCCCCACCCGCCGCCCACCCCCCGCTCATGTCCGTGTGTCTCTCCCCACCCGCCGCCCAACCCCCGCTCAGGTCCGTGTGTCTCTCCCCAGCCGCCGCCCACCCCCCGCTCATGCCCCGTGTGTGTCTCCTCCTCCTGCCCACCCCCGCTCATGTCCATGTGTCTCTCCCCACACGCCGCCCACCCCCCACTCATGTCCCATGTGTCTCTCTCCACCCGCCGCCCACCCCCCACTCATGCCCCGTGTTCTCTCTCTGCCTCCCCCCCACCCATGCCCCGTGTGTCTCTCCATCTCCCCCCACCCCCACTCATGCCCCGTGTGTCTCTCCCCCTCCCGCCCACCCCCGCTCTTGCCCCGTGTCTTTTTCCCTCCCGCCCAACACCGCTCTTGCCCCGCACCCCCGCTCTTGCCCCGTGTCTCTTTCACACTCTTGCCCCGTGTCTCTTTCCCCCTCCCGCCCACCCCCGCTCTTGCCCCGTGTCTCTTTTCCCGTCCTGCCCACCCCCGCTCTTGCCCCATGTCTCTTTCCCCGTCCCGCCCACCCCCGCTCTTGCCCCGTGTCTCTTTCCCCCTCCCGCCCACCCCCGCTCTTGCCCCGTGTCTCTTTCCCCCTCCCGCCCACCCCCGCTCTTGCCCCGTGTCTCTTTCCCCCTCCCGCCCACCCCCGCTCTTGCCCCGTGTCTCTTTCCCCCTCCCACCCACCCCCGCTCTTGGCCCGTGTCTTCCCCCTCCCGCCCACCCCCGCTCTTGCCCCATGTCTTTCTCCCTCCCGCCCACCCCCGCTCTTGCCCCGTGTCTTTCTCCCTCCCGTCCACCCCCGCTCTTGCCCCGTTTCGTTCTCCCTCCCGCCCACCCCCGCTCTTGCCCCGTGTCTTTCTACCTCCCGCCCACCCCCGCTCTTGCCCCGTGTCTTTCTCCCTCCCGCCCACCCCCGCTCTTGCCCCGTTTCGTTCTCCCTCCCGCCCACCCCCGCTCTTGCCCCGTGTCTTTCTACCTCCCGCCCACCCCCGCTCTTGCCCCGTGTCTTTCACCCTCCCGCCCACCCCCGCTCCTGCCACGTGTCTCTCACCCTCCCGCCCACCCCCGCTCTTGCCCTGTGTCTCTTTCCTCCTCCCGCCCACCCCTGCTCTTGCCCCGCACCCCCGCTCTTGCCCCGTGTCTCTTTCCCCCTCCCTCCCACCCCCGCTCTTGCCCCATGTCTTCCCCCTCCCGCCCACCCCTGCTCTTTTCCCGTGTCTTTCCCCCTCCCGCCCACCCCCGCTCTTGCCCCGTGTCTTTCCCCCTCCCGCCCACCCCTGCTCTTGCCCCGTGTCATTCTCCCTCCCGCCCACCCCCGCTCTTGCCCCGTGTCTTTCTCCCTCCCGCCCACCCCCGCTCTTGCCCCGTGTCTTTCCTCCCGCCCACCCCCGCTCTTGCCCCGTGTCTTTCACCCTCCCGCCCACCCCCCGCTCTTGCCCCTTGTGTCTTTCACCCTCCCGCCCACCCCCGCTCTTGCCCCTTGTGTCTTTCCCCCTCCCGCCGACCCCCGCTCTTGCCCCGTGTCTTTCCCCCTCCCGCCCACCCGCGCTCTTGCCCCATGTCTTTCTCCCTCCCGCCCACCCTCGCTCTTGCCCCGTGTCTTTCTCCCTCCCGCCCACCCCCGCTCTTGCCCCGTGTCTTTCACCCACCCGCCCACCCCCGCTCTTGCCCCCTTGTGTATTTCACCCTCCCTCCCACCCCCGCTCTTGCCCCTTGTGTCTTTCACCCTCCCGCCCACCCCCGCTCTTGCCCCTTGTGTCTTTCACCCACCCGCCCACGCCCTGTGTGTCTCTCCCTCCCGCCCACCCCCCGCTCATGCCCCGTGTGTCTCTCTCCCTCCCGCCCACCCCCCGCTCCTGCCCCGTGTGTCTATCTCCCTCCCGCCCACCCCCGCACATGCCCGTGTGTCTCTCTCCTCCCGCCCACCCCCTGTGTGTCTCTCTCCCTCCTCCCACCCCCGCTCATGCCTCGTGTGTCTCTCTCCCCTTCCCCCACCCCTCGCTCATGCCCCGTGTCTGTCTCCTGTTCTCTCCACACCCCGCTCATGCCCCATGTCTGTGTCCTGTTCCCCCCACCCCCCGCTCATGCCCCGTGTCTGTCTCCTGTTGCCCCCCACCCCCCGCTCATGCCCTGTGTCTCTCTCCTGTTGCCCCCACCCCCTGCTCATGCCCCGTGTCTGTCTCTTTTGTTCCCCCCACCCCCTGCTCATGCCCTGTGTCTGTCTCCTGTTCCCCCCACCCCCCGCTCATGCCCCGTGTCTCTCTCCTGTTGCCCCCCACCCCCTGCTCATGCCCCGTGTCTGTCTCCTTTACCCCCCCACCCTCCGCTCATGCTCGCGTGTCTGTCTCCTGTACCCCCCACCCCCCGCTCATGCCCCGTGTCTGTCTCCTGTACCCCCCACCCCCCGCTCATGCCCCATGTCTCTCTCCTGTTGCCCCCCACTACCCCGCTCATGCCCCGTGTCTGTCTTCTGTACCCTCCACCCCCTGCTCATGCCCCGTGTCTGTCTCCTGTTCCCCCCACCCCCCGCTCATGCCCCGTGTCTGTCTCCTCTTGCTCCCACGCATGCCCTGTGTCTGTCTCCTGTTGCCCCCCACCCCCTGCTCATGCCCCGTGTCTGTCTCCTGTTGCCCCCCGCTCATGCCCCGTGTCTCCCTCGTGTTCCCCCCACCCCCGCTCATGCCCCGTGTTTCCCTCGTGTTACCCCCCACCCCCGCTCATGCTCCGTGTCTCCCTCGTGTTCCCCCACCCCCTGCTCATGCCCCTTGTCTCTCTCCTTTCCTCCCCACCCCCGCTCATGTCCCGTATGTGCCCTGTACCCCCCGCTCATGCCCTGTGTCTCCCTTGTGTTCCTCCCCACCCCTTGCACATACCCTGTGTCTCCCTCATGTTCCTCCCCACCCGCTGCTCATGCCCCGTGTCTCTCTCGTGTTCCCCCCACCACCGCTCATGCCCTGTGTTTCCTTCCTTTTCCCCCCCCACCTCCTGCTCATGCCCTGTTTGTACCCTGTTCCCTCTCACCCCCCGCTCATGCCCATGTGTTTCCCCTGTGCCCCACCAACCCCGCTCATGCGCTGTTGTGTTCTTTATACACCCCGCCTTCCCTTTCCATGGTGGCCATCTTGGTAAACGATTTTCCTTCCTACACCGAGACGCCGCAGGCGTCCCAGCGTAGGAAGGAAAATCTTTTTGTTTTTTTTACCACCTGGCATTCCCACTTTGAGGACATAAGATATTAGTGGTCTTCATCTATTGAAAAGGATGTTATGGGCACGTTGTACTAATAAAAACCTTTAAAATGTAGTAAAAAAAAATGTTACAGGGACGTTATGGTTAAGTTACACTAATAAAAACCTATGAAATTCAATGAAAAAACTTTGTTAAAGGGACGTTATGGTTAAGTTGCGCTACTAAAAACCTATGAAATTCAGTGAAAAAACTTTGTTAAAGGGACGTTATGGTAAAGTTGTGCTACTAGAAACCTATGAAATTCAGTGAAAAAACTTTGTCAAAGGAACGTTATGGTTCCAAGTAAAACTGAAAAACCCTTGAAATTCGCCAGTTATGGTAAGCTAAGCAACCATAACTCGTGCCACCACCGTGCACTGCTAAGACTAACACCGAGGACATCAAAGATGACATCACAAATATCATTGATGACATCACTGATGACATCACATGTCTGGCTCACTCTTTTTTCTTTTGCTGACATATCTAGGCCACATGGTTTTCTTCAGTAACAGTCAGAAACTAAACATTTTATTTTATTTGTAGACATATCCTTCAAGTAGGTTCTTACAGTAATTCTGTTAGAGTCCAGTCACATCATATGAAACATATACATACGGGAAGACACCAGCTTGAAAGACAGCAATCCTTTTTGTGCATAAAGATAATCAATAGACTTATGAGCACTTTCTGATAGTTCTGTTGTTTTTTTTTTATGGCTGTACTTCCCCTGTGGGTCCAATCACATCAAGTGATACATATACATAGGGTGAATAGCAGCTCTGAAACAGAGCAATCATTTATTTGCATGAAAATAATCAGTTAAGTTATGAATTGTTTCTGCTACTACTTGTGCTTTTTTGCTAACTTCACTTTCCCTGTATATACCCATATTGGTATGTGTTCTTGTGTCTTTGTGTTTTGTCTATAGTAATGTTTTATTAGCTACGTATTACATATTTCACAGTACACAAAAATCTATTAAGAAAACAATTATCATTTCATTATTCAACATATTAACATTACGAATATTATACCTTCATCTTGTACACTGCACACCATGTTATGTTTCTGTATCAGTAGCTTAGTATACTAGATAGAACCCCATAATAGAATGCTATTTATATCAATGCATCGTTCAATGCACTAATTAGGGTATGATATTTATTGCAATGATCCTTGACACTTGTTTCGCAACATTATAATAAGAATCCCTTGTACACATATTTCATGAAAAGTACATACACATGTGATATCATCAGTGATGTCATCAATGACATTTGTGATGTCATCTTTGATGTCCTGGGTGTTAGTCTTAGCAGTGCACGGTGGTGGCGCGGGTTTATGGTTGCTTAGCTTACCATAACTGGCGAATTTCAAGGGTTTTTCGGTTTTACTTGGAACCATAACGTCCCTTTGACAAAGTTTTTTCACTGAATTTCATAGGTTTTTAGTAGCGCAACTTAACCATAACGTCCCTTTAACAAAGTTTTTCATTGAATTTCATAGGTTTTTATTAGTGCAACCATAACGTCCCTGTAACATTTTTTTTAACAACATTTTAAAGGTTTTTATTAGTGCAACGTCACCATAACATCCTTTTCAATAGAGGAAGACCACTAACATCTTATGTCCTCAAAGTGGGAACGTCGGGTGGTAAAAAAAACAAAAACATTTTCCTTCCTACACCGGGACACCTGCGGCGTCCTGGTGTAGGAAGGAAAATCTTTTACCAAGATGGCCACCATGGAAAGGGAAGGCGGGGTGTATAAAGAACACAACAGGGCATGAGCAGAGGGATTGGGGGGAACAGGGGAGACACATGGGCATAAGCGGGGGGTGAGAGGGAACAGGGTACAAACGGGGCATGAGCAGGGGGTGGGGGGACAAGTAAGGAAACACGGGGAATGAGCGGTAGTGGGGGGAACACGAGAGAGACACGGGGCATGAGCAGCGGGTGGGGAGGAACATGAGGGAGACACAGGGTATGAGCGGGGGGTGGGGAGGAACACGAGGGAGACACGGGGCATGAGCGGGGGGGTACAGGGCACACACGAGACATGAGCGGGGGTGGGGGGAAAGGAGAGGGACAAGGGGCATGAGAGGAGGGTGGGGGAACACGAGAAAGACACAGGGAACACGAGGGAGACACGGGGCATGAACGGTGGGGGAACAGGAGACAGAAACAGGGCATGAGTGGGGGGGCAACAGGAGAGAGACACAGGGCATGAGTGGGTGGGGGAACAGGAGACAGACACGGGCATGAGCGGGGGGTGGAGGGGTTCAGGAGAGAGACATGGGGCATGAGCGGGGGGTGGAGGGAAAAGGAGACAGGCACAGGGCATGAGCAGGGGGTGGGGGGAACAACAGAGACAGACACGGGGCATGAGCGGGGGGTGGGGGGCAACAGGAGACAGACACGGTGCATGAGCGGGGGGTGGGGGCAACAGGAGACAAACACGGGGAATGAGCGGGGGTGGGGGCAACAGGAGACAGACACAGGGCATGAGCAGGGGGTGGGGGGCAACAGGAGACAGACACAGGGCATGAGCGGGGGTGGGGAGAACAGACACGGGGCATGAGCGGGGGTGTGGGGGGCAACAGGAGACAGACACGGGGCATGAGCGGGGGTGGGAGGAACAGGAGACAGACACAGTCATGAGCGGGGGTGGGAGAACAGGAGACAGACACGGGGCATGAGCGAGGGGTGGGGGGCAACAAGAGAGAGACATGGGGCATGAGCGAGTGGGGGGAACAGAAGACAGACACGGGGCATGAGCGGGTGGGGGGAACAGGAGACAGACACGGGGAATGAGCGGGGGGTGGGGGGCAACAGGAGATAGACACGGGGCATGGGCGGGGGGTGGGGGGAACAGGACACAGACACGGGGCATGAGCGAGGGGTGGGGAGAACAGGACACAGACCCGGGGCATGAGCGGGGGGTGTGGGGGGCAACAGGAGACAGACATGGCACATGAGGGGAACAGGAGACAGATATGGGGCATGAGCGGGGGGGTGGGGAGAACAGGAGACAGACACGGGGCATGAGCAGGGGGAACAGAAGACAGACACGGGGCATGAGCGTGGGTGGGGGAAGGGGAGAGAGACACACGGGGCATGAGCGGGGGGGTGAAACAGGAGAGAGACACGGGGCTTGAGCGGGGGTGGGGGGAACAGGAGACAGACACGGGCATGAGCGGGGGGTGGAGGGGTACAGGAGACAGACACGGAGCATGAGCGGGGGGTGGGGGGCAACAGGAGAGAGATACGGGGCATGGGGCATGGGGGTGGGGGGAACAGGAGACAAACACGGGGCATGAGCAGGGGGTGGGGGAACAACAGAGACAGACACAGGGCATGAGCGGGGGGTGGGGGCAACAGGAGACAGACACGGGGAATGAGCGGGGGTAAGGGGCAACAGGAGACAGACACAGGGCATGAGCAGGGGGTGGGAGGCAACAGGAGACAGACACAGGGCATGAGCGGGGGGTGGGGGGAACAGGAGACAGACACAGAGCATGAGCGGGGGTGGGGAGAACAGGAGACAGACACGGGGAATGAGGGGCAACAGGAGACAGACACGGGCATGAGCAGGGGGTGGGAGTCAACAGGAGAGACACGGGGCATGAGCGGGGGTTGGGGGGAACAGGAGACAGACACGGGACATGAGCGAGGGGTGGGGGAACAGGAGACAGACACGGGGCATGAGTGGGGGGTGGGGGGAACAACAGAAATGGGGCATGAGCGGGGGGTGGGGAGAACAGACACGGGGCCTGAACGAGGGTGTGGGGGGCAACAGGACACAGAAACGGGGCATGAGCGGGGGGTGGGGAGAACAGGTGACAGACCCGGGGCATGAGCAGGGGGTGTGGGGGGCAACAGGAGACAGACACAGCACATGAGAGGAACAGGAGACAGATACGGGGCATGAGCGGGTGGGGGGAACAGGAGACAGACATGGGGCATGAGCTGAGCGGGGGTGGGGGGCAACAGGAGATGATAGAGACGGGGCATGAGCGGACGGTGGGGGGAACAGGACACAGAAATGGGGCATGAGCGGGTGGGGGAACAAGAGACAGACACGGGCATGAGCGGGGGGTGGAGGGGTACAGGACACAGACACGGGGCATGAACGGTGGGTGGAGGACAACAGGAGAGAGACACGGGGCATGAGCGGGGGGTGGGGGGAAAAGGAGACAGGCACGGGGCATGAGCAGGGGGTGGGGGGCAACAGGAGACAGACACGGGGCATGAGCGGGGGGTGGGGGCAACAGGAGACAGACACGGGGAATGAGCGGGGGGTGGGGGGCAACATGAGACAGACACAGGGCATGAGCAGGGGGTGGGGGCAACAGGAGACAGACACGGGGCATGAGCAGGGGTGGGGAGAACAGACACGGGGCATGAGCGGGGGGCGTGGGGGGCAACAGGAGACAGACATGGGGCATGAGCGGGGGGTGGGAGGAACAGGAGACAGACACGGGCATGAGCAGGGGTGGGGAGAACAGGAGACAGACACGGGGCATGAGCGAGGGGGTGGGGGGCAACAAGAGAGAGACACGGGGCATGAGCGAGTGGGTGGAACAGGAGACAGTCACGGGGCATGATCGGGTGGGGGGAACAGGAGACAGACACGGGGAATGAGCGGGGGGTGGGGGGCAACAGGAGATAGAAACGGGGCATGGGCGGGGGGTGGGGGGAACAGGACACGGGGCATGTGCGAGGGGTGGGGAGAACAGGACACAGACCCGGGGCATGAGCGGGGGGTGTGGGGGGCAACAGGAGACAGACATGGCACATGAGAGGAACAAGAGACAGATATGGGGCATGAGCGGGGGGTGGGGAGAACAGGAGACAGACACGGGGCATGAGCAGGGGGAACAGAAGACAGACACGGGGCATGAGCGTGGGTGGGGGGAAGGGGAGAGAGACACACGGGGCATGAGCGGGGGTGGGGGAGGGAGAGAGACACACGGGCATGAGTGGGGGGTGGGCGGGAGGGAGAGAGACACACGGGGCATGAGCGGGGGTGGGCGGGAGGGACAGAGACACACGGGCCATGAGCGGGGGGTGGGTGGGAGGGAGACACACGGGGCATGAGCGGGGGGTGGGTGGGAGGGAGAGAGACACACGGGGCATGAGCGGGTGGTGGGCGGGAGGGAGAGAGACACACGGGGCATGAGCGGGGGGTGGGCGGGAGTTAGAGGGACACACGGGGCTTGAGCAGGGGGTGGGCGGGAGGGGGAGAGACACACGGGGCATGGGCGTGGGTGGGGGGAAGAAGAGAGACACACGGGGCATGAGCGGGGGTTGGAGGGGAGAGAGACACACGGGCATGAGTGGGGGTGGGGGGAAGGGGAGAGACACACGGGGCATGAGCGGGGGTTGGGCGGGAGGGGGAGAGATACTTGGGCCATGAGCGGGGGTGGGCGGGAGGGGGAGAGACACACGGGGCAAGAGCGGGGGTGGGCGGGAGGGGGAGAGACACTCGGGGCATGAGCAGGGGGTGGGGGGAAGGGGAGAGACACACGGGGCATGAGCGGGGGTGTGGGGAGGGGGAGAGACACACGGGGCATGAGCGGGGGGTGGGCGGGAGGGGGAGAGACACACGGGGCATGAGCAGGGGTTTGGCGGGAGGGGGAGAGACACACGGGGCATGAGTGGGGTGTAGGGGGAGGGGGAGAGACCCACGGGGCATGAGCGTGGGTAGGGGGGAAGGGGAGAGAGAAAAACGGGGCATGAGCGGGGGGTGGGCGGGAGGGGGAGAGACACACGGGGGCATGAGCGGGGGTGGGGGGGTGGAAAGAGACACACGGGGCATGAGCGGGGGTGGGGGAAGGGGAGAGAGACACACGGGGCATGAGCGGGGGTGGAGGGGAGGGAGAGAGACACACGGGGCATGAGCGGGGGTGGGGGAAGGGAGAGAGACACACGGGGCATGAGCAGGGGTGGGGGTAGGGAGAGAGACACACGGGGCATGAGCGGGGGGTGGGGGGAAGGGGAGAGAGACACACGGGGCATGAGCGGGGGTGGGGGGAAGGGGAGAGACACACGGGGCATGAGCGGTGGGTGGGCGGGAGGGGGAGAGACACACGGGGCATGAGCAGGGGTTTGGCGGGAGGGGGAGAGACACACGGGGCATGAGTGGGGTGTAGGGGGAGGGGGAGAGACCCACGGGGCATGAGCGGGGGTAGGGGGGAAGGGGAGAGAGAAAAACGGGGCATGAGCGGGGGGTGGGCGGGAGGGGGAGAGACACATGGGGCATGAGCGGGGGGTGGGCGGGAGGGGGAGAGACACACGGGGCATGAGCGGGGGTGGGAGGGGGAAAGACACATGGGGCAAGAGCGGGGGTGGGCGGGAGGGGGAGAGACACACGGGGCAAGAGCGGGGGTGGGCGGGAGGGGGAGAGACACACGGGGGAAGAGCGGGGTTGGGCGGGAGAGGGAGAGACACACGGGGCATGAGCGGGGGGTGGGGGGAAGGGGAGAGAGACACACGGGGCATGAGCGGGGGTGGGGGGAAGGGGAGAGACACACGGGGCATGAGCGGGGGGTGGTCGGGAGGGGGAGAGACACACGGGGGAAGAGCGGGGTTGGGCGGGAGGGGGAGAGACACACGGGGCATGAGCGGGGGGTGGGGGGAAGGGGAGAGAGACACGGGGCATGAGCGGGGTGGAGGGGAGGGAGAGAGACACACGGGGCATGAGCAGGGGTGTGGGGAGGGGGAGAGACACACGGGGCATGAGCGGGGGGTGGGTGGGAGGGGGAGAGACACACGGGGCATGAGCGGGGGGTGGGCGGGAGGGGGAGAGACACACGGGGCATGAGCGGGGTGTAGGAGGAGGGGAGAGACCCACGGGGCATGCGCGGGGGTGGGGGGAAGGGGAGAGAGACACACGGGGCATGAGCGCGGGGTGGGGGAAGGGGAGAGAGACACACGGGGCATGAGCGGGGGTGGGCGGGAGGGGGAGAGACACACGGGGCATGAGTGGGGGTGGGGGGAGGGAGAGAGACACACGGGGCTTGAGCGGGGGTGGGGGAAGGGGAGAGAGACACACGGGGCATGAGCGGGGGTGGGGGGGAGGGAGAGAGACACACGGGCATGAGCGGGGGTGGGGGGAAGGGGAGAGAGACACGGGCATGAGAGGGGGTGGAGGGGAGGGAGAGAGACACACGGGGCATGAGCGGGGGGTGGGGGGAAGGGGAGAGAGACACACGGGGAATGGACGGGGGTGGGGGGAAGGAGGGAAAGACACACGGGGCATGAGCGGGGGGGTGGAGGGGAGGGAGAGAGACACACAACGTTCGTGTGCAGGCGGCAGCTCCTGCTCCTCGGCCCTCCACTTGCCACTGTGTGCCGATGGCGTGAGCGGGGGGCTGGAGGAACAGGGGAGACACGGAGCATGAGTGGGGGTGGGGGGGACAAGAAGGACACACGGCGCATGAGCGGGGGTGGGAGGAACAGGAGACAGACACAAGACTTACTGTGCAGGCGGCGAGGAACAAAGATGGAGGGCGTCTCTGAAGCCAGAAGCACTGCACACTTTCACTGCATCCAATGAGAGAGCACGTCAGATGTCCGCGGACATCACGCAAGCTGCTTGCCCAATCACCGTCCTGTCCGCGGAGCGAACAGGGAAGTGTATCTGCGAAGTGAACACAGATATCACTAATTTTTTTCACTTACATTTTTGTCATTTTTTTAAAAACTACTGGACGGATTTACACCAAATAAAGCAAAGCACGCTTTCGGGACCAAGCCGCCGCTCCTGCCGCAAATTTGGTGTAAATCCGTCTAGCGGTTTGGGCTGTAGGCGTGAGCAAAGTTTTTTCCCATTATGTCTATGGGAAAAAAAAAAGTTTTGGGACCACCCATATAACTTTGCCCCCCCTGTGCGAATCCTCACCAACCTTTGCAAAAAAATTCAGAGTGACCCAAATACAAATTTCAAAGTTTGGTGAGGATTCGTCCAGGGAGAGCGAAGTTATAAGCCGCCCAAAAAGTGCTCTTCCTATGGAAACACCAACTTAACCATAACTACCTTGGCCATGTAATATATATATTATCCTTTTTTCCCATAGCCGCAGGTATAATCACAATATACTACAGATAGCAGTGGTTATTTGTAGTTGTTGGATACTTTACGGTTATTGGGAAAAACAAAAACAAAATGCTGCTCTGCCTTCCTAGGTACTCAACAAGTGTCTGTGTGTTCCACCACTCCTCTCAAGGCCTCCTCAACTTCCCAGCCCTCTCCCATCCTTCTTATTACTGTGGCTATGGGTCCCTAGCCCACCGCAAACTCCCAAATTTGACAGGGTTACCTCTGCCACCCACATCTAGCCTGATACCATTTCACTGATTTTCCTCCTTGAAATGTCATGTTTCTGTCTTTTTGTTTTTGGGTAGTCGCGGGTATAACCTCTGTTATCTCTAATATCATTAAGAAAAAAAGATGGTGCTTTTTTCATTTCTTAGATGCCTGTCTGCTGCAATACACCATGGGGATATCTCTATATTTTTGGTAGAAGGGGCAATATATACAAAAAATAACCATAGCCCCAGGCCCCAAAAGGATCGCAAGTCAATGCTTCATGCCCAGGTTTTCACAGTGTGGGCAATCAAAAAGGTATCTTCTGTGTCTAAGGGAAAATCTAAAGGCACTAGGCCAAAAGCGCATTTTTGGGTTTGTTTTAATAATTTGTTTATTTTTTATTGAATCTTTCCCATAATGTCCACTCTCCTAAGGGGAGGGAGGATGGGGAGAAGGGGGAGTTTGGCGTTGTGCATACAAAATAGTCTGAAAAACTTTCAGCCAAGTTCACAGTACGAATCAAAAGTTATTAACAATTACTTTTTTTGATTTGCTATGCCACTTACCACTCACCCTAACTATTTTCTTTTACGTTGTTTTTGGTTTATAACAAACCTTAAACACATAAAACAAAACAAACACATAATACAAAATCATATTTCAGTAAAATAACTTATAGAAAATATCATTCAATAAAATCATCAGCACATTTCCAAACATTTCCACCACTTTAAAAAGAAGAAACACATTTTAAATAATAATAGTCATATTAGGATAGTATTTTGTCCACTTCTTTCCAAACATGGAGCGCTGCAGCCTAAATTACCATTGATTGTCCTGAATATAGCGTACTCCAAAACTGATAACTCTTTGTCTGCTCCAGATTAGTAACAAAACGCATACACCCCTTTGTATACAAAAACATAGCTGACTACAACTAGTCAAAACATGTCTAGAGGTTTCAATGTCAGCCTTACCTAGACTCATATGGGATATTTGACCAGGCATCTATCACTTCAAAAGTATGGAGTAAACCAAGTCTCAAGCACAAAATGAAATTCCTTAATTTAGGACATTGCGATTTTCCTAAATAGCCAAACGGTTGTGGGAATGGGAATCCTTGCCTGACATATAAGCTATATTTGATATTTGAGGAGAGTTAATCCACTTAAAAACATCTGTCCCCTAAACTGTCCTTACTCTGTATTGCCTTGATAGCAACACCCACATTAAGAGGCTGTTCAATTGTGAAGCCAATCTTACGCTCTCAAATTTCTTGAAGGTACCAGTTTTGGTGTCATTCAACATCAGGGCAAAGTGATTCAAAACCTTAAATGTTCTTAAATCTTCAGTCATCATTTTCAAATAGAAAGCAGACCATGCAACCCTCCAAGATGACATCAGTGAGTTAAGACCTACATCACAACAAAGAGACACATTTCGGCAATCCAAGATTACTACGACAGATATTGCCTTCGGATTGATGAAGCCATGTAACTTCTCTTTCCTCAAAGGCGTCCAGATCATACAAAACACAGGGCGTTATACAACATTTGCAAAGTTTGATGAGGCCAGCAATAGAATAACCCCCTTTGTTAGAAATACAAGTTTGAATTAATCTAGTCCTTTTTAGATTTTCAGCTCGATACTTTGACGTTAAGGCAAGGGCTTACAGGAATCCCTAAATAAAGATATTCATTAACTATCTCAATTGGAGTGCTATTAACTTTCCAGACATATTTCCTTTTTTTTTACTTTATGCTCTCCAAAATCTATGATTTTAGTTTTCTTGATATTCATAACCAACCCATTAGTCACAGAATACATAGTGAATGCCTCAATACTGCGCTGGAGTCCATTAGCCGTCCTGTGCAGGAGAATGGTATTATCTGCGTAGGCTAACCAAGACAGCGGTCCAGGCCCAACTCGCCATCTCAGGGTGGGGAGGGGGATCACAGCAATCTTCAAGGCTATCCTGCATATATGCAATAGGTTATGCAACAATGGGGCAAGCATGCACCCGTGCTTGATTCCAAAGTTTGTTTTAATGCTTGCAGAATAACTACCTTCCTGGTTAATTGTAATTATAACAGATGTATCACTATACAGCTGCTTAATCATACTAAGTATGGATTTACGGCACCCCTAACAAGCTAGTTATCCCATAGTCTCTTGCGTGAGACTGAATCAAATGCTGCTGTATAATCTACAAAGCAGACATAAAGTTTCACATTCTTTGTAGCCAAAGTAGTTATCATTGGATATATCAAAGTCCAGATTCTTGCATTGTTCCAAAGCCCTTTCTAAATCCAGTTTGCTGTAGAGACAGCAGTCCAGAACCGGCAAGCCATTCATTTAATTTTTTTTAATATACATATCAAAAAGATTTTTAAGATAGAGTGAGACAAATCTAGAAAACGTTAGTTCCCTGGGTCGGACCTAGAGCCTTTTTATTTACAGGGACTACATTTGCAGACTTACAGGAATCAGAAATACATTCAGTGTATGCAATTGTATCTATCTGCATATTTCTAGAGCACCAAAGCCTGTAGGCATCTAAGTGCTACATAAAACAGAGACAAAAGACACACAGACATAACAATTCAGAAAGCCAAGTGGGAGAGCAGGATAGTCTGCAGACCTTCCTAAGTGAACAATCTAGTTTTCAGAGATTTTCTGAAAGCAAGGTAGTCATTTTACTTTCGTAGAGACTCTGGGAGCTCCTAAGCCTGTCCCATCAAAATGGGGAAAGACCAACCATTTCCCTGGGTCCACCTGAACCAGTGAATCCTTAGGCCACAGGCACCAGAAGATCTCAGAGATCTCCCTGGTTTATAGAACTCCAGCTTCTCCCTCAAATATTGAGGGGCAATTCCAAAGAGACACTTACATCCCAGCCGAAGAATCTTAAATTTGACTCTGGCTGCAACCGGGAGCCAGTGAAGTTTCATGCAAGCTTTTGATATTGGGTCTCTGAATGCAATGTTTCACACTATGCACACGGCATCATTTTGGAGCTTCTGAAACTTCTTTATACTTTCCATGCTAGCACCTCCAAGTAGGGAGTTGCAGTAGTCAGGCATGATAATAGCTTGTACCAATTGTTTACGATTTTTCTTCAAGACCAACGGATAAATCTGTCTTGGGACTCTCAGGTAATAATTAGATGTCTTGATGTCTTAGACATCTTAAATGTCTTCACAGAATAGTTGACTTGAGCATCCGCAGTGAGCATGGCCTCCATGTAAATGCCGAGGTTTTTAACCTTTCTAGTTCCAAGTACAGGGCCTTCATCAATGCTGAAGCTGATGTATTTCTGTCCAAGACCATCATGGGGGTGCTTCAAACCATATACCATAAGTTCAGTTTTATTGTCATTTAAACAGAGCCAGTTTGAAGACATCCAGCATTTGCTGAGTAAGTACATTTCATTTAACTTTTCTTGGTCTACCGCATAGTCCCAGTGAGTGCCAATATTCAGAATACCATCTGTCCCTGGGTCTCTGCAGAACGTTAGGGACCTTATAATGTCTATAATAACATCAGCCTAAAACATATACCAGCCGCCCATGGATTAAAACTCAGTATCATTTACAAACCCCATAGATGGCTCTTCATAATCACTATCGGGTTCCCTGTAATAGAGTCTACCCACATAATCCACCCAATCAACTTCAGAGATGGGATTAACTTCAATATTGTCAGGCTTCATATATTGATTGACCAAAGGCCAGAAAAACAATATCCAATGTACATGGTGAATAGACATTTTGTATGATTTAACCCAGTTTCTATATTTATTGCAGAGAATCTTAATACACAATGTATTTTCAAAAAACATCAATACACCATATCTTATCCCTGCCCTAACCGCTTTCTTCTGGAAACAATATCGGCATCATAAATCATGCCATTCACTTGTTTAGTGGGTAACATTCTTTTTTGTGTTTCTCGTATTTTCTTAACTACACTAGAGATAGTCTCCAGGCAGCCCATAGGGGTCAACTATCTTAGTCACAGTCAGCTTCTTTCAGATTTTCAATAGGCAAGAAAATGTCTTAAAGCTGATCACTAAACGTTTCTGCATCATTCCAAGACCAGGCCAATCAATTGCCTTTAAGATTTCAGTTCTGTGTAACAAGACACATAGTCAACAAAGATCAATCTGAGGGGCTGGATCACAAATATAAAATCAATTCTAGACCGAACATTATTCCTGTGCCAAGTAAATATAAGAATGACGATATTTACCATATCAATATTCCTAGGGTCCAGAAATTCTGGACCATGAGCATTTAAAAAAAAAAAAAAAAACAGTCAAAATTAGCCTCAGGATTTACGAGAGTAGTATTCCATTAATTATTACCCATAGGAAAGCAAGTTGAGTTAAAATCCCCAGCAACCACAAATTGCACTAAGAGTTTAAAACAACATCAAAAAGGTTGTGCAGCATTTTAAATAACTCCCCACCCGGTGGGTCACATATATCAATTAGTAAAAATGTAATTAATTAATGGAATAGATACCACTGCCACCAGAGCATTATTGTTGACCACGTTAGGTATTCAGACATGGTAAACTGAGCTCTGACACCAATAGCAAGGCCTCCGGTGGATCTACCCACAGCTTCTTAGTAGCACATCTCTGCAAGATGGAATAACCATCAATACATATTGAATAGGTCCACATGGTCTCCTGTAGGACAAAAATATCTACATTCCCCAAAATAGTATGCCCCTCGTGATTCATAAGTAATTATTTATAGCCGTGTGTATTGCATGATATGAAGTTCATAGGTTGTAAACCCTCAAGATCAGCATTAACCCCCAGCCCCACAATTCAGTTTTCTCCTTAGATAATGCTGCCAGAAGCCATGCCCAGTCCTCTTTACATTCAGTTATTTTAGATTGGTTAAAATTCACAGGTAACTGATAGATCGGGTGGCCCCTCTGCATTTTAGTAATCTTCAGATTGTTCAGCCCCTTCATATATCAACAGGGATCTGCTTCCAGGTCAGCTTCAATAGTATGCACTGACATTAGTTCCAAGTCTCTTTTTAAAAATTCCGGAACAAAGGATAGTAAATATTCCACAATAATTGGTGAATGGAAATGAACTGGAGACCAGTTTGTACAACTACTTGCCTCAGTTCCACTAAGCTTATATTATCAGATGTAATCGATATAAGCTGTGGAATACAATGTAATAATTGCAAGACCATAGATCTACTTAAGAATGGGCTTTCATCAGTCGAAAATAGTGCAGGGATTTTGATCGTATTCACATTATGCTCATTCAGATTAACAACAGACTATGATACTGCTACCTTTTCTTTAGCCAGGTCTTGTGTGCTAGTATAAGGTTTTACTTGCAATGGTCTATGTAGCTTATTAGATTTTGAGCTAACAAAGACAACAGAACCCATAGATGAAAAAGAGGTATCCAATGATGCAGACTCCTCCTCAACAACAACAACCCAGAAGGCCAACACAAAAGCCTGCTGGGTGTGTCTGTCTGTCTCTTTCCTCCCCTGGGACCTGACTCACACAGTCCACCTTGTGCTTCATCCTCTATCTGCTGCATTGGGTTTGGAGACCCCATTCACCACCCTAAAATGACCGCCACATTGGATAATGCACCTATAGTCTCTCGAGGCTTCCCCATGGCTCCCTTCCACCTATTGGGCAGTTGCCCATATTTCTTCAACAGCCCAGACACAAAAAGCTGCTGGATGTCTCTGCCAGTCTCTACCGGGCGGCACGCTTTCAAATCAGCCTCCCTTGACCCCATGGCACCTTATCTCCGTAACAAACGGTAAGCCCTGCATGTTGGCCCCAGCATGTGCATCGTCTAGAAGAGTTCTTCTACAGTGTAACATTTGCCTGCTTCTTGCTCCCACTTGTTTCACTAGGTGTATACTTCACCCTCCTCCTTTCCCTTGCGTCCGCCTTACTGCCACGTTCTGCTCCTTGACCCGACATGCCTCTGACCTCTCCCCATACCCATTTCTCTGTATTATCTGAGCCCCATGTCGGTGTAGCTTTATCACGCAGTCTACTCTGACCGTGCCCCATCACGTTTCTGGACTGTGCATGACACCTCTGCCTGCTTATGAATCTGGAGCGCATCCAATGTAGCCCCCTGACCTGAGTGTGGCTTTCCCAGTATGGCCCTCTGCTACTTTCAAACCATTCCTTAAACAAACTTCACCGGGACTACACTTCTCCAGACCTGGTACACTGTACTCTACTGCTGAACTGATACACCTCGCTTGTAATTTATATAGTCCTCCCTGGAATGCCCCTCATTCAAATGTGGCTAGATCCTGTTTAAAGACATAGGGCCTCATTATAAGGCTGGCGCTCCCGGAATGAAGGAGGCCGGTACAGTACCGGTCCCCTTTAATCCGGGAGTGCCGATTACAAGTTTCCCATCGCAGGACCCGGATCGCATGCTTGGTAAAACCAGGCGGACTTTCCGGGTCCCGCGAGGGGAAGAGGGAGGCAATAATGGGCCAGATGTAATCTTCCCGTTATTACCTCCCTCCCCATTCCCATTGAGCCCTATGGGGGCTCAAATGGGAATGGGGATGGGTTCCTGCAAGGAGGAGTTACCGGGTCCTCCTATATCGGAGTAACCCGGTAAGTCCCCATTGCAGGAACCTGGTAATGGAGCCCGGAACGGAGGCAGCCATGGAGCTAATAGCTCCATGGCTACCTCCATTCTCTTATGAGGCCCATATTCCTTTGATGCTAACACATCTCCTTGCATGTCTCATGCGACTTACCTGATTTTGTATTCAGCTTTGTGCTTAACCTGTTCCTGTATGTAACCTTCCCTATTTTTACTTCTAGCCGTACTGCAATCCTGAAACTTAATGCAACCTGTTGACCTTAAGACTCTTGCTAAACCTGCAAGTAACTTGCCTAGTGTGACTCTGAACTCTGTGCTATAACTGATTATTGTGTGCACCCCACCTGAATTGACTTAGACCTCGTGCTTGCCTGTAACTTGTATGTAACCTGATTTCATCTTTCAACGACATGCTATACCTGTATCTCATATACTCCCTACCTGATTTGACCTTAAGATGTGTGCTTAACCTGTAACCCGTATGCAACCCTCCCGGTTTTGACTCTAGCCTGGTGCTTACCTGTAACTTGTATTCATCCTGCCCAATATTTATTTTTAGCCTTGTACTAACTTCTACTTGTCAGCCTCGCACTTTACCTTTGCTTGTACCACCTAACGCACTCAACTAGCGCCTAGATACCTGAGGGTTTTACGCAATGCTAAAAATACATGAAAAGAATAATACAAATAAACACGGGGCTTTCTTTTTGGCCTCCATAACCAATTGTCCAGAGGACCAGATTGAAGTCGCCCAAAATCGTTCTTAAAATCTTTAACCTTGGGCACCAATTCATAGGTCTTTGCCGTTTGGACACAGGTGATATCAAAGACGCTATTGATACTAAAGAGCCATAGTTTGTCCTAGGCACAGATAATAGTGAGCTAGCTGCAGCTACTACCTGTTCTCAAAGCGTTCTTCTTCTCCTTCTTTTGGCTTTCTTTGTATGTTGCTTTAAATTATATTGAGATTTATACGGGGAATCAACACCATTTGAAAAACCAACATCCTTATTAATCAAAGCAGAGTCAGCTGGATCCTCATTACATCCACAGTCCCTAACACCAGGCTCAGGTTAAGCCACACTATTAGCAGCAGGGACAACCTGCACCTGCGTATGTGCTTCACAAGTACAAAGTATACCTACTATGTCACTTTGTAGGTCCATACTACTGTTAACCAAAATTACATCGATCAACTATATGACTAGTAGCATGCATAATCTCTTTTGGCTCTATCACAATGTTGGGGCTAGCATACAATGAGCTTTTACTGTAACCGACATCTCGGCCAATTCTGACCGCAAGGTGATAGAAAAGCTAGTTTTGCCTAATCTGGTGACTTTGACAAATTAATACCGATGACATTACTGCTTTCAACCCACTATTGGGAGGTACAGATTCACGCTGGGTTGAAATGACATACATTTAAGAGTGAGTAATTATTGTCAATGGTAGGCCACGTAGAAGAGGAATCCAAGGCACAATACTTCATAAATCACGATAGTACCAACACAGATATGATTTTCCAATCGAAAGAAAGATATGATCTTCCACGCTTTTCCCTTAACATCATTCTGCTTCTCCATTATCTCACCTGGCCGAGTAACAGCGTAATCATCGTTTCGCACTGTCGCACTCTCTTATTGTCTACTTTAGGCATCTTAGCCTTCTTTGCTCCAGAACCATGCACTGTACTCCGTAGCTGGTATTTAAGGGTATGGGCAGGCATAACCAAGGAACCTTGATATCAAGCTAACCAGAAAGGTGTGGCGTATCCAGATAGTCAATGATCCTTACCCGGTATGAAGCCAGGTAATTCTCTAAGCAGCCTCAGACTCAGCGGGACAGTGAAGCAGCACTCGCTGAAGCACTCACACGAATGCACGCATGCTAATGCACTGCTCGCTGTATACATGTCTTCCCAGTTTTCCATTGGGCAAATACACCAGTCAGGCTTCAGCAAAGTAAATTCCAGGTAAATCCAGGTAAGCCTCCAGTATGCAGCAGGACAGTGAGACAGCACTCGCCAAAGAACTCACACAAATGCACCTTAACTACCGCTGCACTATAATATTTGTTATCTATATACATATGCAGATTAAATGCCAAAAGTGTAGTTTAGTTGAAATTGGCATATTTTCTGATGTTTTTAATTTGGGTAAATGTAAATTTTTTTAGGCACAAGTACTTAATTCCTTCTTGTTATATATTAACATCGCGCTCTGACTGGTAGATGCGGTCTATACGAAATACAAACGGCGTTGGTGCGTTTTCACTGCTTTAAAGACTGATCCCTTAAGCTTAAGTTTCGTGGATGGCTTATCTGCTTGGTAAATCAATGGCAAGCCGTCTCCACTGCTGATGGAAAATAGCTGCTTTGTTTGTTTCAAACGTCACAGCCACAAATATATTTTTAAATAGGTAAGCTAATAAATTATCCCATCATTAGGCATTTTTACATATTTCTACGGAACACTGAATCCGATTCTATTTACGATCACTCGTTGAAGGTCAAAGGAGTCATGTGACAGAAATCCCTGATACAGTAGGGATCCTCTCACGGGAGAGGTGCGCACTCTCGTATAACAGCCATTTTCAAGAAATAGCCTGCCTATTCCCAGGAAAGAACTGGAGAAAAACAATCAATTGGATGCAAAAGTAGGCTTCATAACAGTTTATGGAAAGCAGACTGAGGCAGAGCACACGCATTTTAAGAAAGTAGAGCGAATAAGAAAGCAGGAAAGAGGGAGCTGAGATTCATTTTGCAAAAATGCTGTCTCGTGAATTCTTTTGGCTCGCGTTCACTTAGGTTCTAGGTGGCTGTCGCCATTTCACGAAGGAAAGAAGCCCTCTTAGAAGCGCAATAACCTCACCAAAAGGGAAAGGGGATCTTCTACCCCTTGGGTGCACAGCAATGTAAATCTGCAAGTTCATTTTATTTTCAATTGAAGTTTAATTTCGTCATCAATTTTGTCTCATATTTCAATTGTCGACATTTAAGTATATAATCCCTTAAAAATCGTACAGATTTTATCTCCTGCAAATGAATTCATTTCGGCAAATATCCCTTTTCTGTTTTTGAATCATTTAAATGTGGATGTACTGTTTTCTCGGTACTATCATTAAAGTTCATGATACCTCACTTGTAGAGAGAATTGTATGACCTCGTGTTTAACTACACTAGTATTTAAGTCGTTTGTACTAGAATGTACTAGAATGTAGAGGTTCTGCCAAGGATCTTTGAGCAAGTGATACTGCTGACACTTATTTTCAAACTTACTTATTGAGGCTGTGTCTTGCAGAGAGATATATGTGATAAAAAATGTATCATGGCCGCTTACCATGTATTTTTCTCGCTTCTATGAGCTAAAACCCACGTTTTTTCCTCCTCAGTTTACCGACTTTGAAAATAAGAAAATTTGAGCCGCCCAAGACCTTCGTCCCAGCATGCAAGCACATGCGTTGCAGCCTGAAAACTGGTGGTCGCATGAGTTCTTAAGTCACTGGCCCTCATCACAAGGTTGGCGGAATGAGTTTACCAGCATTAGTAAAGGTGCCGGTGCCGGTAAACCCATTCCGCCCTACCACGAGGTCTCCTCGCGGGACCCGCAATGGGCACCTGGAAAAACCAGGCGTCCATACCGGGTCGCGCGAGGACACCAGGGAGCTCACAACGGGCCGTTATTAACGGGCCGTTGTTAGCTCCATCCCCATTCCCATTGAGCCCTATGGGGGCTCGAATGGGAATGGGGATGGACCGGGTCCGGTTCCTCGGACGGGGAATTACTGGGTCTGCCAAGGTTTTTCGATGGTCCGGTAAGTCGTCATTTGAGGAACCCGGGCCTGGAATGCGCTAAAAGTGGCATGGTTACCTCCAACCTCCTGATGAGGGCCATTGTCACTGTCTGAGCCCCTGAAAGCATCACAGGATTGGGAACATGTGCAGGGTCACATTCACAGTGTTTTACTAGATGTCAAAGCTGGTAAAAATAATGTCACCAGTCATAACTAATACTTGCTAGACAATGTTATTCTTTGTGATTTGGCCTTATAGTATGCAAGGTCCTTACCTGACGCCTTACAATTGATCTCCATTTTCATCTCTCATTCAGGAAATAATGACCACAATGGGAGCCAATACTGGATGGTAACAGCTCACTGCCAAAAATGGGGGTGAGTGCAGCTGCTACCATCACATACATCCCGTGCAAAGGGCATTATTGCCATTAGCACCTGTGTGCCAACCTGTTCCATAAAAGCAATCCAAAAACCATTAGAAAAGTTCAGAACTAAAGCAGTCCCTTTTCTGTTTCAGTGCTGGTCATCAAAAATAAAAGAAGAGGGGTAGTGGAGATGTATCAAATTGGGCATCATATCAGGCGAGTAAAATCGGGGTAAGGGAGCACCGGACAGGATAGGCAAGTGAGGTGGAATGGCCCCAGAGGAGGTTAAGCAAGACGAACGTGCGGCTGTGAAGCAGAGGCTTTCAAGAACAGGAAGGCCAACAGTAATATTGGAATGTAGGCATATACTGATGGATAAAGCCGAGCTTCCAAGATTGCAGAGTGACCGATAGAGCCATATGATAATGTACAAAATACATCCAGTTTGATGGGCACGAATAACAAAGCCATCTCAAAATGAGTCACGACCAACTACCCTTTGCTAAATACATCGTCATAAATTATGTCTGCCACCTGGATGACAGATAAGGAGATAATGGCTTGATTACTCACCTCGAATATGTATTGCTCTCATTCTAAGGGGCCGATTCATGGAACAAACGTGCCAGGAAAATCTTGGCGTAAGCAGGCGCAAGCAGGCACAAGCATGAAAAAACAGGCGCACGCGCACGCGTGCGATTCATGGAAGTCCCTGCGCGTGTTTTCCTTGGGATGTGCGCCAAACCCGAGCGTGGCGCACACGGGCACACACGTCATTGCAACAGCTCAAACGCTGTGCGCGACGCATATAGGGAAAGCGCACAGCGTCTGCGCACACACCAAAAAGAGGGCTGGACACAGGGCGTAACACGCGGAATGGGGAACAATGCGTGAAAAAGAAGGCGTAACTGGGGAAGTACTGCTGGGAAGTACACGGAACGAACACACGCACGCGAACCACACATATTTATGGAATCGAATAGGGCAAACCCGTGCACGGGCAAAGACACCCACAGGCCTAAACACGTCCGCCACACAAAGGCAGGCGGTAGCGTCCCTGCGCATTACAAAAGTGTGCGCAAACAAAAAGCATGTATATACAGCTATGATGAATGTCCCATACTGTGGCCCCCTAGGACAAATGACGTGCACGCAACACACAGGCACCCCATAAAAAGAAGAAAAAGAGACAAGCGCCCCCCAGTAGCCCACGTGCGTGCAAAAATGACACATATAGTACGGTGTTGCAGCCAGGAGCCCAAAAAAAACGTACGCGATCAACAGGCAGGCCAGTATGGCCATAAAAAAAAGGGGTACGCGACAATCACGGACACCTGCTGTGTGAAAAATAGCATGTGCGGGTTTTTTGGGGGTGCGTGGGAAGTTTCGCATGCGATAGGCCCTGTGTGAGTGGGGTACGTGTATTACTGGGGTGCGCGGGAAGTTTCACACGCGATTCGCCCTGTGCGTGCGGAGTACGTGTATTACTGGGGTGCGTGGGAAGTTTTACATGCGAAAGGGCCCTCTGCGAGTGGGGTACGTGTATTCCTGGGGTTCGCGGGAAGTTTCACACGTGATTGGCCCTGTGCGAGTGGGGTACGTGTATTACTGGGGTCCGCTGGAAGTTTTACATGTGATTGGCCCTGTGCGAGTGGGGTACGTGTATTACTGGGGTGCGCGGGAAGTTTCACACGTGATTAGCCCTGTGCGAGTGGGGTACGTGTATTACTGGGGTGTGCAGGAAGTTTTACACGTGAAAGGGCCCTGTGCGAGTGGGGTACGTGTATTCCTGGGGTGCGCGGGAAGTTTCACACGCGATTGGCCCTGTGCAAGTGGGGTACGTGTTTTACTGGGGTGTGCGGGAAGTTTCACACGCGTTTGGCCCTGTGCGAGTGGGGTACGTGTATTACTGGGGTTCCCAGGTAGTTTCGCACGCGATTGGCCCTGGGCGAGCGGGATACCACTCACCGTCTGCCTTGTGTGTAGAAGAACGCGTAGCCAACACCCACCCGCTGTGAAGTAATAGCGTGTGAACCACAACAGCTGGAAAACACACACCCGCACCCCACGAAAAGCACGTACAGAGCAATGGAAAGCCACGTGGGATCTTCAACCCGTGCCATGGCAACACCCGTGCGCGATACATCACAGACACGCTTACGCACTAAGGGCCTTTGGTCCAATGAAATCGCATATGTGTGCTGACGCGCTTACGCGCTAAGGGCCTTTCCTCGGATTTCACACTGACTTGCACTTTTTCCATGTGCCAATTCACTCCGTATCAAGCTGGCCACGCGTACACACACGGAAGACCACGCTCCTGCCCCGAAGGCCATTTTCCTGCCCCACAGAGCCCCGAGCATGCTCCCACCTGCCATCTGCTGCTGCCTGACTGCCTGCTGCCCACCTGCCCTGCTATTTGGTTTGGTGCCTGCACGTCAGCCAGGGTTCCAGTTGCTCTGTCCACCCCTGCTGGAACAGAAGACTCCCGACTGGGATACCATCGCTCCACAGCCCAGTACCAGGACCCAGTTGCCCACCCACGCCTGCCTCTGGGGTCGCCGTGTCGGGGCAAACACCATCTGAGACCACTGGCGACCCCCAGCCAGAGAGGCAGAGGACCACCAGCTTCAGTGTGAAGGAAGTTGGTGTCCTGGTGGAGCATGTCCTGGGGCATTATGATGCCCTCTTCAGAACATCACGTGCCAACAAGGAAGGACGGGAGAGGATCTGGGATGAAGTAGTGGTTGCCATGAACGTGGAGGGGGTGGCAACCCGCGACTTCAAGCACGTCAAGAAGCGATGGGAGGACTTCAGGTCCAGGACCCTCCACAAGGCCTGGCGCCTCGCAGAGGGGGGCCGGGTCAGCATGAGTGACATCCAGATGAGGGTCCTGGAACACGTATGCCCAGCGCTCCACGCCCAGATCCTTCAGAGGAAGACCCGTCTGGAGTTGAGCGGTAAGTGACCACGCATTGGTGTGCGAGACAGGGCATGTTGCAGTGTGCTGGTAGTCTGATACTTGCCTGTATGTGTGACATGGGCTATGTAGGGATGTGTGTGTGCAGGGACATCATGGTCATGCATGTGAGACCAGTAATGTGCAAACCACATGGTTGGTGCATGAGTTCCAATGCTACATGGGGAGCTGTACGGCAAATGCACACATGAAAGCACGCCAGTATCTGTTCTTGCACAAGGTGGGGGTGTGAGGGATGGGTGCTGCTGTCATGTACATGTATGGTGCACATGTGTGTGTGTCTGAGAAGTGTGTCTGTGACTTCGATACGCCATGGATTCATGACACATGTCCGTGATGATGTGAAGATTCACTCATGCAGTGCGGTCACCTTTGTATGCACTGTGTCTATCCACTGTGTCTCTGGTGTACAAGGCATGATGCATGACCCTCCGGTGATGTGTATGCATGGGATCAGTGTGAGCCAGGATGCATGTGAGTTTGAAGGCAACATTTTGATTAATAGAGGCCTGTGTACATGGATGCTGATGTTGATTGCAGGCGCCATGCCTGTTTATGCATGTGTATTGCGGGCATTCACCCATGTGTTGTGGAGGGACAGGATGGAAGTGATGTTAGACACTGCCACTCATGTTTTATTGCTTCCTGTCTAGGGGAATATTGTACTGTACCCTGATGCTTGTGTTCTATGTCTCCCTCTACGCAGCGTCAAGTGAAGAAGAGGGCGGAGACGGCGTTGTGGAGCCAAGCGGTGGGGATGCCTCCACTGGGCTGCGACGCAAGGCCCAGCCACCCTCCCAGGACGTGCCATCATCCGGGAGCGAGGGGGCTGGTGCCGCGTCTGCCACTACGGCTGTGGCGGAAGGGCCGGGTGAGCCCCCACATGGGCTTGCAATGGCGGAAGACGGTACGGAGAAATCCAGGTTGGTGGTCTCCACAGAGGAGGAGGAGCCCGCTACTGAGCCGCACATGGGGCCTGGTGGGGATAGTACACTGGTGCAATTGGTGCAGTCCAGGGCCAGGGTCAGGAGGCAGCACAGGTCCCAGCGGAGGGGCCTGTGCATGTCCCTGTCCTTGACCCTGTGACTGCACCACCATGCACCAGCAGGGAGGCCCCGTCTCAGGCCCGTCCGCAGGTAGGGGAGAGTGTCATGTCATCTGCCTCTCCACTACCTGCGGACGAGGGGTCCCATGAATGTATGGGCTCCATCCTGATTGGTGTCACGTTCCGCACACGTGACATTCGTGAGTACGTGCGTTCTTCCTGGGCAGAGAACGCACGCCATCACGAAGAGCAGCGTCGCGATGTGGCACTGTTGGGAGGGGCCCTGGTTGGTGGGTTTCTACATGTGACGCGCACTCTGGCGGACCTCTCCTCCTCTGTGGAGACTATGCGCAAATCGTTCTCACTGCCGTCTTCCGGGCCAGATTCCACCAGGGCCCCCTGTGAACCTGGCCTGACCAACACAGCCAGCTTGGTGGAGGTCCCATCCCTGCCACAGTCTGGAGTCGGCGGTCCAGCAGGGGTGGACATCACAACTGGAGACCAGCTGATGGAGGATGTGCAGGCATCATCAGACAGGGCACATGGACAGCAGCAGCAGCAGCAGGAGCAGGCTCTAGGTGGGAGCAATGATGGCTCGGGGCCATCGACATCAGGGGGCAGGCATTGGCCAGAGGGCAGGAGGACCCTGGAATGGATGTGTCTTCCGTGTGGCTGTGGTTGGGCCAGCGCATAGGTGCGGAGCGGCGGCGGGTGGAAGAGGCACGGCTCACCATGGTCAGGGCGGAATTCTCTATGCGTCAGGCGTTGATGCGGGCAGAGTGCCTCGAGGTGACTCGCAGGGAGTTGGAACAGGCAATGAGTGCCTCCCTGCGAAACCTCGGGGCCAGGGCAGAGGCCCGCCTCTGGGACATCGACATGGAGTTCGATGATGCCCTGGCTCGGGACACCACAGAGTGAGCCGCAGGACTTGCCCACCGCCATTGTATATAGTTAGATAGTGTTAGGTTTCCTTTCCTTTTTATTTTATTTTGGTTGCGCTTGGACAATGCACCAAGTTTTTGTATATAGTTTTTTATTAGGTAGTATTTTTGGTAGGTTTAATTTCATCAGTTGGGCTCATGGACCCTGGATTGTTCATTTGTACATAGTTCACCATTGGATTATTCTCATTTTTTTATTTTCACCATGGAGCAATGGATTTCACTTTCTTTTTTCCCTTGGATTTGCTTTGTTGGACTGTGACTGTGGACACCATTTCTTTTGGATTTCTTTGGATTATGATTTCTTGTTTTTTATTCTTTTACAGACATGCAGCATTTCTTTAATTATTCCCATTGTTGTGTGTTTTCTTTTAATTACATTCATGTTGTGTTTAATACATTTTTTTCTTCATACTTCGATGTGTGGTATTATCTCATTGGTTTCATGCATGTCATGATATGGATTTTCACATTCACTTGCACCCATTGTGTGTGTGTGACGGACATGTGTTCATTTACATACTTGCCTTTGGGGTTGTATCATGTAATTGGCTTTTCTATGTGGGTGGATGCAATACTTGGTTGGGTCTTTGGGATGGGGAGGCTGGCCATAAGGGCCATGATTGAGGATCGTCATGACGTGGGGGCAGGGGGACATGAGTGGGACATGAGTGGGGGCCTGCTGGCAGGTGCCCTGCACTGCTGGGGGATGAGGGTGCAGGGGACATGAGTGGGGGCCTGCTGGCAGGTGCCCTGCACTGCTGGGGGGTGAGGGTGCAGGGGGACATGAGTGGGGGCCTGCTGGGTGGTGCCCTGCACTGCTGGGGAGTGGGGGTGCAGGGGGACATGAGTGGGACATGAGTGGGGGCCTGCTGGCAGGTGCCCTGCACTGCTGGGGGGTGGGGTGCAGGGGGACATAAGTGGGACATGAGTGGGGGCCTGCTGGCAGGTGCCCCGCACTGCTGAGGGGTGGGGGTGCTGGGGGACATGAGTTGGTGATCAGTAGTGCAAGCTGACATGTGGCTTGGCTGGGGGCATGCCCATGGTGGATGGGCTGCCTGCGGGACATGACCAGGGGTGCAGGGTAGTCCCCTGCGGTGTGGGCTGCCTGCAGGGGCCGTGGAGGGTGTAGAGGGAACACCTGGGAGGACCCACACTGCCAATTCACGTGTAGGACTCCCCGCGCACCCCTGAAATACACGTACCCTTCTCAAATCGCGTGTGAGACTTCACGCGAACCCCAGTAATACACGCACCCCGCTCGCACAGGGCCAATCGCGTGTGAAACTTCCTGCGCATTCCCCGAAATACACGTACCCTGCTCAAATCGTGTGTGAGACTTCACACAAACCCCAGTTATACACGTACCCCGCTCGCACAGGGCCAGTCGTGTGTGAAACTTCCCACGAACCCCAGTAATACACGTACCCCACTCGCACAGGGCCAACCGCGTCTGAATCTTCCCGCGAACCCCAGTAATACACATACCCCACTCGCATAGGGCCAATCGCGTGTGAAACTTCCCGCGAACCCCAGTAATACATGTACTCCACTCGCACAGGGCCAATCGCGTGTGAAACTTCCCGCGCACCCCCCGAAATACACGTACACTGCTCAAATCGTGTGTGAGACTTCACGCGAACCCCAGTTATACACGTACCCCGCTCGCACAGGGCCAATCACGTGTGAAACTTCTCACGAACCCCAGTAATACATGTACCCCACTCGCACAGGGCCTATTGCGTGTGAAACTTCCCGCGAACCCCAGTAATACACGTACCTCACTCGCACAGGCCCTTTCGTGTGTGTGAAACTTCCCACGAACCCCAGTAATACACGTACTCCACTCGCACAGGGCCTATCGCGTGTGAAACTTCCTGCGAACCCCAGTAATACACGTACCTCACTCGCACAGTGCCAATCCCGTGTGAAACGTCCTGCGAACCCCAGTAATACACGTACTCCACTCGCACAGGGCCTATCGCGTGTGAAACTTCCTGCGAACCCCAGTAATACACGTACCTCACTCGCACAGTGCCAATCCCGTGTGAAACGTCCTGCGAACCCCAGTAATACACGTTCCCCTCTTGCCGTGTGCTGTGTGGTGACCATGTATACTGGTACAGGGTTAGCGCAGCCCTTTGCGCTGGATTGCGGATTTTGATGGCTTTTCCCTGCGCGAGGGGCGTTCTTGGGGGCGAAACTGGCGCTGCTGCAGGGTCACTGCGCCACTGTGCGCCACGGCTGGTTTTGGTAGCTAAAATCAATGAATACGCTGTGCGCGGAAATGGATTTTAGCGCACGCAGCTGGTGCAGAGATTCGCACGCGCACACTGTGCGCTAGCCGCATGTGCCACTTGTGCGCTAAATTCTATGAATTACCCCCTAAGTGTTCCTTGTCAAAGTCCTTGAATTGCTTCCTGTCCTAGCCTTTTGAGGTTCTGCAGGCCTTTGAATACGTATAGCATGTACGATAATCACTCCATGTGAGTCTCAAAGCGTTTCATACTCATCAGAAGGGGAAAACCTGTTTCAAAACAGAAAAATATTAAATCAGAATTATTTGGAGAATATGTATTCTTTTTAGTTGGCTGGTCAAAGGCGTGGTGAGACCGCACCTCGTATAGGTCTGGCTGTGACCTTAAATCACTTTTCTCATACAAGAACATATTCTTTACAAACATTGTGGCTATTTATTTCTTTTCTCTCTGTTTCCTAAGCCAGAGTGCTTCATCTTTCTATCTTTGCATATTCTGGTTTCTTTCCACAGGGTGGGTTTTGTGTAGTGCTGTTCTACTTAGTTAATATTGCATATGGTGTGTTTAAATAAAGTAAATATATTTGTATGCAAACTTGAATGACCATTCAATTATTTTGGATTGTTGTACTTTGCTGGTTGGGTTGCTAATGTCATCCATCCACATATCACTTCAGAGTGTAGCCTACCCTAAGTATATCCCATAGCTGTGCCTGTTTCATATCTATGATTGGGATCACTCTTGGGGTTTTAGCCATTACTCATCGTTATACTCCTGCTGAGCTGAAGTCAGAGACTGATTGAGAGGACGTGTGACAAAATGGCTTCCACACAACTTCCAGCAGTTGTAATCAGTGTTCGAATCAAGGCAAGGAGGGCCTCTTTGTTCAATTTGTTGCTCAAAGATGCAGTGAGTTGAAGTCTTCAACAGCAGGGAGTTGATGTTCTAGTCGAGTGTTAGGGAGAATTCTCAAGAATGGCTAATTTCCCTTACCTACTGAGTCCCTCGGCAGCTTTGCTGGATTTCTAGGATTCATTTTTTTCACCTGGTAAGAGTGTGAGCCTTTTTTCCCACTCTTACATGTGCTTTGCTGTTTGTGTTTAACATTTTTTATGTGTTCATAGACTGTGAAGCCTCACCTACTCCAGAGGCATCATCGTTTTACTGTGTGTGACACAGCACCTTCAGTGCAGTGACACAGGGTTGTCTTTTAGACTTCTCAACTCAGACTGCATTTTCTGGGACTGACTCCTGTCTCCCAGAAACATGTAAAGTTGCCATTAACTGTATTGGTCTTTTAAATCCACAGATCCAGTACACACTAGTACACACTATCTTACATATAGTACGGGAAAGGGTTAATACTTATCCCTTTTTGTCTGTTTGACAGCCACCCTGCTGTGTGATTGACAGTCAGGCTGTGTGAATGGGGGAAAACTGCATAAAAAGCAGGTCTCTGAGATTGGAAAGGCAGAGTCGCCACTGGAATGAAAGAACCAATGAGGAGCTGATGTAAGAGGACCCCTACACTGACTGAACTGCCCGGTGAAGCCCTGCTGCATGTCAAATCTTCAGACTCCAACAACAGAGGAGATCTACCAGGAATCTTCTTCCCCTGAGCTGGTGGGACCAACCAGTTCGCCCAAACTGCAAGCCAGGACTCCCTCCTCTGGTCGAATTTGCTGTACAGAGCTCCAGTGAACTGGATAGCCAGGAAGGTCGGACCCTGCTTGGGTTTTAAGGAGTGCACCTTTTATTTCTTGCTTTGCTCTGCTTCTGGTTTCCTCCCTGGGCAGAGCAGAACCCTCCAGTCTTCCTACTTCATGTCAGTCCGACAGTCACTTCAGGAACCGTGAGCCTGCAGGAACTTTCAGGAACGTCCGCCTCAGCTACAGCTTCTTCTTCATTTAAAGGTACTCTGCAAATCAGGTTGTTCGTTTCGTCCAGCCGCGGTGAAGGTGTGTGAAACATTTCACCAATCCGAGGGCTTGTCCTTTTCCACTCTTTAAACTAACTTTTCTGCCGACCAACTTCGTCTGGAACTCTTGGCAAAGACTTAACCGCAAACTTCCCTGAACTGTGTGATCTTGAGCAATAGACTTGTGTCCTATTTACTTAGGCCCTAAGCCTTTTTGATTTAATTCCATCAATGTAGTTCCTCTTTCTAGATTGCCCTGCTTACTTACCTGCTGCTCAATTTTAGTCTAACTTTGTTTTTCCTTCCCTTTTTAAATTGCTGGAGTGCCATTTTGCACACACTTCGATTTGAGTTTAACTTGTCCAGAATCCTTTGGGAGTGGTGTGGTGTATTAAGATTTGGATTTTTCAACTGCTTTACTTTAGTGAAATGTTTTACAAATGTTGTGTAAATAAATGTATATTATTTTACTCAGAAACATTGGGCCTCATTACACGGATGGCGGTAAGGATTTACCGGTACCGGTAAAATACCGGTACCGGTAAATCCTTACCACCTTACTACGAGGTCCCTTTGCGGGTTGGGGGATTTAACGCCTGCTTTTTGCAGGCGTTAAAAACCAACCCGCAAAGGGACCCAGGGAGCTAATTACGGTACCGCAATTTGCGGTACCGTAATTAGCGCCTTCCCCATTCCCATTGAGCCCTATGGGGCACAAATGGGAATGGGGAAGGGCAATGGTGGAAGGGGGAATTACCACCCCGCCAACCTTGGAATGGGGCGGTAATTCCCCTTTCCGCCAAGGCGGTGCCGGTATTTTACCGGCATGAACCATGGCGCTAATAGCGCCATGGTTCTCCGCCATCCGTGTAATGAGGCCCATTGAGTCAATGTTTGTTTGAATCACAGTAATTGCTGTCCTTTGTGTAACTATTGATACTATTGATACTGCTCACTTGCTTTTGAGATAAGTCTGGCTGCTCAGCCATCACTACCACTTTACTGTGTAGTACAGGCGTGTACCAAAGGTGAATTTGTACAGTCATTTGTAGTCTTAATTGTGTGTGGTGTTCCCAAAGGGTACTGAATATAATTCTGCATAACACAGAGATACACATGTCAATTCACACAGAGCACTCACATAACTTCCCCCACTATTCCTCCTACATATTAAAGTTCAATCTGCAGGAATCGAGATGAACCATCTTCATATAAACTTAGTTTCCTATTTTTCTTCCACAGTACTCTCTCAACCAAGGACATCCTGTGTAACTTCCGAACCCATTCCAATCTGGTTGATTTTGGTACATATTTCAAACCTTTTAAGAACAATTTGTTCACCATCATAGCTGCCCTAAACACAAAACATTTATATGTGTATGAAAACGTGTCGAATTGTGTGTCTCCATCTACAATGAGTGTTTAAAAAGTGATGTCCAAATTCATCCTTAAAAGTGTATTAATAGCGCTTGTTACATCTGTCCAAAATGTGCTGATCCGGGAACATTCCCAGAGAACTTGTTCTAAAGTTCCCTTCCTATGTTTACAACACCACTATGTTTCAGAATCACATAATCCTCGTTCAAACATTATTTCTGGTGCCAAAAGGCTATATTTAGAAGCTTAATCTGACACGCTCTATCCCTCCAATTTAGAGAAGACAATTTGATATTCCCACAGAATTCAGACCAATCTTCTTCAGATATCTCTTGTCTTAGCGCCTGAGATCATTTATAAAACAAACCTGTATTATCTGGCCCTGCGTTTTGAAGCAAGGAGAATACTGCTGAGGCTGCATGCCCCTCATCTCCCATCTGCAGTATTACATTCATTATATTCTTTTTTTCCATGGTCTACCTTATCATCTTCACGCACCTTAGAAATACAATTCTTTCTAAACTGGCCACACGTCCAGCCATCCATTGCCTTCTACCTTAAGCATCCCAAAAGGAGCCCAATTTGCTTCTAACAACACATCTTCAATCTAGTCAAGCCTTAGCAAATGCCACCATATTGATTCTGAGTTATTTTATTGTTGAACCACAATGAAGCCTTTCCGTCTAAGTATGGGTCTAAGCCCAGTCTTCATGATAGTCCCCTTAACAAATTGAATGTTCTCATTACTGGATATACAGTAGGGCTCCTGGCAATTCCCTGATCTGTCCAGGTAAATGAAATAATAAAGTATACAAATGATCGGGGCATTTCGAATGGACAGTGTATACTCATACATGACATATATGGTTAACACATACCTTAATGTGATCCTCATTACACAGGACAAAGACAGACCATTATACAAGTGTGTTATGCTCAATAAAGCACAGGAATCTATGCACATACAGTACTTACATACAGTATCAGCAACAATTTTTATGAGAAATATTGTACAAAACATATGGGTCCCATTCTATTTGGCTGGAAGCTGCGCCACTTTGCTATTCACTGATCAAAACAGCTAACAGATGACAATGTTAACATTAAACACTTGTAAATTGTTGACACAGGTGTGTTTCTGCCACTTTTGGCATTCTATGGTGCTCATGTTTGGATGACCTTCATCAGAACAGAGGAAGGGTTGGTGTAAAGACAATGGATGTTCGATGGCGGAGTCGGTGCTGAGTCTAAGGTATAGTGGTGGGAGTAGGGTGGGGGAGAGCCCAGGGTCTGTACTAGGAGTAGGGTGCGGTGACGGCACGCAAAAGTTCATAGCGATTTCTACATACTGTCCATCCAGCACTTTTAGGGGGGCCCGGCCTGCCTAAACTTGGCTCAGGGGGGGCCCGAGCCAAAAAAGTTTGAAGACCACTGGTCTAAGGAGTTACCGGAGCTGAGCCCTGCAGTCTCTCTACACTGTCTACTTGACAGTGCACTGAAAGATCTGATTCCCCCGTGGAGCGGGTGCGGAGTCCAAGGAAGTCTAAGGAAGTTTAAGGAGGCCGCTCCTGTGTATGCGGCTATGAAAGTTGTTCATGCCGCCAAAACTCGCGCTCAACGGCGTCTGGAGGCTGAGGCTCCTTTGACACCAGCAGCCATGGTGTGCGTACCTCCTCTTGTTAACGTCTGTTCCATCGACCTGGATTGTGTTGTTACCACTAGTGAGCTGGCACCTGCCCTAGACATTGCTGAACTCTTGGATGAGTCGGATGAGCCCCAAGTAAGTGGCACGAATGTTTGTGATCTATTACTAAGAGCGTCTGCTAGCTATGGGAAGGCTGGTATGGTGGGTTCTCTCGGCAAAAATGATGGTAATAGTGCTGGAAACGCCTCTTCAAATCTTTCTATACCGGTCTGTTTCCCCTTGCCCATTTCGGCTGTAAATAAGGTTGTGCCTATGGACAATGCATTGCTCGAAATGGCCCCTTCAAGAGAGAGTGAGAATTCCGTGAGCGATGTTGTGGCCGCTGCGGCCATTCCCAGTAACAGTAGTGTAACGTCCCTGGTTGATTCCAGGCAGGATGCCACGGATAACAATGAACCCGCTGCCAGAAATCTCTCCGTTACAATGACCGGTACGAGCCATACATGTACCGCACTTGGTCACCTGGACTCTCCCCCCGCAGCGACTGGCTGTAACGACAGTCTTTGTTCATCTAAAAAACATTGTTACAAGACCATCACCCGGTGGTGACATACCACATGGGCGATTCTTCAGTGCAATGTCTACAATGGGATCTGTAGGCGAAGTTCCACGCACTGACCTCCACTGTGCCTCCGCTTGTGGTTCCAACTGCGAAGATGAGGATGTAGTCTTTAAATGCACTGATGATCTTGAGCTAGATCGGCGAACAAATTTAACGGTGGGACCCTGGATGCCACTGCCAAGGGTTTTTGAACCCACGCGGGTTACCGCTGGTGCAGCCGATCTGGCCCGCAGAAACTCACTTGAGGTTGTGAACAAACTGCTGGCTGATCTTACCCGCATTAACAAACAAAGAATACGGAAAGGCGATACAGGTTCAACGATGGACAGTTTACTGACTATAGACTCACTGCCCAGTGTGTTTCCTGTCGAAAAGGCGTCCTCGCCTACTCCTGTACCAAAGAACTTGTGCAGTGTCCGCTGTCCTGCCAAACGCTGAAGAATGGAAGAAAGCATTTCACCTAGTCACAGATGCTCCCAAAATAAAAAAGTTAAAAGTTTGCACCAGAACGATCAATTAAATGCAATTAATTCAACGGAAGCGCCGCAATGTGAACAAAGCGAGAGTGAAATATCTGTGTCAGTAAATGAGGAAGAGTCACAGCAGGTGTCCCCTGACTCCTCGCTCATGGAACGACCCTTTCCTAAGATCAGACGACGGGTCTCCCGGAAAAAAAGACGTGTGCGCTGTGGTGAGTCTGAGCATGCCGCATTAAGAACCGCTCAATCTCCCCAAGACTTACAGGTGCTAATTATGTCATCCATGTGTATGTCTATTGCTCCGTTTCTTAAAATGTATTAGCATCTCAACGATAATTTGAAAGAATTGGCCTCGGCTGTCCACACATTGACAACAAATATGTGTAAAATCGATCAAGAGTCTCTTATCTGTAAGGCGACACTGTATGAGCTAAAGAAGAAGACGGACGACACCTTTACAGCTTTGTTGGATAATGTAAAGAACGCCAATATTGACAAAAAACTGCTGGCCGAGGTTGCCAAAGAAGCTTTGAACATATTTCAAAAGGACCCTACACTAAAAGGCCTAGGATCTGCCGCTAAGTGTCAGAAGTGTAGTCGGGTCTCTGTCTCAGACTCTTTTCAGCCGAGTCCCTGTTTAGATCACAACAAGTCTTCCATTACATCACAACCAGTAAAACTTGGATCCTACGAAATGCACACTTGGCCTACAGCCTACAGTAACAGCCCCATTGATACAGGCTGGGTCGGCTGCTCCAACGGGCAGCGCTGAGTCTAGACTGACTGTTACTTCCCCGGATAGGGCCCTTGATGCCACTGTAAAAAATGGTTTTGCGAAAGCTGTAACAGAGGCTCAAGATGCGTCGAATCCAGCCTTACTAAATCCTCAAACACTGTCAACTTCCACAAGCATGTCTAGACTGGATCTGGGGCTCGCAGCACCAACTAGAGTGTTGTTGGACGCTGCCGAACTCCCGGCTGTGGTATATGACGTCTTCAAGAATCAGTCTGAAGCACTTAAAACGAATAAAAGTAGTAAACATGCTGTAAGTGGCATCAGTAAGAAAACGAAAAACTTACCAGCATGGAAAGCAAAGAGAGCTGCTACAAATTCACGAAAACTTCAACGCAACCTAAAAACTGTGAATGTCACAGTAACCAGCATGCCACCAAAAAGTAAACCAACTGAAAGTAAGCTGTCGGCGAAAGTCTCCAAGGAGTTACCGATAGACTTAGAAGCCTCCAACATGTGCATTACCTACGTCTCCGAGTCGCTGCTGAATGTGTCGACCTATGAGGACGTGGAGATGCCTTGTAACGCCCCTGGTGCTTCTACGTCGCCAGTGCCTGGCTCAGTGGCCTTGGCGCCAGTGGCTGCTGAGGTCTCCCCGGTGAAGCCCTGTGCATTTAAGACAGCGAAGACGGTTTGTTCTGATACAGCGAAGATGGCTTCATCCGCCAAGTTGCCTGTGCCTACAGTTTCAGCTGTAGTGGTGCCGGTTTTTTCTGCAGAGACAGTGTTGAGTCAAGCTTTGCCCTCGAGCACGCCTCCGAACAATAAACAACCGGCTGCTGCCTCGGTTCCGGACCTTGTTATGAAACCTACTACCTCGGCAGTGTGTCTAACCTTGATAGACCCTAAGCAAGCTCTCGACAAAAAAAGTCAGACGAGAGTCTGCCAACTGATCGATTTGCAGTGTGCCCGTACGACTGGAAACGTGGACCCCTGCCCTAAATTCTTAACTTTGGCAGAGAAATGTAAATTGTTGGAAGCAAAATTTTACATCTCCCGTGATGCACAAGGTTACAGTAAACCTGTAACCAACCAGGGCAGCAAGATTTTGCCGGCTGAGCTAAGGACTCCCGTGGTGCCGCTATTGAAAAGCCCCTCCAGGGTCAATATTTCTGAAAGCAATGCTCCGGCCTGGTCCCGTAATCTTAAAGAGCTCCCGAATAGACAGGGCTCTGTCAGAAGAAATGTTCGATCCAGAGAGAAAAAGATGGGACAGTCAAGGAGCAAACCTCAGCAAGGCTTTCATCGCCTCTTACTGGAACGTATTGTATCCTCGGATGACTTAATCTCAAATCGTCATAATGTAATTTGGCTATGTCACTTGACACCAAGTCTGAGAGCAATCGCCTCTGAGGACCTTACAATCGTCGAATTTTTCAATGAAAAAAAAAACGATACTATAATTTTACATTTGCAGTCAAAATTGATTGCCGATGCCCTACTAGACGCTGGTCCAGTGCTGATGTCATTAGGATTTGACATATTAAGCGTTGACCCTAGTGTGTGGCTGCCAACCACAAAAGAAGAGAACAACTCTACAACTAAGCCAGAGACAAACTGTGAACGTCAACCAAAGCAAGAATGGAGGCCAACAGCCCCAACAATAAAGGCTCCAATGATGGCCCTTCCACTGACTGAGGACAGTGTGGCGTTGCCTCTTGAGGATAAACCAATAAGGATCACAATCAGGGGAACCCAGAATCTACCAACGACTGATGGCTCGCCTGTTGTTAATCCCTCACACAGTGTGTCCGACTGGTCCTGGCTTGCAGTCACTTTAAACAAAACATCCAACTTCTAACGCCAGGATGTGGAGCGAAGAAGTTTCAGCACTTTGGCATCTTGGAATACTCGAGGATTTCGCCACCTCTTCAAAGTCCCTTGGGTAAAAGACCAGGATCTAATTTGCCTACAAGAAACATGGTTAAGCGAAACACCGCTACTTGAAGGATTCGAAATTGCCTTTAACCCAGCGATATGCCAATCTTAGGGAAGACCTATGGCGGGCTTACTGATGGTTTTCAGAAAGGCATCAGGGTTCAGGATAATTGAATCAGCCAATGTGTCGCTGTATATTCAGTTAACCACAATATGTGGTCTTCAACGTGTGAATTGTAAGACCGATAAAATATGTATTATCAATGTCTATTGGAACCACCAAGCAAATGGAGCGAACGAGTTTGTAGATACAGTATCAGGAATGATTGACGAGCTATTTGAAAAGCCTCAGCTGCCCGACCTGATCATATGTGGCGATTTAAATATCATATATATCATTCTGCAGAGGGAAGCAATTTCGAAGTGCTTTTGAAGGAGCATGAGAAACACTGCCCCATACCTTAAAAGTAACATATGTGCAACAACTTCCCCTGTCCACCTGCCACTCTATATTAGTGCTTGGTGCCTCTTCCCTCTTTTCCCTCCCTACCTTTCATTCTAAGCTCTCCTGCCAAAAAATAAATACATCAGAAAATAACAAACAAAATGTTCCTTAAGCAACAACCTTTTACAGTTAAAAATAGAACTAAAACAAAGTTAGACTCCATCTACTTTACATTTCTCAGTAAAGTACATAGACTCAATAAGATTTTCCAACATTTCCATTAGCATGTTGTGTTATGCTAATGGAAATATTGTGGCGTTCATCCTCCGTTCCAGGGACTGGAACAGTGGATACCAGCCCGGAAGCCCAAGTTATCAGCCCAAGCGAAGCGAGGGAGGATAACGAGCTCTCCGGACCATTATCCCCCCATTACAGGCCCTGCAACGGGGGATGAAGGACATTAGCAGCCGAGGTTCTCAAAGCGGAAAACCAGGGTGCAAAAAAAAAAAGACAAGGCCCCTCTTTGCTTTCCATGGCAGCCTGCAGAAGGCAAAGAGAGAACCCTATGACCATATTACCACAAGCACATTTTTCTTTCCTTTCAAAGCTATCCCACTTTTGAATAACTTAACCACAAAGCCGGTCCCAGGCAGATATGGCCACTTTAACCCCATGTGGTGTCCCTCGTGGTCATGGCCAGTATCCAGATTGTCCTGATCATGACCTTAGTCCATGACCCAAACAATGTGGCGATTGCCCATGGTCACAGGCTACACCTCAGTCACCAAAGGTATATCACTATATTTTGTACCTACATTATGACACTTGTAAAAAAATAAAACACAGCACTTTTGCAAAACCATACTTCAAGGTCCTTGCCAATGCTCCTTACACAAGTTTCCTAGAAATCCGCCCATGTTTTATTTTTTCAAAAGTGTCAAATGTATGCACATAAAATAGTCATAAAACTTAGCCCCCACTTGACAAAATCCATTCAGACTTTACAAAAACATTTATGTCTAAATCTAAAATCGTTTTGCAAACTTTTGTGTAGATTCGTCAAACTGCACCACATTTATAATGATCCCCCTCTTGACAGAAACCCACCAGACTTTGCAGAAACATGTATATCTAGATCTATAATCATTTTGCAAATCTTTGTGTAGATTCATCAAATGGCACCTCATTTATAAGCCTACAAAATATTTTGGGACCTCCCTCTAAATTTGCCCCTCTTGACAAAATCCCACCAAACGTCGAAAAAACATTTATATCTAGATCTATTATCAATTTGCCATTGTAAGTGTAGATTTGTCAAATGACACCACATTTATAAGCCTTTTCATGATTTTGGGACCCCCTTTCTAATTTTGCCCCCTCTTGACAGAATCCCACCAAACCTTGCAAACTCATTCAGAATCAAGTCAAGGATATAGTTGCAAGTTTTATTTTATTAAGTGGCGCCAAAGTTATAAGCCATCCATGAACTGCTTTTCGCCATCCCTGTAATGCAGAGGTGCCCTTGAACTTCACAGGACTGTTTGCTGACTTTTATGGCAAAAACCAGCAGTTTTTGTTGATTCTTGCAGCCATATCCCGTCCCATCCTCATCACCCCTAAGCTCCCCAGAGATTATTTGATACATTTGACAAGTGCGATGTTGTGTTTTTTAATATGTTTTTACTGTGATGTCTGCGGACAACGGCCGCTGTCCGCGAATCCAAGATGGCATGCGTTTTCAAAAATCTGACGCACTTCATGCTTTTCACCATCCGATCAGTGGGCGCTTCCGATGTCCGTGGAAACCACGTTGCCTTTCTATACCAATTGGAGCCCTGTCTGCGGACCGAACAGGGAAGTGTGTCTGCGGACCGGACCCAGCTATCACACATTTTTTTGGACCTACTTTTTGGTCGTTTTAAAAAAAACGACTGGTTGGATTTCCACCAAATTTACAAAAGCACACTTTTGGGACCAAGCCGCTGCTCCTGCCGCAAATTTGGTGAAAATCCATCCCGCGGTTTGGGCTGTAGGCGTGAGCAAAGTTTTTCTCTATTCAGTCTATGGAAAAAAAAAAAAATGGGACCACCCTATAACTTTGCCCCCCCTGGAAGAAACCTCACCAAACTTTGCAAAAGAAATTCAGAGCGGGCCTTATACTTTTTTTGCAAAGTTTGGTGAGGATTCGTCCAGGGGGATGGAAGTTATAAGCCACCCAAAAAACTGCCCTTCCTATGGGTTTAGCAACTTAACCATAACTACACGGCAGAAAGCATTTCAGTAAAATGTGTCATGTTTTATATTGGAAATGTATTTCACAAATTAACGATTACAAACACATCTTCTGCTGTCCTCCGAGGTGTTTGGGCTTTGAACAAGGTTATCATTTGTTTATTGTACACAAGAGAACAATGTGAGCATAAGTTCCGGGCTGGGACTCAGTGGCGGTTTTGTTTATGGAAGTAGTCCCCAATGTCCTTGTAAATAATAAACAATGTTCTGATGCACTCCAAACCACTGGATGCACTCCTAATATCGGCATATGGGTATGGGCAAGGTCAGGTATTCCATGGGCCCTCAGGCTTCAAGTCTTGTGGAGTGAAGTTAAACATATTTTCAGGGAATACTTTGATGATGAGCTCTTTAAATATGTATTAAAAGACAGTGGAATATGGTAACCATGTTCTGGTAAAGGAATTGTAGGAGTGCTGTTCAAGATCATTGCAGAGTGCTTTCAAGGTAGAATTGAGTTGAGGTCTCACACAAGGTGAATAGCTGTCTCCAATCTGGTTTTCTGAGAATTTAGGGGCTCTCATTAATCTTATTCTTTTCCTGGCTTTTTGCAGCACTACATTGGACATTTAATGGCAGAGGTTCCAAAAGATTTTCATTTTTGAGAGAACTATTTTATTGAGCTCTATATGGAAGCACCAACATCTAACTACAGTCACTTAAACCCATTGAACTATGTTATTCTGGTTTGCCTTATGTTTGCATCATCGTCAGTCCAATTGACACCAGACCTATTTTAAGGCTGTTGGAATAGCAATTGGAGACCATGAATGTTTTGTAGGTGCCTTTCCTTTGGATTTGATATTTTGAGGATGTTGGTGTGATTTTTGTGATTGTACAACTCAAGTTAATCCCCCACATCAGGCTATCAGCTCAACTTTTAGCTCTCTAGTGTCACAGGGAAATGGTGTGAGTAGAAGAGATATCATATTGAGAAAGGGAAGATGTATTGGAAGAGGTAATAAAAGAGACAATGCAATGGAGGGTGATTAATATGCATGATGCATTTTAATAATGCCAATTAGCATTCACATTGCCTTCAAGAAGTTTTTTTTTATATTTCATGTAATTGATTCAAGTAGGAATACAGGCTAGAAAGTGATAGACATATTTCAATTATATTGAGTGTGTTATATGTAAACAAATGGTGATGATTGCTTTGAGTGTGTATTACTTTCTTCTTCTAAAAAATGAAATGAACTTTCCAGGCGAAGGTGTGAACATTCATTGTGAGCCTTTATTGAGAATCCTGTCATGAACATATGTGCATGCGGATTAAGTGTGGGTCATCTATGTATATTGCAGTACATTGTCTTACAGTATATTGTGTATATTGCAATTAGAAATGGGTTAGTAGGTTGTTTAACCTTGGTATCTCTATAAATGTAATGACATTAGTAAATCAGTCCTATGTAGTTGAGTGAGGGTTGCTAGCCCCCTGCATGGTTTTTAATTTCTACTCTCTCTTTATGATCAGTGACAGGTTTCTGCTTTTTTCTACCTCTATACATAGCACAACCCCTACTGGAAGAGATCTAGCACACTCCATTTGGGATGGAGGAAAGGCTCTGGTTATAGAGGTGATAACTATTATGCCAGATCAGTCCTTGGAACTATGCTGTTTACCCTTTATGCTTCTGCTCTATGAAAACGTATCTCATCTTTTGGCTTTCACTATCACCTATTTGCCGATGACACTCAAATCTATTTATCCTTTTTCTCTTTCACCCCAGCCATCTCAGAGAGGATTTCCAACTGCCTCACTGAAATCTGCTACTGGATGGCACTCCGCTACCTCATACTAAACTCTTTCAAATTGATGTTATTGTTCTTCCATTTTACAAAGCCTTTCCACCTTCGTATCCTAGATTTCCTATCTTCTTACCACAAAATCTTCTTGCTCCCTCACCCAAGGTGTGAAACCTTAGATTTTGCTTTGACAGTGACCCCCGGCTCCAACAATTCATCTCTACCACCAGCTCTGCTGCTTGTATCAAGATTCTCAACATTTGGAATAGTCATTCATTTCTTGATCACAATTTACAAAATCTCTAATCTCCATCCTCATGCTTTGCAAACTGGAATACTGCCCATGCCTACCCCTTGGCCTTCCCATCTACTCCTTCTTCCATCTAGACTAAGTCCTCAACTTCACTCCCTTCATGTTGTATAACCTACCCACAACCTCTCCCACTTCTACCCATTGTCACAATGCGGGCCAGCTCTCCCATTTCATGATCCCCAACACCCCAACTCACCACAGTCCCAGGCTACCCTTACCTGGGCATCCCCTTCCTCATCACAGTCTCTCACTACACTTATCCTGGTCCCGCCTTCCTCAACACAGTGCCACACTACTCTTACTTTGGCATTCCCCTCACATCAGTTCCTCATAACCCTTACTCTGGCATCACTACCACCTCATCACAATCCCTCATTACCATTACGCTGGGGACCCTTGCTCATCACTGTACCTCAATATCCTTACATGAGCATTGCCATCCTTGTCACAGTCTCTTACTTAATTTATCATGCATCCCCACCTTGTCACAGTCCCTCACTACCCTTGCCATGGTATCAACCCTCCTCATCACAGACACTGCCTACCCTTAAACCAGCAGCCCATTCCCCGTTATCTCAATACACTCAATCTGGCATCTTCCTCCTTTGCAGAGATGCTCTCAAAACTTGCCTAGAATCCCCCTACTTTTCACATTCCAAAGTCCCACTTTTCCCTCACTGTCCCTCATTACTTTTACGTTAGAACTAACTCTTCATAACAGTCCTCACTGCTATCAACCCAGAATCACCTCTCCTGATCAAACATCCTCACCACTCTTACCTTACCTGAACATCTCCATCCACAGCACAGTCCCTATTACCCCGGCATCCTCTTCCTTGTCAGAATCCATCACTATCCTTTACCTAGCTATCCCTTTCACCATCATAGTCCCATACTACCCATACCCTGGTATCACATCATCCCTCTTGTCACTTTACCTCACTACCCTTGCCCTGGCACAACCCTCCACAACACAGCCCCTCACTACCCTTATCTCCAAACCCAACTCCTTATCACAGTCTGTCTCTTCCTTTGCCCTGGACCCCCCTCTATAGTACAGTCTCACACCGCCTGTATCCCTGCATCCATCGTACTCATCACAGTCTCTTACTACTCTTACCCCTCCATCCTAACTCTTGATCACAGACCCCCATTGCACATACCCTAGCACCCTCTCCTGATTGTAGCCCTTCAATATCCTTACCCTGGCACCATTCCTGTCACAGTTTCTCAATATCCTTAACCTGGCCACCACCTTCTAATCAAGAAGCACGATTGGGCGGTAGTTGGAAGGGTCCTCCTGGCTGCCATTCTTGTAGATCGGCACAACAATAGCCGTCGACCTTGAGATAAATCCAACTAAAGCGAAGATACTCACAATAGGTCACCTGAATAACAAAGACAAGTCTTTTAGGTGGTCGGAAGATAGGGAAATTCTTAACTCTGTCTCTTATATAAGGTATCTGGGAATCCAATTTAACAACTCATTATGCGAACAGCCATGGAAACTCGATCTTAAAAACCGGATGATAAAGATTGCACTGCAAGGAGCCAAGATCAACAAGGACTATGACAAATTTTCATTGGCTCTGAACTTGACGTTTAACCTTCAAAACATAGTGCCTGCCATAGCGTTTGGCACTGAGGCCAGATGCAACATTGACAAAGGCACTTGGCAGACACTGGTGTCAATAGTGGGGCTCACCTGTGATTCGGTGTCTGATTCGCAGGAAGATATTTCAGCCTCAGCAGATAGCGTCGTCCGGTCCGGAGTCTTTTTTTTAGAGAAGAGATACGGTCTGTTCCGGGAACTCGCCACAGTGGTTGTGTAGGGAGACAAACAGCAACCAATGCGGAGGACTCCCTGCACAGCCTGTTGAGGGGAAAAAGCCAGTGGCAGAAAAAACCCCTGAATTGTTTGAATGCGTACAGGGCTGGATGGAAGATCTTTCAGTTCCGGGAAGGAAACAGTCACTGAAGTGCGTTAGAGCAAGCGCCCCGAAAGAACAAGGGCAAGAAGGTCCGCAGCAGAGGATCCGGAAAGTCCCAGGTATCAGATCCAGCTTCGATCTCCGACAAGTTCCTTCATCCACCCAATAAGGATCGACAGCAGGTAGGGCGTAGTGGAACACAGGAGGAAGGCCAAAACAAACTACAAGACAGAGCCGTGAAACCAGACGTGATACAGCAAGACGCTAATGAATAGCACCGGAGAAAAAGACCATAAGTATCGAAAATAAGGAAAGGCAGAATACGGATGAATTCACCAAATGTTTGCGGAGAGAGAAAGTAAATGGAAAAGCCAGAGGCTCGAAGGAGCAGTAAACGTGGCAAGTTGAAAATAACAGAGCCGGAGGAAAGGCAGTCCGAAAATGCCGAGAAAAAGAGGCGGAGTCACCTGAAAGTGCAAAGTCGAGCGGAGGTAGAGAAACGGAGGAAGGAAACAGAAAGAAAGAAAAGATTCCGAGAGTAGTACCGCTAAAGGCTGAAAAAGAACAAGGACGCTAAGGAAGAGAGAAATCCAAACGGGAGGTTATTACACAGAGGGCACGGGAACCGAAGGCACCAGTGTAGCGAAGAACAGGAAACAGTTGCAACGCAAGGAGGGGGCGTGGCTAACCTCAATATGAAGAGCCCAGGACGTAACAGCTAGACCGCTGCACAGGGCGCCGTGAAGGGTGCCTTAATGGCGCTTCCATCGCGTCCAACACTTCCATCGCCCTGTCCCCATGACAGTATGCCCCCTTCTAGGGGTACCTACCCCGGGTTTACCGGGATGAAGGGCATGAAACTGCCTTACACATCTGGGAGCTGAAATACCTGTCACAGGTTCCCAGGAATCTTCAGCCTGAGAATATCCTTTCCACCGGATCAAGTACTGAAGTCTGCCTCTGTAATATCTGGAGTCCAGGATCTTGTCTACTTCATAGACTTCTGGGTCAGGTTCCCGGCTCTTTATCTGGAATCTTCTTTTCCGGTGGTGAAGATCAGGGATAAATGACTTCAACAAAGAAGAGTGAAACACTGGGTGGATTCGGCTGAGTTGATGAGGAAGTTTTAGTCGAAAAGCCACTGGATTAATCCGAGCAGTGATTGAATATGGACCTAGATATTTGGGGGCCAATTTTGATGGATGAGTCCATCTGGGTAGGTACTTGGTAGAGAGCCAGACCTTATCTCCGACTTGCCAGTTAGGATCTTGGGTGCGGTGTAGGTCTGCCTGATGTTTATATCGGGCTCGACTTTCTTGCAGATTACTAACAGCCATCTGTTGGGTCTTGTGTATGTTTTCTAATAGGGAATCCACTGTTGGCAGGTTTGAAGGTTGGATCTTATCCAGCGGAAAGGATCGGGGGTGTTGCCCATATGTGCAGAAGAAGGGTGACATCTTGATGGCTGAGTGTACTGTATTATTATAAGAGAATTCGGCTAAGGGTAGGAGTGACACCCAGTCGTCTTGTTGATTATTGACAAAGCAACGGAGATACTGCTCCATGGTGGCATTGAGCCGCTCTGTCTGTCCATTTGACTGGGGATGGTATCCAGAGGTGAGAGCTCTTTCAATCCCTAGCAGGCCACATAACGTCTTCCAGAATGTTGAAGTGAATTGTGAGCCTCGGTCAGATAGGATGGTAGTTGGAATACCATGGAGTCTAATCACGTCTCTGAGAAACACCTGTGCCATCTCCGGAGCCGAAGGTATTCCTTTCAGAGGGGTGAAATGACCCATCTTGCTGAAACTGTCGACCGTAACCATGATTGCAGTGCATCCTTGTGATAACGGAAGATCAGTCACAAAATCCGTGGAGACATGTGCCCACGGAGTAGTTGGAAGTCTGGGTTGTAACAGTAGCCCTGCCGGTTTAGAAGGGATTGTCTTACTTCTGGCACAGATAGGACAAGAACTAACAAATTGTTTGATGTCGGAAAGCATGGACGGCCACCAAAACATCCGTCGGATAAGGTCAGATGTGGCAGCGAAGCCCTTGTGCCCTGCGATCCGAGAATGGTGACCCCAATGAAGGACTCGTTCTTGTAGTCCGGCAACAGGTACAAAGAGTCTTCCTTGATGGAACCACATTTCTTCTTTCTTGGTTAGTTTGTTCTTTACACATTTGGGAAGAGGCTTGAGAGCCTCTATCGAGGCTTCTTTTACTTTCTGAAGAAACTTGGAAAGTGAATGAACAAATCGGACTTCTGGGAACATATCTTCTCCCTTAAAAGGTGGACTGGCAAAAGAAGAAGGACTCCTGGATAAGCAGTCTGCCAATATGTTCTTGCTACCTGGAAGGTAGGTAATGTAAAAATCATATTGAGCAAAGAAATAAGCCCATCGGGCTTGTCTGGAGTTCCTGCACTCCATTTGTTGTAACACCTTAAGATTGCTATGGTCTGTACGAATTTCAAATGGGTGTCTTGACCCTTGAAGTAGATGTCTCCATTCCGAGCATGCCTTTTTAATGGCCAACAGCTCCTTTTCAATTACTGAGTAATTGTACTCACTGGGGTTTAGTGTGCGCGAGAGGTAGGCAATAGGGTGTTCAACCCTGTTGAACTCTTGTTTGAGTACTGCCCCCAGGGCTCCCGCTGAAGCGTCCGTTTCAACAATGAAGGGTATTCTTTGATCAGGTTGTTTTAGTATGGGGGCGGAACAAAAGGCTTTCTTCAATCCTTGAAACGCTTGTTCCGCAGTGTGATTCCAACTGAAGGGAACGTTCTTTTTTAGAAGAGTAGTGATGGGGAGTACTTGTTCAGAGAAGTTGAGAATGAACCTTCTATAGAAGTTGGAGAGACCCAAGAAGGCTTGTACCTCTTTTACAGTGGAAGGAGAGGGCCATTCGAGAATAGCCGTGACCTTCTTCTGATCCATTTCGATGCCTTGTTCAGATAGGACAAATCCTAAGTAGGGTACGGAAGGCACAGCAATAAGACATTTTTCGGGTTTAGCAAAGAGTTGATGGCGCCTCAGTCTCTTCAGAACCTCGGCAAGATGTTCCTGATGTTGATGAGGATGGCGAGAGAAAACTAAAATGTCGTCCAAGTAGACAATAACTGAAACAAATAATAAGTCACCAAATAGATGGTCCATAAACCTCTGGAAGGCTGCCGGGGCATTGACTAGACCAAACGGCATAACTCTGTATTCAAACAGTCCAAAAGGTGTACGGAAAGCCGTCTTCCATTCGTCCCCTTTCTTTACCCTTAAGAGGTGATAGGCACCTCTTAGGTCAAGTTTACTAAACAGGCGTGCCCCTTCGACTGCTTCCAGTATGTCCTTGATCAAAGGCATTGGGTAGCGATCTCTCACAGTGATCTTGTTTAGTCCTCTATAATCGATGCAGGGGCGCAGCTCACTAGTATCCTTCTTGGCAATGAAAAACAAAGAAGCTCCTGCTGGAGATTTAGAAGGCCGGATCAATCCGTTTTGTAGGTTTTGATCTAAATAGATCCTTAAAGCTTGCTTTTCGGGTAAGGTCAAGGAGAACATGCGCCCAAAAGGGACCGAAGTCTCCGGAATCAGGTCAATAACACAGTCTTCCGGACGATGTGGGGGTAGATCCTTAGGTAGTCGATCTTCAAATACATCAGCATACTCCTGAAATACTGAATGGATATGATGGACCTGAAGAGTGTCAGAAATCACCGAGGGACACGAGACAGCAACTCTTTCTGTTTGATTATGGAGACAAAAATGATGGACACAAAACTCCGAATCAAATCTTATGGTGTTGAGGGACCAGTTTATCGTTGGATTGTGTCGACGTAGCCAAGGGATCCCAAGAATTACAGGAAAATGTGCTGCTCTTATGACATCGAATTCGAGGATTTCCTTGTGATGAGAAATACATACTTGGATGTTGGTCGCTGCTTGCACAATAGGTCCCGAACTCAAGGGGCGTCCGTCTACTCCTTCCACCTTTTGTTTCTCCTCTTTATTCACTAGGCAGATGCCTTCTTGTGTGGCCCAGTTTACGTCGAGGAAATTGCCAGCTGCTCCGCTGTCAATGAGGGCTAGGGCTGTTTTCTCAGGCTGATCTTTCCACTGCAGAGTGAGTTGTAAAACCATAAGATGTGGATCTTCTCCTGAAGTTTGAGCACAAGGTGAGCCTTCCACTACACCCCGGTAAGCGGCTCCTTCTAAACCCGGGGTCTGTCGTTTCCCCGACGCCGTGGGGGTACTTCTGGGCAGTCCCTAAGGAAGTGAGCGTCAGATGCACAATACATGCAAAGGCCTCTTTCTTTTCTTCTGTTTCTTTCCATGGAGGAAAGGGGACCCCTGGCTGTGCTGATTTGCATTGGTTCTTCCCCTCCCCGGTGGGATGGTTGAGGTGTCGAGGATGGGTTTCCAGGAACTGGGGTTATCTGAGGTCGACCCTTTCTTCTTTCTGTCTTCCGTTCCATGATACGATAGTCGATTTGAAGAACCAGAGAGAATAATTCAGTTAGCGTAGCCGGTCTAGGAACCCTTGCCAACTCGTCTTTTAGATCTTCATGTAGACCTCTTCTGAATGCAGTATATTGCACGGTCTCGGGCCAACCCACTTCAGCAGCCAGTCTCTTAAATGCTGAGATATAGGACATTAGGTCCGTAGATCCTTGCTTGATATCAAACATTGCTTCACCCGCCAAGAAGCCGATCTCCTGGCGTTCAAAAGACTGTCGTAACAAGTTAGTGAAGGCGTTATAATCTTGTAGGACCGGATTGTTGGACGTGACCAACGGAGTAGCCCAAGCTAGGGCATTCCCAATCATGTTTGATATGAGAAATCCCACTCGAGTGCGGTCTGAGGCATATGTAGTGGGCCGGAAAGTAAAGTAAACCAGGCAGGCATCCAAAAACTCTTTAACCTTCTTGGGTGCTCCATCAAATTTCCCAACTGCAAGAGAAAAAGGCGGTAGGTCGGACAGATGGGCGTCTCTAGTGGTCACCATTTGTCGGAGTATTGCATTTTCCGTCTTCACTCCCTGCATCTCCAGGGAGAGGCTCTGTACTGCATTTATCAGCTCCTGGACCTGCTCTGCTGAGGCCATTACTGGGCGTTGCAATCTGTCAATAGTGGGGCTCACCTGTGATTCGGTGTCTGATTCGCAGGAAGATATTTCAGCCTCAGCAGATAGCGTCGTCCGGTCCGGAGTCTTTTTTTTAGAGAAGAGATACGGTCTGTTCCGGGAACTCGCCACAGTGGTTGTGTAGGGAGACAAACAGCAACCAATGCGGAGGACTCCCTGCACAGCCTGTTGAGGGGAAAAAGCCAGTGGCAGAAAAAACCCCTGAATTGTTTGAATGCGTACAGGGCTGGATGGAAGATCTTTCAGTTCCGGGAAGGAAACAGTCACTGAAGTGCGTTAGAGCAAGCGCCCCGAAAGAACAAGGGCAAGAAGGTCCGCAGCAGAGGATCCGGAAAGTCCCAGGTATCAGATCCAGCTTCGATCTCCGACAAGTTCCTTCATCCACCCAATAAGGATCGACAGCAGGTAGGGCGTAGTGGAACACAGGAGGAAGGCCAAAACAAACTACAAGACAGAGCCGTGAAACCAGACGTGATACAGCAAGACGCTAATGAATAGCACCGGAGAAAAAGACCATAAGTATCGAAAATAAGGAAAGGCAGAATACGGATGAATTCACCAAATGTTTGCGGAGAGAGAAAGTAAATGGAAAAGCCAGAGGCTCGAAGGAGCAGTAAACGTGGCAAGTTGAAAATAACAGAGCCGGAGGAAAGGCAGTCCGAAAATGCCGAGAAAAAGAGGCGGAGTCACCTGAAAGTGCAAAGTCGAGCGGAGGTAGAGAAACGGAGGAAGGAAACAGAAAGAAAGAAAAGATTCCGAGAGTAGTACCGCTAAAGGCTGAAAAAGAACAAGGACGCTAAGGAAGAGAGAAATCCAAACGGGAGGTTATTACACAGAGGGCACGGGAACCGAAGGCACCAGTGTAGCGAAGAACAGGAAACAGTTGCAACGCAAGGAGGGGGCGTGGCTAACCTCAATATGAAGAGCCCAGGACGTAACAGCTAGACCGCTGCACAGGGCGCCGTGAAGGGTGCCTTAATGGCGCTTCCATCGCGTCCAACACTTCCATCGCCCTGTCCCCATGACAACTGGAGGGTCTTTTTTGGTGTTGTATCTTGAACCTGCCACAGTCGGCTTGAATGACCATCTTAAGATATGAACTGTCACTAAATTCCCTCTATACCAGAGTTCTGTGGAAATCTCTTGCGGCAATTCAAAAAATACTTGCCCCTTCACCGAAGCCTGCTTACCAGATCCTCGCCAAAGACAAAAAAGGCCAGCAAGCTGGCCTAATAAAGTCCTGGGTGCATCATCTGCATCAAATCTTAGACGCAGCGGACATAAAGATTTCAGAGCTAATACAACGCCCTCAATGCGCAAAGAAAAAGTTTGAGTCTTGGATATGGATCATCAACCAAGACAAAAGAGCCAGGATGCACTCTGCCATTGCCTTAGATGTAAGTCGACATAAAATTAATGTTCAACCTCGGTACCTTCTTCATAGTCCTTCACAACACCACAGAGCTCAATTCCTAAGACTGAGAATGAATCTTTTGGAGAGGAAATAGATCTTATGGCAAAGATGCAACAAGGCAGTGAAAGACAATCTTTGTCGCTTTTGCTGGCTTTCTATAGAGTCATCCAAACATCTTTTAATTAGTTTTGTAGGCACCAGAAACCAACGTTCTCAATATCTTGGGCAGTATGCCCATGGTGATGAAGATATGGAAGCCTGGTGGTCCACGATTATTTCTGGAAATAACATCAAATTGTCTTGCAACGTTGTTGACTACATGGATTGTCTGCTAAAGACTGAGACCTAGAGCAATATCTTTAATACTGCTGGCCTTTGGAATCAAACAATCCTAAATTAACATGGCACACTGGGCCATTTTATTAATATAAGTTTTTGAGATGGACACAAGGGAACAATCTAACTTAACTGTTTGGTAGAAGGATTGAAACAAAAGTTTAAATTCTTTTTTTGTTTTTGAACTGTAGTTTTCAAATAAATAAATAATACAAATATATATATACGGAAAAAAGAGATTAGCAAATGGTGGGAAGATCACTCTTTGCAAAACTACTTAGACGTAGGCAGGATACCACGAGGGCTAAGAATTCTCACAGTGCCATCATTTGAGGAACAATATCCCCTGATGTTGCAAGAATGGGGGGATGCTACTAACCATTGCTAAAAAATATTCCTACAGTTGCTGGTGAAGTATGCGGGTAACGACCGTACCAAAACTTTGCAACATATTGAGGACTTGGAGGAAAAAATGAAGACTGTAAAAGAAACAGAAGAAGGGAGAAAGCTCCAAGCCAACATCGAAACAGGATTACAGGCTTATGAAGAAGAAATTAAATTTAGAAAGCAACGAAAATTTCTAAGAGACAAGGGCGATTACGAACAGGGTCGCGTCTATACCTTTGCGCATAGATTTGATCAAATACGACAGAAAGCCAAGGTAACGCCCCAGGCCCCGTCAGCCCAGAATGCAAACCATCAGGAACCTACAGCCTCTACCTCTGAGTCGGATGTGACTGAAGGCGAGGAAGAAGAGCCCATTATACGCCTCAATTTTTTAGAGGAAATGAGACTGTTATGTCAAGATGGGCGGGCAAACAACAACAAAAAAACAGAGGTGGATTCTCCAACACAAGAGGACAAGGAAGAGATGGGAGAAACAAACAAGGAGGGGGCAGAGTGGCAACAAATTCCAACAGCTCTCTGCCACAAAGATCGCTGCGCTCTGAGAAATAACGAATCATGTTACAGAAACCACCAACAAACAGCAGATTATTAATCTATCTGATCATGTTCTCACTACAGAAGAGATACAAATATTGAAACTGGGACTACATTTCTGTCCATTGGCCAGTTTCGACTATGTGGCAACTAGGATAGACCTGGACAGATTCATTCGTAAATTACGACTCAAGAAGTTTTTTGCCACTTCCACATACAAAAAGAAGCCAAAAGATACTCTAGAGGGAAATACAGAAATCACCATTGCTGAAATTGACACTTTGATAACTCTCGATGACCTAGAACAGGCGAGTCATGCAGAGAGTAACGAATTTGCTACCAATATAGAAAGATTGGGGATCTGCACCGACTGGCCATCAACTAGTAAATTAAGGTGTAAATCGAAATGTAACCCACAAAGTGCACAGAACAGCCACATCGAAGATTTTGACAATGTAGTAATTGACGACTTAAAAGAAGAAAGAAGAAAAACTCATAGATTACCCCAGAGCAACCTATCAAAAAAACAGCAAAAAGTGTTAGCGGACATTACATAGCTGGATAAATATATAATAAAACCAGCAGATAAGGGTTGTAACATCGTCATAATGAACAAATGCAACTATATTGCCGAAGCTTACAAACAACTAAACGATGTGAACTGTTATGAACGGCTAAAAAACAATCCTATCAAGCAATTGGAAAATGATGTATGGACTTTCCTAACTAAATGGCAAAAGGCAGACATTCTGGAGGAGGAAATGGTAGAATTCCTTTTTTCCAAGAACTCGGTCATTCCCACCATTTACTTCCTTCCAAAGGTCCACAAGAATCCCCACAAACCACCTGGAAGACCAATTGTGACATTGTGCGGGTCACTCTTGGAAAATATGTCTAAATTCACAGATTTCTTACTGAAAATTGACGAACTACTGTGGGAACCCACTTATTTATTGGCAACCATGGATGTGGTGTATTTATATACATCTATCAAACACAATGATGGGATCTCTGTCTGTCGAAACTTCCTCAATACAAGATCTCTCAATCATTTGCAACATTCAACAATGATCCTTGAGATGATTAAAATGTGCTTGAACAACAATGTCTTCATATTTAACAATGAAACTTTCCGCCAAACCCAGGGGACTGCAATGGGTACAACCTTCGCACCATCATATGTGAACTTGATGATGGGTCATTGGGAGAAAACCACAGTATGGGTGGAAACCAATGAAAAATACAATGAGAAGATAGTGCTGTGGCTTCGCTACATTGATGACTTATTTAACAACGTAAACCTCAAGTTCACTGAACACAACAGTCGTCGGTCTATAGTGTTTCTGGATGTAGAGGTAAAGATAGAGCCACAAAAAATTGAGACATGCCTGTATAGAAAAATCACAGGCGCCAACATTCCTCTACACGCAAATAGTGCACATCCCAAGCCTCTTCTATGGAGTAGGTACTAGGTGCAAAATTTGTAAATATGCGAGAAACTGCAAAAGTTATGCTCACCCAATATTGAAACATCTGGTTTATATTGACAGTAAGATTAAATGCGAATCAGAGCTGGTGGTATATCTGTTGATGTGCCCTTGTCTTAAATGATACGTTGGAAGTACAAAATGTAAGCTGAAAGTCCGTATCCTGCAACATGTCAGAGTCATTATTAACAAAAGACTGCTCCTACCCAATGGCGAAACAATTTTCTGAAATTCACAATGCCGATCCCGCTTGTCTTACATTCTTTGGCATACACAAAGTCATTCCAGGTCCCAGGGGGGGAGATAACGAGAGATTGCTCCGTCAAGAAGAGACAAAATTTATTTTAGACTTCGAGAGTAAGACCCCGGTGGGACACAATATTGATGAAGAGCTCTATACCTTTTTAGGGACTTAAGAATTTTTATCTGATACAGTATAGAAATCTTAGTGAACTTATGACTATATATTGTGATTTCTTGTCCTTAATCACTTGTGCTAAGTTTCTTTTATTCTTTTCTATTTTGATCATCACTTTTATTTTTCCCTTTTCTATGGTGACTTGCAATATGACCTATGTAACCTTTTTTTGCAATATAGTATATACATGTGGCCAATGGCCCTTATGAAAATCTCATTACTAGCATGTTACTCAAGTAGTGGTATTTATTATACATCTTTTAGATCTTTTTATATTTAAAACAGTATCATCCTGATCTTAGAGCACCTTGACAATCTTTTATCTTTTGCCCTATTTATGTACATGGCACTTTTTGAGCGCATTTCTCTTTTACATTTATTCTTTCCATTTAATGCTGCATATAGTAACCATAGGAATGCCTTATTGCACTTTCTTATTGCAGGCCGACTTTGCGTATGTGGCGCTGCATGTGTACATTTGCATCTTTAGAAATGAATTATGTAATTGTGATCATGTGAATACTGTTTACAGAATGCAACAATCATGCACTATGCACTTTAGACCCTGACAGTATTGCTTTTAAAATGTGAAATTAATTCTATTATAGGAAGCACTATGCACTTTACTTTATCACAATACTGTCTGACTAATGCGAAGTTAATTTGATTTATTTAATTACATCGCTTGTAACGGTAATGCCTTTACGCTATAATTGCTATTGGTCTGCAAAACATATTCCCAAGACTCTAATGCACTAAGCCATCATTACCAACGGTTACGGCAGTTTAAAATGCAGAAATGTGCTATTTTATATTTTGTCCACATTACTGGCGCCATTACAACATACACTTTGGTACATTGGCTTTTACAACACGGTCATTGTGACATTCCATTATTCAGTCCACAGATGACACCATTTAAATAATAAGAATTGTGCTTCAATTATGACTATTTAAGCGCTATGTTTCATTTGCACAATACATATCAGTAAGGTTTGTTTGGGCATAACATTATGAGATCCATTATCAGTCTCGATAACCCAAGCCAAGATGGCCACTGACCATTATGTCAACTTTGCAAGTCACCACTTTGATGTTTCTCACAATGGTGTTTTTTATAAAAATAAACTTTGTGTGTGTGATGGGTTACTGTGAACAAGCCACTAGGTTGTGGCGAAACGCGCCAGGCTGCCGTCTGGCAAGAGACTCTCACTGGGAGAACTTTGACTTTTTATTGCTACAAACGAAAATACAGGTTGTTTTTATAACGTGCAACCGGATTAGCAGTGTTTGTCGTTGCTAACACGTGATTTATTGGAACATTTGTGTGTGGAGTGCTGCTCGCCTGAATTTCGTCTTTTGATGTCTTTGAACATTGAAATATATATATATATATATATATATATATATATATATATATATATATATATAGACATATTACAAGTCCACGGTAGTGGCCATGTAGTTATGGTTAAGTTGCTGTTTCCATAGAAAGAGCACTTTTTGGGCGGCTTATAACTTCGCTCTCCCTGGACGGATCCTCACCAAACCTTGCAAAAAAAAGTAGTTGGGTCACTCTGAATTATTTTGCAAAGTTTGGTGAGGATTCGTCCAGGGGGGGAAAAGTTATAGGGGGGGTCCCAAAACTTTTTTTTTTTCCCATAGAATGAATGGGAAAAAACTTTGCGCACGGCTACAGCCCGAACCGCTGGACGGATTTACACCAAATATGCGGCAGGAGCGGCGGCCTGGTCCCAAAAGCGTGCTTTTGTAAATTTGGTGTAAATCTGTCCAGTAGTTTTTTAAAAAATGACCAAAATGTAAGGCAAAAAAATTAGTGATATCTGCGTTCGCTTCGCGGACGGACTTCCCTGTTCGCTCCGCGGACAGCAACCCGATTGGCCCATGGGCTTGCGTCATGTCCGCGGACATGCGACGTGTTCGCTGATTGGAAGGCGAGGGGCGTGGAGCGCGTCAGATTTTCTGTGGTGCCCGCCATCTTGTATTCGCAGTCGACCGCGTACAGCGCAGTGAAACGTGGATAAAAAATTGTATTTAGTGCCGTGTATTGGTGTGTAAGAGTGTTTGGGGAGGGTGGGGGAGTATGAGATAGGTTCAATGTTTTGTTTTTTTATGTGCTAGACCTTTTTGTTGCGTTCGATTTGTCCGCGGAGAACACGGCTGTTCTGACATTTTGTAAATAAACTAAATGGTGGGGTGTTTAGAGGACGGAGTATGTGTCATTTTTGTTCGCAAGGAAGGTAAAAATGAGCTATGAACACTCGCGGTGTACTTAATTGTTCGTAAATACACAAACTGGGTGTGTCCTCAGGATGCTGTCCGTATTGTAATCTGTCTAGTTGAATGTGTTCTAAGAACACTCGCAGTGTCCCGAAATGGTTGCAATTACACAAAATGGGGGTGTTCTGAGAACGTTGTTTGTATTGTTCGTTGTCAGGGTGAAAGTGTTTTAAGAGCACTCCTTTTGTTCGCTAATAGTACAATTTCCTAGGGGCGTCAACCGACTTTTTGTCCACTAAAGAAACGATAAATCCGGCTGGTGTGCGCCGACATTATGTGATAATCCTATGACTGACGCTATTGACCTGACTGACTTGCTTTTGCGACACTAAATCATATCTTCCGCCCCTAAGCCTGATATTATCAAAGCATTCATATTCCCCGCCTTTCTCCGTGACGTTACAGGGTGCGTAATGAAACGCGCCCAGTCGTCTCCAGTACTACGCGACTTTACACAGAACCCGGAAGACAACACACATTATGTCACAACACAGCGCGCCACAATTCGGAATATGAAACTGTGATTTAAAAGCAAAGAGCAACATTGTAAATGTTGTAAAGTACATTTATTTGACATCAAATGTTTAGAGAATATTCAGCAATTTGCATTTGTCTTTGTTGTCGATCTGCAAAAGTTAATGTTGAGACACGCAATGTTCCTTTGCGGTACAGAGAGTGTTAGATCAGCTTACAACTCAGTGCGCCACAATTCGGAATATGAAACTTTGGTTTAAAAGTAAACAGCAGGATTGTACATTTGGTAAAGTACATTTATTTCACATGAAATGTTTAGTGAATATTCAGCGATTTTCTATTGTCTCTGCTGTCGATCAGCAAAAGTTTATTTGGAGCCACGCGTTGTTCCTTTGCGGTAGGTAGGCTGTTGGTTTATGATAAAAGCAGTAAATGGTCGCTCTGATAATCGGAAGGTTGCTCCAACAATGAGCCATTAGACCACCCTATTGGTTGGTATGTGTTTTGTAGCCGCTAGTACTGCGTAAGGGCATATTGGTCCTTGGCGATTGTCCCATAAAATGGTGAGGGTCATGAAGTTGCATATTTGGACTTGCACCTGGCAGTTGAAGACCCCATTCGCTGGAGTCTGTAAATCGTGACATAGACAAAATGGGGCCACGTACCTGTTTTAAAAAACATAAATTAGTCTCACCAGCCGATCTTAATTAAAAATCATCATTTTATTTATTAGGGCGTGAAACTATTTGCTATCGAAGATAGTGCAACAGAGTATGTTAATAATAAAATAATAATATTTTCCCATTCATATAGCGCTAAGAACCATGAGGTATGTAAGCGGTGCTTATTATTAACCACGGTGTGTGGTGCTCATTTATCGACCACGGAAGGATGAAAGGCTGAGTTTCGCCTTGCCGGGATTCAAACTTGCGTTAGCAAGCTGTGCACGGATGTCAAAGCGAGCGCTGTACTCGCTGTGCCACTTGACAGGCTACAGTGAAGTGGCACAGCGAGTAGAGCGCTTGACCGCCTATAGACCGGTTAAATTATTTCTATTAACCCACCCTGTGTCGTCTGCCTTTTTCAGAGCCCTCTAAACGATAGGGGATCAATTCTGCGGTGATAGTGCGCGGTAGAAAACATTATGCCACTTTCAACGAACAAGTTCAACTTGAGCGGTCTTTAATGCTACGCTATTGTAATTATATTTGGTATAAAGTAATCTAAAGGGTTACTTACAGTACAATTGCAATTTCCATTGTCTACGAGTGGTGCAGTCCCAAAATACGACTTTGCGTGGGCCAACAATCTTTCATATAGTGATATAATATGTAAAAGTGGTTTTGTTTTAGAAATTTCATCTTTATCTTCTCTTACGTTTTAGCAACACTCCTTCAAGAGAAGTCTTTCATCACAATCTCTGTCTGTCAAGGTCAAAACACAATACAACCTTATAGTCCGCTTCGTGAGCCTCTCCGGGGCCCGAGAAAAAAATGGAAGCAGCTGACCTTCACTGTGAACAAGCATAAATTCTTACTTTGCAACATTCTGTGTAAAGCCATCTGTAGAAGTTGTGGAAGCAGCTGACCTTCACTGTTAACGAGCATAAATTCTTACTTTGCAACATTCTGTGTAAAGCCATCTGTAGAAGTTGGTTTTTGCACGCCATGTTTGTATATTGTTTGCGTGATATTAAAAAAACTTTGTTAAAGGGACGTTATGGTTAAGTTGCGCTATTAAAGACCTATGAAATTCAGTGAAAAAACTTTGTTAATGGACGTTATGGCTCAAAGTAAAACCGAAAAACTCCTGAAATTCGCCAGTTATGGTAACATAAGCAACCATAACTCGCGCCACCGTGTACTGCTAACGCTAACACCCAGGACATCAAAGATGACATCAGAAATGTCATTGATGACATAACTGATGACATCACATGAATGGCTCTCCCTTTTTATCCTTTACTGACATATCAAAGCCATATAGTTTTCTTCAGTAACAGTCAGGAAGTAAAAATTGAAAAGGTACTATATTTGTAGACTTAGGGTCCTGTCACATCATATGAAACATGTACATAGAGGAAGATACAGGCTTGAAAGAGAGCAATCCTTTCTGTGCATGAAGATAATCATTATGGTTATCAGCACTTTCTCATAGTTTTATTTTTATTACTCTACCTTCCCTCTATATGCTCATATTTGTATACATTATACTCACTCTCCATAGAGGGAATGGGAAAAAATGTTTGCTCGCGCATACAGCCCAAACCGCTGGACGGATTTCCACCAAATTTGGACCAGGAGCAGCGGCTTGGTCCCGAAAGCGTGCTTTTGCAAATTTGGTGAAAATTTAAAATGACCAAAAAGTAGGTAAAAAAAAATTAGTGATATCTGTGTTCGGTTTGCGGATACACTTCCCTGTTCGCTCCGCGGAAAGTGTCCTGATTGGCCAATCATCTTGCGTGATGTTCGCAGACATGCAAAGTGTTCGCTGATTGGACGGCGTGGAGCGTGAAGCGCGTCAGATTTTTCAGTAGCGCCCGCCATATTGGATTCGCGGACGTCCCCGGACAGCGCAGTGAAACTTTGTTCAAAATGTGTATTTTGTAGAGTGTGTTGGTGTGTAGGAGTGTTTGGGGAGGGTGGGAGTGTATGAGATAGGATGAAAGTTGTGTTTTTTATGTGTTAGACGTTCTTTTTGTGTTCGATTTGTTTGCGGCCATCACGGGTGTTCTGAAATGTTCTAAATAAACTGACTAGGGGGTGTTCTAAGGAGTCAATATGTGTCCGTTTTGTTCGCAAGCAAAGTGAAACTGTTCTAAGAACACTCGCGGTGTCCGGGGAGTGTTCGTAGGTGGTGTCCTGAGGACGCTGTCCGTATTGTTCTCTGTCAAGTTAAATGTGTTCTAAGAACACGCGTGGTGTCCTGAAATGTCCGCAAATAAACAAAATGGGGGTGTTCTGAAGATGTTTTTGAGAACACTCCCGGTGTCCTGAAATGTTTGTAGGGGTTGTTCTGAGGACGCTGTCCGTATTGTTCTCTGTCAAGTTGAATGTGTTCTAAGAACACTCGCGGTGTCCTGAAATGTTCGCAAATAAACAAAATGGGGGTGTTCTGAAGACGCTTCTAAGAACACTCGCGGTGTCCGGGGAGTGTTCGTAGGGGGTGTCCTGAGGACACTGTCCGTATTGTTCTCTGTCAAGTTCAATGTGTCCTAACAACACTCGCGGTGTCCTGAAATGTTCGCAAATAAACAAAATGGGGGTGTTCTGAAGACGCTTCTAAGAACACTCGCGGTGTCTGGGGAGTGTTCGTAGGGGGTGTCCTGAGGACGCTGTCCGTATTGTTCTCTGTCAAGTTGAATGTGTCCTAAGAACACTCGCGGTGTACTGAAATGTTCGCAAATAAACAAGATGGTGGTGTTCTGAAGAGGCTTCTAAGAACACTCGCGGTGTCCGGGGAGTGTTCGTAGGGGGTGTCCTGAGGACGCTGTTCGTATTGTTCTCTGTCAAGTTGAATGTGTCCTAAGAACACTCACGGTGTCCTGAAATGTTCGCAAATAAACAAAATGGGGGTGTTCTGAAGACGCTTCTAACAACACTCGCGGTGTCCGGGGAGTGTTCGTAGGGGGTGTCCTGAGGACGCTGTCCGTATTGTTCTTTGTCAAGTTGAATGTGTCCTAAGAACACTCGCGGTGTCCTGAAATGTTCGCAAATAAACAAGATGGTGGTGTTCTGAAGACGCTTTTAAGAACACTCCCGGTGTCCGGGGAGTGTTCGTAGGGGGTGCCTGAGGACGGTGTCCGTATTGTTCTTTGTCAAGTTGAATGTGTCCTAAGAACATTCGCGGTATCCTGAAATGTTCGCAAATAAACAAGATGGTGGTGTTCTGAAGACGCTTCTAAGAACACTCCCGGTGTCCTGGAATGTTCATAGGGGGTGTCCTTAGGATGCTGTCCGTATTGTTCGTTGTTAAGTTGAAAGTGTTGTAAGAACTATCGCGTTGTTCTGAAATGTTCGTAGGGGGTGTCCTGAAAACGGTGTCCGTATTGTTCGCTGGCAAGTTCAAAGTGTTCTAAGAACACTCACATTGTTCGCGGACATTAAAAGTTTCCCATAGATCATAGTTGAAATGTTTGACTCTATGGATGTGATATGCTGCGGTGGTTGTTGCCAGGGCATACAATCTTGGGCAACAACCACCGCAGCATATCACATTCATATTTGCTTATAACTTTGGGTGAAAAACAAATGTATAAGGAACAAAGGTATTAGATACTATGGATGTGATATGCTGCTATGGTTGTCCTTATTATTGTATACTTACTGTTTGGTCTAGTAATGGGAGTCCATGTTTTTCTTCTTCATTTCTGTGATAAAAGAAAATAGCATGTTAGTATTAGTATTTTGTAATGACTTATTACATTGTATAAGCAATATACTTTTATTTTTTTTTTACCCTTATATTTAGTAGAGTACAAATCAGAGTACTGTGCAATTTGCTCAGTTTCTGTATTTGTTACTAAAATCATTGGGTCTGTGGGAGAAAAACAAATCCATGTTGGATTAAAAAAAACCTTTTTCTGTTATGCTACAGTTTATTTGTTTGTTTGTTTTCAGTGTTCACTTGTTTCTGGCTAATGCTTTATACTTTGCTTTGTTGTATTTTTTTTGGAGCAGTAAGAGATTCTTCATTTGTTTTGATATTATAAAATTTTGGAGCAGTTAGATACCAATTGGCATATTCTATTTTTTCAATATATTTTAGTGGTTTTGATTTACCTATTTGGATATTGTTAAATTTTGGGACAGTTAGATACCAATTGGCGTATTCTAACTGTGTATTTTGTGGCCTAATTTAGTGGTATTCATTTATCTGATTAGTTGTTGTAGAATCTTTGAGCTGTTAGATAGCTTTTGGAGTATTCTAACAGTTTATATTATTTTAACACAAATTTATAATTTTGGGACAGTTAGATACCAATTGGCGTATTCTAACTGTGTATTTTTTGGTCTGATTTAGTGGTATTCATTTATCTGATTAGTTGTTGTAGAATCTTTGAGCAGTTAGATAGCTTTTGGAGTATTCTAACAGTTTATATTTTTGTAACACAAATTTACTTAAAGGTTTAAATACAGTTTATTTATCAAATTTTGGTTTTAAGAACATCAAATAAGCATTTGTAAGATTTGCTGGTAATCTCTGCTTTAGAGTAATGGTACTATCATTACATTCAAACCATCCACATTTCTTTTTTATGTATGCAGTGTAGTGCCCTGAATTGGTTGTGGCTCCTGCGTGGTAGATTATACCTATTGTTGTGAAGGTTTTCTTACGAAGTGATATTTGACCATGTGTGAATCCAGTCAGCTTGCAGTTGTTTTTGGTACCATCTGCATTGTAACGTAGAAGCATTAGTATTACGTATTTACTATGTGTTTGTATTACTAACGTGGAGCGATTATCTGAATTGCAGGTAGAGCATAATCTACCAGGGTTTGCATTTTGTACAAGTTGCTGAAATGGAATGGATTCACAATTTGGTATTGATATATATATGAAGCGTTCATTGGGGATTTCTTCTTGTGTCACATTGTTGCAGAGAGTGCATGTATGTTTCCACATGTATGAAATCTGAAAGATTTCATTTATAGGTATGTTTTCGTTTTCCAGTACTTGTAGTAAGTACATTAGAAATTCTTGTGGATCTTCCTGTGAGTTTATAGTGAATTTCACCATTCCAGCACAGTAGTCCAATTGTCGTCTTATTCCAAAAACACTATCAGGGTAATTCATAGAAATTCGCACAAAAGTGGCGCACGCGACTGGCGCACAGCATGCCCGTGCGAATGTCTACGCCAGCCGCGTGCGCTAAAATCGATTTCCGCGCACAGCGCATTAATGGATTTTCGCATCCAAAACCAGCCGTGGCGCAGCGTGGCGCAGCGACCCTGCAGCAGCGCCAGTTACGCCCCCAAGAACGCCCTCGCGCAAGGAAAAGCCTTCAAAATCCCCAAATAATCGCAAAGGGCTGCGCTAACCCTGGACCAGTTCACCGGGCTGGCAAACAGCAAACGCCAAGCGGGGAATGTGTATTTCAGTGGTTTGCGGGAAGTTCCACACGCGATTGTCCTGTGTACGTGTGCATCAGGGGTGCGCGGGAAGTTCCACACCAAAATCAGCAGGGTACGTGTATTACAGGGGTGCGCGGGAAGTTCCACACGCGATTACAGCAGGGTACGTGTATTTCAGGGGTGCGCGGGAAGTTCCACACGCGATTGGCCCAGTGCGAGCAGGGTACGTGTATTCCAGGGGTGCGCAGGAAGTTCCACACGCGATTACAGCAGGGTACGTGTATTACAGGGGTGCACGTGAAGTTCCACACGCGATTCCATCAGGGTACGTGTATTTCAGGGGTGCGCGGGAAGTCCCACACGCGATTGGCCCCATGCGAGCAGGGTACGTGTATTTCAGGGGTGCGCAGGAAGTTCCACACGCGATTGGCCCCGTGCAAGCAGGCTACGTGTATTTCAGGGGTGCGCGGGAAGTTCCACACGCGTTTTCATCAGGGTACGTGTATTTCAGGGGTGCGCGGGAAGTTCCACACGCGATTGGCCCAGTGCGAGCAGGGTACGTGTATTTCAGGGGTGCGTGGGAAGTTCCACACGCGATTGGCCCCGTGCAAGCAGGGTACGTGTATTTCAGGGGTGCGCGGGAAGTTCCACACGCGATTTCATCAGGGTACGTGTATTTCAGGGGTGCGCGGGAAGTTCCACACGCGATTGGCCCATTGCGAGCAGGGTACGTGTATTCCATGGGTGCGCGGGAAGTTCCACACGCGATTTCAGCAGGGTACGTGTATTCCAGGGGTGCGCGGTTAGTTCCACACGCGATTTCAGCAGGGTACGTGTATTTCAGGGGTGCGCGGGAAGTTCCACACGCGATTTCAACAGGGTACGTGTATTTCAGGGGTGCGCGGGAAGTTCCACACGCGATTTCAGCAGGGTATGTGAATTTCAGGGGTTCTGGGGAGTACTACACGTGAATTGGCCGTGTGGGTCCTCCCAGGTGTACGCTCCACAACCTCCACGGCCCCTGCAGGCAGCCCACACCACGGGGGACTACCCTGCACCCCTGCTCATGTCCCGCAAGCAGCCCATCCACCATGGTCATGCCCCCCAGCCAACCCACATGTCACCTTGCACTACTGATCAACAATGCATGTCTCCCACCACCCCCACCCCCCAGCAGTGCAGGGGCAGCCTCCACCAGGCCCCCACCCATGTATACCACCACCCCCACCCCCACCCCCAGCCACCATGGGCATCCCCCACCAGGCCCCCACTCATGTCTCCCACCACCCCCACCCCCCCAGCAGTGTGGGGCACCCTCCACCAGGCCCCCACTCATGTCCAACTCATGTCTCTCACCACCCCCACCCCCCAGCAGTGCAGGGGCACCCTCCACCAGGCCCCCACCCATGTCTCCCAGCACCCCCACCCCCCAGCAGTGCAGGGGCAGCACCACCAGGCCCCCACTCATGTCCAACTCATGTCTCTCACCACCCCCACCCCCCAGCAGTGCAGGGGCACCCTCCACCAGGCCCCCACCCATGTCTCCCAGCACCCCCACCCCCCAGCAGTGCAGGGGCAGCCCCCACCAGGCCCCCACTCATGTCTCCCACCCACCCCCACCCCCCAGCCACCATGGGCAGCCCCCACCAGGCCCCCACTCATGTCTCCCACCACCCCCATCCCCCAGCCACCATGGGCAGCCCCCACCAGGCCCCCACTCATGTCTCCCACCCACCCCCACCCCCCAGCCACCTTGGGCAGCCCCCACCAGGCCCCCACTCATGTCGACCACCCACCCCCACTCCCCAGCCACCATGGGCACCCTCCACCAGGCCCCCACTCATGTCTACCACCACCCCCACCCCCCAGCATACAGGGGCACCCTCCACCAGGCCCCCCCTCATGTCTCCCACCACCCCCATCCCCCAGCCACCATGGGCACCCTCCACCAGGCCCCCACTCATGTCTCCCACCCACCCCCACCCCCCAGCATCCAGGGGCACCCTCCACCAGGCCCCCACTCATGTCCAACTCATGTCTCCCACCACCCCCACCCCCTAGCAGTGCAGGGGCAGCCTCCACCAGGCCCCCACCCATGTCACCCAGCACCCCCACCCCCCAGCAGTGCAGGGGCACCCTCCACCAGGCCCCCACTCATGTCTCCCACCACCTCCATCCCACAGCAGTCAGGGGCACCCTCCACCAGGCCCCCCCTCATGTCTCCCACCACCCCAGCCACCATGGGCACCCCCCACCAGACCCCGACTCATGTCTCCCACCCACCCCCACCCCCCAGCATCCAGGGGCACCCTCCACCAGGCCCCCACTCATGTCTCACACCCACCCCCACCCCCCAGCATCCAGGGGCACCCTCCACCAGGCCCCCACTCATGGCCCCTATCACCCCCACCCCCCAGCATCCAGGGGCACCCTCCACCAGGCCCCCACTCATGTCCAACTCATGTCTCCCACCACCCCCACCCCCCAGCAGTGCAGGGGCACCCTCCACCAGGCCCCCACCCATGTCTACCACCACCCCCACCCCCCTGCCACCATGGGCAGCCCCCACCAGGCCCCCACTCATGTCTCCCACCACCCCCACCCCCCAGCAGTGTGGGGCACCCTCCACCAGGCCCCCACGCATGTCTCCCACAACCCCCACGCCCCAGCCACCATGGGCAGCCCCCACCAGGCCCCCACTCATGTCTCCCACCCACCCCCAGCCACCATGGGCAGCCCCCACCAGGCCCCCACTCATGTCTCCCACCCACCCCCACCCCCAAGCAGTGCAGGGGCAGCCTCCACCAGGCCCCCACTCATGTCTACCACCACCTCCATCCCACAGCAGTCAGGGGCACCCTCCACCAGGCCCCCACTCATGTCTACCACCACCCCCACCCCCAGCATCCAGGGGCACCCTCCACCAGCCCCCCACTCATGTCTCCCACCCACCCCCATCCCCCAGCATCCAGGGGCACCCTCCACCAGGCCCCCACTCATGGCCCCTATCACCCCCACCCCCAGCATCCAGGGGCACCCTCCACCAGGCCCCCACTCATGTCCACCTCATGTCTCCCACCACCCCCACCCCCCAGCAGTGCAGGGGCACCCTCCACCAGGCCCCCACCCATGTCTCCCAGCACCCCCACCCACCAGCAGTGCAGGGGCAGCACCACCAGGCCCCCACTCATGTCCAACTCATGTCTCCCACCACCCCCAACCCCCAGCAGTGCAGGGGCACCCTCCACCAGGCCCCCACCCATGTCTCCCAGCACCCCCACCCCCCAGCAGTGCAGGGGCAGCACCATCAGGCCCCCACTCATGTCTCCCACCACCCCCACCCCCCAGCAGTGTGGGGCACCCTCCACGAGGCCCCCACCCATGTCTCCCACCACCCCCACCCCCCAGCCACCATGGGCATCCCCCACCAGGCCCCCACTCATGTCTCCCACCCACCCCCACCCCCCAGCCACCATGGGCACCCTCCACCAGGCCCCCACTCATGTCTACCACCACCCCCACCCCCAGCATCCAGGGGCACCCTCCACCAGGCCCCCCCTCATGTCTCCCACCACCCACATCCCCCAGCCACCATGGGCACCCTCCACCAGGCCCCCACTCATGTCTCCCACCCAACCCCACCCTCCAGCATCCAGGGGCACCCTCCACCAGGCCCCCACTCATGTCCAACTCATGTCTCCCACCACCCCCACCCCCCAGCAGTGCAGGGGCAGCCTCCACCAGGCCCCCACCCATATCTCCCAGCACCCCCACCCCCCAGCCACCATGGGCAGCCCCCACCAGGCCCCCACTCATGTCTCCCACCCACCCCCACCCCCCAGCCACCATGGGCACCCTCCACCAGGCCCCCACTCATGTCTCCCACCCACCCCCACGCCCCAGCAGTGTGGGGCACCCTCCACCAGGCCCCCACCCATGTCTCCCACCACCCCCACCCCCCAGCCACCATGGGCAGCCCCCACCAGGCTCCCACTCATGTCTCCCACCCACCCCCACCCCCCAGCCATCATGGGCAGCCCCCACCAGGCCCCCACTCATGTCTCCCACCACCCCCACCCCCCAGCAGTGCAGGGGCAGCACCACCAGGCCCCCACTCATGTCCAACTCATGTCTCCCACCACCCCCACCCCCCAGCAGTGCAGGGGCACCCTCCACCAGGCCCCCACCCATGTCTACCACCACCCCCACCCCCCAGCCACCATGGGCAGCCCCCACCAGGCCCCCACTCATGTCTCCCACCACCCCCACCCCCCAGCAGTGTGGGGCACCCTCCACCAGGCCCCCACCCATGTCTCCCACCACCCCCACCCCCCAGCCACCATGGGCAGCCCCCACTCATGTCTCCCAACCACCCCCATCCCCCAGCCACCATGGGCAGCCCCCATCAGGCCCCCACTCATGTCTCCCACCCACCCCACCCCCCAGCAGTGCAGGGGCAGCCTCCACCAGGCCCCCACTCATGTCTACCACCACCTCCATCCCACAGCAGTCAGGGGCACCCTCCACCAGGCCCCCACTCATGTCTACCACCACCCCCACCCCCCAGCATCCAGGGGCACCCTCCACCAGGCCCCCACTCATGTCTCCCACCCACCCCCACCCCCCAGCATCCAGGGGCACCCTCCACCAGGCCCCCACTCATGTCTCCCACCCACCCCCACCCCCCAGCATCCAGGGGCACCCTCCACCAGGCCCCCACTCATGGCCCCTATCACCCCCACCCCACAGCATCCAGGGGCACCCTCCACCAGGCCCCCACTCATGTCCAACTTATGTCTCCCACCACCCCCACCCCCCAGCAGTGCAGGCGCACCCTCCACCAGGCCCCCACCCATGTCTACCACCACCCCCACCCCCCAGCCACCATGGGCAGCCCCCACCAGGCCCCCACTCATGTCTCCCACCACCCCCACCCCCCAGCAGTGTGGGGCACCCTCCACCAGGCCCCCACCCATGTCTCCCACCACCCCCACCCCCCAGCCACCATGGGCAGCCCCCACCAGGCCCCCACTCATGTCTCCCACCCACCCCGCCCCCCAGCCACCATGGGCAGCCCCCACCAGGCCCCCACTCATGTCTCCCATCCACCCCCACCCCCCAGCATCCAGGGGCACCCTCCACCAGGCCCCCCCTCATGTCTCCCACCACCCACATCCCCCAGCCACCATGGGCACCCTCCACCAGGCCCCCACTCATGTCTCCCACCCACCCCCACGCCCCAGCATCCAGGGGCACCCTCACCCAGGCCCCCACTCATGGCCCCTATCACCCCCACCTACCAGCATCCAGGGGCACCCTCCACCAGGCCCCCACTCATGTCCAACTTATGTCTCCCACCACCCCCACCCCCCAGCAGTGCAGGGGCACCCTCCACCAGGCCCCCACCCATGTCTACCACCACCCCCACCCCCCAGCCACCATGGGCAGCCCCCACCAGGCCCCCACTCATGTCTCCCACCACCCCCACCCCCCAGCAGTGTGGGGCACCCTCCACCAGGCCCCCACCCCTGTCTCCCACCACCCCAACCCCCCAGCCACCATGGGCAGCCCCCACCAGGCCCCCACTCATGTCTCCCACCCACCCCCACCCCCCAGCCACCATGGGCAGCCCCCACCAGGCCCCCACTCATGTCTCCCACCCACCCCCACCCCCCAGCAGTGCAGGGGCAGCCTCCACCAGGCCCCCACTCATGTCTACCACCACCCCCACCCCCCAGCATCCAGGGGCACCCTCCACCAGGCCCCCACTCATGTCTACCACCACCCCCACCCCCCAGCATCCAGGGGCACCCTCCACCAGGCCCCCCCTCATGTCTCCCACCTCCCACATCCCCCAGCCACCATGGGCACCCTCCACCAGGCCCCCACTCATGTCTCCCACCCACCCCCACCCCCCAGCAGTGTGGGGCACCCTCCACCAGGCCCCCACTCATGTCCAACTCATGTCTCCCACCACCCCCACCCCCCAGCAGTGCAGGGGCACCCTCCACCAGGCCCCCACCCATGTCCACCACCACCCCCACCCCCCAGCCACCATGGGCAGCCCCCACCAAGCCCCCAGTCATGTCTCCCACCCACCCCCACCCCCCAGCCACCATGGGCACCCTCCACCAGGCCCCCACTCATGTCTCCCACCCACCCCCACGCCCCAGCAGTGTGGGGCACCCTCCACCAGGCCCCCACCCATGTCTCCCACCACCCCCACCCCCCAGCCACCATGGGCAGCCCCCACCAGGCTCCCACTCATGTCTCCCACCCACCCCCACCCCCCAGCCATCATGGGCAGCCCCCACCAGGCCCCCACTCATGTCTCCCACCACCCCCACCCCCCAGCAGTGCAGGGGCAGCACCACCAGGCCCCCACTCATGTCCAACTCATGTCTCCCACCACCCCCACCCCCCAGCAGTGCAGGGGCACCCTCCACCAGGCCCCCACTCATGTCCCCCTGCACCCCCACCCCCCAGCCACCATGGGCAGCCTCCACCAGGTCCTCACAATCCCCAGGCATGTGCGTTATGGTCAGCCTCCACAGCCAAAAAGCCCTACCAAGTAACCCATTCACCCACATGGAAATGGAAATTACATGTTACACCCCCAATGTTCATAAAGCTAATGAACCCATGTCCGTCACACACAATGGTTGCAATTGAATGGGAAAACACCCAACATGACATGCATGAAACCAATGAGATGAGACCACACAGTGAAGTATGAAAACAAAATTGTATTAAAAAAAAAGAATGCAAAAGAAATGAAACAAACTACAATGGCAATGAAAGAAAGATAAGCTGCATGTCCGTTTAAAAAAATAAAAACACCAAATCCTAATCCAAAAAAATGTTGTCCAAAGTCAAATGAAAAATAAAATCAATCCAATGAAGAACTATGTACAAAACATCCAAGGGTCCATGAGCCCAACTGAACAAAGGAAACCTACAAAAAACCCTAACTAAAATGCAACTATATACAAAAAGTGGAGCAGTGTCCGTCGACTCCAAATCATAAGAACAAACAAAGGAAACCTAAAACTAAAGAACTATATACAAAGGCGGCGGGCAAGTCCAGTGGCTCACTCCGTGGTGTTCCGGGCCAGGGCATCATCGAACTCCTGTTCGATGTCCCGGAGGCGGTCCTGTTCCACGGCCCCGAGGGTCCGCAGGGACGATGCCGTGTCCTCCTCCAACCCCCTGCGGATTGCCTCGAGGCACTCGGCCTGCCTCAGGGCCCTCCGCATGGAGTTCTCCGCCCTGACCATTGTGAGCCGCGCCTCTTCCGCCCGCCGCCGCTCCGCACCTATCTGCTGGCCCAACCGCTGCCACACAGAAGACACACCCCGTCCTGGGTCAACCTGCCCTCCGGCCGATGCCTGCCCCTCCGATGTTGAAGGCCCCGAGCCTTCATGGCTCCCACCACGTTGCTGCTGCTGCTGTGCCTCTGCCCGTGCACTGCCTCCTGCTGCCTGCACATCCTCCGCCGGCTGGGGTGCAGTTGTTGATGTGGCCACCCCTGCTGGACGTCCGACTCCCGACTGTGGCAGGGATGCCTCCTCCACCAGCCTGGCCGCACCGTCAGAGGCAGCTCCACAGGGCACCCAGGTGACTGATGGGTGGGAAGATGGCACAGAGGACGACTGGCGCGTAGGGGGTCCAGTTGAGGAGGGGGTCGGAGCAAGCCCCATCAGACGGAGGAAATACGGCCTGGGTGAACTGTCCCAGCAGGCTGACGTGGTCAACGAGCCATTCGAGATGACGTGCAGTCTCTCCATGAAAAGACTGCAGGTCACCTCGCATGGCCCGTTGACGCAACGCCACACCAGCCAGGACAGGCTCAACCCGGACCTGGATAGCCAGGTCCGCAGGCAGAGGAAGGCCAGTTGACGTCAGCTCATCCCCTGCCTGAAAACGGGTCTGGACGTAGGCATCCCTGCTGGTGCAAGATGATGCAGGGACAGGATCGGGGACAGGATTGCACACAGGCACCTCCGCGGCGGCCTGTGCTGCCTCCTGTCCCTGGTCCTGCACTGCACCACTAGCACCAGTGGGATCCCCACCTCCAGACCCCGTCTCTGGTGCTTGCACGGCCTCCTCCTCCACCAAACCCCGCACCAACCTGGATGACTCCGTGCCATCTTCCCCTGTTGGGCCCTGTGGGGTCCCAGCTGCCCCTTCTGCTGCCGAGGAGTCCAACTCCAACCTCCGCCTCTTGGACCTCCCCCCGGCAGCTGCGGCCTGGGACGCGGCACCGGACTCCTCACTCCCCGACGAGATGACAAGACGGGAGGGGAGCCGGGCCTTGCGTCTCCGGCTGGCGGTGGGATCCCCGCCGCTGTGCTCCACAGCACCTTTTCCGCCCTCTTCATCAGTTGACGCTGCAGACAGGGAGAAACCAGACACAGGCATCAGGGCACTGTACAATGGACACATACACACATGACAGTTGCACATGAGTGGCATTGGCAAACCTCAGACATGGCATCACAATCCCCAACACACATGTCATTACAACTCGCACACATGAGCCATACCACAGCCATATCGCGACTGCAACCACCATCCCTACACATACAACAGCATGAGCAGCCAAAGGTGAGCCAGACATCACATGCAACACAGGAAGTGCACCACCACACTTGCATGCATGTGTACACCTCTGCCAAGTGTCGCAGTGTTCAGACGGGCATCCATGTCACATCTGCCAATCAGGCTTCCACATACCGCTGTCACATGCATCCATGTTGCATCACTGTTGCACCCTTGTCAAATACACACACATGCACATGTACACAGTGCTCATACATGCAGCCGAAAACAACATACATGCGTGACATCACGGACATGTCTACTTACATACACATTCATCCAAACATGTGTGCCCACACAACTGCATTTGGCATGCAAGCCTACACACACAAGCACCATCCATGTCTCACACATTCCAGCCCTTGCATGTGTTAGCCCCACGGCCCTGTACACCCCCACCCATACTCGACCCCATACAAACAGATGTGCAACCTGCACACTACTGAAAAATCACCACACGCACTGCTCACAATCAGGATGCATGTACACTTACCGCTCGACTCCAGACGGGTCTGCCTCTCAAGGACCTGGACGTGGAGCGCTGGGGATATGCGTTCCAGGACCCTCATCTGTTCTTCCGACAATTGGCCCCGGCGCCCCTTGGCATCCGCTGCCTTCAAGAGGCGCCGGGCCTTGTTGAGGGTCCTGGACCTGAAGTCCTCCCAGCGCTTCTTGACATGTTGTAAGTCGCGGACTGCCACCCCCTCCGCGTTGATGGCAGTCACAATGTCAGTCCAGATCCGAGTCCGTCCTTCCTTGTCGGCGCGGGAACTTCCGAAGAGGGCATCATACTGCCCCAGGACTTGCTCCACCAGGACACCACTAGCACCAGTGGGATCCCCACCTCCAGACCCCGTCTCTGGTGCTTGCACGGCCTCCTCCTCCACCAAACCCCCCACCAACCTGGATGACTCCGTGCCATCTTCCCCTGTTGGGCCCTGTGGGGTCCCAGCTGCCCCTTCTGCTGCCGAGGAGTCCAACTCCAACCTCCGCCTCTTGGACCTCCCCCCGGCAGCTGCGGCCTGGGACGCGGCACCGGACTCCTCACTCCCCGACGAGATGACAAGACGGGAGGGGAGCCGGGCCTTGCGTCTCCGGCTGGCGGTGGGATCCCCGCCGCTGTGCTCCACAGCACCTTTTCCGCCCTCTTCATCAGTTGACGCTGCAGACAGGGAGAAACCAGACACAGGCATCAGGGCACTGTACAATGGACACATACACACATGACAGTTGCACATGAGTGGCATTGGCAAACCTCAGACATGGCATCACAATCCCCAACACACATGTCATTACAACTCGCACACATGAGCCATACCACAGCCATATCGCGACTGCAACCACCATCCCTACACATACAACAGCATGAGCAGCCAAAGGTGAGCCAGACATCACATGCAACACAGGAAGTGCACCACACATGTACACACACCACCACACTTGCATGCATGTGTACACCTCTGCCAAGTGTCGCACTGTTCAGACGGGCATCCATGTCACATCTGCCAATCAGGCTTCCACATACCTCTGTCACATGCATCCATGTTGCATCACTGTTGCACCCTTGTCAAATACACACACATGCACATGTACACAGTGTTGATACATGCAGCCGAAAACAACATACATGCGTGACATCACGGACATGTCTACTTACATACACATTCATCCAAACATGTGTGCCCACACAACTGCATTTGGCATGCAAGCCTACACACACAAGGACCATACATGTCTCACACATTACAGCCCTCGCATTTGTCAGCCCCACGGCCCTGTACACCCCCACCCATACTCGACCCCATACAACCAGATGTGCAACCTGCACACTACCGAATAATCACCACACGCACTGCTCACAATCAGGATGCATGTACACTAACCGCTCGACTCCAGACGGGTCTGCTTCTCTAGGACCTGGACGTGGAGCGCTGGGGATATGCGTTCCAGGACCCTCATCTGTTCTTCGGACAAGTGGCCCCGGCGCCCCTTGGCATCCGCTGCCTTCAAGAGGCGCCGGGCCTTGTTCAGGGTCCTGGACCTGAAGTCCTCCCTGCGCTTCCTGACATATTGTAAGTCGCGGACTTCCACCCCCTCCGCGTTGATGGCAGTCACGATGTCAGTCCAGATCCGAGTCCGTCCTTCCTTGTCGGCGCGGGAACTTCCGAAGAGGGCATCATACTGCCCCAGGACTTGCTCCACCAGGACACCAACTTCGGTGGCACTGAAGCTGGTGCCCCTCTGCCTCTCTGGCCGGGGGTTGTCAGTGGTCCCAGATGGTGTTTGCCCCGACATGACAACCCCAGAGGCAGGAGTGGGTGGGCAACTGGGTCCTGGGGCTGGGCTGTGGAGCGATGGAATCCCAGTCGGGAGTCTTCGGTTCCAGCAGGGGTGGTCACAGCAACAGCACCCCTGGCTGATGTGCAGGCAGCAAATGGCAGTGCACGTGGGCAGCAGGCAGTCAGGCAGCAGCAGATGGCAGGTGGGAGCGTGCTCGGGGGTCTGGGGGGCAGTAGTTCGGCCTTCTGGGCAGGAGCGTGGTCTTCCGTGTGCTTACGCGTGGCCAGCTTGATACAGAGTGATTTGGCACGTGAAAAATCTGCACGTCAGCGTGTAATTCGAGGAAAGGCCCTTAGCGCGTAAGTGCGTCTGCACGCATACGCATTTTCATTGGACAGAAGGCCCCTCAAGCGCAAGCGCCCCTGTGACGTGACGTGTACAGACGTGCATGGGCCCTTTCCACGTATTACACGCGGACGTGCAGTTTCCACACCCGCTTACGCGCATGGGCCCTTTCCACGTATTACACGTGGACGTGCAGTTTCCACACCCGCTTACGCGCATGGGCCCTTTCCACGTATTACACGCGGACGTGCAGTTTTTCACGCGCGCTGAAATGCCCATGCACGTCTGTACGCGTCACGTCACAGGGGCGTTTGCGCTTGAGGGGCCTTCTGTCCAATGAAAATGCGTATGCGTGCAGACGCGCTTACACGCTAAGGGCCTTTCCTCGAATTACACGCTGACGTGCAGATTTTTCACGTACCAAATCACTCCGTATCAAGCTGGCCATGCGTAAGCACACGGAAGACCACGCTCCTGCCCAGGAGGCAAACTACTGCCCCCCAGAGCCCCAAGCACGCTCCCACCTGCCATCTGCTGCTGCCTGACTGCCTGCTGCCCACGTGCCCTGCCATTTGCTGCCTGCACATCAGCCAGGGGTGCTGTTGCTGTGACCACCCCTGCTGGAACCGAAGACTCCCGACTGGGATTCCATCGCTCCACAGCCCAGCCCCAGGACCCAGTTGCCCACCCACTCCTGCCTCTGGGGTTGTCATGTCGGGGCAAACACCATCTGAGACCACTGACAACCCCCGGCCAGAGAGGCAGAGGGGCACCAGCTTCAGTGCCACCGAAGTTGGTGTCCTGGTGGAGCAAGTCCTGGGGCAGTATGATGCCCTCTTCGGAAGTTCCCGCGCCGACAAGGAAGGACGGACTCGGATCTGGACTGACATTGTGACTGCCATCAACGCGGAGGGGGTGGCAGTCCGCGACTTACAACATGTCAAGAAGCGCTGGGAGGACTTCAGGTCCAGGACCCTCAACAAGGCCCGGCGCCTCTTGAAGGCAGCGGATGCCAAGGGGCGCCGGGGCCACTTGTCGGAAGAACAGATGAGGGTCCTGGAACGCATATCCCCAGCGCTCCACGTCCAGGTCCTTGAGAGGCAGACCCGTCTGGAGTCGAGCGGTAAGTGTACATGCATCCTGATTGTGAGCAGTGCGTGTGGTGATTTTTCAGTAGTGTGCAGGTTGCACATCTGTTTGTATGGGGTCGAGTATGGGTGGGGGTGTACAGGGCCGTGGGGCTAACACATGCAAGGGCTGGAATGTGTGAGACATGGATGGTGCTTGTGTGTGTAGGCTTGCATGCCAAATGCAGTTGTGTGGGCACACATGTTTGGATGAATGTGTATGTAAGTAGACATGTCCGTGATGTCACGCATGTATGTTGTTTTCGGCTGCATGTATGAGCACTGTGTACATGTGCATGTGTGTGTATTTGACAAGGGTGCAACAGTGATGCAACATGGATGCATGTGACAGCGGTATGTGGAAGCCTGATTGGCAGATGTGACATGGATGCCCGTCTGAACACTGCGACACTTGGCAGAGGTGTACACATGCATGCAAGTGTGGTGGTGCACTTCCTGTGTTGCATGTGATGTCTGGCTCACCTTTGCCTGCTCATGCTGTTGTAGGTGTATGGATGGTGCTGGCAGTTGCGATATGGCTGTGGTATGGTTCATGTGTGCGAGTTGAAATGACATGTGTGTTGGGGATTGTGATGACATGTCTGAGGTTTGCCAATGCCACTCATGTACAACTGTCATGTGTGTATGTGTCCATTGTACAGTGCCCTGATGCCTGTGTTTTGTTTCTCCCTGTCTGCAGCGTCAACTGATGAAGAGGGCGGAGAAGGTGCTCTGGAGCACAGCGGCGTGGATCCCACCGCCAGCCGGAGACGCAAGGCCCGGCTCCCCTCCCATGTTGTCATCTCGTCGGGGAGTGAGGAGTCCGGTGCCGCGTCACAGGCCGCAGCTGCCGGGGGGAGGTCCAAGTGGCGGAGGTTGGAGTTGGACTCCTCGGCAGCAGAAGGGGCAGCTGGGACCCCACATGGCACAACAGGGGAAGATGGCACGGAGTCATCCAGGTTGGTGGGGGGTTTGGTGGAGGAGGAGGCCGTGCAAGCACCAGAGACGGGGTCTGGAGGTGGGGATCCCACTGGTGCTAGTGGTGAAGTGCAGGACCAGGGACAGGAGGCAGCACAGGCTACCGCGGAGGTGCCTGTGTGCAATCCTGTCCCTGATCCTGTCCCTGCATCATCTTGCACCAGCAGGGATGCCTACGTCCAGACCCGTTTTCAGGCAGGGGATGAGCTCACGTCAACTGGCCTTCCTCTGCCTGCGGACGTGGCTATCCAGTTCCGGGTTGAGCCTGTCCTGACTGGTGTGGCATTGCGTCAACGGGCCATGCGAGGTGACCTGCAGTCTTTTCAAGAGGAGACTGCACGTCATCTCGAATGGCTCGTTGACCACGTCAGCCTGCTGGGACAGGTCACCCAGGCCGGGTTCCTCCGACTGATGGGGCTTGCTACGACCCCCTCCTCAACTGGACCCCCTATGCGCCAGTCATCCTCAGTGCCATCTTCCCATCCATCAGTCACCTGGGTGCCCTGTGGAGCTGCCTCTGACGGTGCGGCCAGGCTGGTGGAGGAGGCATCCCTGCCATAGTCGGGAGTCGGACGTCCAGCAGGGGTGGCCACATCTACGACTGCACCCCAGCCGGCGGAGGATGTGCAGGCAGCAGGAGGCAGTGCACGGGCAGAGGCACAGCAGCAGCAGCAACGTGGTGGGAGCCATGAAGGCTCGGGGCCTTCAACATCGGAGGGGCAGGCATCGGCCGGAGGGCAGGAGGACCCAGGACAGAGAGTGTTTTCCGTGTGGCAGCGGTTGGGCCACGCCATAGATGCAGAGCAGCAGCGGGCGGAAGAGGCACGGCTCACAATGGTCAGGGCAGAGGGCCCTGAGGCGGGCCGAGTGCCTCGAGGCAATCCGCAGGGGTTTGGAGGTGGACACGTCGACGGCCCTGCGGACCCTCGGGGCCATGGAGGAGGACCGCCTCCGGGACATTGAGCAGGAGTTCGATGATGCCCTGGCCCGGGACATCCACAAGTGAGCCGTCAAACTAGCCCGCTGCCCTTGTACATAGTTATGTAGGTAGTGTAAGGTTTCATTTTTGTTTTGATTTTATTTGGACCTTTCGGACATTGGCCACATTTTTGTATATAGTTTATTTTATTAGTTAGTGTAGTTAGATAGGTTTCCTTTCTTTTGTTGGGATAATGAACCCTGGCTTGTTCCCATGTACATAGTTCACTGTTGGATTGTATTTTTTTTTCACATTTTAACCATGGAGCAATGGCTTTCTTTTTTATTTCCCATTGGATTTTGTTTTGTGGACATTGACTTTGGACACCATTACTTTGGAATTTTATTTTTGGTTTTGCTTTTTTTCACAGACATGCTTCTTTTAATTTTTGTACATTCACATTTCTGTTTCTTTATTTTTGATTCTATTTATGTTTCCTTTAATACATATTTTTTTTGGTGAACTTCAATGTGTGGTATCTGATTGGTTTCATGCATTTCATGATATGGGTTTTGAGATTCACTGACACCCATTGGGTGTATGTGAGGGAGATGTGTTTGTTTCGGAACTTGCAATTGGTGTTCCGTGATGTAATTGCAATTTATGAGTGGGTGGATGCAATACTCGGGTGGGTGTTTTGCATTTGGAGGCTGACCATAGGGACCAGGGATCTAGATTGTGATGACATGTTGGCTGGGGAACATGAGTTGCACATGGGTGGGGGCCTGCTGGCAGGTGCCCCACAGTGCTGGGGGGTGGGGGTGGTGGGAGACATGGGTGGGGGCCTGGTGGAGGGTGCCCCTGCATTGCTGAGGGGTGGGGGTGGTGGGAGACATGGGTGGGGGCCTGGTGGAGGGTGCCCCTGCATTGCTGAGGGGTGGGGGTGGTGGGAGACATGGGTGGGGGCCTGGTGGAGGGTGCCCCTGCACTGCTGGGGGGTGGGGGTGGTGGGAGACATGGGTGGGGCCTGGTGGAGGGTGCCCCTGTTGGCTGGGGGGTGGGGGTGGTGGGAGACATGGGTGGGGGCCTGGTGGAGGCTGCCCCTGGTGGCTGGGGGGTGGGGGTGCTGGGAGACATGGGTGGGGGCCTGGTGGAGGGTGCCCCTGCACTGCTGGATGGTGGGGGTGGTGGGAGACATGAGTTGGACATGAGTGGGGGCCTGGTGGTGCTGCCCCTGCACTGCTGGGGGGTGGGGGTGCTGGGAGACATGAGTGGGGGCCTGGTGGAGGGTGCCCCTGGATGCTGGGGGGTGGGGGTGGGTGGGAGACAGGAGTGGGGGCCTGGTGGAGGGTGCCCATGGTGGCTGGGGGATGGGGGTAGTGGGAGACATGAGCGGGGGCCTGGTGGAGGGTGCCCCTGACTGCTGTGGGATGGAGGTGGTGGTAGACATGAGTGGGGGCCTGGTGGAGGCTGCCCCTGGTGGCTGGGGGGTGGGGGTGGTGGGAGACATGAGTGGGGGCCTGGTGGGGGATGCCCATGGTGGCTGGGGGGTGGGGGTGGTGGGAGACATGGGTGGGGGCCTGGTGGAGGGTGCCCCACACTGCTGGGGGGTGGGGGTGGTGGGAGACATGAGTGGGGGCCTGGTGGTGCTGCCCCTGCACTGCTGGGGGGTGGGAGTGCTGGGAGACATGGGTGGGGGCCTGGTGGAGGGTGCCCCTGCACTGCTGGGGGGTGGGGGTGGTGGGAGACATGAGTTGGACATGAGTGGGGGCCTGGTGGTGCTGCCCCTGCACTGCTGGGGGGTGGGGGTGCTGGGAGACATGGGTGGGGGCCTGGTGGAGGGTGCCCCTGCACTGCTGGGGGGTGGGGGTGATGGGAGACATGAGTTGGACATGAGTGGGGGCCTGGTGGAGGGTGCCCCTGGATGCTGGGGGGTGGGGGTGATAGGGGCCATGAGTGGGGGCCTGGTGGAGGGTGCCCCTGGATGCTGGGGGATGGGGGTGGGTGGGAGACATGAGTGGGGGCCTGGTGGAGGGTGCCCCTGGATGCTGGGGGGTGGGGGTGGATGGGAGACATGAGTGGGGGCCTGGTGGGGGCTGCCCATGGTGGCTGGGGGGTGGGGGTGGTGGGAGACATGGGTGGGGGCCTGGTGGAGGGTGCCCCACACTGCTGGGGGTGGGGGTGGTGGGAGACATGAGTGGGGGCCTGGTGGGGGCTGCCCATGGTGGCTGGGGGCTGGGGGTGGGTGGGAGACATGAGTGGAGGCCTGGTGGAGGGTGCCCATGGTGGCTGGGGGGTGGGGGTGGGTGGGAGACATGAGTGGGGGCCTGGTGGAGGGTGCCCATGGTGGCTGGGGGATGGGGGTGGTGGGAGACATGAGGGGGGGGCCTGGTGGAGGTTGCCCCTGACTGCTGTGGGATGGAGGTGGTGGTAGACATGAGTGGGGGCCTGGTGGAGCGTGCCCATGGTGGCTGGGGGGTGGGGGTGGGTGGGAGACATGATAGGGGGCCTGGTGGAGGGTGCCCCTGGATGCTGGGGGTGTGGGTGGTGGGAGACATGAGTGGGGGCCTGGTGGAGGGTGCCCATGGTGGCTGGGGGGTAGGGGTGGGTGGGAGACATGAGTGGGGGCCTGGTGGGGGCTGCCCATGGTGGCTGGGGCGTGGGGGTGGGTGGGAGACATGAGTGGGGGCCTGGTGGGGGCTGCCCATGGTGGCTGGAGGGTGGGGGTGGTGGGAGACATGGGTGGGGGCCTGGTGGAGGGTGCCCCACACTGCTGGGGGGTGGGGGTGGTGGGAGACATGAGTGGGGGCCTGGTGGGGGCTGCCCATGGTGGCTGGGGGGTGGGGGTGGGTGGGAGACATGAGTGGGGGCCTGGTGGGGGCTGCCCATGGTGGCTGGGGGGTGGGGGTGGTGGGAGACATGAGTGGGGGCCTGGTGGAGGGTGCCCATGGTGGCTGGGGGGTGGGGGTGGGTGAGAGATATGAGTGGAGGCCTGGTGGAGGGTGCCCATGGTGGCTGGGGGGTGGGGGTGGTGGGAGACATGGGTGGGGGCCTGGTGGAGGGTGCCCCACACTGCTGGGGGGTGGGGGTGGTGGGAGACATGAGTGGGGGCCTGGTGGGGGATGCCCATGGTGGCTGGGGGGTGGGGGTGGTGGGAGACATGGTTGGGGGCCTGGTGGAGGGTGCCCCACACTGCTGGGGGGTGGGGGTGGGTGGGAGACATGAGTGGGGGCCTCGAGGGGGCTGCCCATGGTGGCTGGGGGGTGGGGGTGGGTGGGAGACATGAGTGGGGGCCTGGTGGGGGCTGCCCATGGTGGCTGGGGGGTGGGGGTGGTGGGAGACATGAGTGGGGGCCTGGTGGAGGGTGCCCATGGTGGCTGGGGGGTGGGGGTGGGTGGGAGACATGAGTGGAGGATGGGTGGAGGGTGCCCATGGTGGCTGGGGGGTGGGGGTGGTGGGAGACATTGGTGGGGGCCTGGTGGAGGGTGCCCCCACACTGCTGGGGGGTGGGGGTGGTGGGAGACATGAGTGGGGGCCTGGTGGGGGATGCCCATGGTGGCTGGGGGGTGGGGGTGGTGGGAGACATGGTTGGGGGCCTGGTGGAGGGTGCCCCACACTGCTGGGGGGTGGGGGTGGTGGGAGACATGAGTGGGGGCCTGGTGGAGGGTGCCCCTGGATGCTGGGGGGTGGGGGTGATAGGGGCCATGAGTGGGGGCCTGGTGGAGGGTGCCCCTGGATGCTGGGGGGTGGGGGTGCAGGGGGACATGAGTGGGGGCCTGGTGGTGCTGCCCCTGCACTGCTGGGGGGTTCGGGTGATAGGGGCCATGAGTGGGGGCCTGGTGGAGGGTGCCCCACACTGCTGGGGGGTGGGGGTGCTGGGTGACATGAGCAGGTGTGCAGGGTAGTCCCCTGTGGTGTCGGCTGCCTGCAGGGGCCGTGGAGGGTGTACAGGGAATACCTGGGAGCACACAGCCAAATCGCGTGTAGAATTTCCCGCGTACCCCTGAAATACACATACCCAGCCAAATCGCGTGTGGAAATTCCCGCGCACCCCTGAGATCCACGTACCCAGCCAAGTCGCGTGTGCAAATTCCCACGCACAACCCAGCCAAGTCGCGTGTGCAAATTCCCACGCACATACCCGGCCAAATCGCGTGTGGAAATTCCCGCGCACCCCTGAGATCCACGTACCCAGCCAAGTCGCGTGTGCAAATTCCCGCGCACGTACCCAGCCAAATCGCGTGTGGAAATTCCCGCGCACCCCTGAGATCCACGTACCCAGCCAAGTCGCGTGTGCAAATTCCCACGCACGTACCCGGCCAAATCGCGTGTGGGACTTCCCGCGCACCCCTGAGATCCACGTACCCAGCCAAGTTGCGTGTGCAAATTCCCGCGCACGTACCCGACTAAATCGCGTGTGGAACTTCCCGCGCACTCCACAAATCCACGTATCCTTCCAAATCGCGTTTGAGACTTCCCGCGCACCCCTGAGATCCACGTACCCAGCCAAATCGCGTATGGAAATTCCCGCGCAGGTACCCGGCCAAATCGCGTGGGCAACTTCCTGCGCACCCCTGAAATCCACGTACCCTGCCAAATCGCGTGTGGGACTTCCCGCGCACCCCTGAGATCCACGTACCCAGCCAAATCGCGTGTGGAAATTCCCGCACACGTACCCTGCCAAATCACGTGTGCAACTTCCCGCGCACCCCTGAAATCCACGTACCCTGCCAAATCGCGTGTGGGACTTCCCGCACACCCCTGAGATCCACGTACCCAGCCAAATCGCGTGTGGAAATTCCCGCGCACGTACCCGGCCAAATCGCGTGTGGAACTTCCCGTGCATCCCTGAAATCCACGTACCCTGCCAAATCGCGTGTGAGACTTCCCGCGCACCACGGTATACACGCACACGTATTTTTTGTCAGCGGGTGTCCGTGTTTGTGGGTACCCCTTTGCACGTCATTTGTCCTGGAGGGCCACAGTATAGGACATTCATCATGGCTGTACATAGGTGCTATTTGTTGGCGCACCTGGCGCCTGCTTTCTTGTGGCGGTCGTGTTTGTGCCTGTGCACTGGTTTGAGCGTGCGCTTTTTTGCCCTATTCTATTCCATGAATACGTGTTGTAGGCGAGCGTGTGGGCGTTCCGCGCACTTGTACCCTGTACTTCCCCCGTGACGCCCACATTTTGGCAAGTTGTTACCCATTCCTAGTGTTACGCCCCGTGTTCCGCCTACTTTTGTTGCGTGCGCCGCGCTATGTGCGATTTTCGCTGTGGCCTTTGCGATTTTCGCTGTGACCTGGCGCACGCAGTTAGATGGCCTGTGCGCCAACGTGCGCCGTGCACTTTTTTATCGCACATCCGATGGTTTTCTCGCGCACGGCCTTCCATGAATCGATGTGCGCTGCTTTTCGTGCGATTTTCGCACTTGCACTGCGATTTTCGCTATTCCACTGCGATTCGCACGTTTTTGGCCACTTGCGCCGCGCTAAATATTCCATGAATCGGCCTGCAAATGTGTTGTCAGGATTGTTTGCTGCATTTCTGTGAAGTACTAACATTTGCAAACACAATGGGTCTGTACTGTGTGAGTAAATGTTGTCAACAATTGGTGGTAATTGAAATAGAATATTCATTGCTACATTTGCATAGCAACTTACACCAACTATATTTGAGAATTTAAATGGTCCAGGTAGTTCTGTATCTAACTGCTTTTTTTGGAGTTTGTCTTCCTTCTTTAAAGAAGTACCTGGTTTACTTTCTCTAATTGATTCTTTTTTGTTTGTGGTACTTGATGAAGTATTAGTTTCTTTTACTCTCTTTGGAGGATTTGCAGTGACGTCCTGTTGCATTTCTGTTTGATTTAGTTTTCTTTTACAACGTTTTAGTTTTTGTGGAACAGAATATGTGTTTAGATGGGGAGTGTATAGTGAGCGAAGTCTATTATATTCTAAAATGCAAGGAATATCAGCGTTTACTTTACTTGCATCAAAGTTGATTAGAAATAGACCGTCAAGTGTACGTAAGCGTGATAGTGCTACGTAGCTCATGCCTTCTTTAAAGACTGTGTTACCAATATCTATCATTGCTTTGTCTAGGGTAAGACCTTTAACATATACATTATAAGATTTATGAATTGTGACTGCGTATGCAAGAGTTAGAGAAAATTGTTCTCTGCGTACATACATATCTTTGAAGAGAAGGAATCTAGCTGTTGAGCGTCCTATCCGTTTTACTTCTGAAAGTTTGTCAAAGAGTATATTGACAAACTGAATTTTGTTGTCACATGGGTATGTTTGAAAGCCAACAACTGTACCCAGTGCTCTATTAACTAGTCCTTGGTCCACGTCAAGGTTACGTTTAAGCATTACTCTGCAATTTAAGGATAATGTTAACATCTTTTCTAAGCCTGCTGTGTTTGAGATTGATTTTTCTAAATTATTTAGTCTTGTTGTAGCTTGGTCACACATGGGTAGTGTCATACCATGTACATCTAGTTTGTCTGTGGCGCTAATTTCCATTATTGGTTGCATTTCTTTACTTAGCATGATTTCATTGAATTTGAAACAGCTTGCAAGAGTTGGCATTAAGGCCATACAATTGACATTTTTGTGGGCTAATTGTTCCATAACATCTGTAGCACATGCATTATCGCCATAAAGTGCATTAATGTGCCGGGTTTTCAATGTTGCTTCTGCTTCTTTAGAAAGTATACCAACTCTCAAACTTTTTAAAATGTTGGCATAAGTTAGATCTGCAGATTGGCGCATGTTTTCTTTTAATTCTCTGTATTGGAAATGTTGCCAAAGGTTGACATTTCCAATGCTGCCAACAGTTTTACGGCAGAGTTTGTGCCCTAATGTTTTAAAAATAGGTTCACTTTTTACTGGTGTTAATTGAAGCAGATCTCCAAAAACAATAATGTGTTTTCCTGCAAAGAGCTCTTCATAGTCTGTTTTGAGTACTTCTTGTAATCTGAGGTGAATCAAAGCTAACATCAGGTTGGAGACCATGCTCACTTCATCTATTAGTAGCATTTTCATTTGTTTCAATACTCTGCGTAATTCCATTGCAGCTTCTGCAGAAAGTTTGTAATAGTCTAATTTGTTCTGGTGTTCTACTGGTAATAGTAGTAATCGGTGTAATGTAACACCACCTATGTTGTAGGCAGCTAAACCTGTGGGGGCAGCGACAACAGCTGACAGTTTGTTGTTTGTCAATTGTTGAAGGAACTTACTAATGATTTTGATTAGGAATGTTTTGCCAGAACCAGCTTCACCACTGACGTACAGTAGTATAGGTTTATAATTATGGCAGGAACATTCTTTATTTTCATGTTTTACACCATGTGCAATTTGTTTTGTTACTTCTTGAAAAATGCTACTTTGCTCATTGTTTAGTTTTGATTGTAGTATAGTTAAGTCTTCCTTATCTTCATACTGACACATGGTGTTTTCTACTTCTATCATAGCTAATTCTGCCTCATTTGTTATTAGTGGTTCTCCCAGTGGTTCTTGGCTTCCTGTTACAGAAGGTTGACTACTGTCAGGAGTATCCTTATCTAGTTGGGCTTGGAGTTCTTCTTCATGTTGCTGTTCATTGTGCAACATTGTTTTGTACTGTGTAAAGTTTACATCAGTTATAGTGCTTTCATTTGCTTTGAAAGCATCCTCATATGAGTCATAGTTATCTAGTAATTGGTCTTCTATTCTCCATGGTTTGAAGAGTTGTAGCAGGGACATGTAATATACTTCTTTATGTTGAGGAGTCTTCAATGCAATTTGATATGATTAATTAAATTTGGTTTAGTGAGTTTAACTAAGCTGCCTTCACAGTCTGTCACTCTATATTTACCTTTTTTTTCATCGGGTTTCATATTATTTTTGTATGTGTAGTTTTGGGCTATTTGGTATAGACACATGTTTTCCAAAGTATTACTTCTGTTTGGGTAGTATGTGTCTAATAAATTGTTTTTTAAAATGTCTTGGCTGTTGGGATCATGTTTGGCTATTGTTTCTATATCTTCATATGATTTTAGAACTCTTTTTCTAGATTTAGCTGGACCAAGACTTAGCTATACTATATTTTCAGATTTACCATACAATGAAGTACCAGTTAAACGATCAGCTGCTTCATAAAATCCACATTCGCTATGGGTGAGCATTTTTATGCCCAAGCTGTATAATTTCTGAGATACTGTTTTATCTGATGACAGGTCATTCCAGAGTTCTTGGAGCTCTGTCTTTTCTGCTTTAGTTAAGTATGCTGTGACATATCGTGCAACTGCAGTAGAATTGTCTGCAATGTACTGCACATCTATGTTTGCATTCCATAAGTGGGCAATGATTACATTATAATCATTGATATATTTTTCTTCTTCTTTTCTTTTTATGTAATATGTATTTTTAGGTGACTTTCCTTTAACAGTATGTCTAACTGAAGACATGAGGTTGTTTACTTGACCTGTATTTGTAACTAGTCTAGGGAAACCAAATCGGCATTTGGTGTAGTATTTGCCTTTGTTTTTGTATTTGCGACAACAATATTTTCCACATTTGTGTCTTTGAAATTGTAATATTTGTGCACGAAGATCACTATTTGTGGCTTCTGATGGAATTTCACAAGTGACATATTTTTCAATAAACTGTAAAACAGTGGCATCACTGTCTTGACCAAATTTAGGAGCATATTTAATCCATAAAAGCATGTGGATATGTGGTGCTCCTCTGGCTTGGTATTCTTTTCTCCAAAAGAAGTGTTGCACTTCTCCAAGGGGAGGAACAGTTTTATTACAAATAAAATATAGCATAGCAATGAAGCGATGGTGAAAATATCTTGAAACATTAACAGGATCCAAAGAACAAAGTTCTCCAGGTGTTAGAATATCTATGTTTGTTTTGTTTTTATTTGATATGCGTAGGAAATCATGTAAATCTTCCCATGCATATTCTGCACAACTTAATGTAACAAACCAAGTGGGTGGGCCAAGGTTTCTGATCATACATCTCCATGACGTCGAAACCAGTACTCTTTAGTACCACGCATATTTGCTAATAGATTTGTAATATTTGATTGTAAAACCTCATCCTTTTGTTGCACTTTCTCTAATAATTGTGTAGCTGCCATATTTTGAAAGTGTGATCCTGATTTTAATATGTGTGCAACTCCGTAACATAAAGTTGCTAGTTCACCTTCAAAGAGTAGGTGGAATATGTATTCCACATTTTGTCTAAATCTGGGATCTTCAGAATACATCCGTAATGAGCGGTATTCTGAAGCTGATATTTGAATAGGTCTATCATCATACCTTCCTCCTTTGCCAGTAGGAAAGAGTAGAGGAAAAGCACGTGCTTCTATACTTTTTTCCCATATACTGATTGGCGATCCTTTTGTTTGACGCATTTGGTAACTTTCCAGTACATCTTGTACAGTGTCATTACAGTGCAAAGGATGAATTGTATAATGGTCTAAAGTATTTGATATTGTAGCAGGATCTAGTAGCTCAAATTGACCAGCTTCTTGTGTTTCTTGAATTATTTCAGTTGTATCTTTCAAGTTTTCTTCAATATTAATTTCTTTGTAATATTCATTATTCTCTTTAAGATATTGGAAGGCTTGTCTAACTTTATATAAATCTACCAGCTGTTGCCATATTTTTGTTGTCTTTTGTAGGTACTCCATTTACTAATATAATTAAAGATTGCTGCATTGGACGTTGCACTCCTAGAGTATGCACATTTTCTTTTAGATTTAATGGTAAATAAACTACTTTTCCACGAATGCCTTTTACCAATTCAGAGGGAGGTAATTTTGCTGTTTTTGGTTGAAGGCGTATTATTGCTTGAAATGGGTGTACTGTTTGAATTATGATGCTCTCATATAAATTAAGTTGTTGTAGAGGTTTTGGTACTGGGTATAATTCCAAATTATTTGTGATAGAACGTGAAGGAGTTTGGTTGTTGTCAAGTTTTCTAGTGCAATAACTGCAAAGTATTAAGGGCTCAGTTATTTCATATTTGTTTTCTGCTAGAAGGTAGAGAGCTAATTCAAACCATTTAGAATGTTCATTGTCTTCTATTTTGTATGATAGGTCCACAGTTTTTGTGTTACTTTTATAAAAAATTCTACGGCAACATACACATACATGGTTTGGTACTTCAGCTGATTTACTTTTAAATTTTAGTATTTCTTTTTTGTATGTGTTTAGCAAAAGGTTGCCATGTGTAGAATTGTTGCTTAATTGGGTTAAAGCTATGTCATTCTGTAAATGGCTTTCACTTCCAAAATATTTTTTCTGGATATAGTGAATTTCTTCAAGTAGGTCTTTTGCTGTACCATGTAGAAGGATGTTATTTAACTTTGCTAGTGCTAAAACAGGACTTTTAGCATAGTACAGTTTATAGACTAGATTTCTTATAGTTGAATGATGTGTTGATATCCTTTTGATATCATGAAAAGTGGTTTTACAAGTAGGTCCTGTAATGCAGGCCAATGAATGTCCTTGTAGTCCTGTGTACTTGCGCACTGGACAGGTATCTATATTTTGCAGTAATTTAATTTTGATTTTGTCTTTGCTTTTTACATATTTATTGAGGAATTGGTGTAAAGATTTGAAACATTGTTTGGGAATGTTACACATTGACGTGCATGGCCATTTGTACACTAGACGTTCTGATTCAGTTGAATGGAGGGGTAATTCTAAGTTTTCAGGGCATATTTTTGTAAGGAGTACTTCTTGTTCCATTATGGTATTATTCACTTTTTCATAACCTCGACCACTGCTATTTATGGCAATTGTATTTGTTTGCTTTTGTTTGTACGCTTCTTCATTAAAATATGGTTCTGTGCTCGTAGTGTGATTCCATTCACCTCCGCAGATACTTAAGAAGTTCTTTCTGTTGACATTTCGCTTATTGAGAAGTCTTTTTGTAATTTAGTTATTAGTTTTGTTAGTGGTTTCATTTTGTTTAACAGTAAAATAAATACATTTCTTTTGAGAAGAATTGCACTGTCCATCAATGCTTCTAAGATTAATTTCCTACGATAGGTTTTAAGCTTTGAACCTGATTTCTCTCCTGTTTTTATAAGATTTTGAAGGACTTTGTGACGGTATATTTTGGCTAAAATACTTTTCTTGGTATGCTTACTTTGCACTATATTAAAATTTGAAGAAGTAGTTTTATCTGTACTGATAGCTGATTTTCTGTTAATTGTTTTTTGGTTTGTTTTACATTTTGATAGAGGAAGCGAAGTTGTTGTACTTGAAACTTCTTGTGTTTCACTAAATGATTGTATTAGCTGTTTTGTTTCAACTTTTTTTACAAATTCTGCTAGAGATGGATGCTTATGTTGGACACCTTTATTTTCATTTGCTCTAATTTTGCATTGCTTTCTACGGAGTTGTCTTTTGGTAGGCATTCTTTAGGGTCTGTTGAAAAAAATAAAGAAGATATGGGTTGGGGTGTTCTGGAATGTATGTGTGCTGTGTGCATGAGTGTTTGAGTAAGATGATAAAGATGTATGTAATGGTGTGTGATTGTGCATTGGGAACTAAAACTAGTAGGGATAGGTATTCTTGAATTTATGTGTCACTAAACTGGGGTTCAGATGTCAAAAAAAAGTAAGCTAGTGGTGTGGAAAAGTACAAATAGTAAATCTAATGTATACAGTTAAAACAGTTGTTTGTTCTATAATATGAAAATTGTAGTGGTTCAGTTGGCTAATTTGTGTGTCCAAAAATAGAAATTTGTGGGCCATTCCGGTTGTAAATCGCTGTTTACGACATGGAAATTTTTGGACAAAATGGTACAAAATCTCTATTTTAAGAAACCAAAATAGCTGGTATTAATGTTATAGTATATTTGATTAATGATATAAATATTATGGTGATATTTTACTTACTTTTTTTTTAAAATTAACAGGTAACTTCTTAGTTTTTCTTTCTTCTTTGAATTCGGCTGCTTCTTTTCAGGAAACTGGTCTTCACTGCAACTGTAAAAGCTTCAAATTAGTAACTTTGTTTGTATATAGCACTGTTTTTAATTTAGATATTGATTTTTTTAATTGAAATCCTCAGTGCCTTCTGTAAAACCATTAAACTAATTTATTTACATAAGATACATTGCATCAGTTCAGTACATATGATATGTTCTTAATGAACAAATTGTATTGAATGACTAACTGTAGCAAAAATAAAATATCTTTACTATGTCTTGTGAAATTTATAATATATTAGTGAATACCACTATTTCTGTAAGTAAACTGTTGTAGGTAATAGCGCCTCAATGTCATGTCTAATTTAAAGTAATTAAGTAAATAAATAAATAAAAACAAAAAATATGAAATTGTATAATTATTTTTATAAAGGTTTAAACATAGATTGTGTTTGCATGCAATTTTGTTTGAATATAAGTAGTCTATATATTTCATTTAAAAAATGTTAGTTTAACATGATTTGAGTGTGTGTGTGTATAAAGAAAGTAAAAAGTATAAAGGTGTATAAGTGATAGTTGATTTTAGGAAATTGAAAAAAGTACAGTAAATTCATTTTACAGATTTTACAAGGTAAAAGTCTGTTTGAAAATGTGTTCATCTACCATAGCTCTCAACTCACACGCTTTTGGCGGGTGTCACATGCCTTGTAAAGGGCAGACTCACCCTCCAAGCCTCCTGCACGCCCATTCATTCCAATGGGCGTCTCACCCGCCAAAAACAAAATCGGGTGATTTCACCCGCCTGTAAAACAAAAATGGTTGAGAGCTATGTCATCTACTATACAGAAAATATGCATACCTGAAGTTTGTGTTCATGCATATGGATATGCATGGAGCTGCAAGTAGAAATCTTGAAGACTTGTACAGTATTTGTGGTAGATTCTGCTTGCCAATGATATGACACTTGTACTCAGAGAGATTCAGAGTACATTTGCAGTGCTGATCTATGATGATGCCGTTAGATGTAGAGGTCTTGAATGTGATTGGTGCATGGTCATGTGATTTTTGAGGTACATCCAATGAGGGAATGGCAGAGAGAGTGTAGTGGAAATGGTAGAAGGGCTGTTCATGTTACGATATGTCCGCGGACATGGCGGTAGTTCCCGGACATCGGGAGTTACATCCGGGGATTTTTGGGTTCAGAAGTCATGCAAATGAGAATAAGCACTGAAAGGGATTGGTCAGGAAAGTTTGGTGGGTGTGTTGTGCCAGGAGAGATTTTCTGAGATACTCTTTTTGATGTGAGAACAAAAGATAGCTATGGCTGTGTGTTTCAGAAAACAGATTGTTTGGATTTTAGGAGATTCGTGGATACATTGGTTGAAGGTGCATGCAGAAAGCTGTGGAGTAGCTGTAGATCTTGGATAATTGGGAGACACAGCAACATCCAGACATAATTGTAATTCATTGTGGAGGGAAAAGTTTAGGGCATGTGACTGGAATTTATTTGCAATTTGCTATGAAAGAAGGACTGAGGAAGGTTATGGACATGTTTTCTAATTCTCAAGTGATATTTTCACGGATTGCGCAGAGACAAATGTGGCTTCGTTCATCTTCATTTGGTCCACAAATGGAAAAAGCAAGGCGCAATGTTAATAAGGCTGTTTGTGGCTTTCTAAGAGATTTTGGCATGTCTTCTTTTCACAATGAAAATATTATGTTTTGTAGTAGATACATTTTTCGCAGAGATGTCCATCTTACTTATGCTGGCAATCAGATTTTTCTGAGAAATGTACAAAATGCATTGCGACCTTTTTTGGAATTACAACAACGATTTTGAAGTAGATGTTAAGCATTTACAATTTTTGACTTAAAAACACCACCCAAAGGCTCTTTTCAGAGCCACCACTTCTTTCCAGAGAAAATTACAATGTTTGTGATGGAGTAGTAACCCAATTTTTTTAATGTTCGCGAACTGTCCGCGGACTTCTAAAAAATACGAAGATCCCTGCTTCATTTATTTTCACTTCTATTTTTTAACTGGGAAAGGCGGCTCTGAAAAAAGCCTTATTTTTTTTTTATTTTTGTAATTTTGTATTTTTTTTGGTTTTTCAGATACGACACACTAGGAGAGAAGGGTAAAGGAGGGTAAAGGGGGGACACCAACCACAGGGATAAGAAAGGGCGAGGTGAGAGAGGAAGATGTAGGGTGGGTTTTATTTGGGTAGTGAGCAGGTCTTCTCGTGCTCTGAGACGATAGTCTCAAAAGCACTCCGAAGTCGCTCCCCCTTGCAGAGTACTGTGTCACAGTACATACATACAACTGTGACCCTCGAAAGGTAAGGGTCATAAAGCATTCTGTATGGCCTGTGAGGCAGCTTGAGAAAGAGGCTGTCCCACAGAGGTGGTCCTTGTGGTGACAGGATCAGAAACAGAGGATGAAGTAGAGGAAATCAACCTGCTACGTTCTTCGCAAGGTACAACCCTGCGAATAGCCCCAGAGTGAAATGACCTCAGGTGTCGCTTCATAGTAGTGGTCCCAAAGCTGTAGTTACTGTGCTTCCCGCGACTGAGTATCATTTTGCACTCATTGCAGGTAACATGGTTCGCACGAGCCTTAGGACCATTCCCATGAATGGTAAATAACCACCACACCCAAGACTCACGCCTAGTGCGGGTAGTAGGGATTTCCTCTACCTCATTCTCATCATCCTCTTCTTCCTCCTCCGCATCCTCAGTCCTGTTCCCCTCTTCAGGCCCTTGGGGAGGTGGTGGTGGTGGAGGGGGTGGTGGTGGTGCTGAAGCAGGTGCAGCACCAAGTGGCAGTTCAGCAGCCAAGGATGCCATGTCGATGATGGTGTAGCCTGCAGGTGGCAGCAAAAATCTCTGTGTTCTGAAGAATAGCCAGAAACACAATGGGAATAAACTCTTGGGCGTGGTCTTTTATAGGGGTGCTTGTGCGCGGTCCACGGACATGCGCACTGTGCGCGGACAGATCGAACACAAAAAAAGGATCGGAAAGTTTCAAAAGTTATATAGAAACTCAAGATTGCTATGTGGGACTTGTGGCATGGTGAGATTTTATTGAAAAATATTATGGATTAACTGAAAATGTACTTTTAAAATGTTCGGGGACACGAACAGTGTCCGCATTTCAGGACACACGATGAGCGTGGGCGCGGTCATATGATCTGTTTGCGAACTAGTCTGCGAAGGAAGCGCCTGTCCGCAGGACACCAAGTGCACAGAGATTGGTTAGCGCATGCGCATTGATGTCCTACGGGCGCTGTTCGGGTTCTGAAGTAATTAAAAGTGCGTCACACGTGAAACGAATATTTCAGGACACCGTGTGTGTTCTTAGAACAGTTTAAACTTGGTAGCGAACAGTAAGGACAGATATAGTGTTCTTCAGGACACGTGTAATTTAGTTTATGTACGAACATTTCAGGACACCAATTGTGTTCTTAGAACACTTTCAATTGGGTAGCGAACACTACGAACAGTTGTACTGTTGTTCAGGACACATCATTTTGTTTATTTACGAACATTTCAGGGCACCGATTGTGTTCTTAGGACAGTTTTAAGTTGATAGCGAACATTACGGACAGATATAGTGTTCTTTAGAACACTTTAATTTTTGTTTCTTTACGAACATTTCAGGACACTACGAGTGTTCTTACAACATTTTGAACTTGCATGAGAACATTACGGACAGATGTAGTGTCCTCAGGACAGTTACATTTTTGTTTCTTTACGAACATTTCTGAACAACCGCGGTGTCCGTGGACACCTAAATTGGTTTTATTACAAGGAACTGAAAGTAATTACAACACAATATAAAAAAGTAACTTTATTTAACATATATAAACAATTTATGACTGAGAAGGTGGGGCAGAAACGGAAACAAAAACAGGAGAATTAGGGTTTTCAATATTAGTGGCATCAGGTGAAGAAGGGATGGAAATCTCATCAAAACGTTGTGGTCCATGGAGAGAGTTTGGGGATAAATGAATGGGATATGGTGAGGGGGGACAAGTACAGGTGGGACAATGGTATGTTGTTGGTGGTTTTAGGTGATCTTCCACAAAGTTCTTTAAATCCATAAAATTTGCCATAAGTTGGTCCATTTTGTGGGTAATGTGTTCAAGAGTGTTATCCACCACTTCTTTTTCTTTGGAAGTTGCAATTTTTGTAGGGTCTGTAAAAAAAATGTATATGTTAAATGTATACAAAATAATATTTATCAATTGGTTTATACAGTAAAGTGTGTACCATTAGGATGACTATCTTCTAACATTTCGTCTCGTGGGAAATGGTCCTCTAGCCAGTCCAGAGTACTACACATTTCTGTGAGAAAACAAAGAAGTAATATGTTTTTTTTTTCTAATATAGAAAGTTTATAAATATATGAGTAAAAAGAAGTGCACTTACTATGTCTGGTGAGATATGTAATCAGTAGTGTATACGTCTGGTCTTGCTGTTGGTTGTGGAGCGTCTGTGAGGTAATTATGGTGGAAGCCAATTTATCTTCTTTTGGTATATTCCATTTTAAAACATATTGTATTTACATGAATGGTTAGAGTGTTACATATGTGGGTAACATTTTTTAAGTATTACTACATATACTTTGTATGTGTGCTGCTTTGTGAATTTGTTAAATGTTCCTATGTTATGATATAACTATTACACATCATACCTCCCCAGAGTTTTTAGGTGGTGGTACTGTTCTCCGAACATGTCCGTGAACATTAAATAAGTTCGCGGACATCAAGTTCATAAGAAGAGATCTAGTCAGTTCCATATGACATGTATATAAAGTCAAAGTCATTATTGTTAAGTTGTGCTACTAAAAAACTATGAAATTCAGCGAAAAAACTTTGTTAAAGGGACGTTATGGTTAAGTTGCGCTACTAAAAACCTATGAAATTCAGTGAAAAAACTTTGTTAAAGGGACGTTATGGTTCCAAGTAAAACCGAAAAACCCTTGAAATTCAACAGTTATGGTAAGCTAAGCAACCATAACTCGCGCCACCACCGTGCACTGCTAAGACTAACACCCAGGACATCAAAGATGACATCACAAATGTCATTGATGACATCACTGATGACATCACATGTCTGGCTCACTATTTTTTCTTTTGCTGACATATCTAGGCCACATAGTTTTCTTCAGTAACAGTCAGAAACTAAGAATTTTATTTTATTTGTAGACGTATCCTTCTAGTAGGTTCTTACAGTAATTCCCTTAGAGTCCAGTCACATCATATGAAACATATACATATGGGAAAACACAAGCTTGAAAGACAGCAATCCTTTTTGTGCATAAAGATAATCACTAGATTTAGGAGCACTTTCTGATAGTTCTGTTGTTTTTTTTTATGGCTGTACTTTCCCTGTATATGGTCATATTTGTATACATTGTACTCACACTACTTTCCTTAGGGTCCAATCACATCAAGTGATACATATACATAGGGTAAATAGCAGCTTTGAAACAGAGCAATCATTTATTTGCATGAAACTAATCAGTTAAGTTATGAATTGTTTCTGCTACTACTTGTGCTTTTTTGCTAACTTCACTTTCCCTGTATATACCCATATTGGTATGTGTTCTTGTGTCTTTGTGTTTTGTCTATAGTAATGCAATTATGTAATACATGGGTTTTATTAGCTACCTATTACATATTTCACAGTACACAAAAATCTATTAAGAAAACAATTATCATTTCATTATTCAACATATTAACATTACAAATATCATACCTTCATCTTGTACGCTGCACACAATGTTATGTTTCTGTATGAGTAGCTTAGTATACTAGATAGAACCCCATAATAGGATGCTATTTATATCAATGCATCGTTCAATGCACTTATTAGGGTATATTTCTTGCAATGATTCTTGACACTTTTTTCGCAACATAATAAGAATCCCTTCTACACATACTTCATGAGAAGTACATACACATGTGATGTCATCAGTGATGTCATCAATGACATTTGTGATGTCATCTTTGATGTCCTGGGTGTTAGTCTTAGCAGTGCACGGTGGTGGCGCGAGTTATGGTTGCTTAGCTTACCATAACTGGCAAATTTCAAGGGTTTTTCGGTTTTACTTGGAACCATAACGTCCCTTTAACAAAGTTTTTTCACTGAATTTCATAGGTTTTTAGTAGCGCAACTTAACCATAACGTCCCTTTAACAAAGTTCTTTTCACTGAATATATATATATATATATATATATATATATATATATATATATATATATATATATATATATATATATAGTTTCATTTGTTCTTTCTTGGGACATGGCAAACCTTTTTTGAAAAAGAAAACTCCTGGAACTATCTCAACTGAGCTCTCCTCTTTCGCCAGTGTCATTGCTACATTGTACTCTTCACTGAATTTCACTTTCTTATTGATATTTGGTTTTTCCTAAAGGAATACAGAGGTATCATTATGGGTGTTTACCAGTTTTTCAGCAAACGTATGTTTCTTTTTCACAGAGTCTAAAAAAAGTGTTATTTAAGGCTTGGTGTTTCTTTACAACCACATACCCTGTTTTTGCTTCTCCTTGAGCATTTTCATTTAGAATGTTTTTCTCTTGACAGTGTCCAGTCTGACCCATTGATTCAGTTTGGAAAGTGTTTCTAGGATTGTTATTGCTAATATTTCTCTGCTGGGATCTCATTTTTTGACCAATGCTCTCAGTCAATTGTTTGACCCGTTGCTGCATTTGAGCATTTGTACCCCACCTTCCTGATTATTGGGTTGTCTATGATCATATCTCTATTCTCCCCTTGGATAATAAATGGCTCTTCTGACATATAATTCTGGAAATTCTGAAAATATTGTGTATATTGTCTGGACTCCACTCACTGTGATACTGAGATATATTAACCTGATTCCAAGTACGAGAAAAACATTATTGCCATGGTATTTTGTTCTAGGAGGAGGTGATTGGATCTTTCCCAAGAAATATTCTAGTTATGAATCCACTGAAATTATAATCCTGGGTTCCGATTTTCTATCTCTAGTGGGGCAGTATATTTGTCGACCAGGGTAGTCCTACATTACAAGTACAAGGGTCTAATGGAAGCCTCTGGTTTCATTGGATCAATATTGTGCATGCCTGGTGGAGGAGTATTCAGTTGACTTTGAACAGATGCACTTCTATACATGTTTGTATCTTTACAAGCAAATGAGTATGTTTTTGCCTCCAAAACCCTGTCAGTACATCCGTTGGAGCAGTAATCTTCACCTCAACTGTCTTACTGGCAGCTGATGCACACTTCTATTTGTTTTTTTATTTCTTCTGAATCTGTTGGTCTCTGTACCTTATAGATCATTTGAGCTTGAGTGATAATCCACTCCAATGATCTCAAGTCATGAACATTGCAGACTGAGTTACTACATATCTCAGGAAGGTGTTGAAGCAAGTCAATGTTAAGTCCCCACTTCCTGTAATGACATGTAGAGAGATTTTGGCAAATGCATGTTTGCATTATTGACCAAACCCCATAGGGGATTGATCCTTACAACACAATACATTATAGGATGCCTTACAAACCTCTATGGAGTTTCTATGTTTTTACATATATTTCAAAATACCCACTTTGTACGAGCACCATTTAGAGTGTTTTTGTCTCCCAGTCTGTCAGAAATTAGAAGCGTTTGGGGGAAAGTCAATTGTATGTACCCCATACTGTTTGGTAATTTTTAATTCCAAATGAAGCCTTTATCTGTTTGTAGAATTCATAATGTTCCCAAACAGAACACTTTTATGAAGATTTGTTGTGTAATTCACAAGATGTGATTATGGCTTTCTACTTCTATGCCTTCTTACTTGAGTCAATTTTCCTCATCAGAGTCAGGGCCACTACTTGTTCGCCCCACCTGGTTTATGTATTTACTCTCACAGTCAACATAACTGCATAACGGCTTCTTATGCGTATGGTATTAGGGGTCTTTCTTATCAGTTTGCTCCAACACTCTTCTGGCTTTGTGCTCTGGATTTTTTTCTGAGGGGTTTGATTATATAGTGCTTCTTCCTGTTATTGCTCAAAATCAGTGTTTCGCTGCCTATCCAGGGACCTGGGTATATATATATGCATCCTTTCTGAAAACGCTTGTTTTAAAATGCCCTTTCTGATTTAATTCTGTGTTTCTCAAGGGTTCCCAGATAGACTAAATGGTCTTCCGTTTGATCATACTGTGTAATTCTTGGTCTCATAACTCATTTCAACACATTTGTTCACTTGGTGTGCTACTTGATGTGCTCTCACTACCTCTAGTATCCACTACTAACATACTAAGTGGCAACGCTTTACTCTGCTCACCTGAAGGTCTACAAACGGCAGGGAACTCAGCTCTTCTTGTCTCTCCAGGTGTGGTTGGGAAATGGGGATAGTTTATCTGACACCGCCTTGTATTGACAAGGAGCAGGTGTACCATATCCATTAGTATAGCTCAGGAAATGTCTGGGCAGGGTAGTGGTGGTTCCAGGGATAGGGCAACATTCTCTCCTCTTCCAAGAAGCAGTTTTGTCTCTAAAATGTATCTACGTGTTCCGAACAAAACCTATTTCATAAATTTCGTGCCATAGTCTGGCATTAATAATTTCCATTTATATTTGTTGTCTGCATTTTTCTAGTTGTACCTTAGATTCAACAAGAGGGGCATGACTAGACTTGACTGGTTTAGTTCTTGATGTCAGAGATTCCTGTCTATTTTGTAACTATTTTTGGAAGGAATCATTTTTGTGCTGACACTCATGTATTTGATCCACTGTCTCTTGGATTATAGACTGCCAGCTAGCAAACTCGTTCTTCCTTTGTTCTGTTTGCAACACTGCATCAGCAAGATCATAACTTTTTTAATGTCTCTCTCAAGTTCACCTTTTCATCTCTCTTTCGTATTGACTTGTGTCAAGACACCTTACCCTGATAAACTTGTGCCTTTGCTCGTGTAAATTGTGATTTGTGTTTTTCTTGAGATTGCTGGGATATGTTAGATATATGGCCTGCCACTTTACTTATTCCACAATGTTACCATGGGCTAGGATAAACACCGGCAGACTTTGTACTGCACCAGGTACACCATTGTATTGTAACAGTGGAAATCATGAACTGAACAGGCCACCCAATAACACACCACTACACAGGCTCACAATTGTATACTTTATATGAAGACTTTTAGATCTGTTAGGAAAACCATAAACACTTCCATAGGCATTGGCTATAGGAGAGAAAGCAACATATGTCAACAATTTACACTTCTGAATGGTAGAAAATGAAGCACGTTTCAAAATACACGTACATTTGACGGAGTGAACGTCACCCTGTCGCGTGCGCGCCCTTAAAGGGCCAGCGCCACACTAACAATCATTAGTAATGATTGTAACAAGGTATGAAAAAAGTTCACCCTTGGTTGTACCCCCATCCACACTTTAGGGAAGAGATTCGGTGACACCCTATCTGACACTGTGGCTACGGAAGCATATGCATTATAAGTACAGCTTCAATTGCCATTTATCCCTTGCCCTTAGTTAAAGTTGGGTTAGTATGGGATTAGATTTTTTGATTTTCTGGACTCACCTGCAATGCAGAACAACACCAAAAAACAATTTTGATTCAGGCAACTACCTTTATCCCTGGGTCTCTAAGAAATAAAGGGAGTCATTCCTTTTGGGACAATCTCACACCTTGCCAGATTGCCCCTGCTAGAGAATCCCGACTTATTTTGTCTTTAATAATACTCAGTCTACTTCACTTGAGACTTTGGTGAACCTAGCCCGTCTTGCCTGTCTGCAGTCTGAGTTCCACTCAGCAGCTGTCCCCACTTTACAGCAGACAACATCTTAGGACATTGTGCAGGGTTTTGACCCATGCTGAATCAATAGACTGGATAGACATGGGGATTAAGCCGTCGCTGCCCATTATCCTATCCCGGAATAAAAATAAATCAATAGACAGGGTAGATGTGGGGTTGAGCTGTCGCCGCCCACATCCACGCCAGGATCTAGGGGAACCGCGCAGTTGCACACACCAAGATGGTCACCAAGGTGCCACCCATTTGTGCCTATGTTGTGAGCACAGAAGGGCACAGAGCCTAAAACCATTGTAAAAGGGGAAATGCTGATTGCCAAAAGCAACTCATAACTGTTGGGAATTCGTTTTCTTCAGGTCAAACATGGCTAATTTATGGGCACAAAATTATTTTACTGCAGAACTACACCAATGCCATTTGTTGAACCTGGACAATATACTTCCATGTAATATCTCTTGTTTGAATTGCTTGAATTCAAGACTGATCCAAAAAAAATGCATGCAGTACCCGCTTTTGACTGAGGGCGGCGCTAGCGGTCTAAACTCTGACAGGGAAACTGCATGTCAGGAGTTGCAGGAGAGGCCTTTACATCAAAGGCTGGGAGTTAATTAAAATCTTAACCACATGCTGTTCCCAGAAGACAATGGCCCTCATTAGGACCCTGGCGGAGTGGGTTTCCGCCAGCGCTAATCGCGGCGGACCCGTCCGCCGTACTACGAGTTCCCTTAGCGCCATGGAGGTTTTCTCCGCCTGGTTTTACCGGGCGGAGAAAACCATGGCGCTAAGGGACCTCGTTGTTAATTACGCCGCCGTACTTTAGGGCGGCGTAATTAACTCCTTCCCCACTCCCATTATACCCTATGGGGCAAGAATGGGAATGGGGAAGGGTAAAATGGGGATTGGGGATTTACCGCTCCGCCAAGGTCGGCATGGGGTGGTAAATCCGCCAACCCCCATGGCGCTATCGGGGGCTTTCCGCCATGCTCCGCGGTGCATTTAGCACCGCGGATTCCGCCAGGGTCGTAATGAGGGCCAATCTGATTTAGTTAACAGGCCAAAGGCTGGGAAACCTCTCACCTCCAGAGATTCACACCAGGAGTCAGAATCTCACATGACCTCTTGATTGATAGAAGGCAGACTGGCTGGCAGCCTCCTGGAGGCCACACAATAGGCTCTTGCACTTGAATAGAATATGTTGATGTTGACTGTTGACTGTACACAAAGAGCTCCCAGCAGAAGACACATGTGATCACTGACCCACCCAAGTCTTGGCGGCGGACTCCAACACTCTGAGAACTGAATTGAAAGCAAAATATATATTTTACAGAAACACTGATAACTTATTGGGACTAAATGACAGGATTGCACAACTTTGAGTTCCTTAAAATGGAAACTTTGCCTACAATTCAAGCCCAAACTCCAATTTGTGTGATGTTCTGGGGCAAAACCCTGCCATTTATTGATAGTACAGACTCTGTGTTTAAGCTAGAGACATGGGAATTTACTGGAGTATGTATGGACAGGCCGTGTATATGTGTATAATTTTTAATGAAAAACCAATATTGCAAAACCAGTTAAAAAACGCAAAATGTTGCCATTTCTGAATGCGAGCTCTTAGAAACATCAGAGTTTGAACAGAGTATACCTCATGTGATACGTGATGGGTGCATGTAATTTGAAACCACTGTGTATCTATGAAATATGTCTTTAGGTCAAATATAGATTTGTGTGTAATTTGACAGGGGAGTGTCCTTTCTGCAAGCCATTAAATGACATCATTCTGACACACAATCCTGCTCTCCAGTGAGAACGCAAATAATTCTCCAAATTATCAGAACTCTGAAGGGGTTGGGCCTAGAAAGCTAGCCTCTCCACCCACTTTCAAAACACATAAAAAGAGACTGCTGGGACAGGTAGAGACATTCAATTCCATTTGCTGCGGAGCATGCTGACCGACGACTTCACATCCAGAGATCCAGACTTCAAGTCCATCAATCTCCAGAACCTGTAGCAGTACCCAGAAAGCAGTGTTACATCCAGAATCCAGAGAGGCTAGACCAGCAGAGCAGAGCTGACCCAGATCACTGTGAAGTGCCGAGGCCAGAACCGGAGTCCAGTCCAAAACCTGACCAGATCCGTGGCGAGGCCTATTTCAAAAATATATTGTGAGTACCTAGCAGAACTGTGCAGAACCAATCTCTTAATTAAAATAATCTGATCCAAACTATTTTAATCTAACCAGAACTGCCTCCTAGAAGTTGTCACTTGTTATTTTGCGAAGCTGTCACCTGTCATTTTCTAGCTGCAAGCTGTAACCTGTCTCTTTGAACTTTTAAAATTTCAAATCCGAAAAACAACCTTCACAAAATCGTTCATAACTCCGTAACCGTTTGGGCTAGGAACTTATACTTTCTCCGCAATCACGATTTAGGCATTCGCGAATTTTGCCGCGATTTGCGATTTGGCCCGATTTCTTTACTTGTAAAAAGATAGCTGCTTTTGCCTGAACTGCTAAATTTCGTTTGCCTCTTAAGAACCATCCCGGAATCATTGCTAGAGTGAGCCTGAACTAATATTAACTAGATATCACTCACCCTGAACCTCCTAAAGGGAATTAAAAGCATTTTCAGCATATTTCTCACTGCATAGTCACCATATTCAAAGCATTTTGCCTGTGTTTCAAAACTCCTATCTGTTGTATAAGCTGCGGGGGGGGGGATTGAACTGAATTCTATTTGATTGCATTCCTAAGAACTGTGTGCTCTCATCTTCATCTCCTTACATTGCATAAAGGGGGGATGAATCGTCCAAGAAAGTGATTACATTGTCTTTTGCTGAAATCCTATCAAGTTATTTTCTGTACTGCATTTTCATTCCATATTGCATCTATTTGAAACCATAAAAGTATTGTTGCTATCTTATCCATCCTATGCCCACTCATCATTGATTATAAAGAAGTGTGCTAGTGCCAGACTATCCATTATTGATTACTGCTCAGATTAAGTGTGATATTCAATTATTAATTTATTATAAAGTGTGATATATATATATATATATATATATATATATATATATATATATATTGTTTACATTCTCAAATAAACCTTTTAAACTTGCAAAACAGAACTACTTCTTGGCTCAGTGGGGTCAGGGGGATTCTAAGAGAGGGGTGTTATATAGGGGTAGTCATCCAG